>NC_082645.1:43789328-44409864 GCF_028023285.1 Balaenoptera ricei | reverse complement strand
ATAGCTGAAATAAATTTCCTATTTCCTCATTTTTTTCCCTGATGAAATATATTTAAATGCCAGCTGCATTATAACCTTCAAACAACTCAATACCAGAACTTGAAGTGCTATTAAATGGCTGAATACAAGTAAATGCTAAAAAACCTTAACATTTTGTTTTAATTGGCCACAGCTATTTTATAAATATTCACTCAATAATTACTGTTAATTTCTTATTCAAAAAGAATGGCAGAGTAAAGGGAGAAGCCAATTGCTTAAAAAGTTTCCTTGCTTAGTCCAAAAAAGAAGGCTAGGACATAAAAGAATTCCACAGAATAATAATGATAATGAATCTAAAAATTTCACTAGGAACTCAGCACAATTCTATCCTTCATCATTTTTAGTGTGTTCATACGATAATATAATTTGTTGTTTATGTAAATATATTCTTTTTACTCTTCACAGTCAGGGGCTATTATATCCATTTTCTTGTTCTCAAGGCTAAACCTATATTAGGTAAATGACAGGGATTGGTTGGTCGACTGATTACTTGGTTTCATCAGTGAAAGCAAACTGGGGCTTAGAAAATTAATGGCTTACCCAAGATCCAGTAGAAAGCCACAGAGCCAGATCTTAAACCTATGTGTTTTGGCTCCATACCTAGAGATTTTCCCCCTAATTATTTGAAAAATTTCTCCACAGTAGGCTTTTTGTTCCACCTATTTGTTTTGCATATAATGGAATAGAGTCATGTACGTCATTGATTATAATCATAGTCATATTGTTTTCTCTGCTTCAGAAAAGCCTAGAGGCATGGGATAACATTGGCTGCAGACAGCTTTTGCAAACCAAATTGTGATTTTTGCTGGATTTCATGGAAATATAGCTCACTGTTTTCAAAAAATGATACAAATACACATGCACAAACAAACATACATCTATGCATTTGCTTAACATTTGTTCCATTGCTTTTGTATCTTTATGGAGTTTTATATATGCATAGGTCTGCTATATTTCTAGCATTGTCTGTTTCAGGATCCCAGTAAATATGTAACAGCTCTGTGTATCAGTAAAAGGAAATTATAACATTTAGTTGCTTAAGGTCCACTCAGGTTACTCAAATGAGAGTTTCTTAAAGAGGCCTCCCCTTACTGCTCTATTCTCTATCGCTTACCATTCTTCATTCTTTTATTTGTTCTAAATTCCATGAAGCAGAGACTTAGTTTTGTTTACTGCTATATCCCCAGCACACAGAACAGTATTTGGCACATACCAGTATATTAGGTGCTAAAATAATGTGTTTAATATCACTTAATGGGTTTCTTTAGTTTGGTAATATATTCTCTCTCTCTTATTTAAATATTACTTGAAAACTCTTACATTGAAAACCAAACAAAATGACACTTATTTACTTGCTTTTTTAAACAGAAATATTTAGGCCCAGTTTCTTAAATACAAACTATATCAATTTACAAAATATTAGACCTGTAATAGATGAGAAACATGCTAACTAATCCCTAATGCTGATCCACTGACGCAAGTTGCTAGTCATTTTTCTCAAAGTTCTGAATAGAATTTTATGACATTGTACTATTTTTTTTTTTTTAATTTATGGAGGATGGGCAAAGGGGAGAGAGGATTGCTTATAGCTGTCTGGAATTTTATTTATATTTATATAGATTTAACCACAAGAATCCCAGAAACTGAGGGCCTTCAAAAAAGTAAGAAATTTGGTAAGTGCTTCAGCCTTGACTGTACTTAAAATATCCAAGTACCATGATTCTTTGTGATACTATCATTTTATGTCCCTCAAATAATTAAAGATAATATATAAGTGTAATATAAAATTTAATAAATATATTAAGTAAATAAGTAAATTAATATAAAAATGTAAACATCCCTAGGCATGGACATTCTAGAACTTAACTCCAATTTGTCCTGATGTTTCATCACAATTGCCTCCATGGAAAAACATTTTTTATTTAGTTTCTTCTCTTTGAAAACATGGGATATTTACTTAGATTTATTCCTCTTGTAAAACAATTAATAAAGACAAACCTCAATTAAACAGAGTCAGGATATCAGAAGGGGGAGCTCTCATGCCCCGCATTGACAGTGGAGACCAACAGGAAGAAGAGAGACTCCCCTTCTTTCCCAGCAACAACTCAGCCAATGAAAAGCCATGGACTTTTTTTTCCCACCCTCCCAACTTCCTTTTCCTCTCTATAAATGTGTCTCCCTTTCCTTGCTGTGCAGGGACTTGCCTGTGGTTTGCCATGTTTGAAGACCCTGAATTGCAATTCTCTGCTGATCTGAATAAGCACATCTTTGTTGGAGATGGCAGTCTATTTGCTTCAGGTCAAAATTTTGGTGGCTCTTTCAGGGACCAGAGGAGACTCCCTGTGGCTCCAGGGCTGCGGAACAAACAGGGGTGGTACCTACAGTTGAGCCCATTGTTTCTCACTGCATTTCTCGCCAGCACGGGAATGTGAAGTTTTTCCTGGATTTCAGCTCACATCCTCTTGTGTTTGAAGCCCTGCAGGCTTTATTCAGGATCTATTTAAAGGCTTTGTCTTTCTGGTTAAGGATTTGTTCTGTGTGTAACTACTCCTTTGGCACTTTGGTGTGATCTTGAGATCAGACTATTTCAATTGAACCTGTCTAAAAATGCCTTTGGCTCAACTCTTTCAGGAAGGGGCTGCTTCAGATGAAACTGTTCTGGTTTTTCAACTTTTGGCCTATTCCTTTAGAAGGGCTGTCCTCTGAAGACTGGCTATAAAACAAAAAAAGCCTTCAGCCTGGCTCCTCCAGGACCAGTGTTTTCTAAGGACTGGCTAGGACTGGCTTGCAAGCTTTTGAATTAAGCCATTTGTTCTACAAACTGTTTAAACTGTTTGAAAATTTTCTTTGCTCTAAAGGAAAAACCTCTAGGAAATGGGATCCCAGTTATCTAGCTTTTTTGAGGGTGCCTTCCCTACAGGGACTCTGGCTAATTTTATTTTTAAAACCAAGGTCCTTCCCCATGCACAATTTCTAAATAAATGGACTCACTTGACCAAAGGCAATTTAGAATCTCAATGGCCATGATGGGGAACTTTTGAAATCCCTAAACTTAATTTCCTTAAAACTGAACTTGTTCAAAAATTTCCAAAACTGACTGGAACACTTATTTCAATTGGTATTTTGAGGCTTCCCAATGTTATCAGGTATCTAAAATTGCCTCTCTGCAAAGTATGATTTTAAGATTAACTAAGGCAAACAAATGATTAAAGAGAGAAACAATGGCTCCCAAAGCCCCAGGCTCTCCTTCCTTGGCTTCTTTGTCTTAGGCTCTGCTTCTCTTCCCATCTTGTCTCGATTGCTTTTCTCCTCATGTCCAGACTCCACCTTTGGTGCCACCTTCCTCCATCCATTCTATGCTGCCTCCAATATACCCTCAATTCCCCCATACTTAATTTTCTTGCCAATCTTTCCCTTTTCTCTGAAACTCTCCCCTCTCCCTTTTCCTCTTAAAGTTGTCAGAACATGTACCTTTAAAATTAAGCTTTCTGAGGTTCCAGAGGCTAAACCCTTAGTTTCTTATCTTCCCTTGACTAAAGCTGAACTAGGAGCCATAGTCAAAGATTTTCCCAAAGTAACCAAAGATCCTCTCGGATGGTGGAGAAATTTATTTTATAGTCATTCAAACTTATCACCCTGGTTTCTCTGACTTATATCAGCTAGATCATATGCTTGTCAATTAAGGTCAGGTCTAGTATTGGATGAAAACCACTAATTGGGAAAGTTCTGCAAGGTCACTAGAATTATAACCAGGAGAACAGCCCACTAACTTATTACATGATCAGTCTCAGACAATTGCTAGATGACATCATTGAGCAATTCCTAGAGTTTTTCCAAAGCCTGTTGATTAGAAAAAAATTCAGGCTTGCACATAAAAATATGTTGAACCTGTTCGTGATTTTTTATTATTGAATTCAGATTGTTTTCAAAGAAAATTCTGGTCTTCCTTAAGATGTTGATTCCATCCAAGTAGCTCTTAACTCTAGTTTATTAATGGGCTGAACTGGGACCTCTTCCTTCTACTAAAAAGGACCCAGATGGAATGGGAAACTATGTCCACTCCACATTTACTTAATCTGGAAAGTAGCTCTCTTACTCTAGATGAGTCACCTCCAAAGAAGGCCACCGAAATTCTTCATCTTCAACTCCAGCAAATGGAAGCTCCTACACAAAACCGAAACCCTCTAGTTTCTGCTATTAATGCAAAGAGCCAGGACATTGGAAAAGAGACCATTACAAATTTAAGCACTTCAGGCACCTTCAGCCCTCTAACCAGCCTTCCCAATGTCCTTATTCTCAATGACAGGGCTCTGGGGATCTACAGGGGCTCTTCCCAGTTCTCCCTCCTGACTTGGAGAAACACTTCTTCCGATTGGGGAGGAATCTCTTCCTGTCCTAAATGACACCACAGCCACATGCTTAGTGTTCAACCCCACTACTATAAAGCAACCCCTCCCTCGGAGTACTAAAATAGTTCAAATAGTGGGGATTTCTAATGAACCTCAAGAGGTTCTTGTCTCTGAACCTATTCCCTTTTGTTTAGGTCCTTTGAGAGATCCTCACTCTTTTATCCTTAGTTCCTCTGCCCCTATTCAGTTATTAAGCTGAGGCTTAGAGAAGTATCATGCCAGAATTTATTTCTCCCAGAGGGGAAATAATTCTAAAAATTGACAGTAGTCATTAAAGTAACCCCCAGGTGAATTAAATAGCCCTTTGACATCTTTTATTTGTTCTTACTCTGATGGTACTAAAGCAGATTCTGAAAACACTGGTCACTTGTCCCTACTGAATCAACTACCACTTTCCATATGGGCAAAATCTTCAACTGATGTGACAAAATTCACAGCGTACCTCCAGTCAAATTTCAATTAGATACCTCAAAACCTCTTCCCAGAATTAATCAATATCCTATAAGTAAAGAAGCCCTTCAAGGCATAAAGTCCATAACAGAAGATTACGTGGCTCAAGGACTCATTACCCCTTGTACTAGCCCTTGTAACACTCCCATTTTACTGGTGAGAACACCTAAGGGCTGAGGGTAGAGGTTTGTCCAGGACCTCAGAGCAATAAACAACACTGTTATCCCTGGACACCCTATTGTTTCTAACCCTCATACCTTACTAACATCCATTCCCACTGGAAGTAAATTCTTTAATGTAATTGATTTATGCAATTTATTTTTAGTATTCCAGATGATGAAGCTAGCCAGTACTTATTGCCTTCACTTGGGAAGAAAAAACAATTCACCTGGGCAGTAATGCCTTAGGTTTTACTGAGAGTCCTTCTTATTTCTTGCAAATCCTGAAGGCAGATCTGGATGACATCAAGTTCCCTAGAGGTTTTACTCTGTTGCAACATCTGGATGATTTGTTTCTTTACTCTCCTTCTCAAGTGCCCTCACAGGAAGACAGCATCTGCTTGTTAAAGCCTTTAGTCTTAAAGGGACATAAGGTCACCAAAGGAAAATTGCAGATTGGCCAAACCCAGGTTTGATGTTTTCTTCTTTTTCTTTTTCTTTTTTTTTAATTTTTGGCTGCATTGGGTCTTCGTTGCTGCATGCGGGCTTTCTTTAGTTGCGGCGAGTGGGGGCTACTCTTCGTTGCGATGCATGGGCTTCTCACTGCGGTGGCTTCTCTTGCTGCAGAGCACAGGCTCTAGGTGTGCAAGCTCCAGTAGTTGTGGCACGCAGCCTCAGTAGGCAGCTCACGGGCTCTAGAGCGCAGGCTCAGTAGTTGTGGCGCACGGGCTTAGTTGCTCCATGGCATGTGGGATCTTCCCAGACCAGGGCTTGAACCCATGTCCCCTGCATTGGCAGGCAGATTCTTAACCACTGTGCCACCAGGGAAGTCCCCCAGGTTTGATATTTAGGGCATATGCTATCAAAAACAGGGCTCTACCTAGATCCACAGAGACTTCATGGTATCCTAAGTTTCCCCAAAACCAAAAGTAAGCACCAACTGTGAGGTTTCCTTGGGCTACTTGATTCTTGCCAAAATTGGATTTGAAATTTCTCTCTTATGACCAAACCTCTGCATGTTTTACTCAACAATAACAACCCCAACCCAATTTTATCTAGTTTTATGGAAAGAACTGGAAGACACAGCTTTCAAGGCCCTAAAGGAGAGTTTGATGAAGCAACCTGTCCTTGGGCATCCCAATTATCGGATTTCTTTTTCCTTTTTGTATATGAAAAGGAAGGGAATGCCCTTGGGGTACTCACCCAAAAATATGGAGACCACCATCGACTCATAAGGTATTATAGCCAGCAACGAGACCCTCTGACAGTGGGATACCTGTCTTGCCTTAGTGCCATATCAACCACTGCCTTTTTGGTTAAAGCCACCAAGAAAATTGTTGTGGAATTCCCTTTAACTATTTTTGTACCTGATGCATTAGAAGCTATCCTGAATTCTCACCACATTCAATATTTCTCCACCAGCCGTCTTACCTCCTATGAAGTCCTTTTGTTAACTGCCCCTCACATAACTCTTTTCTGTTATAATAACCTTAACCTGGCTACTCTTTTCCCCTCCATCACCCACAAAGTTCCTCATGACTGCTTAACACTGATGGACCACCTCCTGACTCCTCATAGTGATCTATCAGAAATTCCATTAGGTAATGTTGACTTCTGAAGGTTCACCAATGGTTCTTATTTTAAAGGCGACAATGGCAAATAGTGCTCTGAGCATGCTATCATAATTTGTTATGATGTTGTTGAGGCAGCATCTTTATCTGTGGCTACTTCAGCTCAACAGGCTGAATTACACACTCTTACATGGGCTTGAACTTTAGCCAGGGACAAAACTTTTCATACTGACAGTAGATAGGCTTTTGAAGTAGCTCATGATTTTGGAATGTTGTGGAAGCAACATTTCCACAACATCCTTATTTCCAGTGGCAATAACATTAAAAATGGCCCTTATGTTCAGGAATTATTGTGCACAATAATGTTACCTGCCATTTTAGCTATTATTAAGATTCTGGGATATTCTAAACTTGAAATCTCTGGTCGCCAAGAGAAATCACCTTGCTGATATTTCTGCAAGGAATGCTGTCCTTAAAGAAACCAACAGCATCCAAAACCTCTGTCATGGTCCAAAAGGTATTTCCAAATTATCCAAATGATAATTTAGAAAAACTGGCTAGAGAGGTCCAACAATTGGCCTCAGAAAAGGAAAAACAAGATTGGAAATTCAATTATTGTTGTTTTGATAAAAAGAGAAGGCTCTGGTTTGAACCAAATAACAATGCAGTCCTACCTGAGACTCTAAAATGCTCACTCCTCACTACTGTACGTGCATTAAACCATTGATCTACTGACAAAAATGATGACCTTCATGAATCAGTATTGGTGGGGAAACATTAACAAGGCCACAAAAAGTGCCTACCTCACTGTCCCACTTGTCCAAAGTACAGCCCAGGGAAGTCTGTTCCTACTGCTCCCAGACATCTGAAACTGCCAAATGGACCATTTGAGGTCTAGCAACTGGATTTCATACAACTTCCTCTGTCTAATGGATATAAATATGTCTCAGTCACAGTCTATATGTCTTCGCCGTGGAGTGAAACCTTCCCTTGCAGACCATTTACTGCCTCTTCCGTGGCTAAAGTTGGGAAAGATTATTCCTTCCCGGAAGAAGTCTTCTTGCGTTTCATAGTGTTCGAGTAACCCATTTTATTCGCCAGGTGCTTTGCCAAGTCTTTGCTGTTTGGCTGGTTTTACAGTACTGTCACTGGTGTGGATTGTGGCCTCAATCCTCTGGTTTAGAAGAACACACTCAGTGCATCATTAAGACTCAACGGACAAAATTTGTAGAGGCCCTCCAAATAGCTTGGCCAGAAGCACTGTGGTTGATCCTTCTAAATCTCAAATTCACCCCTTTTTGAACCCATAAACTCTCACCCTTTGAGATAGTGATAGAACACCAGTGCACTTAGCTCTTGTTTCTTTTGACCCACAACTGCTAAAAGGAGAGACCCTCCAATATTGCAAAGACCTAATTCGTTCTATTAAAAATCACTATGAGTTTTCGTAGAGCAATCTGTTCACAGTGTACCCTTGCGAGACAAAGACCTCAAGCATCACACCTTGCAACCTGAGATTTTTTCTATTGAAAAAGACACTTCCAGAAGTACTCTCTTCAACCTTGCTGGAAAGGTCACTATCAGGTTACTGCTAAGCAACCCTTGTGCCACCAAACCCCAAGGAGAGGCTCTTGGATTTCCATGACACACCTAAAAAAGAGCGCCAAGCACTGACTGGACCCGCACATAATTTGGTGGCCTAAAAGTAAAAAATATTCCCAGTATTGAAGAAGAGGACATCTGATGAGACAGTTTTCCCAAGATATCCAGAGCAGGCCTGTTGGGAGTTTGTTGCTAAACCTTTGATAATGATATAACACATCAGATGATCTCCAATGTCTATGATCTTGACAACATAGAGACTTTAAATAATAATGCCTGAGAGTTCTCCCTCCTCACCCTCCTTGTTACCTGAATATGACTTTAATAGGTTTCCAATCTGAGCACTTTCCCTCCGACATGAGACACCACCCAGGAAAGATCCTTCCTGACACTGAGGGACAAAAAGCCACTGAAACCTGAAAACCTGACTCTTGATCAGTGATGCTTTTAGAGAAATATCATGATCAAAAGAGGGATATGTAAAAAAATTAATAAACAGAAACCTCAATTAAATAGAGCTTGGGCATCAGAAAGGGGAGTCTCATACCCTGCAAGAATAGCAGAGCCCAACTGGACAAAGAAAGACTTCTTTCCTGGCAAGAACTCAGCCATTGAAATGCCATGGACTCTTTGTTTACTATGGCCCTCCCAACTTCCTTTTTCACTCTATAAAAGTGTTCTCCTTCCCTTGCTGTGTGGGGACTTGCATGTGGCTTGCCATGGTCGCAGACCCTGAACTGCAATTCTCTGCTGATCCTAAATAAACCCATTTTTGCTGGAGAAATATCTGGCAGTCTATTTGTTTCAGGTCAACACTCTGAACACATCTTCAAATATTTGTAGATTGATATTAAAGCCAAACAGAACATTAAACTATTTGGACAATTTTCTGAATGCAGTCATAAAATATGCTGAGATGTTTTAATGAATTCACAGTTTGGGCAGTTCAGACCCTTTCTAAATAAATATCAACTCTAGTTTTCACTAAAATAAGATCTTTTTAAACTAATTATTTATAAATCCCATCTTTTTATATCTTGATATGTCAGTCATCACTGAGGCTAGCTTTACGTGTCATCTCTTGAGATGTAACTATCCAAAAACCAAACTGTAATACCAAAATTGGAAAAAATATAGTTTTCTACATCAAATGAGTATTAACAGCTTTTTACATCTTTTAAATAAGTTTGGATATCTGATTCATGGTGTGTTTCTCAACATTAGTTGTTCCCAGGCAGTCACTATTGAGTCATTCAAGATGACTTGCAAATGTCCTCAGTGAACTTCACACACACTTTATGATTTGTCTAGGAATTGTAGATGGTATTTCTTTCTTTTTTTCTTTTTCTTTTTTTTTTTTTTTACTAATTGCATACACTGTGCTGTCATAAGAATAAAACAGAAAATGATTTATTTCACTACTATTATTTGCAAAATCTCAAAATTCAAGCAATAATATCTACAGTAGGTATGGCATTTTTTTATAGTTTTTATACTGAGATTTGAATCCTACATTTTTTAAATGTTGAATTGTTCCATAGTTTAAGACTTAAATCTTCAAGTACTTAATACACTCAGTAATTCTTAAAACAAGTAATACCACTGGCCACAGATATTTTAAATGGATGCTCAATAATGATGTTGCTTCTTTTTTTCTTTTGTGACGGCTCTGTATTAAAATAGTTCTTACCTTAATTTTATACCAGATCTGATATAAAATTTAATTTTATATGTTCTGATAGTTGAAAATGAAGATTTAAAAAAATTTGAAATAGTGTGTACATGGTTTTCCTGAACACGTAAGTATCACATTTTCCCATTTTATCACAACATAGTATATAAACCAAGGTAATAAATGCACATTATAACATTATGAACTCAGCATATAAAATGCTCAAAATTACTTAGAAGAATATGCTTACTGTATTTCTTTAAAAATTCAAATGTATCTAAACATATACAAACACACACATACAAATAAGGACAGAACTACCTGTAAAATTATTTAGGCCTTTGGAATGCAAAAATGTTAAATTTGATGCTTAAGCTATTTGCTAGGAACCAAAAATATCCATAATATGTAGTTATTTGTGGTTTTGTTGAGAGAGACATTTCAAAAGCATACAGGGGTATACAAAACCAGTTACTTAGCTATCAAATGAACCTTCTGACAACCCAGGCCAGCATCTCAACAAGGCTTGGATTAATTTATTTTGGTCTTATTTGAAGTAATTCAGAAAGGAGAAAAAAATCATGTTTAGTAAATATGTCAATGTCACCATCTCACTAATGTAATATAAGCCATTATATGTAGCAAACTTTGTATGCATCAACTACGTATAGGCCATTACATGTCTAAAAGAACAACTTTGTTTTAAATGGAAGTGTGTTCTGGAGGATATTTGTAAACTTGGAGATTTTCTACAAAATGAGGACGTATCTTTTCTAAGTGCCACGAGTTTTCTTTATAAGGACTATATACAAGGATGACAATACTCCCACTAAATATTCTGATTTTTATTACCTCCATTTAAAATATGTTCAACTATCTAGAGCATGGCTTACAGTTAATCACATAAGTGTTGAATTCTTCAACATAATTTTTCATGCAGTATTATTATTTCCAAGTGAGTATTTCCTCCATGGCTGATTAACCGAGCTTTCTAATTATATCGATAAATAGCATCATAAATTGCTAAAGAGCCCACAATAAATAATTTTAAAGGGTCAAAGAATCACACAGGCAGTTGGCTATTTTTATGCTGGAATAGCAAAGCATATAGTTTTTCAAAGCAAAGTATAAGAGTTTTTTATACAGGCAAGAAAATAATTTATCAAAGATCATGTTTGCTCTATTTTTAGCAAGATAAAGCAAAGCAAAACAAAAAGACATCTCATGAAGGAAAAAACCTGTTAGGTTTGTGTAATCTGCAATGTCTTTGCAAGTAACATATTTTGCTCTGCCAGAGAAAGACAGTTCATATCTCTCATCATACGTATGCACAGTTAATTCCTGCTATGGCAAAGGTATTCAGAACCATATAGCTCTAGATTTCAAATAATCTGAGTTAACTGAAGTTCTGAGATATTCTGAAATTTGGGGATTGCTAATATATAAGATTATAAAACAAATGTAAACTCACCCTTCTAATCTTACATCCGGCAGACTTCTGTTAAGGGCAATCAAATCGCTGGCCATAAGGTTAAACTGATTGATTTTAAACAGTTCTTTCATTTTCTCCTGGTCATCTTTAGGAATCAGCACAGCCTTTCCCATTTCTCCTGGCCCTTCTTGGTTTCTTGAAATAACAGCTGTAAGACACACACAGGTACACATATACATACAAACATACAGATAATGAACTGAAAATATAAACTCATGTGTTGGATTAGATTCTAAAGGGTATCACTTATAAACTGGCTTAATGATACAATCATCAAATCTCTATTGCCACTTACAAACCATGCACTACACTAAAGAAACAACTTATTTTAATTCATTAACTCAATGCTGCATGTTGTTCTTCAAGTCTATCACATATATATGATCTGACTAATCATTAAGACTTAATAATTAAGCAACACAAAACACCAAAACTTAAAACTTCTCTTTCATGTTTTTTAATACACTTATTAGAGAGGGATGAAGTTGAGCTCTGGGCAGACTAAGTTGTGCAAAATGATAAAAGAGAAATTTAAAAAATTTGCCAAGATTAATTTATTTTCACATCCACTTAAATATTTTGGTATTTCAAATATCTACTGCCATTATATCTTTATAAAAGCAAGTAAGGTTGGCAATGCTTTATCCCCATCAGAATTTGATTTCTTTGTCAAATCATTTTCAAATAAGTAAAAAGAACTTTCATAGCAGTGACATGTAATTTTAAATGTCAAGTTGGATTTGGAGGCTATGTGTTCCATAACTGGAATTTCAGAGCAATATTCTGGGCTTGACTGTTTTTATTAAGAACACTCAGGATTCTATACAAGCTAATGTTCTTGCCATTTCCTCCAAGTTATCACCACACAAATGTCCCTTCTAGCAATAAAATACATGGTTCAATGTGTGTGTGTGTGTGTAGGCACATGCATGCATGCATATGTCTGTATGTATGCTAACATATAGTAATAAGCCAAGGTTCCAGTTAATCCTAATGTACCCTTAACTTACTTCTCATAATGATATTAAATTAGGTTACCATGAAAGAAACTGGTAGTTCTGGTCTTGACTCTTCCAACATTTTGCTGTATTATAGCACCTAACACATTAATCTTACTGAGTTTAATTTCCATATACTTTAAAGGGCAAATATTTGGACCCAGATTACTTTAAAATGTATTTAAAAAATTAAAGAATATTAAAAAACTAAAACTAGAAATACCATATGATCCAGCAATTCCACTCCTGGCTATATATCCAGAAAAAACTAAAACAATAATTTGAAAAGATACATGCACTGTACCTCAATGTTCATTGCAGCACTGTGTATAAGAGCTAAGACATGGAAGCAACCCAAGTGCCCATCAACAGATGACTGGATTAAGAAGATGTGGCAAGCATATATATATATATATATACACACATATATATATGTGTATATATATATGTATATATATGTGTATATATGTATATAGGTATATATATAGAATATTACTCAGCCATAAAAAAGAATGAAATATTGCCATTTGCAGCAATGTGGATAGACCTAGAGAATAGTATGCTTAGTGAAATAGGACCGACAGAAAAAGATGAATACTATATGATATTACTCATATGTGGGATATAAAAAATAATACAAATGAATGTACATACTAAACAGAAACAGACTCATAGACATAGTAAACAAATTTAGGGTTACCAAAGGGGAAAGGGAGGGGGAGAGAGACAAATTAGGGGTATGAGATTAACAAATACAAACTACTATGTATAAAATAGATAAGCAACAAGGATTTACTGTAGAGCACAGGGAATTATACCCAATATCTTGTAATAACCTAAAATGGAATATCATCTGCAAAAAAAAAAAAAATTGAATCACTATGCTGGATACCTGAAACTAACACAATTTTGTAAGTCAACTATACTTCAATACAAAATTAGAGGATAAAAAGCATGTGAAAATAATCTATAAGTTACAGCATTTCATGGAATATAAATTCTAATATAATATAAGAATATGATCAAAACTAGGGTAGAACACAATAAGGAGACTTTCCTCTGATTTGACCATAGTTATAAAACATTGAGACTGATATTACTAGTACTAATATACAATGCGTCTTCCAGTAGATTATTTTCTGTGAAAGGTTATTCTGACTTTGGAATGGTAGGAGTCAAACTATAAAAGAGATTTAGGCATCTCTGGGGAACTTCAGATACAGGTATCGTGAAGGTAATTAGCCTGTAAATCCTCTTATACGTAGAAAAATGGTAAGAACCGGGAAATTTTTAAATGAAAAAGATGTATGTATTCGACCTAAAACTATTTAAAAAGTTATCTTAAAGCTTATGAAGACTCTCATTCACTTTAAGAAGCAAAAATAGAAATGATGGCAGGAATTTTATGAAAAAGCATGTTTTGCTCAATTTATGAATTAGAATTCTAACAGTAATATGTTCCCTCAGGAGTTAGTAAGCCTATTGTCCCTGAAATCAGATGGAGTTGTTGGCGTTGGCTTTGGGTGAATTTGTGCTGTTGGTGAGACGCTGGACTTAGATAGGGCTTAAAGTACTTTTCATTTCTCGGATTTCTTTAAGTTTTGATTCCATAGAAACTGTTAAAAAGAATTTTTATAGTTTCCATAGGAGTCCTTCTAATTCTGAAGTAAAGGACATAATCAGGCTATATAATACTACCCACTGACCATAGATATTTTATGTATGTGTCTGTATCTATATCTATCTAGAAGGAAATAGATTCTCAATCTAGATTGGTAGAGATAGATAGATAGACAGGTAGATAATAGATATTTTACATATTCTGGTCTGTAACCTTAATGTCAGAAAATATAGGACTAATTTTTTTCTGGGAAAAAGAATTTTTGATTTTTGATACATTAAAGAGAGCTTAAAGAATTTGAGGTTAAAAAATTAGAATTTTTAGAAATTAAGAAAGCAATTCATTCACCATTTACAGTTCTTTAAAATGTCCTCTATAAATTCCAACAAAAACACATTACATTGCAGAGAAAGGTGCTAGCATCAATGCAATGCTACCAAGACTACGAAATAGATAGGAATGACTTTTATGCTATGTAGAAAAACCATGGGGCTCAACTCCATCATTGTAGAGAATGAAGATCAAGTTATAGCACATTGAAGTACTTGCTTTTTGTAATATATTCAAAGCTGTGACCATTTCCTTTGCTTAGCATTATGAAAATTATAGTTTTGTCAGTGGTAGAGTAAGTATATCATCTTGTAGTGTTATCAACAAAAATAAAATTGTCATAAACAGTATCCGTATACTTAGAACTAGTTTGCAAGCACATATAATCATTCTCCTTAATTATTCTCACTTCTTAGTGAAGAATAGATGACAACTTAATGTGTATCAGGTTAAATGTTTCCTCCCCAAAGTTAAATATATTTTTCTATAATAGCCTCTAATGAATGCATATTTGACATTTTACAAAATGTTTTTTCTTATTCATGAGCAGACCTATTGGTATTTTTCACCTTGCTCAAGGAAAAAATGCTAAGTGATTATAACGTGGAACCAGCCTTTTTCTTTTTCTGGCTCTTACCTGGCAGAATACATATTGCTAGAAGAAGCAGTTTTTTTTTTGTTGTTGTTCAAATAATATAAATAGGAAATAGAAAAGATTGTGCAGTTTAGTATGTAGTTTATCTCTGATCTCCAGTACCTTTAAATAGCAACTTTTATTTTTTTTCTCACCTGTTTATTTCTCACCTCTACATAGTTTAAAGAAAAAAAAAAAATCCACCCACACACCTACAAGATACCATGCTCCTCCACGGCCAAAGTAAAAAAACAGAAAGAAAAGTCATTGAAGTTTTGGTGTTACTTTTCCACTCTTAATAGGCAAATATAATGGAGAAGGCAACTAAATCTACATTATACCTTGACTATTGATTTAAATATGGATGGAAATGTCCCAATTCCAAATCTGGTTTAGACTGTAAAAATAAATTAATATACTATGCTGGAAGGTATTTTCTTCCTAATAATATGGTTAAATAATTAAAAATGATAGATAATTTGACTCAATATGACATTATAAAACTTGTTGAAATATAAAAGCAGAATCATTATATATGTGTACATATATATAACATATATCTTTCATTTTCTTTAACATAGTGCATACCGTATAGATTAAATGAGATTTATTTTTATCACAGAATTCCCATTGATAAAATGATGGCCACCAAAATATAAATAAACCAACTGATCAGTCTACCAAAACGAATACTACATATTAATTGCATTATTGGCTTATGTACATTATGAACACTTTTTCAGTTGCAGAAATATCCCATTAACAATAAGCACTGTCTATTTGATAAAAGAGAGATAAGACAGTTTATATTTAAAAACAAACTTGAGTAAAATAAAATTTAGGTCATTTTAAAGTAGTGATTTTATTATGTTAAAGAACACAATAATATATGATGCATATTGGTAAAAGCATGACATTGGACCAAAATCTAAATGTTATCCCATCTGCCATACTTTCCAAAAAATTACCTCATATTATATTTCTATCCTCAGATCTACTCAGTTGTTAATTTCTGTATATTTGTCTTTAAAATCTTTCTTTTCAATGATACTGCAGCTCTTCTCTAATTTTCATCTCTTCCAAATCGTCAATTGAAATAAATTTAAAACCTTGACTTTTAATCTCTCTCATCTTTGAATATTCATACTTCATGGCTAATAAATCAGTTTCCCTAAGACAATGCTGTTTGTCTTGTCAATCATAAACAAGTCTGCAGTGGAGTCAGAAGATGAGGAAATCACACTAGCCCTTGGATCACCATCCCACCATCCAAACCATTTTGCCTTCCACTCAGTGTTCCGTGGGCCATGCTCTTTTGCAAATCTACAGACCCTGAGTTTATAAAGAATAATTCTTGTTAAAGTAAAGGAACTCAGTATATCTTTACTTTGGCCCATTTCTATTAGAAACAATGATAGACTTCAAATATCAATATTATAATACAGAGCTTAATATATATATATATATATATATATCAAACAAAATTCATTCTATTTTATGTGGGAATAAACGGCAATTCATTTACTACACTTTTAAAAAAACTATGCATTTTTATAAATCTGATACATCTGTCAATAATACTTTTTTAAAAATTTTAACATGGCCATATGTGGTGTTCTGGTTTCTGCCCATTACATTTCAGTAACTAGATTTTTATGCAGCAAGAATGTTGCAAATAGCAAGCTCCAATGGGATCAAGTCCAGCAGATATTAGCTACTATTTCCCAGTAGGGTGGCACCCCTTTTTAGATATTAATAAGGCAGCATTTTCCACCAGCTAAGTGAGAGATCATTCACAGGACCAAGGGAACACTAATTTCCAAAACTGTCTTTTACTTATTTTTTAAATCAAAACTATATTCTTAAAAAAAAAATACATATATATATATTCTTTTTATTATATATAAAAATAATACATGCTCATTTAAAAGAAAGAATAAAGAAAGAGAGAAAAGGGGAGGAAGGAAGGGAGAAAGAAAGAGAGAGAGAGATAGGTAGGTAGCCACGATGAAAAAAAAGTGAAAAATCAGTTAAACTTCTGCTTGAATGGTCAACTTTAATTTATTCAGAAACATACTTATGTATTTAAAATATGACCATTCATGCATGCTGAATTTTATCACTTCATTTATCATTATCATACATACTTGTTTTTATCGTTTAAAAAGCAATTGTGAAAATCTACCCAAATAAATATGTGAATCCATACCTACCCTATAATGGCTGCAAAATATAGCATAACATGGATCTACCATGATTTATTTAACTAATTCTTTGCCTTTGAACATTTATATTGTTTCCATAATCTCTATTATAAATGATGATTCAATTAATTTTCTTCCTTAGTCTACATCTTTAAAAATTTGTTTAAGAATTTGTTTTGAAAATATGGTAGAAATTTAATGAGGAAATTACAGATTAACCATGCTATAATATAATTATTGTTTATCTCATCTTTTTTGACTTTTCCTTCTGATATTCCTCTGGCTAGGAATTTCCTCCTATGTCTGATGACTGAAATAATCTCTGTTCACCAATTTCAACTTTCAGATAAGGTAAACACTCTCTCTTCTCTGTTTTTATAGCTCTTTTACTTTATTCCATTATGCCTTTTATAATACTCCATTACCACTATCTGTTTACATGTAATGGCAGAGAGTCTACCTAGTGAACTGTCCCATTTTACTTCCTCCTGGATACACAGATATACAACATTCCTCAGCCTCCCCTACATTTAAGTGTGGTTTTGTAACTGAGGATAGAAATGCTATGGGCCTGGCCAATAATAATTTCCCATGTGCAATTCTCCATGCTCTTTCCTTGGCTATAGCAACTTTGGAAGCCATGTGTTGAAAACGGCAGAGCCATCACAAGGAGGCGGTAACATAGATGCCTGAATCACCACTTGGAGGACAGCCACTAGCTGATCAGGTATGCCCACTGCATAATTTATATGAGAGCAAAAACACTTTATTTTGCTAAACCACTGGGACTGCAGACCTATCTGTTATACCTGGTAGTGTTATTTTTATTAGAGCACTTTGTTCTTTCCCCTTTGGTCTTTGAAGACTCACCAATGTATTCTGCCTCAACTTTGACTCAGCTCAGTGCCTGACACCATTCATTCAATCAGTGAATAAGTTCAAAAAAGTAGAAGGAAACTTTGAGACAATCTAGTTCTATCGAGAGACTGATGAACAGAGCAATTAAAGTAGAGGTTTTTCCCACCTCAGATGTATAAAATGATCCATGTGGTATTTAAAAAAAAGTAAAATCTCTGCTTCATACCTATTTTTTTATATTAAAAATTAGTCCTCACTAGTATTTAATATTTAGGTTGAGAATAATATATGTATGCATAATAAATAAATTTAGATACATTAATACAAGCTGAAAAATTTCTACAGATAGTGGCACACAATTAAAATGTGTGAAGACTATGGCCATAAGAGGTTTTAATTAGATCACAAATCAGACCCTAAGCAGATAGTTAAAGAAATCATGTAAATAAAGTGGAGTATGCAAGTAATCTATTTCAGACCCCAATGGTAATTTTTAATAAAAACAGTAGTTTGTGTAACTATTACAAATGGTTCTCAATAATAACTCAATACAAAGTATGGCTGCTTAAATAATGGCAGCTTTTAGCCTTACAATAATGGACTTTCCTTTCTTGTCTATAATTTCTTCTTTTGTAAAATATTTAAATAACTTCACAGTGTTATATAAATGGAAGTTATATGCCAATGCATATATGTACTGCATTAGATGCCTGTATCACACATTCCTATAATATTCTATAAAAGAAAATGAAACATAGCTTATAAATTATGACTCAGAAGACTTTTATAAAAATATATTCTAAGGAAATATGGATATGTCCCAAATTTTACTGGCATAGATAATTAAAGTAATATTATATGTTTTTACATGCAAGAAAAAAATAAATGTATATTTTCTCCCTCTCCATATAGATATTATTTACTACATATATATTATACTAAATACTACATATACTACATTTTAAATACAATATAAATTACGTTATATCCACATACAGAAAACATAAAGTAATTAAAATTATGCTATAGAAAAATATTTAATTATGTAGATGTTCATATTATACTTAAGTGAAAAAAGAGGTCATGAAACAATACTAAAAAATACGCCCATTTCTATGAAAAAAATTTATATGATGTATAAACATCTGTCACCAATAGAGACTTGCAGTGGTTCCTTAGATTAGAAGAACTTTTACATTCTTTCTTTAGCATCATCTGTATTGTTTAAATCAGTTCAACTGTACTTAATAAGGGGATTTCAGCTGCATATTAACCAAAACTCTGGTTTCAGTGATGATGGATATAACATGGCTTTTACGGTGATAGATACAGAAGGTGAAGTTAGTGGATGTTGGGGGAATGAAAAAGAAGGCATCAGTGTTGAGTGGAGTTCCTGAAAGAAGGAAAGCTACTTAATGTATCTAAGATGACGAGCAGGTAGAAGAGTATCATAAAGAATTATGGTTTGTTTTAGCAGGAAAGTTCTCACAGGAGCTTCACTATAATTTACAGATAAGGAAATTATAGGAGCTTCACTATAATTTACAGATAAGGAAAACTATTTGAGTAAGGACAGATAGCAAAGTTCTTGGTTCCTCTTTTAGGAAAAAGCAAATTTCTTCATTAGTATAAAATGTTTTCACTCTCCTTTCACAATCGTCCTTACAAAACCATCTACATGTCTATTAAAGCCAGTGCTATTCTTCTGTATATTAAGAGGTTGTTTGGCACCTGTTACAGTCATAAATATTTCCTGGAAACAACGGACCCAACTTTTAAAATATTCACTAAGGTAATATAATAATGCTGAAACATGAAATTATTTTCTTCTGCATTAAGAATGAGATTCCTCATTAAAAGTATTGAAAAGGTCCTCAGCTTGCAATGGCTCTAGTAATAACCTTAGTCTCAGCTTTAAATAGGAAATCTCCCCATCCCCCAACTTCTGCCTACACTGCCAAAAAAAATAAAAAATTTTTTTTTTGGAAACAGAACACGAATTTTGGCTTCAAGATGCATTGGGAAGCCCTTTGTAAGGAGACATTGCAGTTGGACAATGGCCATTTTAAAGAAGCCCCTTACATAACCCAACACTACAAATTATTCCTAAAATACACAATAATAAACTCTCAGCATTTGATATATCATCACACATATGATTCACCAAGTTCGCAAAAATATACCCACTTTGGCCAAAAAAAAAAAAAAGAAAAGCACTGCATTCATTGACTGTACATCTAATTGAGGTAGTAGATACGTATTTTTTAAATGATTTCTGAATGTAACATTTTACTTATTATGAAACTGCATAAGATGTCCGATAAAGCTCGAAATTTATTAGCTACTATTAGTCACAGAAAATGTGAAGCAAATATTACTCAGGAGGTTCTTATGATTCCACGTGTCAGAAGTAAAAAAAAAAAAAAAAAAAAAATCCTTCACAAAGGTCTGCAATTAAAAATTATAATACTGTGAGCAGAAAAATGGTTCATCTCAAATACCCTAAAGTATTTTAAGCCATAAAATTAAATTTACTGCTGGATTGTGCTTTTTTGATGGCAGTTGTGCTGAATGTCTATTTGGTCCACTAGGTCTCCCTCTGCAACATCTCCAGCCTGCTGTTTCAAGGGTTGCTGACCTCTATTTCACATCATCCAGGTTCCCCTGTCCTTTGACTTCTGGTTGGGAAGGCACTGACAGATATTAGGGGATAGGAGATGAAAGAGGTTGAGGTATTTATTTCCCTGGTTCCTTCTCTGTGGGGTTGCTGACGGTTGGTTCTCTCACTCACAACTATAATTTATTTCATGGGGAGTGCCCTATGACCAGTTAATGAAGGAAGAAACAGTGCAAGGCTGGATTAACTAAGAATCTACTAGTCCTTGTTAAAAGCTGCTACTTTACAGCTCTACTCAGGGGTGGTCCTGAAAGTCAGTGGGTGAAAGGAAATCCTCCCATCATGCAGAAAGTCAGAGAGGAAATTTGGCTGAATACTGTGTGACAGGAGAGATGGCTTGAGTTAGGGATCTACACTCATCCATGAGCAGTGGCTAACAGGTTGGACAACTGATAGGGGACTTAAAACACCAAGACTGGAAAATCAATGGCAAAGAGGTCTGATGGAGGAGTATATGAGTGGTCCCCTTGAAATGGGCACAAAAGATGGAGATTCAGGTCACATGTAATCTCCTAGAGAGGGCTTCCATGGTAGAGGAGCCTCTCAATAATCACATGGACAAAATTATCCTTCCTGTAGCTGTCATTCTTTTTTTTTTTTTTCAATTAATCCAGTGCTTACTCAATGGGAGAAGTACTAATAGGCCAGGATGGCACAAATGCACACTATGCACTGATTTGACAACATGAACTTCTCACCACAGTTGACATGGTTATGGCCACCCGACTTGCCAATAGTAAAAGACAACACACAGCCAATCATACGGCACCATTCTTGACCAACTTGTATGAGGTCAACTCTATTGGACCCCTTTCATCATTGTGGAAAAAAAAAAAAAAAACAAGTCTTCTTAAAGGGAGAAACAGATATCTGGGATCTGTCTTCTCTGGCCACAGTTCTGTCAGCACCACCATTTGTAGACTTACAAAATCTTTACTTTACTTGGGTTTTGACATAGTCTTACCACAGACCAGGGGAAATAATTTATGAGGGGAAAAAGAAAATGACCACAGGCTCACCAAAAGAAAAAAATCTCAAGCCCTCAACATCTAGAAGCAATTGACTTGATAGAATGGAATAATGTGTTAGACTACTATAGAAACTTTGGGGAGAAAAATCTAGTGGATTGGGGGTGCCATCCCACAGGATGTTATGTACCTTAAAGCACTATCCAATGCATAATGTCATATCTCCTAAGACAGAATGCACAGGTCCAGGAACCAAGGGCGGATGTGAGAGTGGCCTCTATCAGCTAAGTCACTGAAGGAAAATTTCTATGTCTACAACCTAGCCTTTATGGGGAGAAGGGTACTAGTTTCCATGGGAAAAAATGCTTCCACTAGAGAACACAATCAAGGATCTGTAAAATTGGAAATTGAATCTGTCCTCTGGCCATTATGAACTCCTTAAGCTGTCTAACCTTCTCTACAGAGAAAGGGACAACAATAGTGCTTGAGGTGATTGATATTATTTGCCAGTAGGAAATTAGATTGCTGCCACATAATGGGGGCAAGGAGAACTATTTCTGAACCTAGAGGTTTCTCTGGAGTGTCTTATTTATGTGATATGCTGGGTAATAGAATAATGAGGCAACACAATAAAGGTAGACCAATCAGGCTTGTAACACAGGATCATACCACCAGTAACTAGTCTGATCACACCATACAGACTAGTTACTGACACAGCTTAGGATACACGTAGAATAATTGTAGCTAAAAGAATGTATAATTATCATCTAAGACCTCATGAGCAGCTACATGTCATAAGACTATAGAAGCTATATTTTATGTTAAGAATTTTTTTCCTTCCTTTTTTTTTTCTAGATTACCTTATACAAAGAGCACTGAGGTTTACTAACATTTTAGATTTTGTTTGGGAATATGATAAACTGCTATCAATTCATAAGAATATGGTAGTTAATATGATTCACATATCCCTTATACTAGGGACACATACTTTTTACCTGGAAAAGAGCATATGCTGGAAAAAAAAAAAAAAAAAGGAATGGAATGCAGAAACTTTTCCATTTGTTCCTCCAGATCCACGCTCCACTGTTAACCTTTCTCAAACTATGCCCCAGGAGGTTGACTTTTTTTTTATTTTATAAATTTATTTATTTATTTGCTTTTATTTTGGGTTGTGTTGGTTCTTCGTTGCTGCGAACGGGCTTTCTCTAGTTGTGGTGAGCGGGGGCTACTCTATGTTGTGGTGCATGGGCTTCTCGTTGTTGTGGCTTCTCTCATTGCAGAGCATGGGCTCTTGAGCACAGGCTCAGTAGTTGTGGCACACGGGCTTAGTTGCTCCGCGGCACGTGGGATCTTCCTGGGCCAGGGATCGAACCCGTGTCCCCTGCATTGGCGGGCAGATTCTTAACCACTGTGCCACCAGGGAAGCCCTAGGCTAACTTTTATACACTGTCATCTCTGGCTTCAGATTGGATTTGGCCAATGAGACTAACCAGTAAGAAGTTGGACAGTAAGACAAAATAAAATCAAGACATTTACTCCCTTGGGTCTTTCTTATGTAGTAGCCACAAACTGCCTATGTCCTCAAACTACAGGCCATAGTCTCTCAGGTAGCCCTCTCCATAGAGGTATTTTTTACGAGTTCATATAATTGCTTCCTCCCCTCCCACTTAAAGTCCAGGAGTGGTAATGATTTAACCCCTGATTACTAGCGCCAGTGTACAACCATCTTTTGTTGCATTCTCTAAACTCTGTTGATTCTTTTGTAAACAGCCTTGTAATTATACTCTCCTTGGCTACTTGCTTGAAAGTGCCATCTGTTTCCTGCTTATAAAAGTTTAAAAAGGTATGTGGGAGCTGTAGTGGATTCCCCACTTACATGACAAAGTTTATGGTTTGACCAGTTTAACTAGCACTTAACCCATCACTTTCTCTGGATTGAATTATACTTTAACTCTCTAATATACTTTCCTAACGGTCTTCAACATTTTCTTTTGCAGCCATGCTCTCTAATCAATTAAAAACTGTACGAGCATGTATTCATAATAATTCATGTTTTTTGTTGATGATGAATATAGGTATCGCAGCAAACCAAAAATAAAAAATTAGAGGTAAGGTAAAAAACAAAGAAAAATTGTAATATTTTCTTTTTCCACCCCAATGAAGTAACATGGGGTGCCTATAGCACATTTTGCAAATTACTGTAAATACAATGATGATAACGCGCATTTCTTCTTGTCTCAAGACATTTTGCTGTCAAAAGATGTTGTCTGGGGCTTCCCTGGTGGCGCAGTGGTTGAGAATCTGCCTGCTAATGCAGGGGACACGGGTTCGAGCCCTGGTCTGGGAAGATCCCACATGCCACGGAGTGGCTGGGCCCGTGAGCCACAACTGCTGAGCCTGCGCGTCTGGAGCCTGTGCCCCGCAACGGGAGGGGCCGCGATAGTGAAAGGCCCGCGCACCGCGATGAAGAGCGGTCCCCGCACCGCGATGAAGAGTGGCCCCCGCTTGCCGCAACTGGAGAAAGCCCTCGCACGAACCGAAGACCCAACACAGCCAAAAATAAATAAATAAATAAATAAATAAATAAATAAATAAATAAATAAATAAATAAAGTAGCTATAAAAAAAAAACGCAGCTTTAAAAAAAAAAAAAGATGTTGTCTGTTTGTTGTCATCGTTGGTTGATTGTTATGTAGGTACTACTTCATTTTGGTACTCACCTCTTGATGCTAGGCATAGGGCTGACCTTCTTACTGATTATTCTTAACGGTACAATATCAAGAAAAAAATAAAATTACTGGATAGGATTTCTTAGGGCAAATATATGGATTAAGTTCAAATGGTAGACACGTTCTGCTGCCTTTACTGATAATCACATTGTCACATTTCATGGCATAAGGTGTGTTAAGGTGTTGTATATATGTATATATTCTGATGTGGAATGGTGAGTGGGGTTGGTGGGGAGGACAAAAACTGAAAAAGGAAGATTAGAATGGTGAGGCACATAGCATGAAACCATGAAAGTAAATTTTCTTGTTTCATTTAAAGTATTAATCACAATATATTCCTTGAAGTAGGAAATACTGCCAGTTTCTATGATGCTAAAAACATCATGGGGCTAATTGAAGGTTTGTAAGGTTTGCATTTCAGAATTATCAGATGTAACCCTCACAGGAAGCTTGCATTTTTCATCAGTAAATTCCGAAAAATGAAATTGCATCAATTCTTCAATTTAGCTGTCGAGTAATGGACTCAGATTTCCTATTACCTAAATGGTGACTTGATTTTTAAATCAGATCTTTTTCAGAAGCTCCAGCAATAATTTCAGGCCATCAGAACAAACTGATGTAAATTTGCTGCAAGAGGCATCATGATGTGAAATGTAACATTTTGATAATTATTTTTCATGAGACAATTTCTGGTAGAAGGAAAAAAAAGTCCAATGTTCTACCCAAACTAAAAGCTAACCTCAGTGATCACATAGCTAATCATTACCTGCCTCCTGCCGCTACCCCTTATATGTTTTGGGCATTCACACATTTTATTGGCCATCTGTATAAACCAGCTGCTGATCTTTGCATTTATTCACAGTTATTATAAATCTTATTACTTAGCATTACTTTATACTAAGTTGTGAGTTTTCCATTGCCTCCAGGCATTTTGTTAGTTAATAATAATAAAAATAACCAAAATACTAATAATATGCTATAATAAAGGGTGACTATTTAATAGTCAATAGAATTAAATTGAATGTGCTGGCTGAATAATGCAAATATGTCAGTCATTAAAATTTCAGAAATCCATCATATACTACCTTTGTCCTTTTTTAAGTGTTCAAATATTCCAGGAACTCACCATTCAAAATACACAAGGCCTAAATCAAAATTCATTTAATAAGCATTTACTGTCTGTGCCAAAGAAGTATGATAATTTTAAAATTTAAATGCTGTTATAAAAATCAACACAATGCTCAACCACCAGCAAGGTACATATTTAAGTGAACACACTCTTCCTTAAAACTCATCAGATCTATATGAAATACTGTCAAATATACCCTGGCTTTTATTATCTAAACCATTTTTATTAAAGGAAATTTTGGTTACTTCGTAAGGTCAAGGGCAAATTGTGGGTGCTTACTCACCTAGACAAGCTACAGATTAAATTAGTGACCCAATAAAAAACAACAGACGGTGCTCTGAGCCTGAGGAGAAACAATGACCCCTTTCTTCTTCTTTCTCTATAGTTTACTCTTAAAATCCTTAACATTCTACCTGACTATATATAATATGTATATCATATATATGTATGCATATACACACATATATGTTTATATTTGTGCAAAAATATATATGTATACCCACATACATACATACACAGATTTTGGGGGATGGTAATGTTTTAAAATATCTTTACCGATACTACTTGTTTCTTTCGTATTTAATAATTTCATTGTCACCTTTTCATAACTACCTATAGAAGTGTTTAATTTTCATTACATACACATTGCTAGTTTAATCCTCCACTACATAAAACCTATTGAGGTTAACATTTATTTATGGAGATTTTGCCCTAGGACTTGAGTTTCAAGGTAACTATGAATCTTTTGAGTAATTTTTCCCATGAAATTATTTTAACCTGAAGGAAAAGCAGTTTACTCTGGCATAGCTGCCTTCCAACGTTTGTAATAGATCCAGTTTTCTGTAGAAATAAGTCATAGCAGTCACTTTAGGAAACAACTTTAAAATTTGTTTGCATTAGTAGTTAATGTCATCCAATAGGTAATTCCATTGCAATTTATGGTTAATAGCTCTTTATTCATGCTACTGGGAAGGAGCAGCTAATTTCATATGTATCATTATAATGTTTTATTTTCAGTTATTTTATATTTATTCCTCTGTATGAATAAACTGATTTGAATTATTACCTTTCTTATTTTTTATTTCAAAGAGGTAAAAATACTCCAGTGATTTCAAAATGAGGTTGTTTTGCTTCCTTTTTTTGAAGTGCAGCTATGAGTTTTTTAATAAGTGGATTTTAAGATTGTTTATTGACCATATTTTAGTTCCTTGTCCATTGTGGCACAGCAAAAAAAAATTTCACTATCCTTTAGATATTGTTTCCTTCCAGCTCTGTTTCTTCATTCTGACTTCTTTTTTCCTATGTACTCTGCTAATTCATACAGTCTCAAATGGGAGACCAATTGGATGAAAAGACTTAATCTGGATAGGTTATATGCATCACGTTTTGCCATACTGACTTGTATTCATCAAAACCCAGACACCTACATAGCTTATAAAATTATAGACTCACAATATCTCAAGATTGGAAATTTAGGTGTTTTGTCTGAATGCACAAAAGTGTTTTCAACAGAGAATTGTTTAGAGCCAGTTTACCTCAGTTACCTGAGATACAAAACAGAGTTTAGCTTGCAAATGTTTTGCAAATTTATCTCTATGATCTTAACAATAAAAAGTGTCTCAGGAAAAATAGATTCATGGGAAAATAAAGCAGGTAAACTAATGCAGCAAAGTTCCTTTACATACTGAGTATCACATCCAAATAAGCAGAATCATGTGATAGTAGCAACTTGTTATTGCCTTGCATTAACTGACATAACATGTTCACTCACTGAAAACTACTTAGGGATCCCCAGCTTGAGATGGTAAAGATGGTACGATATCTCCCTTGTAAGAAAGAATATGGGATCATTATGTGAAAGCATTCTGCTCTTGCTAAAAGATGTTCCCATAAATTTAAAGCAAGCTTAAGAGGAGGTGCAAGGCAGAAGTTATAATTATTTAACTGTAATTATTTAGGTAATCTTCATTTTAAACTATGCAGATTAGAAGAAAGCAAGCAGGGAAGACAGAACCAAACTTTGTCAAGTTTAACTGTGCAAGGTTCAGGATATATTTCCCCACAGAGTACAACTCAGAAATTCATAGATTAATAAAATTTTTTCTTCTTAGAGTTTTTCCTCTTCTTCCCATTTTTCTCATCTAATGTGAATTATTGTCACCCTCTCTTTGTCCTGTCAGATCCCAACAACTTATCAAGACATTTTGTAGCCTTTCTTCCTGCCTACAAATTATTCAGTTCATGCAGATTTCCTTTTTCAAGTGTGGGGTAGTATTTTTTTTTTATAAATTTATTTATTTCATTTATTTATTTTTGGTTGCACTGGGTCTTCATTGCTGTGCGCGGGCTTTCTCTAGTTGTGGCGAGTGGAGGCTGCTCTTTGTTGCAGCACGCGGGCTTCTCATTGCGGTGGCTTCTCTTGTTGCAGAGCACGGGCTCTAGGTGGGTGGGCTTCAGTAGTTGGGGCACGTGGGCTTCAGTAGTTGTGGCACGTGGGCTCAGTAGTTGTGGCTCAGGGGCTCTAGAGTGCAGGCTCAGTAGCTGTGGCACATAGACTTAGTTGCTCCGCGGCATGTGGGATCTTCCCGGACCAGGGCTCAAACACATGTCCCCTGCATTGGCGGGCAGATTCTTAACCACTGCACCACCAGGGAAGCCCCGTGTGTGGGGTAGTATTTCATTAAACAGTTTCAAGTTCTGTTTTTATGTATATTGCATGTTTAGTTATAATTGTTGAGATATAACTGAACACTTAACTCTTATAAGATATGATGGAACCATCTCCTCACATTCAATTCAATTTAATTCAACAAGCATTTATTGACTTCACTGTGCCAGGGCCTATTTGGGATGCTGGGCACGTGTCAGTAAACAATACAGAAAAAATTTCTACCCTAGTGTTTCTTACATCTTATACATTCCACAGTTCTGCTTCACCCACCAACAGTTTTCATTCTTCTATGATATCTTTCTTACCAGTACCACTAGAAAATTTTCGTTGGAAAGTTGTGTTACTGTCCAATATAAACAAGAACAAAACACGCAAAACTTAAGCTGTGTTCATGTGCTAGGCACTGTTGTTAGCAGAATACATTAACTCAGTCTGCATAACAAGTTTATGGAATGTGCACTAGTTATCACAATCCCAATTTTATGGAAGAGAAAACACAGAAATAGAGAAAACTTAATGTCAAAGCTTGCCCAGTTAATAAGTGAAGTCCTGATCAAAGCCAGGCAGCTTAACCTCAGAGTTTGCGCTATTTACCAGTAAACACACACACACACACACACACACACACACACACACACACACCCGTATCAGCCCAAAATCTCTCCAGAAAGGTTTTTACAGCATTCCTTTTAATGTGGTTTACTTTAATTATCTGTTTGATAGCAAAGCAATCCAAAACTCAATTCAGGATCTCTGATTTAGCTGAAAATATGCTGTATATTTAAAATCAATCTAAAGGCATCAAATTCTACTGAATAATTTTCAGAGCACAGTATTTTTCCTTTTTGTAATCAATTTAACTTAATCTCATGGTCACTGATTTAAAATGTCCCTCTTTAATACGGAACTGATATTCTTCATGTTAACTCAGAGAATTCACATCTGTTAAAAATAATTAAATTTTCCCTACAAGTGAGAGATATATTGTATTAAGAGAATAGTGTATATATTTTACTACTCCCTAATGCCATGACTTTTCTGCCTTGTGACAAAGCATAGGCAGTCTATACAACCAAATATTTCATCCTTACAAAATGATTCTAATAATTGTATAATTATTTCTGAAGGAAACATAAAGTCCCTTTAGATAGTAGCTTAATTTGCATATTGTTAATTTGACACAGACATATAATAAAACATAAAAGAGCAAACCTTAGTGAGTCAGAATAAGTTAATCAATTTAATACCTAATGACAAATGTACCTGGTTCTTACTCTAAATCCATTGTTCCAAGCCTGTGAGCATATTTCTCCTGGCTAGAAACCTGTGAATGCTGGATATCTCTTTCTTTTTTATCACATCTATATACTTATTAGATACAAATATAGTTTCCCTAACTTCCATATAAATGAGATTGCCCTCTTTTGGATGATTAAATATCTCCTGAGATAATGAAGTAGATTCTAGTTATATCCATCTTCAGGTAAAAAAGAGAAAAAAAAGAAAAGAAAACCCAGAAATGCCACTAGTTTTAAGGTTAATTCTTGGCCCTCATAGTTAAGGTATATTTTTCAAAACTAACTTTATCTAAATATTACTTAAACACAATAAAATACACTCATTTTGTGTACAGCTCAACAAATTATGACAAACGTATATATCTATTTAACCACCCCTCCAACCAAAACACAGAATATCCATCATTCCCAAAGTCCCCATGTGCCCTTCCAGTCAAGCCCACACAGATGCTCAAACTTGCTCCTATGTCTTCTGTCAATAGAGTTTAGATTTGTTTTTTATAGCATCTGTATAAATAAAATGATACAGTATGTAGTCTTTTGTGTCTGATCTCTTTCCCTCAGCATATTGTTAAGATGCGTCTGTAGAGATGACTACTGAGTGTATCAGTAGTCATCTCTCTTGAATAAACACCTAGGAATAAAATTGTTGGATTGTATGGTAAGAGTATTTTTAAATTTATAAGAAATTGCAAATCTTTCTCCAAATCACATTCCTGCCAGCAATGTGTGAGAGTTCCAGTTGTTCCACATCCTCACCCACTACTAGATGTTGTTATCATTTCTGATTTGGGCCTAAAAATGAGTATGCAGCTACATCTCATTGTAGCTTTTATTCTAAGAGTAAAATATATTTTATTTGATAGTTTGATATTGATTTATAAATTGTAAATATTTAGATAAGTAGTATGAGTGTCATATTTGTTGTCTTGAGCTCCATCTGGCAAACTTTTGGAGGTGAGCCTAGATTGAGGCATTGAGGTAGGGGCATCAATAAGGAAACAATTAGCTTCAACTCCCCTACACAGTTCTAGAGAGGACACTATAGAAATACATTTTATGTCCACATGACAAAAATTTCTTTCTCTAGATGGACATCATAAAAGCTGACTTATGCTTCTCTGTGTGTCAGTCACACATGATCCCATTTCCAATTTTTGCTGATCTCAGATATTTCAATAGATATCACCTCTATCTCTCGTGGTCCTTGTTTGTAAAAATAGATCTTTTGCGTGTAGAACACTATCAATATACTGATATTCATTTGCTTTTTTTCTGACACATTTCCTTTATGTAGATCCAACTTTCTGCTATGTTATTTTGCTTCTTTAAAAGAACTTCTTTCAAAATTTCTTACAGTACAGGTGTGCAAGCAATCAATTTCCTCAGTTTATGTTTAAGAAAATGTTTGTTTCACTTTCATTACTGAAGGATAATTTCATTAGATATAGAAGTCTACACTGGTAGTTTTTTTTTTCCCCCCCAACACTCTAATGATTTCACTCCATTCTCTTCTTGTTTGCATGGTTTCTGATAAGCAGTTTGTTATAATTCTTATCCCTTTGTAAGGTTTTCCCCCTTCACATTTTCTATTTGTCTTTGGTTTTCTGCAATTTTAATATGACCTGCCTAGGTGTGTGTTTTTGTTATTTATCCTATTAGGGTTCTCTGAGCTTGTGGGATCTGTGGTTCGAGGAAACTATTATTTCTTCAAATATCTTATCTGCTCGTTTTCCTTTTCTTCTCTTTCTGTTATTCCAATTACACAAATGTTACACTTTTTACTTGTTCTTATAGTCTTGGATTTTTAAAAAACTTTTCCAATGTTTTTTCTCTTTGCGTTTCAGTTTGAGTAACTTTTACTGCCCTATCTTCAAGTTTGTTCTTTCTTTCCTTGCTTATGTTAAGTCTGCCAGGAGCACACTGAATGCATTCTATATTTCTATTATGGTGTTTTTAATTTCTAATATTTCCTGTTAAATTTTTGTTATAGTTTCCATATCTCTGCTGACATTATCCAAGTGATGCTGCATGTTGTCTACCTTTCCCATTAGAGTGTGTAACATTATCATAATAATTTTAAATTCCATATCTGATACTTACAGCATCTGAACCATATCTGAGTCTGGTTCTGATGATGACTTTGTTGCTTCTCAATATATTTTATCTTGCCTTCTGGCACGCCTTAGAAATTTTTGTTGAAAGGCAAACTTGTAGAGGGTAATGAATACTGAAGTAAATAGGCCTTTACTGTGAGAATTTATGAGAATCTGGCCAAGAGTTGGGTTGTTTGATGTTTATTCTATCTATCCCATTAAAGTTTTTGTAATCAGATATATTAATATAATTTACATACTATAAAATTCATCCTTAAGATTAGTTTTGACAAATGTATATAGATATAATCACCACCAAAATCAAAATATACACTACTTCCAGACTTCAATTCGTTTCATTGTGCTAGGTTGCAGACAATCCACTTCTCACACTTCCAGCCCAATAGCCACTGTAACTGTTTTGTGTTCCTACAATTTTTACTATTCTAGAATTTCATATAAATCGAACTGCACACTATTCAGTTTTCTGTGTCTTTTTGTGTATCTGCCTCCTTTTACTTAGCATGATGTTTTTGATATTTAGCCATGTTCCTCTGTGCATTAATTTATTTTTTATTATTAAGTAGTACTTCTCAGTAAGTATGTATCAAAATTTGTTTAATTCATTCACTACTTTATGGACATTTGATCATTTCCAATTGTTAGATGTTAAAGATAAAGCAGTTTTAAACATTTGCACATGGGTATTTGTGTGGACATATCCTCCTGGTTAAATATTAAGGAATTGGATTGGTGGAGCCTATGGTAAGTACATGGTTAAATTTACAAGAAGCTATCAAACTGTTTTCCAAAGTGTATCTTTTTCCATCTTTACCAGCAATTAATAAGATTTCTAGTTGCTCTGCATTCTAGCCAGAACTTGATATTTTTAGTCTTTTGGCTTTAGCCACTCTAGTACATGTGTGTTCTTCTTTTGAATTTAACTTGAATTTCCCTAATGCTATGATGTTCAGCATCTGTTTATGTGCATACGTGCCATCAAATGATCTTCTTTGGTGAAGCGTCTGGTCAAATTTTTTGCCCATTTGTTTTACTTGGGTAGTCTGTCATCTCATTATAAAGTTATAGGGGTTCTTTATGCATTCTGGATAAAGTACATTATAAGATATGTGTTTTGCAAATGTTGTCTGCCACTTTGTGATTTTTTTTTTCCTTAACGGTATCTTTTGAAAAACAGAATTTTAAATTTTTACCAACTCCAATTTATCAATGTCTTTTTCCTTTATTATTTGCTCATTTGTGTCCTACCTGAGAAATTTTTAACTGCCCTAAGTCACTGGATTTTCTCCTACAATTCTTATAGTCATGCCTATTACATATAGCTGTATAATCCATTGAAAATGAATTTTTAATAGATAAGTGTTTAGTTTAAGGTTCAGTTTTCTGTTGTTGTTTTATATCTGCATGTGGATAGCCAATTGTTTTAGCACCACTTGTTGGAAAGACTGTCCTATCTCTTTTGAATCACCTTTCCAAGATTGTTTAAAATGACCAATAACTGTCTAAAGTAATAATAGTAATATGATACTGGTTGATGATAGCAGACAGATAAGAGTAGTGAATGAAAGAAATGTCATGAGGCATAGAATGGAGGTATTGGTAATACTGTTAAAAGTTACCTGTACTATAAATGTCTTAGAGTATAGGAAGACCAGCTATTGTAGTTAGGTTTTAACTTTCTATTAAAACACATATTTAAAACGGAAAAAAAAATTACCTGTACTATATGTGAAATGGTATAGCATCATTTGAAGATATACTTAGATTAGTTTAAAATATATATTGTATTGGAAAAGACGAAGTAAAACTGTCACTGTTTGCAGATGACATGATACTATACATAGAGAATCCTAAAAATGCCACCAGAAAACTACTAGAGCTAATCAATGAATTTGGTAAAGCTGCAGGATACAAAATTAATGCACAGAAATCTCTTGCATTCCTATACACTAATGATGAAAAATCTGAAAGAGAAATTAAGGAAACATTCCCATTTACCATTGCAACAAAAAGAATAAAATACCTAGGAATAGACCTACCTAGGGAGACAAAAGACCTGTATGCAGAAAACTATAAGACACTGATGAAAGAAATTAAAGATGATACAAACAGATGGAGAGATATACCAAGTTCTTGGATTGGAAGAATCAATATTGTGAAAATGACTATACTCCCCAAAGCAATCTACAGATTCAATGCAATCCCTATCAAATTACCAATGGCATTTTTTATGGAACTAGAACAAATCATCTTAAAATTTGTATGGAGACACAAAATACCCCAAATAGCCAAAGCAGTCTTGAGGGAAAAAAACGGAGCTGGAGAAATGAGACTCCCTGACTTCAGACTATACTACAAAACTACAGTAATCAAGACAATATGGTACTGGCACAAAAACAGAAACATAGATCAATGGAACAAGATAGAAAGCCCAGAGATAAACCCACGCACCTATGGTCAACTAATCTATGACAAAGGAGGCAAAGATATACAATGGAGAAAAGACAGTCTCTTCAATAAGTGGTGCTGGGAAAACTGGACAGCTACATGCAAAAGAATGAAATTAGAACTCTCCCTAACACCATACCCAAAAATAAACTCAAAATGGATTCGAGACCTAAATGTAAGACCGGACACTATAAAACTCTTAGAGGAAAACATAGGAAGAACACTCTTTGACATCAATCACAGCAAGATCTTTTTTGATCCACCTCCTAGAGTAATCGAAATAAAAACAAACAAATGGGACCTAATGAAACTTAAAAGCTTTTGCACAGCAAAGGAAACCATAAACAAGATGAAAAGACAACCCTCAGAATGGGAGAAAATATTTGCAAATGAATTAACGGACAAAAGATTAATTTCCAAAATATATAAACAGCACATGCAGCTCAATATTAAAGAAACAAACAACCCAACAATCCAAAAATGGGCAGAAGACCTAAATAGACATTTCTCCAAAGAAGACATACAGATCGCCAAAAAGCACATGAAAAGCTGCTCAACATCACTAATTATTAGAGAAATGCAAATTTTTAAAAGTATATATACAGTAAGAGAAAATAAAATAGAATCATATAAAACCACAATTATATTAAGAGAAGGCAGAAGTAGTAGAGAAAAAATGATGCAAGGCACAACTGTAATAAATAGAAAACAGTTACAAACATGGAAGATATTAATCCAACACTACAAATAAACATTTTAAGTGTAAATGGTCTAAATACACCAACTAAAGGCAAACTGTCCAAGTGGATTAATAAAATGGACCTGCATCTCTGCTGTCTACAAGAAACCACTTTAAATATAAAGACTAGGTTAAAAGTAAAGGGATGAAGAAAGACAGATTATGCTACCACAAGTCAGAGAAAGCTGAATTAGCTATGTTAATTTCAGACAAAGTGGACTTCAGAACAAGGAAAATTATCAGGGGTAAAAAAGTGCTACATAATGATAAAGTGGTCAAATGTCTGAAAAGAGATAATAATCCTCAACATATATGCATCTAACAAAAGAACACCAAAATAAATTAGTCAAAATCTGATAGAACTGTATGGAGAAATAGAGAAACCCAGTGTATGATTAAAGATGTCAACACTCCTTTTTCAGTAACTCATAGATCTGGTTGGTCGAAAATCAGTAAGGATACAGTTGACCTGAATAGTTCTATGAATCAATTTGATCTAATTGATATTTATAGACTACTCTAATAACAGGAAAATACACATTCTTCTCAAGCTCACATGTCAGATCGGTACAGTCACTTTGGAAGACAGTCTGGCTTCCAAGTGACTGTAAGATGGTTCTTACAAAACTAAACACTAGGTTTAAAACCAGCAATCACACTCATGGGTATTTAGCCACTGATTTGAGAACTTTTGTTCACATAAAAACCCGTGTGTGAATGTTTACAGCAGATTTATTTATAGTCACCAAAATCTATGAGCAACACTTTTACAATTACATGACACTATATTTTATAGTAATAATTCATATTATTTTAGTATATTTTACTGACTCCAAATATTTTGCCAGAGACAAATTCTGCTAGAGAAGAGCAGAATTAGTTTCCACATAATTTTGAATATTTGTTTCTACCCATATATTTTTCATTTCTCATAGTACTTCCTGTGCTGTGATATAAACAGCTTCAGCTTATTATCTGAAGTATAACTGCTAAACAACTCAAGTCTGAGCATTGCCTTGTCCTAGAGTTTATCCCTTGTTAACAATGAAATAAACAACGTCTGACCAAAGCAACACTAACAAGCCTCAATTCAATTTGATTTGATAAACATATCATACAACCCCAACTGAAATAAATATATATAACATACTCTCAAACAACATCCTTTTCAAGTCTACCTCAATATATCCATTAATTCCATTGAGCCAAAATGAGAAAATTGCTAACAAAGCAAAATCATTTTAAAAAGCTTAAGATGACTAAAGTTAGTCTGAAATACATTCTTTTGCATATTATGTTCATGAAAAGTTGTTATCCTTTGTTTTTAAGTGGAGCAAAATACGGTATCCCCAAAGTTGCTACTTTGGCATATGGATTATTTGAATTAAAGTTGCTTGAGAAACAGCCAGTGCAAGAAGTATACTCTGACCCTTCTTTATGCCCCTGAAAACAGGAAATAAATCTCCCATGTAAAAGGTACCCTCCTGTACCAGGAAAAAGAGAGACATCCTTATCACCAGAGATAGGGAATTTAGGGGCAAGAAGGCCATAAAAATAAACCTTGTTACTTCCTCACTAATTTATTACACCAAGCCCAAATTTCTTTGTCTTCTAAATTCTTCACCTATTTATTGTTTCTTTGACTAGAGGATATAAAAGTTGTCTGCCTTGATCACTTCTTTAAGTCTCATATTTTTAATGGGGCTCCTGTACATACGAAATTAAATTTTTCTCATTAATCTGGCTTATGACAATATAATTATTAAATCACCCAAAGAGCCTTGAGAAAGGAAAAGTTTTTCACCCCTACAGTTTTCTAAAAATAAATGAAAGGATATGGTGTCAGATGTCAGAAAAAGAAAAGGTGTTGAGACGTTTCTATATACAGGTTCATAGTATAATTTTTATATATATATATACACATATACACAAACACACACACACATATACATACACACATACATAAATTTGGGAAGAGCTCTTAAATGTTTTGAATATGATCCCACTGATGTATGTAACTGATACTGATTTTTTTTGCTGATCCTCTGTTAACAATAAATCAAACTTCTCATTTGAAGCTTTAATGTATTCTTCTGCCTACGAAAACTGATGTCTTAATTGTTAATATTTATGCACCCAACATAGGAGCACCTCAATACATAAGGCAAATGTTAACAGAAATAAAAGGGGAAATTGACAGCAACATAATCATAATAAGGGACTTTAACACCCCACTTTCAACAATGAACAGATCATCTAAAATGAAAATAAATAAGGAAACACAAGCTTTAAATGATACATTAAAGAAGATTAACTTAAATGATATTTATAAGACATTCCATCCAAAAACAACAGAATACACTTTCTTCTCAAGTGCTCATGGACCATTCTCCAGGATAGATCATATCTTGGGTCACAAATCAATCCTTGGTAAACTTAAGAAAACTGAAATCATATCAAGTATCCTTTCCAACCACAATGTTATGAGACTAGATATCAATTACAGGAAAAAATCTGTAAAAAATACAAACACATGGATGGTAAACAATACACTACTAAATAATCAAGAGATCACTGAAGAAATCAAAGAGGAAATAAAAAAATACCTAGAAACAAATGACAATGAAAACATGACAACCCAAAACCCATGGGATGCAGCAAAAGCAGTTCTAAGAGGGAAGTTTATAGCAATACAATCCTACCTCAAGAAACAAGATATATCTCAAATAAACAACTTAACCTTACACCTAAAGCAATTAGAAAAAGAAGAAAAAGAAACCCAAAGTTAGCAGAAGGAAAGAAATCATAAAGATCAGATCAGAAATAAATGAAAAAGAAATGAAGGAAAGAATAGCAAAGATCAATAAAACTAAAAGTTGGTTCTTTGAGAAGATAAACAAAATTGATAAACCAAACTCTATGCCAATAAAATGAACAACCTGGAAGAAATGGACAAATTCCTAGAAAAGCATAACCTTCTGAGACTGACCCAGGAAGAAATAGAAAATATAAACAGACCAATCACAAGCACAGAAATTGAAACTGTAAGTAAAAATCTTGCAACAAACAAAAGCCCAGGACCAGAAGGCTTCACAGACGAATTCTATCAAACATTTAGAGAAGAGCTAACACCTATCCTTCTCAAACTCTTCCAAAATATAGCAGAGGGAGGAACACTCCCAAACTCATTCTACGAGGCCACCATCACCCTGATACCAAAACCAGACAAAGATGTCCCAGAAAAAGAAAACTACAGGCCAATGTCACTGATGAACATAGATGCAAAAATCCTCAACAAAATACTAGCAAACAGAATCCAACAGCCCATTAAAAGGATCATACACCATGCTCAAGTGGGGTTTATTCCAGGAATGCAAGGATTCTTCAATATATGCAAATCAATCATTGTGATACACCATAATAACAGATTGAAGGAGAAAAACCATATGATCATCTCAATAGATGCAGAAAAAGCTTTTGACAAAATTCAACACCCATTTATAATAAAAACCCTCCAGAAAGTAGGCATAGAGGGAACTTACCTCAACATATTAAAGGCCATATATGACGAAACCAGAGCCAACATCATTCTCAATGGTGAAAAACCAAAACCATTTCCTCTAAGATCAGGAGCAAGACAAGGTTGTCCACTCTCACCTCTGTTATTCAACATAGTTTTGGAAGTTTTAGCCACAGCAATTAGAGAAGAAATAAAAGGAATCCAAATTGGAAAAGAAGAAGTAAAGCTGTCACTGTTTGCAGATGACATGATACTATACACAGAGAATCCTAAAGATGCTACCAGAAAACTACTAGAGCTAATCAATGAATTTGGTAAAGTAGCAGGATACAAAATTAATGCACAGAAATCTCTTGCATTCCTATACAGTAATGATGAAAAATCTGAAAGAGAAATTAAGGAAACACTCCCATTTACCACTGCAACAAAAAGAATAAAATACCTAGGAATAAACCTACCTAAGGAGACAAAAGACCTGTATGCAGAAAACTATAAGACACTGATGAAAGAAATTAAAGATGATACAAACAGATGGAGAGATATACCATGTTCTTGGATTGGAAGAATCAATATTATGAAAATGACTATACTACCCAAAGCAATCTACATTTTCAATGCAATCCTTATCAAACTACCAATGGCATTTTTCACAGAACTAGAACAAAAATTTTCAACAATTTGTATGGAAACACAAAAGACCCCGAATAGCCAAAGCAATCTTGAGAAAGAAAACCAGAGCTGGAGGAATCAGGCTCCCTGACTTCAGACTGTACTTCAAAGCTACAGTAATCAAGACAGTATGATACTGGCACAAAAACAGAAATGTAGATCAATAGAACAGGATAGAAAGCCCAGGGATAAACCCATGCACATATGGTCACCTTATTTTTGATAAAGGAGGCAAGAATATACAATGGAGAAAAGACACCCTCTTCAATAAGTGGTGCTGGGAAAACTGGACAGCTACATGTAAAAGAATGAAATTAGAACACTCCCTAACACCATACACAAAAATAAACTCATAATGGATTAAAGACCTAAATGTAAGGCCAGACACTATAAAACTCTTAGAAGAAAACATAGGGGGCTTTCCTGGTGGCGCCGTGGTTGGGAGTCTGCCTGCCAGTGCAGGGGACACGGGTTCGGGCCCTGGTCTGGGGGGATCCCACATGCCACGGAGTGATTGGGCCCGTGAGCCACAGCTGCTGGGCCTGCGCGTCTGGAGCCTGTGCTCCGCAGCGGGAGAGGCCGCGATGGTGAGAGGCCCGCGCACCGCGATGGGGAGTGGCCCCCGCTTGCCGCAGCTGGAGAAAGCCCTCGCAGAGAACCAAAGACCCAACACAGCCAAAAAATAAATAAAAAATAAATAAAAAATAAAAATAAAAAAAATAACTAACTAAATAAAAAAAAAAAAACATAGGCAGAACACTCTATGACATAAATCACAGCAAGATCCTTTTTGACCCACTTCCTAGAGAAATGGAAATAAAACAAAAATAAACAAATGGGACCTAATGAAACTTAAAAGCTTTTGCACACCAAAGGAAACCATAAACAAGACGAAAAGATAACCCTCAGAATGAGAGAAAATATTTGCAAACGAAGCAACTGACAAAGGATTAATCTCCAAAATTTACAGGCAGCTCATGCAGCTCAGTATCAAAAAACAAATCACCCAATCCAAATATGGGCAGAAGACCTAAATAGACATTTCTCCAAAGAAGATATAGAGATTGCCAACAAACACATGAAAGGATGCTCAACATCATTAATCATTAGAGAAATGGAAATCAAAACTACAGTGAGGTATCACCACACATCAGTCAGAATGGCCATCATCAAAAAATCTACAAACAATAAATTCTGGAGAGGGTGTGCAGAAAAGGGAACCTTCTTGCACTGTTGGTGGGAATGTCAATTGATACAGCCACTATGGAGAACAGTATGGAGGTCCCTTAAAAACTAAAAATAGGACTACCATACTACCCAGCAATCCCACTACTGGGCATATACCCTGAGAAAACCATAATTCAAAAAGAGTCATGTACCACAATGTTCATTGCAGTTCTATTTACAATAGCCAGGACACGGAAGCAATCTAAGTGTCCATCGACAGATGAATGGATTAAAAAGATGTGGCACATATATACAATGGAATATTACTCAGCCATTAAACGAAATGAAATTGAGTTATTTGTAATGAGGTGGATGGACCTAGAGTCTGTCATACAGTGAAGTAAGACAGAAAGAGAAAAACATATACTGTATGCTAACACATATATATGGAATCTAAAAAAAAGAAAAAATCGTTCTGAAGAACCTAGGGGCAGGACAGGAATAAAGACGCAGACGTAGAGAATGGACTTGAGGACACGGGGGGGGGAAGGGTAAGCGGGGATGAAGTGAGAGTGTGTCAAGGACATAAATACACTGCCAAATGTAAAATAGATAGCTAGTGGGAAGCAGCTGCATAGCACAGGGAGATCAGCTTGATGCTTTGTGACCACCTAGAGCGGTGGGATAGGGAGGGTCGGAGGGAGATGCAAGAGGGAGGAGATATGGGGATATATGTATATATAGCTGATTCACTTTGTTATGCAGCAGAAACTAACACAATATTGTAAAGCAATTATACTCCAATAAAGATTTAAAAAAAGAAAAGAAAAAGAAAACTGATGTTATTATTTCACTTTACGTACCTCATAGTTGTGAATAAAATACAACAATGGTAGTCTTAAAACAAAAAATACAAGAAAAATACCCAATCTAGTTAGTGTTTGATTTAACCAAAATACGGGGGATGGTTTCTTTTTTGTTTTTAATAACGTGGATAGTAAACATTACCAAAGTAGGCAAGCATAACCAGGTCCTTCAAGTAAATTCCAGGACTACAACAGTATCATCTTGTCCTTCAAACCAACCTCTTTCCCTGGGTATTTCTGTTAATGGCTCCCAATTTTTCTTTGTGGTCAACTTTGAACAAATCTCTCCAGAGCCCCTCCATTCCATTAACTCCAAATGCTAGGCATTCTACTTGCCATCTTTCCCATTTATTTACTCCTTTCTGATTATAGAGCTAATTCACTTTGATGATCTACTCAGCAAGGAACCGAGTGTTTCCTACTGGACATGCACATAGATAAGGAAACTATGAAATCCATTAGCTGTCACTTTCCTGATGGAGGTGGCTTCACTTTGCCACCTCCTACATGCATCATTTTTCATGACTCCAATTGTCTGGATCACTTGTTCCTTTACTTGTTCTTTACATTCAGTGGGAAACCTACCTCATTAGTTATGTACTGAAGGAGAAGAGTGAGGGCTGAATGGGCTTCAGGGACTAGGAGAGGCTGCAACAGTTTCTACCTTGGTTTGTCATTCTGGCTTTCTTGTCTCATCAATTAACCAAGAATACCCCAGATAGTTTTCATAAATACTCTCTAAAGCTGTGTTGTGCAATATAGTAGCCACTAGCCATATGTAGCTGTTTTAATTTAAATTAATTGAAATAAAAGAAAAATTCAGTCCCTCAGTTGCAGTGGTCACATTTCAAGTACTCAAGACTCACATGGGGCTAGTAGGTACTTTACTGGACAGTGAGAATTTAAAATATTTCTAGCTTTGCAGAGAGTTGTATGGGACAGCACTATCTAGATTCTCTAGACTGGTCCAAATAAACTTTTAAAAATCCTGTCCAAGTTCTTTATAATATGAAAAAATAAGATGTTGTTAAGCTTCTTATTTTTTTCCTAAGCAAAATCTAAATCTGAAGGACCTTTCACAACCTAACAGTTATTGTATTAGGCATATTTAACGGAGATGATGAGTACTGCAGTATTTGATGAAGGGTCACAATGGAACAGGTACTAAAGTTTCAAATTTCAGAATATTTCCTGAGAGATGTTTCAATAATATGATTATTTTAATGAATAGTGTATATTATCTTCCATGTTAGGTTTATCAAGAAAAATACAGAAACAGGCTTTTTCTTAATTCTGATTTATTTCAAACATTTTTCTTTTAAGTAGAATCTCTTGTTGAACAGAAATTTAACTTTCTTCCTTCCTACTGTCATAGCACATCATTCACATGTAATAGCATTTCCCATATTTAGTGTCATCCCAGAGGTTTTGTATTATTGTTTTTATTTGTGCATCCATCTTACCCACTAGTTTATGAACTACGGGAGCACAGAGACTTTCCTAGTCTCTATTTCCCCATTAAACCTAGTACGATGTTTTCAACAGAGTAAGCACAAAATAAAATTTCAATAAAACAATAATCTAGCACTAATTTGAAAGAAACAAAACTGTGCAAATGTACAGCAAATCCCCTGTTAAAGACCTAACAATCACAACAAACAAGATCACTCTGGATGTGATCTGTTGTGTGTTTCAAGGCTTTAAAAATTTATTTATTTACTTACTTACTTACTTATGTTGATGGTACAAGATATGTATTCCCGAAGTACCCTGGGTCACACTGGACAGGTGTGCTTGATTCTCTGATTCATTTAATAGGACCATTTGGTTCTCATACGAAGCTCTGTCTTGCAATTTAATCTTTATCATTAATAGAAGTCCTATTTTAACCTGCAAATACTAACACCTTTTTATATTTTTCAGTTTTTTAGGACCCATGCAGGGAAGAGGGCTGCTATTTATTGGTATTCCTCACAGACATTGCCCGCAAGAACTTGATAACTATGCTACTAATTTTGGATTTATCCTGGAAACAAGAAGAAGTTATTAATCGTATTTGAACTACATGGTGTAAATATAGTATTTTATAACTAATCAGTGTTAGCAAAGGGAATGGTTGTTTATGATAAAAATGAAAAGCAAGAATATCATTGGAGAAAATACTGTAAGTGATGATAAACATTTCTGTGTATCCAAGTCTCTGAGCCACTGTATATATGCGATGAGAAGGCTTGAGAACCATTTCAGTGTTGAGACATATTTGATATTTTTAACTCAGTTTGAGATTACTATAGCCATTTCAATGTCATTGCCCACAGCCAGTTGGAAAGATGGCATGTCTCTTATGAACTTCTTCTGATTCATAACAAAAGTATTTGTCTCTTTTCTCCACTCTACTGATTATGCTAGTTGAGTTTGTTCTAGAGCCAGAAGCCGGAAGAGGAGTAGGTATGTACCTAGTGCCAAGAATGGTGTCAGGAATGAGGATGAAAAACAATATTTTGTGAGTTTATTTTCTTTCAATATGTTACATAAATTTCACTGGGAGACTTCAAATCCTGTTTCAATTTGCTTGTCTACAAAATATGTATTTTAATAAAAGTGATATCTTAAGGATAAATATAATTTTCCTTACTATACATACACTAATAATATATAGAATAGAATACCTGTTCTCAGATATGAGAGAAATTTCAAATCATTATCGGGTCTAGCACGTTGCTAATGAGAAGATAAACATTATCAACAGATGTGGTATCTGGAGAGAATAAAATCAATTATTGAATCTACATATTTTATGGTTTATAGGAGCTGATGAGCATACTTTGAAAAAAGACAGTATTCAACTTATGGGGTTCATGATTAACACTGAAATCTTTCATAAGGTACAAAATCAAAATCAATGTATTCAATATTATAAATATTAAAGCCAGTGCCTTTTAAAATATGATAAAATATGATTTAATTTCCTAAAATTTATTTAGATAAAAACATGCAAATTCTAAATAATCCCATAAGTAATCCATGTTATTCACTTCTTTTCTAAGTTTAATAAATAGAACACTTTTGGGCACAACCCATGAATAAATAGAACTAAATAAATAGAACTGAATTCTATTCAGATATAAAGAAAAAGCTGTTCTCTTCCTTTTCTCTTCTTGCAGAGAGACCATATGCATTATGCATAAAGAAAGAGATTTGAGGACAAAAATGAATTGGGAGTGGAGTGCAAAAATTAGCCTGTTTTTGGCAATGATTTGAAAGTAAATATTAAATTAAACCTTTAAAAATAGGAGTCATCATCACCCTTCATTTGTTCCATACATCCCTTTGGCATTCCAGTGAAGCCCTTATAGCTCTTTTCAGATTAATGTTTTAAATATATAAAATAAAATGTATAGGGTTATACGAGACATTAATTCTACTGAAATACAATTATAAAAATATTAAAAAAGCAAATTTATGATACAGTAATATAAATTCTTCTCTAACTCATCATATAACATGACGAAGTACCAAATCTACTATCTCCAATAATTTTGAAGTAGTGATTAGACTAAATGATACTTAAAGATATCAGAACATCTGGACAATAAACTAACAGCTCAAAGAATCACAGAAAAGATCTAGCCACTAAAATTGTCGGTGCACCATTAAATTGGCTATATCTGAACAACACAGGTCAGATTTATTAAGTACTAGACGTTTGCGATAGGAATTCTCACTTCGAAAACATCGCTCACATCAGACAATTTTGCATCAGGTAGAGCTGACAGACATTCATCCTCTGTAAATACGTGTTTTTTCTATTGAAACAAAAAAATGTTCAGCTTTTTTAAAAAATTGAAGTATAGTTGATTTACAATGTTGTGTTAGCTTCTGGTGCACAGCAAAGTGATTCACTTATATTTATGTGTGTGTGCGTGTATATATATATATATATATATATATATATATATATATATATATATATATATATATATACACGCACACACACACATATATATATATATTCTTTTCCATATTATTTTCCAAAAATATTCAGCTTTTAAAACTAGACCTGGAGTCAATGAAATAAGTGTAGGTATTGGGAAATTAACTGACAGAAAGCATTGTATAGTAACAAAAATAGTAATATGCATTATATTATTTTGAACATAAAATTATTTTATTCGTCTTTTCTCCTTAATTCAACAAATAAATTAGGTTATATAAGACTGAGAGCTCTGAAAATAGAAATACTGAAGATGAGGGCAAGCAAGATAATTAACTGGGAGAGAAATAGTTAACGTGTAAACCAAGAGAATGTGTTAAATAAATATTTTCCTTCGGAAGTGAAATCAGTCAGCCAATTAAGTATTGTACATAACTACTCAGTGCCAAGTTAAATATTGAAATGTATTTGGGGAGAAACAGAGAGAGAGAGAGAGAGAGAGAGAGGAAGGGAGGGAGGGAGAAAAGGAGGCAGAGACACAGAGAAAGAAAAATTGATTGAATACAAGATTATGATATGTGCCAATTAAAATGAAAGATCTTACTTTTTATTTTAAAAGATACATTTATTCTTCAACCAAATAGGTCTTTAGAGTTTATCTGAAGTGGCAATTTTAAGACAAGAGTTACTGCTGGCAAATAATTTTTACACATTTGCTATCCTGTGTCTTAAAGTCAATGCCTTAGTAATCATAGGCGACTAGTGTAATAAAGGATGATAAGAGTATATGCTGAAGCTGCAGAGCATTACATCAAGGCTTTGAGCCCAGCAAGCCATCTCACAGAAGGGAACCTCATTGCCCAAATATTTCCTTTCGTGACTGCACTTTTTGCTCCTCTCATTGGGAAGCTACTATACTTTGCTACCCTGGAAACTGCCTGGTGGCCTAGTTTTATAGGAACTTGTCCAGCTGGCTTTAACAGGCTGCTCAATAGCATTGAGTTTTATACAGAAGAAACAAGCTTGAGAAAAACAATAATAATAACTTATCTACACAGAACATGTACCCAGTTTTAAAGACACTTTATATTTATGAACTCGGAGATAACTCTCTGCAACATCTTGGGAAAATTAAATGCCAACCTCTAAACAGTGACAGACTCTACATGTAGCAAATGGGCACAAAACCATCACATCAAAAGATACTACTTTTAAAATAAGTCAACAGGCAGTTCCATTTATTGCCTTATGTGGTCACATTTATATACTACTTTTATTCAGTTTAACAAACAGCTTGATGTAGTTTCGGGGTCAGGGGGGAAGTATTTAGAACAAGATTTCCTGGGTTGGAGTTAAGTTTTATGATATGCTAATTGTATACTGAAGTATATAGATATTGAGCAAGGATATTTACCATATTATGAGAAATTGTCTCATTTGCAAAATGAGGAAACTATCCTGTGAAATGTCTGGAATCTCCATGAGATTCAAATGAAACAAAGTCTGGCAAAATAATTTAAATGTTAACAGGATATTTTGTAAATGGTTTTCTGTATTTATTTTTATTTAACTGTTTTACCTTTATTGTGGCAACTCTTCCAAGAAGTCTCCCCTAAACTTTCAGTTTGGACTTTTTTTTGAAGCTAGTGCAAATGAGTCACTAATTCATCTTCCTCACCAAACCCACAGCAAGTATGTACTATTCATTTTTGTACTGGCACAGCATAGTATATTACAGATGCTAAACAAATACTGATGAACTGCATTAAGCTAAAATTAATGTTTTTTAAATGCTTAAGGGGATTAGTGTTGACTACAGATAAGCATTAATTGTATTTTGGGCTTCTCTTAATCTCCACAATCACTAATATTTTGGTTACAAATATCACTTAAAGATAAGGCACCAAAGAAAAAGATAAAAGAGAATCCTCTGTCCTCAAATAGTTGATAAAAATACAGTTTAAAATAAATATTCAGCATTTACTACCTATTTCACATCTCATTTTCTTTATTCATATTATTTTATTTCTTCTACAATTGAGATTCTATTGAGACATAAGTAGGACTATATTATTTTCATTTAATGGGACATGAAATCTTTTGAGCCTTTAAGTACTTGAATTTATATTTTAAATTTTTCTACTTAGTGCTATAAAAGTAGATGTGTTGAATATTCTATATTTTTTGAACAAGCAGTGGGACACAATCCAGATACTTACTTGGGCACAGCACAGAAACAAGTCATTTTTCTCTGCAAGGAGTCCTTTAAAGAAGTACCTTCAGCTGCCTACATCCTACAATGTTCCCTGTACTCATGTTTCATGCCTCTTACCGAGTACACACAATTTATTTTTCTTATTGAAAATTAGGTGCTAACCTAACCTCATCTCAGTTACCATTGGTAGTGCTGACTATAGAGTAAACGATCCTTCTGTACAACCGTAAATTTCTTAGTCTTGATGCTAAGTACAGTCCTAGGTCCTCTTAAAGCAACTTCTGGTTCTAGCAAGAATAATTGTACATTTTAAGTATTTGACTATGCCAGCGCAATTCCAACAGTGACAGTTTTCAGTTAATTAAGTTAATTGGAGGAGATATTTTCAGCATTCCAGGAGATATAGCCTACATGGAGCAGGCATTTCAAATTGGGTAGTTGCTTTTAAACTCCAAAAGATCCATATTATAACAGACATTTTGCATATCTCATTTAGTCTAGCAAAACACCTTCACAGAAAAGATAGGGCCTTCTAATGCATACAAAACATCAAACGTTGCCTCAATTTTCTTCTTAATAATTTTAATTGGCTCTTATTTTAGAACCAAATTAGTTTTAAAGAGAGCAGTGTAGAGTAATCCCTACCAATATAAATGAGATCTGTCAAAAATTACTGCAGTTAACTTGGCTGGGAGTTTACAATTTTTCACAGGAGGACTCACAGGCCTGAGCAGCTGGAACTTAGACTGTCAAAGCGCCGACTCGAAACCATCTGAACAACCGTACACAACTAAATTACAGCATTTTTTGCGGACGTGAAGCATAAAATGCCTCCCCTGACAGCAAGATTCTCTATACTTAGCTTGTGATAACAGCATTCCCAGGCAGGGCTTCTGCCTATCTAAATTTTGATAATAAACACTCAGGATACCATTAAATATCTGATTAGCTCAAATCAGTTCTGTAATCTAACTGACCCATTTAGTTATTGACTATAGAGCCTTACGCTGGTCACTTGATCTCCTTAAGCCATTAATTAATATCTAAATAAATATTTATAATTACCCCAATAGAGTGAAAAATAAAAACTTTCAGTTTAACCATTATGTGTCATTGTCTGACAGAAACGCTTATAATTCCGAGGAAAGGGTTTATGAACAATTTTATATATAAATTAGATTATTTAAAATGATTTAATATAATAATCCCCTATTACAAAAGATACTGAAAATGGCAAAGTTCTTAATCAATGGTCTTCAATTCTTCTATTTAAAACTGTTGAAAGCACAAGTTTAATAACATACAACCAGAAAACATGATGTATGCTATAAAAATGATAAACGGTAATGTCATCCCTTTTATTCAGCATATTTTAATGCTTAATACAGACTATATGTATAAACTGATATGATCATTTTCTTCAGCTTGTGAAGATTATTTTGAGAGTCTTGAGTTTTTGAGCCACATAATCAATATCTTCCCCAGGGTGGTCATCTTTTAACATGTAATAAGCATGCCCTTTTATCATCATTCTAATCAATAATAAGAGTAGAAGATTAAAAACTGAATACAAATCAAATTTATTTATACATTTATAAAAGTACATAAAATTATATAAATATTAAAAATAAAACTATCAGTTAAATAAGTTAATAAAACTATATAGACATAGGTGAATAAACCTATATAAATATGTCATTCAGCATATACTGTATTGTCTCCATTCTAAAGTGAAATCTTCTCAACAAGAATATTATCAGAGACTTCAAATACCTTGAGCCCTAGACTTCAAATATAGTCTTAGCAATAAAACGGGGAAAATATTATTTATTGTATATCATTACGATATTATAGTTTATTTATGTAGTTGAAATCATTTTAAGCAATTTTTATAACAACAGTTGGCTCTTACTGAATTACCCTTTTTCATCCCTGCTAATAATTTTGATAATTCTATATTTAATATTTAGTCTGGCCCATCAAATTAAGAACCTAAACCATTATGCAAAAGATTCTAATGAGAACATTTGCTGTTTTCTTCCTATATCAAAGAAATCTAATACGGTGCATTACATTCTTTAATGCTGCATTTTAGATTTTTTAAATTTTAAAGGGTGCTGATGTATAGATATTTCTGTTGGACAATTGTAACATACATGTTTATGCAAAATGGGGAAAGAAACAGGGGCATAAAAGGGAGTAGGATAAATATAAATTATCCTAATTGAGAAAACTTATTTTTATAACAGTAAAGGAAATTTGAGTTTACTTAAACTTTACTTAAACTAAATCTGAGTTTACTTAAACTCAATATATTGAGTTTACTCAATATTACTCAGAATATCCAGAGCAACTTCCTGACTACGAACAATAAAATGAATTATGGAACAGCTTCCTGAGACTGTGGAATAAGCTCAGCCACAGAGGTTATTTTAAAATAGACTGGGAAAAGTGCTGAAGGTACATTATGCAGCATAGAAAATCTGGGTTTTCAAAAGGATAGAATGAGTAAAACAAGTTTGCTATTTTTAATGGGTTTACATTTGGGGCTTGAATTAATAAAATAAATTTTAAATTGTAGACAGACAACATTCTCATCACCCCTCCCCCACCAAAGGTCTGTGTTGCAGAAGCTCTATTCCAGACAATAATGGCTGAGTGGCCTGGGTATGCCATACCCCATACCCCAGGTATGGCAGGGTGAAAAAACACCTGGCAGGCCAAGAATAGTGGGGCCTAATCACATTTGCCCCAACACACACCCATAGGCCAAAAGTTCTATGCTAGGAGAGGCAAACCAAGAAGACCAGAAGCTACCACCTCCATCAGTATCCTTCTTGTGAAACAGGAGTGTCACTCCTAAGAAAAGTAGACCACTGTCCCACCCTCAGCTTCAGAGCAGACAGGCACAGAGATTTTGGCCAGGGGGAAGGCAGGCCATAAAAACAGAGAGCTCCAAAGTTCTTCCCAAAGGAACAAGCTTTGTTTAGAACAGAGTGCAGAGAAGATCAAGCCTAAAGGCATTCTCTATAACGAGAATTATTGGGAAGTGAGAACTGGAGGGGGCAGGAAACCAGATAAAGAAACAGGCAAGAAGAGTCCTCCTGGCTTCAGAACAAATCTCAAAGACTAGTCTCTAACATTACCTCTGCAAAGGAGTCAATGCAATTGGATCAGACTCTGCAGAAATTTATAATCCCAGGCATTTTTAAAAACAACAGAGGGGGGAAATGGTGGCCTCGCGAAGATGCCGGCCCGGAGCAGGGCCGCGAGACTTCCTCACACTACCTCAGAAAGAGCTGTGTGGATGAAAGGCTCTTGGTGCTCCAGCCAGGCATCAGGGCTGTGCCTCTGAGGTGGGAGAGCCAACTTCAGGACACTGGTCCACAAGAGACCTCCCAGCTCCACGTAATACCAAACGGCAAAGATCTCTCAGAGATCTCCATCTCAACATCAAGACCCAGCTTCACTCAACGACCAGCAAGCTACAGGGCTGGACACCCTATGCCAAACAACTAGCAAGACAGGAACACAGCCCCATCCATTAGCAGGGAGGCTGCCTAAAATCATAAGGCCACAGACACCCCAAAACACACCACCAGACGTGGACGTGCCCACCAGAAAGACAAGATTCAACCTCATCCACCAGAACACAGGCAATAGTCCCCTCCACCAGGAAGCCTACACAACCCACTGAACCAACCTTAGCCACTGGGGACAGATACCAAAAACAACGGGAACTACGAACCTGCAGCCTGTGAAAAGGAGACCCCAAACACAGTAAGATAAGCAAAATGAGACGACAGAAAAACACACAGCAGATGAAGGAGCAGGGTCAAAACACACCAGACCTAACAAATGAAGAGGAAATAGGTAGTCTACCTGAAAAAGAATTCAGAATAATGATAGTAAGGATGATCCAAAATCTTGGAAATAGAATAGACAAAATGCAAGAAACATTTAACAAGGACGTAGAAGAACTAAAGAGGAACCAAGCAACGATGAAAAACACAATAAATGAAATTAAAAATACTCTAGATGGGATCAATAGCAGAATAACTGAGGCAGAAGAAAGGATAAGTGACCTGGAAGATAAAATGGTGGAAATAACTACTGCAGAGCAGGATAAAGAAAAAAGAATGAAAAGAACTGAGGACAGTCTCAGAGACCTCTGGGACAACATTAAACGCACCAACATTCGAATTATAGGGGTCCCAGAAGAAGAAGAGAAAAAGAAAGGGACTGAGAAAATATTTGAAGAGATTATAGTTGAAAACTTCCCTAATATGGGAAAGGAAAGAGTTAATCAAGTCCAGGAAGCACAGAGAGTCCCATACAGGATAAACCCAAGGAGAAACATGCCAAGACACATATTAATCAAACTGTCAAAAATTAAATATAAAGAAAACATATTAAAAGCAGCAAGGGAAAAACAACAAATAACACACAAGGGAATCCCCATAAGGTTAACATCTGATCTTTCAGCAGAAACTCTGCAAGCCAGAAGGGAGTGGCAGGATATACTTAAAGTGATGAAGGAGAAAAACCTACAACCAAGATTACTCTACCCAGCAAGGATCTCATTCAGATGTGATGGAGAAATTAAAACCTTTACAGACAAGCAAAAGCTGAGAGAGTTCAGCACCACCAAACCAGCTTTACAACAAATCCTAAAGGAACTTCTCTAGGCAAGAAACACAAGAGAAGGAAAACACCTACAGTAACAAACCCAAAACATTTAAGAAAATGGGACTAGGAACACACATATCGATAATTACCTTGAATGTAAATGGATTAAATGCTCCAACCAAAAGACAGAGACTGGCTGAATGGATACAAAAACAAGACCCATATATATGCTGTCTACAAGAGACCCACTTCAGACCTAGAGACACATACAGACTGAAAGTGAGGGGATGGAAAAAGATATTCCATGCAAATGGAAATCAGAAGAAAGCTGGAGTAGCAATTCTCATATCAGACAAAATAGACTTTAAAATAAAGAATATTATAAGAGACAAAGAAGGACACTATATAATGATCAAGGGATCGATCCAAGAGGAAGGTATAACAATTGTAAATATTTATGCACCCAACATAGGAGCACCTCAATATATAAGGCAAATACTAACAGCCATAAAAGGGGAAATTGACAGCAACACAATCATAGTAGGGGACTTTAACACCCCACTTTCACCAATGGACAGATCATCCAAAATGAAAATAAATAAGGAAACACAAGCTTTAAATGATACATTAAACAAGATGGACTTAATTGATATTTATAGGACATTCCACCCAAAAACAACAGAATACACATTTTTCTCAAGTGCGCATGGAACATTCTCCAGGATAGATCATATCTTGGGTCACAAATCAAGCCTTGGTAAATTTAAGAAAATTGAAATCGTATCAAGTATCTTTTCCGACCACAACGCTATGAGACTAGATATCAATTACAGGAAAAGATGTGTAAAAAATACAAACACATGGAGGCTACACAATACACTACTGAATAACGAAGTGATCACTGAAGAAATCAAAGGGGAAATCAAAAAATACCTAGAAACAAATGACAATGGAGATACGACGACCCAAAACCTATGGGACGCAGCAAAAGAAGTGCTAAGAGGGAAGTTTATAGCAATACAAGCCTACCTCAAGAAACAGGAAACATCTCGAATAAACAACCTAACCTTGCACCTAAAGCAATTAGAGAAAGAAGAACAAAAAACCCCCAAAGCTAGCAGAAGGAAAGAAATCATAAAGATCAGGTCAGAAATAAATGAAAAAGAAATGAAGGAAACAATAGCAAAAATCAATAAAACTAAAAGCTGGTTCTTTGAGAAGATAAACAAAATTGATAAACCATTAGCCAGACTCATCAAGAGAAAAAGGGAGAAGACTCAAATCAATAGAATTAGAAATGAAAAAGGAGAAGTAACCACTGACACTGCAGAAATACAAAAGATCATGAGAGATTACTACAAGCAACTCTACGCCAATAAAATGGACAACCTGGAAGAAATGGACCGATTCTTAGAAATGCACAAACTGCCGAGACTGAACCAGGAAGAAATAGAAAATATGAACAGACCAATCACAAGCACTGAAATGGAAACTGTGATTAAAAACCTTCCAACAAACAAAAGCCCAGGACCAGATGGCTTCACAGGTGAATTCTATCAAACATTTAGAGAAGAGCTAACACCTATCCTTCTCAAACTCTTCCAAAATATAGCAGAGGGAGGAACACTCCCAAACTCATTCTACGAGGCCACCATCACCCTGATACCAAAACCAGACAAAGATCTCACAAAGAAAGAAAACTACAGGCCAATATCACTGATGAACATAGATGCAAAAATCCTCAACAAAATACTCGCAAACAGAATTCAACAGCACATTAAAAGGATCATACACCATGATCAAGTGGGGTTTATCCCAGGAATGCAAGGATTCTTCAATATACGTAAATCAATCAACGTGATACACCATATTAACAAATTGAAGGAGAAAAACCATATGATCATCTCAATAGATGCAGAGAAAGCTTTTGACAAAATTCAACACCCATTTATGATAAAAGCCCTGCAGAAAGTAGGCATAGAGGGAACTTTCCTCAACATAATAAAGGCCATATATGACAAACCCACAGCCAACATTGTCCTCAATGGTGAAAAACTGAAACCATTTCCACTAAGATCAGGAACAAGACAAGGTTGCCCACTCTCACCACTATTATTCAACATAGTTTTGGAAGTGTTAGCCACAGCAATCAGAGAAGACAAAGAAATAAAAGGAATCCAAATCGGAAAAGAAGAAGTAAAGCTGTCACTGTTTGCAGATGACATGATACTATACATAGAGAATCCTAAAGATGCTACCAGAAAACTCCTAGAGCTAATCAATGAATTTGGTAAAGTAGCAGGATACAAAATTAATGCACAGAAATCTCTTGCATTTCTATACACTAATGACGAAAAATCTGAAAGTGAAATTAAGAAAACACTCCCGTTTACCATTGCAACAAAAAGAATAAAATATCTAGGAATAAACCTACCTAAGGAGACGAAAGACCTGTATGCAGAAAATTATAAGACACTGATGAAAGAAATTAAAGATGATACAAATAGATGGAAAGATATACCATGTTCCTGGATTGGAAGAATCAACATTGTGAAAATGACTCTACTACCCAAAGCAATCTACAGATTCAATGCAATCCCTATCAAACTACCACTGGCATTTTTCACAGAACTAGAACAAAAAATTTCACAATTTGTATGGAAACACAAAAGACCCCGAATAGCCAAAGCAATCTTGAGAACGAAAAATGGAGCTGGGGGAATCAGGCTCCCTGACTTCAGACTATATTGCAAAGCTACAATAATCAAGACAGTTTGGTAGTGGCACAAAAACAGAAATATTGATCAATGGAACAGGATAGAAAGCCCAGAGATAAACCCACGCACATATGGTCACCTTATCTTTGATAAAGGAGGCAAGCATATACAGTGGAGAAAAGACAGCCTCTTCAATAAGTGGTGCTGGGAAAATTGGACAGATACATGTAAAAGTATGAAATTAGAACACTCCCTGACACCTTGCACAAAAATAAACTCAAAATGGATTAAAGACCTAAGTGTAAGACCAGACACTATCAAACTCTTAGAGGAAAACATAGGCAGAACACTCTGTGACATACATCACAGCAAGATTCTTTTTGACCCAGCTCCCAGAGAAATGGAAATAAGAACACAAATAAACAGATGGGACCTAATGAAACTTAAAAGCTTTTGCACAGCAAAGGAAACCATAAACAAGACCAAAAGACAACCATCAGAATGGGAGAAAATATTTGCAAATGAAGCAACTGACAAAGGATTAATCTCCAAGATTTACAAGCAGCTCATGCAGCTCAATAACAAAAAAACGAACAACCCAATCCAAAAATGGGCAGAAGACCTAAACAGACATTTCTCCAAAGAAGATATACAGATGGCCTACAGACACATGAAAGAACGCTCAACATCATTAATCATTAGAGAAATGCAAATCAAAATGACAATGAGATATCATCTCACACTGGTCAGATTGGCCATCATCAAAAAATCTAGAAACAATAAATGCTGGAGAGGGTGTGGAGGAAAGGGAACTCTCTTGCACTGTTGGTGGGAATGTAAATTGATACAGCCACTATGGAGAACAGTATGGAGGTTCCTTAAAAAACTACAAATAGAACTACCATACGACCCAGCAATCCCACTACTGGGCATATACCCTGAGAAAACCATAGTTCAAAAAGAGTCATGTACCAAAATGTTCATTGCAGCTCTATTTACAATAGCCAGGACATGGAAGCAACCTAAATGTCCATCGACAGATGAATGGATAAAGAAGATGTGGCACATATATACAATGGAATATTACTCAGCCATAAAAAGAAATGAAATGGAGGTATTTGTAATGAGGTGGATGGAGTTAGAGTCTGTCATACAGAGTGAAGTAAGTCAGAAAGAGAAAAACAAATACAGTATGCTAACACATATATACGGAATCTAAGGAAAAAAAAAAATCCATGAAGAACCTAGTGGCAAGAAGGGAATAAAGACACAGACCTACTAGAGAATGGACTTGAGGATATGGGGAGGGGGTGGGGTGAGATGTGACAGGGTGAGAGAGTGTCATGGACATATATACACTACCAAATGTAAAATAGATAGCTAGTGGGAAGCAGCCGCATAGCACAGGGAGATCAGCTCGGTGCTTTGTGACCACCTAGAGGGGTGGGATGGGGAGGGTGGGAGGGAGGGAGATGCAAGAGGGAAGAGATATGGGAACATATTGTATATGTATAACTGATTAACTTTGTTATAAAGCAGAAGCTAACACACCATTGTAAGGCAATTATACTTCAATAAAGATGTTTAAAAAAAAAAAAAAAAGGGGATCTAAATAGAACCTAAAAAAATAAAAAATAAAAACAATAGAGCAATCAGTTGGCAACTGGTGTTGAACAACAAACATAGCTCTAATACTTTGTGCAAAATGCTTCCCAAAGTTGTCCTGATATTTATTTTAAAACAAGCATGGTTACCTCTACTTTTTGCTGTATATAGAAATGACTAACTATATACAGAACACTCATAGAAAAGGTGGACAAATATTTTTAAAATACATAGAAAATGGACAATTAAAGTAAGATTAACAGGCAAAGGAAATAGGATCTGAATCTAGTTCAATGAAAGTACAGAGTAGTTTCTTCTCCATATCTACTAAAGATTAAACAAGAAAAAAGAATAATAGGATAGAACAGAAGAGATGAAGTCTGGGGTTACTTTTACAAAATTAGAGCCTCAAGCCTACTGTAAAGAATCAAGTATAAAGAACACAGCCTGTGACCACTTTTGTTAATACATTTTCACCAAATGGTAAAACTTTTCACACTGTATTATAGTTCTCTGTTTATTTTTTATTTATAATCTACTTCATTCAAAAAGGATATAAGACAATTTACAGAAACACTGTGAAAACTCTCCAAAACAAAAGCATTAATGGAAAGTGGAAAACAATCAGTAGCATAAAGCCATGAATAATTCCTGCAAAAATGTTATAAGATTCAAAATAACTATGAAGTCAAGATACAGATTTAGTTCTGACTCTTTTTTTGACAAAGAAAAGAGAAAAACATGAAGAGTTTTAGTTACACATTTTTATTCCAAGAAAATTATACTGTTGCTCTAAAGGTCAGCCTATCCCAGCACTGAGGTCTGACAGAAACATGTCCAACAAGTCCTCATTCTGGGAATATTGAGTAACAACAGGAAAGTGCACCATAAATATAGTAGCATCCTAAATTGAATTTATCAAATTTGAAAATGTTATCGAATTTACACAATTTCAGTTATTTTAGGGGGTGCATGAATAAATATATTTGAAGACTACTAGTCAAGCAAACATAATCACATTTTAGAAGAATAAAGTCTTTCAACTGTTTGGAGTCAAGAAGTGATGGTGACGGGCTTCCCTGGTGGCGCAGTGGTTGAGAATCTGCCTGCCAATGCAGGGGACACGGGTTTGAGCCCTGGTCTGGGAAGATCCCACATGCCGCGGAGCAACTAGGCCCGTGAGCCACAACTACTGAGCGTGCGTGTCTGGAGCCTGTGCTCTGCAACAAGAGAGGCCGCGACAGTGAGAGGCCCGCGCACCGCGATGAAGAGTGGCCCCCGTGGACTTCCCTGGTGGCACAGTGGTTAAGAATCCGCCTGCCAGTGCAGGGGACACAGGTTCAAGCCCTGGCCCGGGAAGATCCCACATGCCGCGGAGCAACTAAGCCCGTGTGCCACAACTACTGAGCCTATGCTCTAGAGCCCGCAAGCCACAACTACTGAGCCTGCGTGCCACAACTACGGAAGCCCGCGCGCCTAGAGCCCGGGCTCTGCAACAGGAGAAGCCACCACAATGAGAAGCCTGCACACCACAAGTAGCCCCCAGCTCACTGCAACTAGAGAAAACCCACGTGCAGAAACGAAGACCCAACACAGCCAAAAATAAACAAATAAATAAATAAATAAATAAATAAAATTAAAAAAAAAAAAAAGAAGCGATGGTGACAAATTGACAGCAAGACCTAGACAAGTAAACTTATAATAGATTATGATATCAAATCATAGTCTCATTAAAATAAAATGAATTTGAAGAAACTCCAAGGCAGACTTATGAATGTTAAAGTAAAAAAGGACCCTGTAAAAAATAAAAAAGGTCTGTATAATCAGAATATAAGTGTTATGAATTACACACACAATGTGCCTTCAGTTAACATGCAACATATTTTGACACTTAATGATTCAGAGACTTTTTTTAAAAAAATCATGTACCATAGTGTTTATCTAAGGCTCCACTAATCTGTACAACTTCTGAAAAATCAGCCTATGAGCCAATGGTATAGGTAACACTGTTAGAAGAACAATTTTTTTGACAAACAGTTAAGGTTTCTATACAGATAACTAAATTCTTTCATGAAAAACAAATGACGATGACAGAGTCTATGTAGTGAACTAATTCCACCTATCTCATCACAAGCTAGATTTGTTTTTTTCATCCAGAAAGCTGTTTTAGTTGTGTTTAATAGTACGTCTGTAAATTAATTCCATCTTCTTTAATAAAGTCACTTTCTTGAGGTTATAAATCTGCCAGTTCCCTCTATGTTATGTTGATAACATTTAGAAATATAAATAGGTATACCTTGTTTTAGTAAATATTTAGTTCCCAAGTTGTAATTTAAACAGCAGTTTTCTAAAAGTTAACTCATACTTTAAGGTATCACCAAAAACAAATTCAAAGGTAAATCTTTTGTGGACAGAGTTACATTTATTGGGTGAAAAAAAAAATTAGTGCTCTGAATAAAGATGCACACAATCAAAAGTTTAAGTAGATGAGTATGTAGAATACTGATTATAAATTTACAAGTACTCATATCTTTAGCTGAGACAAAACCTTAAAAGTATATATAAAAAGATTTTTCTGTGCAAAGAGAAAAGTATACATCTCACTAAAGGCAAATGGATGAAGGGTTGGTCAGTTTCATACTACAGCTTGCTGAAAGTTTGTCTACTGACAATGGGCAACAAACACAGTATAATAACTTTTTAACATAGACTAATAATGACACTGTAAAATTAAACAAACCAAATTACAAAGGACTTGAGAAAATAAAATTTTCATGAATTAATCTTCATTTGAAAAAATCAGAAGGTGGGAGGGAGATGAATCCTATTTATGCCTAAAGCCTAAAATATATTATCACATGTAATCCTCATAGAAACTCTGTTATTTGATCAATGAGAAAGCAGGGCTCAGAGTTTAGGTAATTTGCCTGAAGTTTACTTCAATTAAATGATGGAAGCAGAAATCAAACCCAAGACTCTGGAACTCTCCAGGCTTTAGTGCCTTCTTTGTACCTCATCAGTTAGGGCACACAGACTCTTAACACACCCTCCTGTCTCTCACAAAGTCAAGGAATTCTGAATGAAACCTCTAAGTGTGGTTTCTCCAATTTGTTCCTTTGGATGTAATTATTACTACAACTAGCTTTGTGAGGCTAAGCTGCACCTGAAAACAACAAAGGTTTACAGAAACAGAGTCATTCATATACTGTACGTTCAGCTTATATTAAAATCATAATTGTTTATTGTTATAACAGTGAGTCCCAATCCACAATTTTCAGTTCCCACTATTTCAAACCTAAGCAAGAAAATAAGGAACATTTTTCTTCTTCAAAGAAATTATCTAAATTGGCACTTTTCTTCCATTAGAGTGTTTTTATCTTCTGAGAATTAGTCCTGCCAAATATTTCTATTTCCTGAGCAAGGGGAGGGGTGGGTGAAAGGGGACTAACACAGCTCAGCAGGAATATAAATATAAATCAATTGTGTGGAATTGGGTTCTCTGGCATTTTCATTCCGGAAAATCCTCTGTAGGACCAGGCACAGGACCAATAACTAAGCATGACCTTGAAATTGCTTGAAAGCAATTAAACTGCCTCAGTGAGAAAAAAAAAAAAAAAATTTGAACCATGACAGACAATATAGGAATTTCATTCTTAGCCACAAAATTTGATGTGAATGTTCAAAATTGATGCTTGTGGTAAATTACTCAAAATATAAAAGATTTCTGAACAATTTTAAATAAAACGTGACTAATCATTGGTCTATGAAGAGGAGTAAAAATGAAAGAACATTCAGAATGACGAAGGAAATATTCATAATATCTTAGTACTGAAGTTTATCTTAGTTTATCTTAGTACTCAAAGCATGAAATCTTATCTGAATATTAAGAGCAAGCTTCCCTATTATTTTAGCTAAAACCAATACCTTTGTTTTAGTTGGCATGAAAGATGAATTTGTTTTCATACATGGGTTTGTCAGCATTTGTGATAGAGGCAAGTGAAAACATTAGTATTATATAGTAAGCAGTTTTAAATAAAATATGACCTTTCTAAGAATATTTAAATAATTTAGGGATTACGTTATACTTAAAATTAATTTCCTGAAATTTAGTGAGCTTACCTTAGAGTTGTAATACTGTTTTATGGATCTAACTTAGTTTTAAACAGTCCTTTTCATACTCAAATATATCAACCAATTTTTTAAAATAAAATCCAAGTCGGATTTGTATAGTAGAAACTATATAAACCAAGAATCTTGTTAACCAGTTCAGTAACAAATTTCCTGTAATAAATTCATAATTAGATTATAGAGAGAATCCCAGGAAAACAAATATAAGGAACTTAATAAAAATGATTTTGTCATATCCTTTAATCTATTACAATAAAAAGCGACATTTATAGTTAAAATATTACTTATGGAGCATTACTGCTTGGGCCTCTAAAAATAGCCACCAGCAGATAGTGTTTAAGTTAAATCTCTCCTATAGTAAAAACTGAAAAGCATATATTTTTAGTATTCCTGAGGCAGCCATTTGCATACACGGTAACTCTCTCAAACCCCTCCAATCTGCTCTCCACTTCCACCAGATGGACAGTCTCAAAATCGCTGCCCCTTCAGCCCTTGGGTTCAGAATACAGCCCTTTCTCCCTTCCTATTATCCATGAAAACATCAAGGTTGAGTTATTCTTCAGGACATTTAACACTTATTTTCCAGGACTCCCCTGTCCTGGCCATCTCCTCTTGATACTAAAGCCTGTCATTGTCACCCGTACCTCCCCCACCATTACTTTGCTGCCTTTTTCACTTCAGCAGAGACTAAACTAGAACTGTTGCTTCCACAGAAAGGGAAATGGCACACAGAATGCGACTATCAGATGAGAGGACACAGACACTGCTTAATTATCAGTGTGCAAGTCATTATAAAAAGGTGAGTCCCAAAAAGAGGCATACATGCATCAGACAGCAGAGGACAGAAGGAAGATGTCTCTCTCACCTTTCACTCCTCAAGGAAGCCTATTCTTTCTCCAACTTAGAGAGCTGAACAACACCACTTATATCTTTTACCAATCATTTGATATTTATCATTTCTTCCTTTGAGGGAAGGAATTATTTACTACATTTCATGATATTCATCATAACAGAGGTGCAGATAAGGTATGTTCAAAACACAACCATTCCTGCTAATTCAGAAAGTGAGAGCATTAAAGAACTTTAGACACCATTGTGTTCAACAACCCAAATTAAGAAGTGAGGAAACAGAGGTACAAGGAAATTAATAGAATCAATAATCAAATTAATTTTCAAAGTTTATGAAATAAATATGAAGAGATTTTTAATGTCATATAGAAATTTCAATTGCTCTGAAGCATGGTAGAGAAAGCTTCTTGCTTTGAAGACACACAGCACTTGGCCAAATGTCAGCTCATAAAACCATGATCGTGTTCTTTTTCTTTACACTCATGGATATAAGGCACTCCTAATAGTTAAGAATAAGCCTGTACCCAGAAAATCTGTTTGGACAGGGAATAGTACACTGGTTTCTGGATTTTACCCTGGAGCCAGGTACTAATAACCTATGTTAGTTGAGAAGAAATCTGTCTCATTTATAGAATGTTTAAAGAATCTTTTGGTTGTAGAGACAGGAAATTGCTTGAATTAGAGCCCAGAGACTAAGAGAACCCAAGGCTCAAGCACACTGCTTTATTGTGGTTCGACCACAAGTGCCCATTTAAGGTTGAGGCTACCTCATATTGTTAAACACCAGACATATTATCCAAACATGAATAAGATAAATCAATGGTCATTTGACAATGGACTATTTTCAAAGTAAACTGCATTCGGTTTCTGATAACATTCATATCCATGGGAAGTCACTCAGTAGTATGGGAAAAATCATTGCAATGTGGGGTAAAGGGGTATAATCTGGGTGTGGAATAGCAGTAGCAAGTAATTCAGGGTGTGTCCAGGGTCTATGACCCGAGTTTGGTCCATCAGAGTCCATTTTTCTACTATCATTCACTCATAGCAAGGACTAAAATAGAACTGCTGGTTCTGCTACATAAAAGGAACTCATGGGCAGTGATGTGGATTTTCTGGTAAGAGGACACAAAGGCACTGCTTAATTAAAACTGATTTAAGTCATTATAAGAAGGTGAGTCCTGAACAGAGGCAGTCGTGGAGCAGAGAGCAGACATAGAAGGCTAAGAGAATGCCTGCTTCTGTCTCAAAAAGAAGTGTGTATGCTAATATTGAGGTGGTATCAAATATGAAAAGAATGTAGAAGGAAATTAGAAATGAAAAAGTCAAGAGAAGGGTGCTAGGGTGGAGATCAGTATCCAGAAATGAAGGAGAGACTTGGATAGAGGATGAGTCTGCAGGGTTCATAACTTCTTCGTGGAGTTTATACTAAAATCAACTGGATTATAGAGGTTCCCCAGGTACATCCAGACAGCGAGGGCATAAAACTCAGGATGTATGAGAAGTATCAGGGAATCCTGTAAGCACAGCAACATAAAATATAATATCAAATGTTGCAGTGTGACCACATAACATGGTGACATATATTAGAGGCCATGGAAAGAATGAAAAAATAAACTTTCTTCAAAATCCAACACTTTCTGCTCTCTCTTTCAGAGAATAAATGTGGTGCTCTGCTTAGAGAGCCTGATCTCTGAATTTACCCAAGGAACTGCAAAATTTCTAACACTAGTAGTTAGTTTTGCTGACGTAGGTTCCCAATGCACAGAGACGAATAGCTGAAATCATCACGCTTTGATAACATCATTAGAAGAGCCTAAGGATTAGGGAGAAAGTGAATATACAGGTGCCTGTGGAGTATGGAAGGATGCTTTGGGCTCTGGATATCCAGGAATTTGGCAATGTAATATGTCAGGAGAATCTATAGAGGGTGCCAAGTTAGAAATCAAGTAAACGCTCCTCCCCTTGCCACCTCCTTATAGGAAAACCATGTTTTTTAAGAACCCTAAGGGGAAGAAAAAAACCCTAAAATTTCCTTCTACTGATTGCTGGGTCTAGAATTTAATCATATTTACAGACTGATATCCTAGTCCAGGTGCATTTTAACTTTACCTTATTGCTATTTAACTCTCTGTTCTCAATTTATTCATTAAACGCTAAAGCAACCATTTCAATACCTTGGTCATAAAGATAACCCCTAATCCTTCTTCTTCTTCTTCTTTTCCCCCCTTAGTTTCATTCAATCATCAGTGGGGAGGACTGGACGAGAGTCACCCATATTCTCGTCCATACCCAGTGAATTTTTATAGAATAAATAAATGATGCCAAGTAAAGCAGCCAAGTTGCCTAGATAAAGACTTCCACAGTATACTTCCTTCCTAGCATGCTTTGTTGAAATAATACTTGCGCAGATCATCAACTCTATTAACTAAAGGCTGTTAAGAAAACAAAGGGATGGAAGGAGTCGAAAGTATTTTGGGGGCACATTATATTCAAATATTCTCAAGTCCATAATATGGATTACCTAAAAAAAAAAAAAAAAAAACTATTTAAAAATAAACAAAAGGGTAAAATGTAATGTTCATTTAGCTCCATATTCTTTCTCAATATTTTCAATGTTATTAAAGAGGGTTCAAAGTTATTTGATTTTTTGTATTAAATTTTTATGTTTGATAGTGATAGTTAATAAGTAGTAACAACTTACATTTGTAAATTACTTAAAAGGTTATTTTCTGTACTTCAAAGTATTCTTATTTATCAATTATCTAAGTTTAAAAAAGAAAATTTCAATTAAGGAAAACTATTTGCATAATGTCTTCTATCGAGATTAAAGACTTGCTTTTACCCTGCTCCACGAATATTTATCAACATACTGTAAGAGTATCATCCTCTAAAAGCTCATGAATGTTATGGGATATCATTAAAAAGTTTTATCTAATTATAAATTAATCAATAAGCAATCAGGTTATCACACATTCCTGATTAGCCTACATGTCGATTATCTCCAACATCCCTACATATAACAGTAGAGCTCCCAACAAATTATTCCCAGGTTTGTATATGTTTATGTTTATACTGCAATCATTGTAGTCATTGAGAGAGGAAATTATCTTCCAGTAATAATAACTAAACGTGCTATGTGCCAGGAACAATTCTAAGTGTTTTGTAAGCATTAACTCGGGCAATTCTCACAATTCTGGAGATGGGTAGCATTGTTTTCCCCATATAAGTATACTTGAGATAACTGAGGCACAGGAAGTTAAGTAATTTTCCTTAGGTCACGTAGTAATACATACTGGGACTCAAACACAAGCTATTTGGGTCCAGAGTTTGCTCTTTCAAGCATTGTATACTGCCTGTCTGTGTGAATGCAAACATGTGTTAGTAATTTAGTCTCAATCATTTACCTCACATGTGCAATGTATTTGGTAGTTTGGAAAGATACAGAAAGGGAAGAGATCAAGATGGCAGAGTAGGAGGACCCTGAGCTCACCTCCCTTACGAACACATCAAAAATACAACTACATGTGGAGCAGCTCTCACTGAAAACAAATCAGAGACTGGTAGAACGGCTTTTCTATAACCAAGGCTGTAAAGAAAAGTCCACACAGAGTCGGGTAGGAAGGGAGGAAAGCAGTCAGCTAAGAACCCACCCTCCTAGGAGGAGTCACAGAGGAGGAGAAGGATATCAAGGGCTTGGAGACCCTCCTTGGGGAGTGAGGGGTTTGAGCCACATGGTGGGTACCCAAGCCCTGGGGTCTGACACCAGGAAGACGAGTCCCCTTAGCTGGTTTGGAAATCAGTGGGACTTACAGGAGGGCTGTAAGAAACCTAGACTCAGCTTGCGAAGAGCACACACACTTGTTTACTCCTGGAAACAAGGCAGTGGAAGCAGATTGACACTGCCCGGGACTCTGGCCCCTCTATCTCCAGCATAGCTCTCCACTAGGTTAAAGGCTGCTTTTGCCCAGGAAAGTGCACACTGGGAAGGGACGGAGCCAGCTTGATCTGGCACTGCATCCGAACGGGGTGAGTGCGGCCATTACTGGCTCTCACAGAGGCAGTGGATCTGGAGCTGTCTGGAACTCTGACTGCTGTGAAGGGACTGGCCCAGGGCATGCCCTAACCTGCACAAGGTGCCCCTTCCCGCCCCTCTTGCTTCAGCACTGCTTCCCTCTGGGGCAAAGCTGCCATTGCTGGGAGGGGGAGAGTGCACACTTAGAGGGAACGGCAGACCCTGCTTAGACCCTACATTCATGGTTTCTGCTCCAGCACTTTGGGATCCAACCCCACCACTGATAAGGTGGTGATGGCCACTGAATATAAAAGAAGCCCCAGCTCACACCTGGCTCTGGCTCTAGCCCCTCCATATCCAGCCCCACCTCCCACCAACATGATAGCTGCCAGCACACCCTGGGGGAAGACACAGCCAGTGCTCACTTCAGATCTAGCTCTCCCACCAAAGCCACTGGGCACACACAGACTGCAGAGGGATGCTCCCACACAAGGACACTCCTTCCAGGCCAGGATAGGTAACTGTTTCACCTAATTTCATAGAGACAGAGAAAGTTAAACAAAATGAAAAGACAGAGGAATTTGTTTCAAATGAAAGAACAAGGAAAAAACCCTGAAAAAAAACAACTAATGAAACAGAGATAAATAATTAACCAGATAAAGAGTTCAAAGCATCAGTAATAAAGCTGTTAACTGAATATTTTAACAAGGAACTAGAAAATATAAAGAAAGAACCAGTCAGAGCTGATGAATACAATAACTGAAATGAAAAACACACTGGAAGGAATGAAGAGCAGACTAGGTGACACAGAAGAAGGTATAAGTGACCTGGAAGACAGAATAATGGAAATCACCCAATCAGAGCAGCAAAAAGAAAAACAAATTTTATAAATGAGAACAGTTTAAGGAACCTCTGGAACAACAAGCATACTAACTTTTGCATTGGACGAGGTCGGGGTGGGGATGGTCCCAGAAGGAGAAGACAGAGAAAAGGGTCAAAAGTGTGTTTGATAAAATTATGGCTGAAAACTTCCTGAGCCTGAAGAAGAAAACTTATCTACAGGCACAGGAAACACAGAATCCCAAATAAGATGAACATAAAGACACTCACAACAAGACATATCATATGAACAGACGATGCATGATTTGCTTAACCATTCATTATTATTTCCAGTTTTTCAATATTATAAATAATACTGGTAGATATATTTTCATTAAATTTATGAGTATTTCCAAAGGATAAATTCCTTGCTGTCAATGTGTAGAAATATTTATAAAAGCTTGCTCTACTATTTCAGATATTTTTCCACAGAAGTTGTGTCAATTTAAACTCTCACTGGCAGTATATGAGAATGCTCATCTAATCACACCCTCACCGACACTGAATGTTATATTTTTAAAAAATTTTTCCAGTTTGGTAGATGAAAATGGTGTCTTATTGTAATTTAAAGGGGTATTCACAAATAACATCACAAGTGATATGAAATACATTTTTGTTTACTATTATTTTATATTTCTTTTGGGAATATTCTGCTTATTTCAGATCCTGTATTTTCCAATTTCGAATGTTAGAAGCCAATAGAAGCCTTGTAAATAAAAGTCCTCCAGGGCAATTAATGAGTCTGGTAAGCTTATAAATGCTTGTAAACCAAAACTCCCCTAAAGGTTTCTAGTACATGAATAAGCAATATTAAAATTAATAAGCTTTTATAGTTTGTATACTCAGCTACATTTATAAATCCCTTCACTAAGCACACACAACAATAGGTACAGAATCTCAGGTCAGAAAATCTTGGTCCTTTTCATTGTTACACTAATCAATTCTTAGTTTGATTATTTATTCTACTCTAAGTATTAAAACTTTGGAACTATTATTTAGCATCCTTTAGGGATATTTACTACTTCAGAGTAGTTAAACTAAAATAGAGCCAATTTTAGAGACCATCTTGGAAAACACTACAAAGATTAATAAGTTTCACTTACAGTGTACAGCAAACAAGCAAAGCCAACTTAGAAATTTACTATGCCTTGAATGGTATTACTTCATGTATTTTGCAGTGAAGCCTCTGTGTTTACATGATTAATATTCCTTATCCAAACTTGCCAAAGCCCTTAATTACTGTCAAATAGTACAATGTTTTATAAAAATTGTCTCTAGTTTAACCACTCATCTTGGTTTCCTTGGGATAGCCCTAGGTTAAAACTGGTCCATATAGCCCATTCAGTTAAGCATTAGCAGAAAAGGGGTCCAGGTTTGGACAATAAATTATAGATCTGTCATATTTATAAAATACTATGAGGTGCTAGGTGATTTTTACTGGATGTACTTTGTTTTGTATCATTGGACCAGAGCATAGTCTCTAAAACCAGAGTGCCTGGGCTTGTATCCCGGCTCCAACATTCACTAAATCTCTGAGTGTGGGCAAGTTACTTAAACTTGTTGTTTTTCAATATTAGAAACATTAGAACTCTGTTTTCTCAACCATAAAATGTGGAAAGTGATAGTATCGAATGTGACAGATATTTTTGTTCCTAAGTATTTGCCACCCATCCTTATGAAGAAGGTAATATTTTCCATTCCCCACTGAAAGTATGACAGATCTGTGATTTGTGTTGCCCCTCCACATGAAAGGATTATACATTCTCACCCCATTAAGATACGTTTATAGCCATTTAATTCTTTTGATCAAGCCATGTGAACAAAAGTGACTTATACACAGAAATTTTAAGAGTCATTGTATGGTTAAGCCTTTTCTCTTTCCCATTTGTCATAAAATTGACAAAATCCCAGTAGAGACTAATTCTTCAGCCTGGGTCCTATAATGAAGAAAAGTAGAGCAGAGCTGCTATTGATCAACAACAGATATGTAATGTGAGCAAGAAATAAAACAGGGTTGCTGTTGTATGCTCCTGAGATCTTGGGTTGTTTGTTACATCGGTATAATATATATATGTATATATATTTGTGTATATACATACATATATATATATATGACATTTAGAACAGTGCATGGCACACAGTAATTAATATATAATTGATGATGCTTACTTCTAGTAATATCATAATAAATATTTTTACTTGTAAATAGCTTATGATCATATGAAACAATGTAAAGCTCATTGTGATATTAGTGATAAAAAATTAACATTAAAACAAAAATATTTATTGCAGTAGTAACCTAACAATAGATATTAGAATAGATTTATATTAATGTATTCTGCAGTACAATTCAGAGGTGTATATCAGTAATTCTAGATTCAATATTTTTCTGGGGAAGGAATGATGGATATATTCTAAATTTTAATTGAAGAGTATCTACTGCTACATTATTTACAGTTGCAAAATACTGGAAGCATATTGATCCTTAATAAGAGGAATCCATTAAATAAATTCTGGTATAGCCATAGAGTTAAATTCTTCTTAGGAAATTAAACTGTTACAGAGGAATATAGAGGAATATCAATGATACATAAGAATGTTAAATATATATATATATTTATAAAGATATTATAGACAGATATATTAAATGGAGTATACAGTAACTCCATTTCAGAAAAACATGGGTAATTTTCTTGCCTTTTATATTTTCAATTTTTACATGCATTAATTTTATAATAATAAAAATCATTTAAAATTAAAACATACCAGGTTTTATTTATTGTATGTATATGTATGTAAAACCGAAAAAGGAAAAAAACAGAAATCCATCTCATTGCAATGTGGTGCAACAGAAATAGCAAGGACTGTGGTGTTGAGAATACCTAGGCTGAGGCTTAACTCACTCACTTCTGTGTGATTTCAGCTTAGTCAATGAGCCACATTTTCCACATCTACCAAATGATGATAGTAGTATCCACCTCAACTGGTTGTGTGGAAAGGAAACAAAATCATATATGTAAAAACTGTTCTCAATAAATGTTAGCATCTTACTGCCCACTCATGAATAAGAAGAGGTGTTACGCTATACCAGTTGACTGATTCTCCAGACCTCAAGCAAGCAAAGTATTTCTTCTGTTCTTGTGGTTTGTCTACATCCTTTCACCACATAACAACTGAATAAGAATTTTGCTGTCATTCTTTTCCCATGTACTTACTCCAGGGACTGTGTCAAACAGTACTACCTCAATTCGTAATAAAATAGCTAAGTCTCGAGACCTTCCTTTTGATTACTCTGTATAACTGCCATCTTTACTTTTAAGCATAACTTAATAATGAAAATTTATACGCATATTGAGACATCTTCAACATGCAGTATAGCAGCTCTCAAACTTTGCTTTTAGGACTTCTTTACTTTCTTACAAATGATTAAGGACCCAAAGAGCATTTGTTTGTTTTGGCCATAGCTATCAACAATTACTGTATTACAAATTAAGCCTACCCATTTCAAAAATTATTTTTAATGTAAAATAATAATAAACCTAATACATGTTAACACATAAAATATTTTAATGTAAAATAATATTTTCCAAAAACTGGTGAGAAGAGTAACATTTTTATACATTAAAAAAAAGTCTCTATAGTATCTATCTTGAAGAAAAGCCAGCTGAATCCTCATATCTGCCTTTGAATTCAATTTGTTGCAATATGTTATTTTTGGTTACACTGTTTTGCTGCACACATATATTCAGTTAGAAAACAGAAGTATTTTTGTAGCATTTTTCCAATAATTGTGGATACGCTTCTTTGATACTACATCAAAATTCAACAAATAATAGTTTCTGAAAGGTTACTTGCAATGAGGAAATGGAAGCCATACAATGAATATTTGATACTAGAGTAGATTAAATTTGCTGGTCCACCTTGCACTTTGAACTGGCTTTTTAAATCTATGAATATTTTTGTAACATCACACACTGTAACATTATGCATAGGAAATACTGGTTTGAGTTATGCAGATCTTCCAAATGTTGGGACATTTCATATAGAATATAAAAAAAATCACATCTGCTTATATCATCACTGATCTCCTCTGAAAAGCCTTTAAGTATTAGGGAACTATGAACTTCACAGTAGAAGACATACAAGTTTTCCAAAATTCTAATTTCCACTTGAAAGCTCGACTTTTATCATTGGCAATAAATACTGTTAATTGTTTTCCCTGAGGTGAATGACTCACTTTATCTTTCAAGGAAAATGTCTACCAAATAACCAACTTTGAATCCCCATAGTTTCTCTGTCATTCTTCCAGTTTAAAATGATGCTATGAAAAGAGTAGTTAGTTTAGCTTATGACTCAAACAATTGCACAAGAGCTTTTACTCTAGACAGCCACTGCATAGACAGTATGAGGTATAAGTGCTTTATGTTTACGTCCCATTTTATCATAAATGATATATACTCACTGACTTCATTCTTATGAAGGTATCAGCAGTTCTACTCAACTCACTATTTGTTATCTCCATAAGAGCAAATTTAACAAAATGAAAGGGCAAAGAATATTTTGGTATTACCATGAAAAAAAAATATTGATCTCATGGACCCTCTGGAAAGGTCTCAGGAATCTCCAGAGGTCCACAGACCTCAATTTGAGAATCACCAACATAGAACATATACAAGTCCGGGAGTCATACAAATGTTTACATATTCTTACTTCTCCAAGGTAGGGAGGAATTTGTTACACTTTGCTTTATCCTTCTAGGAGAAATTTCTCCTGTCATCATTTAACTCTTCACTTTCCTGATAGCCAGTGAATAATTTTCCAATAAACAATTTGTTAGCAGATTTCAGTCTCATCGTATCAACTTTATCTACATGCTGAAGCTGCAGACCCACCTCTACCTGTCCTAAGGTTTCCCAGGGGTAGACAGATGGGTAGCTTCAGTCTTATGAAGCTTACTTATGAAAAGGCAACAATGTTCAACTGATTCTGTTAAAGCATGACATAATCTCTTGGGTGAAATGCTGTAGATGAGGGAGCATTAAACAAGGAAGTATAGGTATGGGCTCTGATAAACTACTAACAGTTATGAGCTGTAGGGCTAGGTTGTGATTTTTTAGCCAAGTCTTGAATACATGGTAATGAAAAGAGAAAAAGTTGCAATCAGCTTTAGTCTCTTTGACAATGAACAATAGACTGTAAGCTATATGTCAATGTTTTGTTTTCCACCCTAGATATGAACAACAGTCCCATACAGAAGTCTGATGCTCAAGTACGATTACTATGCACATATGTAATAGATAAAGTACAGTTGATTCTCATTATTTTCAGTAGTTATGTTCTACAGAGTTTCTGTGAATACTGAATTAATCAATACTGAAATATTGCTCTCAGGGGTAATACAGAGTTAGGTTCCTGCAAACCTGTGGTCACAGCATTTTTGTCATTCAAAACACTATTTGCATCATATAGGTTTGTTTGCTAAATTCCTTATAAAATAAGGTAGACATATCTGCCTTGAAAATCCACTCTTCTACATAACCCTTTTCACAGGGTTTTTTTTTTTTTTTTAATTGTTCTATAGCCTCCTAACTGCAGAACCTGCCTCACTTGCAAGTTTAACATTTTCTTGCTGTATTACCCTTCGAAATGAGCAAGCCAGCTAGCAGTAGCCGAGAAGTGTTTAGCGTTTTCCTAACCCTGGGTAACGTGACGGTCAATTTCTTTGGCTATCAGCCTCACAACAGTGCTGCCCACTATGCTTTCTATGGGTCATCATCTCATGAATGTACAAGTTTAGCCACTTTCTCGTCTTTTCCACAGCTTTATCATGCACTACACGTTAGTTTGGCACTTTGTACAGTGGCCTCATGTACAGATCAGTGAACCATATGAGGCTAAACTCTGGGTCAGTCATATTGCTAGTCTTAACTATGCATTCTAATAAAATTTTCTCAGTAATGAGGTTTATGTTAAGTGTCATCGATTTATCAACTATTTATTTAATATACTGGGTGGACCATATTGTTGATTCATTAACATTAAACTCACGGCCAACAGCACTATAACTTGCGGTGGAACAAAGCTTATCTAACACATGTATTTTCTCCATAAGGCACATCACAGCCTTTTGCACTTAGGAGCACTAGACAGCACTTCAGCACTATGTTTGAGGGTTATTTTCAGCAGCAAAAGCACCAAGAAAAAAAAAAAAAAAAAAAGCAAAGAACGTGGCACTAAATAGACTGCTAAAAGGATGCTTTTTTACAGCATAAGAACTAAAACAAGAAGGCGTGCATTACCTTCTCAGCTGGGAATGTGTATGTTGGGCAACTAAAAATTTCTGCTGCTCTGCATATGTGCAAGAATAAGTATAAAAGCACCAGCATAAGTATTGATTTTGTGGTTACAAGTATATTTTCGTGAGTAGGTGAATTCACAAACACAAAATCCACAGATAATGAGGGTTTACTGTACTTACACAGAATTTAAAGTTCAAAGGTATTTGGAATTATAAAAAAGATATAACCAAGAACAGAAAGATGAAACTGCAAGTGTGTTTTTTTTTTTTTTTTTTTGCTTTCGGTAATGAAAGTGTTCACCTATAAATTTCTAATGTTTAGAGATGACACTGTATTACTATTAAGGATATTAAATTAGCTTGTTACATATGGTATAACATTAAAAACCCAGAAATTCTGAACAATTTTAATTATGAGCTCTTCATCCAAATGCATCAATTCCCAGTATAAGTCCAATGAAAGAAAATACATTTCAGTTATTAGTTTTTAGTATTGAATGGAATATTGGTAGAAAAGCTATGATGCTTGAATTAAGAAAAAGTGCCAACTTGAATAAAAAATAAATCAGAAAACATTTATGAAGCATTCAATTTTATTTTGAAAATTCATTTTTGGAAAATTACAATTTCCCTGACTAGGATTAATTCCAGAAGTTTTAGAGAAGGCAACCAAATGTAGAAACACAATTTATAGAAAAACCTCATTATTATCCGTTTTAAATCATCCATAAGTATTTTAAGATCTCCTTAATAATGGCTAAATGCTACAACTTTTCTTATCTCAGACTTGAATCATGCTTTATCACAATATGAAGAGGAAAAAGTAGTAGTTTTTTTTCTTTTTTTTGTGACTTAAGTTTTTCTTTGTTTCTTTTTCCAAGTCCTCTCATATTCTTTAAAATATACCAGCCCCATGTTATTTCATCCATATTAGTCTCTCCTATATCTGGTTTTCATGGTAAGTTAGATTAAACCTTCTTGAGTCAACTAATTTGTATGGAGTTATCAATATGTGGAACTATATGATAGTATAATGTTAAATCTCAGAAATTTAAGAAATCATCTTATATGATGAAGTTTCCCTTATTTAGTGACAGAGAAGCAACACGAAAGACTACCCTTCCACTTCTTCTTTGCTCTACCAGCCTCAAAACCAAGTAAACAACTCTGCTTTGTGATAGGCTCAGTTAATGCAAAACTATAAATCCTTGGATGACAGCTCAGTTATGAATCTCCTTAAGTTAAACCTGGGGTCATATATCAAGCACCTGTAGGAACAGCCCTCATTTATATTCCTCTAACCCTCAATAGGGAAGGTTCTAGGAGGCTAAACTCTGGGTCAGCCATATTGCTAGTCTTAACTATGCATTCTAATAAAATTTTCTCAGTAATGAGGTTTATGTTAAGTGTCACTGATTTATCAACTATTTATTTAATATACTCCTTGAACTGTGTGAGTCACCTGGGATAGAAAATGAATGATACTGTATATTTCTGTCAATTGCCATTTTTCAAGTTAATTTTATGTATGGAAAGAAAGAATCACTATTTTCATTAGAAGATCATCCTTTCCCCAATGTATATGTGTTGGTCTATTTCTATACTTCAGTCTGTCCTACTGGTTGACCTGTTGATCCCTGCACTAATCCCATACTCTATTAACTTCTCAAACTTTATGATGAGTCCTGAAATCTGGTAGCATGTATTCTTCTTAAGGATTGTACTAGCTATGCTATATCTTTTAAATTTCCATATAAACATGAAAATTATCTAATTAATATCCACCAAAATGAAAAACTATACTTATAGTTGGAATAGTAATAAATCTATAGATCAATTATATTCCTCATTTATTTAGCTCTTCATTAAATTCTCTAAGCAATGTTTTAAGGCTTTCAGTATAGAGATCTCACACATCTGTGAAGTTCTCTCCTGGGTATTTTGTGGTTTTATGCTATCATAGCTGGTATTTTTAAAATTTCATTTTGTAAGCGTTTGTTACTAGTATATAAAAATAGAAGTGATTTTTATATACTGACCTGTATCTATAATTGACCACTCTGGAGCTGTTTTACTATTTTTGCAGTGTGTGCTTCCATTTGGAATTATTTTCCTTCAAGCCAAAGAACTTTCTTAGTATTTCTTGTAGTGAAAGTTGCTATAGACACATTGTTTTGTTTAAAAAGTATTTATTTTGTACATGTTTTTGAAGAATATTTTTGTCAAGTGTAGAATTCTATGTTGACTTTTTTTCTTCTTTTAGCCCTTTAAATACATCATTTCATGTTTTCTTGCTGCAACAGGGAAAAGTCAGTTACCAGTCTTATTGTCGCTCTTACAAAGGTAATGTATATTTTTTACTCTGGCTATTTTCAAGATTTTCTTTTTACCTTTGGCATCAAATATCTGGCCCTGCTATGTCTTGGTGGTGTTTTCTTCACATTTATACCTTTTAGGGATTACTAAATTTCTTAAATCTGTAGATTTAGAAATGTCTCATGTATTATTTTTTTCTAATATTGTTTCTGTCCCATTCTGTCTATCTCTTCTCTTTCTGAGATTTTAATCATTTACATTTTTTACCCTTTTGACTACATAATACATCTCTCCTATAATATATTTTCTTTTTCTTCAGTTTTTCATCTTGAGCTTCACTTTGTATGTTTTCCACTGGCCTGACTTGAGCTCATTAATTCTGTCAAGATTGCAGTTAATCCTCATCCAATGAATTTTTAATTTTATATATTGTATTTTTCAGTTCTAAAATGTCCATTTGATTTTATATTTTATATATATATATACACACATATATATATTCAGATATTGTTTAAGATCTCTTGTCATTGATTTTTTTCCATTCTTCCTTCTATTTTCTTTAACATATTTATAATAGTCATGTGTGAGTCCTTGTTTGGATCACCTGTGGTTCTGCTTCTATTATCTGCCTTTTCTCTTACTGGCCACATTTTCTTGCCTCTTAGCATGTCTAGTATTTTTCTCTTATTAGTTTATGTAGACACTAAAAATAACTTTGAGATAAAATTCCTACAATAATTCCTCAAGTGGGCTGCATTTCTTCCATTAGGCAGGTAGACTGAGAAGCTGAGTCGAGGCTGGGTTGGAACTTTACTTACACTTAGCCCACCCTCTATTTTCAATTATCAAAAGGATGAAATCTCTTTCGTGGTTATTTCAGGCTCCTCCCTCTAGTGGGACTTTGTTTCCCAAGCAACATAATAAGAAGGGAAGTTGATTCTGACTTTCCTAACTAAGAACCTATTCTCCTTTACGATCCCAGAGCTCAGCACATGCCCATGAGGGAGGGGATAGGAAGAGCTGCCATTTGGCTGTCCTTTAGTTTTTGATCTGTGACATGACAAAATATGAAAAGCTCTGATATTTCATTCCTCCATGAGACTAATTCTGTCTAACCCAAACCCACCCTATGTCCAGGGTGGGTGGGAGGAACAGAGAAAGATTGAGAGAGAGCGAGAGAGATTGAAGAAGAGAAAAAGAGAAGAAAACCAATGACATAATTTCAGGACACCTGAGAAAGGCTCTTCCCTATCTGAAACTTTAATTCAACTACTCTTTGTTTTCACAGCTTTCTGACATCCTTTAAAAATAGGAATCTGTAATATATCTGTCATTTTCTTCCCCAAATTCTCTCAGTGACAACAATGGCATGCTACCATCAACTTCATTCTACCAAATCGTGGAAATTTATCTGAAATTTTATCTCATTTTTTCAAGGTAGGAACATCCCACCTAAACTCGTGTTCAGTTTTTGACAGTCATTAAAGTTAGATCTTACTGACTTCTAAATACTCTAAGTTATAACGATGTTATTCAAAGAAGTGGCTAATTACATTAAAATGTCTATCAAACTGGTAGAATGACTAAATTGCCCTGTCAATTTAGTCAAAACAGTAAGTATGCCAACTGTTTTAGAAAAAATCAGAGATAAATTAGAATACTTAACATTTTCTCAGAAACTTGTAAATACACGCTGGTTACTAAACATTTTGCTTAATGTTATTCATGATTAATTATATCACTACTAAGCAGCAGATTAGCTTTGTGTCACAAATATTTTAATGTCATTAGAGTATCAAAATTCTAAAAAAGTATGTCTCTTGTTACTTGTCTTATGCTAATAAGAAACTTTATATATTGTTCTTTCATAGAATACATATTTCTGCAAAAAATCCCTTGCTTTTGAAACCAGATCTCTCATTTCATAATCAGCATTTTTAACAGTAAAACTTTGTGATTATTTAAACAAAATAACTAAAGTTTTTGAAGTTTGCTGCTGTTGTTGATATTGTTTAAAATAAAGATAAATGAATATTGCTGGGCTTGGAGAACAATGATGGCCAACTGACACTGAATCTCCCCCACACATCCTTCCAAATAAATCATAAAAATGACAATAATGGCAAATAAATCCAAAAATAACCCATGACTTCAACATCACTAAGAGACAGAGAATACAACAATCTTTAAAAACAGAGAAAAGAAGATTCCAACAGAGTTTCCACCTGATGTTAAGCCTGCAGGTATGAAGAGCGAGAGAGAAAAGGCATAAGAGACTCCAAGAAAATATGTGAAGGAAGCAGAGGACATAGATGAAACACAGACCAAATCATTCCCAAAAAACAAACTGCAGCATTATATTCCAAAATAATAAGTTCAGGTAAAATGTGGTTGATCATAACACTAGCTATAGAGAAGGGGCTTGGTAGTATATAGGATCAGCAGTGGCAGCCTGGAAGAAGCATTGCTTCCTGAAGAGAAAGAAATATAAAGAGGCTGGAATGAGGCATGAAGGAATATGAGAAAATAACTGGGCAAAATTAATGCTTCTTGCAGAAAAAGATGACAAAACACCAACTCTCCAACTCTCCAACACCAATCAACAACAACATTCTTTTAAAAACTGAACAGAAAAGAGCAAAAATGACAAACTGTACTTTTGAATTAGGAATGCTATTCATAGAATAAACAATAGAAAAAAGCAGATAATGTCAATATAAAATGACTTAAAATTTTTTAATTGTTTTAGTCGCAATTCTACTGATGAAAACTATCTCCTAAGAAACAAACATGAAGCTAAAAGAAATAACAAAAACATTCCAAGTTGAATTAAATATCCTAAAACATGTATTTGGGGCCATGAAAAAAACACCTTGAATTATAAATACAAAAACTAATACCAGAAATGGACAAATTAGAAGAAAAGAGAACTGAATGAACTCACAAAAGAAATAAAAGAAAAAGAGTAACATATCAGAAATAAAGACTAAAGGAAAAGATTCCCAAGGGAAAAGAGGTTCAAATGAAAATTTAATAAAGGCCATTGTATAAAAGAAGTAAAATCCCCAGGAGAATAAAAAATTATATTTAAAAAAAGTAAAAAGGGGGCTTCCCTGGTGGCGCAGTGGTTGAGAATCTGCCTGCCAGTGCAGGGGACACAGGTTCGTGCCCTGGTCTGGGAAGATCCCACATGCCACGGAGCAACTAGGCCCGTGAGCCACAATTACTGAGCCTGCGCGTCTGGAGCCTGTGCTCCGCAACAAGAGAGGCCACGATAGTGAGAGGCCCGCGCACCGCGATGAAGAGTGGCCCCCGCTTGCCGCAACTAGAGAAAGCCCTCGCACAGAAACGAAGACCCAACACAGCCATAAATAAATAAATAAATAAAAATAAATAAATAATAATTAAAAAAAAAAAAAAAAAAAAAAGTAAAAAGGGCCAGAGAGAAAGTGTTTGAATTGGAAGACAATCAAAAATAGTCCAAGGCAGGGGTGGGAGAGGGATGAATTGGGTGATAAGGGTTGACATATAGACACTAATATGTATAAAATAGATAACTAATAAGAACGTGCTCTATAAAATAAATAAATACATAAAATTTTTAAAAAACCAATAGTCCAAGGCATGTATAATTATAGTCTATAAAAAGGAAAATCAAAAGAATAAAAATTAATATTTCAATATTTACAATGATAATCAAAAAACATTCTGAAAACAAAAGAATACCTGACTCCACATATTGAATTTACTCCGAACAGAACAGTAAACTCTGGCACATATCTAGCAAAGCTATTAAAGTTTAAAGACAAAGTCCTCAGAACCTTCAAACAAAGGGATGCAAGTTCAACAGAATTAGAATGTTAATAGACTTCTCAAAAACAAATACAAAGCAAGGCACAAGTAGAGTGCTATTTTTGAGAAAGTTAAAGAATAAAAGCGTGAGCCAAAGGCATTATCTTTAGTCAAAACCTTTTTTTAAGTATCAAGGCTATAGAAAAACAGATTTAAGTGTGAAGGACTCGGGGAATATTGTACACGTGTACACTTCCTGAGGAGTCTACTTGAGGATGAGCTTCATCTAACCAAGAGAGGACTGGAAAAACTTGCAAAGGCGCTGATGGTGAGCATTCCATATGTTTTCTTTTAGAATTAAGACTAAAACAAAGGTGGAATCACAGGTAGAAAAATAATATTCATGAAATTATAATTTATGACAAAGTATTGAAGAGTCTGGCTCCTGGCCAAAGTCCGGTGTTTGGGTGTGTGATCTTTCAGGCCTCATGGGGGAAAGCTGCCCACACCAGACTTGGTGGATGCCAGCACATTGCAGTCTCTGAGGAAGTTGTTAGTCAAGGACCCAGGTCCTACTGGCTGGCCATGTTCTTAGAACAGAATAGTATAACATAAAATATATTAGAGAAAGAGGTAAAGAGCATATGGTAAGGCAAAAGCAGTAAAATGTTTACAAAGAATAAATCTGGTTAAAGGATACACAGATATTCTTCATAATACTCATTTTTGCAACTTTTTTATGTTTAAAAATATCTTCTAAAAAAATTCAAAAATATGTATAAACTAAAAAAGTAAAATTATTTGCAAAATGTATTTACTGGGGAGTATAATGAGGGGTCATAACATTTGATGTCTTTGTGGATCTCAATATAAATCAATTCCTCCCTTACAAAATATAATTTCACATTGGCTGGATTTCTCTGTTCCTCCAAATCTGGTCTCTGGCTCTCTACAGTTTGCTGTGTCCCTCTGGATGCTGACATTTATGGACTGAATGAATTGGCTCCCTTTTCCTAAGGTATTCTCTTGTGTTTATCCAATGAGATATGCAAGTAGGATCACCATGTGTGATATAAGTTAGGTCAAGCTTGCTTTGTTCCTCTACTAAAGTTTACTATGTCTTTTGAGTGGTCCTTTTGAACAGACACAACTGTACTTAAAGCTACAACTCTGTCTTCAGGAACCTGCAAAACTGTTTCTTTCCCTTGCTTAGGGGATGTAACTGCAACCTTAGTCTGTGAGCCTACTGCCAAGCTTCACTGTCGCTTGTTGGTTTCCTTTAACCCTGCCCACACTTCTGTAAATATTCCCTTTATTAAGCTTTTCCGCAGTCACTCTTTTTTGAAAGTGTTGTATCTTTCTTGCAGGGATCTTGTCTGGTACATAATACTAATGGAAAACAAAAAACAAAAAAACCTACAAAAAAATGGAATGTACTTAAATGCTGAAAATATTCTGAAAACTGTATATTACAAAAAATGCAATTATTAGTAGAAGCAGTGAAATAGTATGTAACATTAATCATTTTGAAATATCTACATGGACTGTTTCACAGATGAAAAAAAGATGAAACTAATTGTGTTAAGAAAGCATCATATGTTTTCTCAAAAGATTTCTACAGAGTAGCTTAACGTAATGGTGCATATATAGTTTGGTAGGGATTAAATATTTATATATGGATACCAGAAGCAACACCTTAAACACGAAATGAAGCCCATGCTATTTCTGATCATTTACATTATAAATTATTATCACTTAAATTTTATCACTCTCCTTGCAGCCATGGTTAACATCCTAAAGACCATTCAAGGGAAAGGAAGGGTCAAGGTAACTAAAAGCAATTTAAATACAAAAGACGGCTATTTTCCTTAATTTTTCTTTATCTTCTCTTCATTTTTCTCAAAATATTCTGTCCATATTCTTTAACAAAATCTACCTGAATTCTACCACTGAATATTAATATCAGCAGGTTAGGTAAAAGGGGACATTTTCTTTCATTCAGTTTATGTTGACTCCATCTTCTAGTTGCTCAGTCTCAAAATCTTGGAGTCATCCTGGATTCCTATCTCTGTCTTGTACCTCAAATCCTATCCATCAGCAAAAACTATTGGTTCTGACTTCAAAATATAAAATCTGACTACTCATCACTTTCTCCACTGCTCCACTCTCATCTGAACTACCTTCTCCTCTCACTTAGGTTACTATAATATCCTTCCAATTGCCTCTTAATATCTCTTCTTAACACAGTGGCCAGAACAATCCCTTTAAAAGGAAGACAGACTATGTCACACTTTTCCTCAAAACTCTACAATGGTTCCTCGCTTCACTCAAAGTAAAACCCAAAGTCTACACCTGCTTAAAAGGCCCTATGTGATCTTTTTCCCATTACCTCTCAAAACTCACCGCCTACTAATTTTCAACACGTTCTCTCTCCTCTAGCCAAACTGGCCTCCCTGTTGCCGCACAAGTGCAGCAGGCATGATTGCCACCTTTATACTAGCTATGCTCACTGCCTGGAATGCTCAACTTCCAAAGATCCACAAGATAAACTTTATGTATTTTCTTAAATGTCACCTTTTCAAGGGGTCTACTAAGACCTCCTACTTAATATTTCTAAGATGTCCCTCATCCCAAACATCCTATCCCCCACTCTTTTCTATTTTCTTTGTTTCACAAGAATTATTGTCTTATAACTTTCTATATCATTTATATATTCCATTTATTATTTATGGCCTCCTGTAACTCAAGTGCAATGACTGGCTCTAAGCAAGTGTTCAATAAAAATTTGTTGAATGAATTGATGAATTAATACATGCAAAAAAATATGTATTGAATGCCTCCAAAATTGTTAGGTACTCTAAAAGTTTTTTTCTAATAAACATATTCTGTAGGTTAATGATATTGAATATCTAAATGTATTAAAATCATAATACAATTTTTTCACAAAAAAGGAATTTCTAATTTCTGAGTAAATCCTACTCAAATATTTCTGTATATATATTTCAAACATACCAAAACAGAAAGATTTATCTTGTCATTACTCCCCTTTATATTTGCTCTCCACTCCCATCTCAGCTCCAAAGCTGGATTACGTGGTTCTACTTCTCTTTGTACCATCATGGTACTTAATATATTTGATTGGGGTTATCTCTTAACGTGTCTCTATCCCATAATCGATTAAGAAATTTTCCAGGGCTATGTCTATTGCATTCACCTTAGTTTTCCCAGCACTTAAAGTCGGTACTGCATAAATGTTTAATGAATAAAAAGGAGAAAAAGAAAAGAATAAGAAAGCACACAGACCTCCCTCTATATTTTTTTGCAACTTGTCAACGTATTAATTGTTTCAAAATTGAGAAAAAGAAGAAGTAAGTTTCCTTCTTGCCTTTTTCTTAAAGTTTTCTTCAGTTGTAAGTAGTCAGATAAAAGAAGCCTATATAAAAGCCCAGACAAAAGAATGAAAACTCAACCTAAGACTAAAATGAATTAATTTTTCTAATGTTTTAGTTTTACTACATGTAGGTAATTGACTGTTTTCAAAATGTCACATAAACATTGCTAATATTTTTATTGTTTTAACACTCTTTATCACCCCTCGAGTACCATGAAAATTTTACTAGTGTTTGTAACAAATTCAGGGATCCTGGGTCATGATGCTTTAAGCAAAGGCATATTTAAGAGCTTAACTAACATTTGAGCAATTCTTCAGTATCAGCTATGGGTTTGATTTCAAATTCCCATTTATTTAATGATGGCTCTAACAACAATAACTTGAAGTACAGCAAGAAGACTGAAAACTAATTCAAGCACAAGAATCAAGAACTCAAGATTTTCTAAGTACTATAAAAAGCACTTGATCTATGAATCTGAAGCTATCAGAACAGTTAAATTGATCAGCTAATGTATTAACTACATCCTAGGATAGGCTGATCAATATTTTGCCTTAGATTAAAAATGTAAGGATGCTACTAAGATATTTCTATGATGAATAAGATAAACCTAACTCTCCAGTAACACTTAAATTATTATAGGCAAATAAAATGTATCATCAACTCAGGAATTTATTTATTTATTTTCAAATTGGAGAGCATTTTCAGAGAAAAACTCAGAGTTGTACTGACTTTAGCCAACATGTTTTCCAATTATTTTATCCAGAAAAATAACTCATTGGTTTTCTTTTTCTTTTCAACTTGACAATATAAAAAGATGCACAGCTCTAAGAAATAGGGATAAAATCAGCTTAACACATTTTTCTTACCTAAGCTTTTGCCTTTATGGAGGATCAGTAATTCTGTCATGAAGAAAAGCCTATCACAGAATTATAACTACAAAGATAAAACTTCTTATTGGTTTATTTAACAATAAAATTTAGATTTCTGTTAATCTCTTTGCCTGACGGAATAGCCAATGCTTGATCCAGTAGACAGATATATTATGCATTAAAGTTGGAGAATGACCATTAGATCATACCCTATTGCCTTTGTTCTGGTTAGGTCACAAGCCTCTAAAAGCCTATTTGAAATGTAATATTCTTAATGAGAATGAGTCTGAAACTGGAAATTTAACAAGCATATGTTTATGAATACAGACACTAACTTGTCTTTGTGCTGTCTTTGTAGTTAGCTGCTTATTTTTAAAAGTGAACCTCCTCTACTCTACTCAGATTGTTTTAATTCCATAGAACAGCATCCTTCCTCCTATCCATAGAGCTTTCTTCCCTAAAATTGTACCTAGGATACTTCCACTAAATAGTCACTCCCATTCTTATAGCTGAAACTCAATGCAATCTTGTAATTATGTGCTTATCCCTGTTTTAATGATTATACATTTGTTTTGTTTCTGAAACTCTGTACAGGTTGCAGAGGAAGGGATATGTCTGAATTGCTGTGAATGCTGTGGTGAGATAATAAATACTAGATGACTAATGGACTGATCACAGTCCCATAAAAAAGGCATTGTAGGGGCTTCCCTGGTGGCGCAGTGGTTGAGAGTCTGCCTGCCAATGCAGGGGACACGGGTTTGAGCCCTGGTCTGGGAAGATCCCATATGCCGCGGAGCAACTAAGCCCGTGACCCACAACAACTGAGCCTGCGCGTCTGGAGCCTGTGCTCCACAACAAGAGAGGCCGCGATAGTGAGAGGCCCGCGCACCGCGATGAAGAGTGGCCCCCGCTCGCCGCAACTAGAGAAAGCCCTTGCACAGAAACGAAGACCCAACACAGCCATAAATTAATTAATTAATTAATTAATTTTTTTAAAAAAAGGCATTGTATTTATTTCAGTCTGTATTTCCTGAACAATACTGGTTTAAACAAAAAGAAAAAAAGATCTACAGGTTACAGGCTAGAAAATGTGGCTCAAGAAGAAGGATTCCTGCTGTGGATAAACCTATCAAAGATAGTATCCTGCCTTCTCATAGGGAGAACTGCTGCTTCAGAGTGATAGCTGTATCTACATAAGTAGCAAAGTAAAATATTGTATGGCAAAAATTCCTACTTATAAGGGAAATCATATGAGTAGAGAAATACTTATGTGGGATTTAGTGACCCAGAAAGTCTAGATCCTTGATCAAACCTCCACTTAACTTTGCCTGAGGAGAGTAATTTGGCATACATATGCAAAGGGTTACAATAGGAATTCTTTTACTTTTAACAAAATTTGTCCCACATCACATTTTAGCAATATAATTAGACACTGAACATGTCATACAGCCCACTGAAATTATACAGAGCATTTAAAGACCATTTGAAGGTGTTCTCATAATTTCTAATTGCTTAGATATTTTATTATGGATACAGTTTTCACTTCCTAAAGCTTCCTGTAAAGAAACTTCTACCAATATTTTTATTGTCAACTTGATCAGCTTGATTGCTTTTTTCCTGCTACACAGAAGTTGCTCTGTTGGCTACCAGCATACATTCCTCAAGGGATGTTATAAATGGAAATAAGGCACTTAGGGATGTTATAAATGGAAGAATAAGGCCAAGAAGGGAGTCAGTACAGAATGGGGAAATTATTCTTGTGAATATTTGTACACAAATATATAATTTTGAGGAATTGTACATATGCTTGCACACATGATTTATACCTTAATTTTTTTTAATGAATATTAAGAATTTTTTCCCTATTTATCATGGGTTTTTAAGTGAAATGCAAAATATTTCATGAATAAATCTCTTAAATACTAGAATAAGTAATCAACTGGCAGCAACTTTGATAGTTGAGTTTATGTTTCTTTTATCACTTTTCCATCTTTGTTTCTCATATGGATAGTAGCAGAGACAGAGAATGTTGCTTCAGAGCATGAAAATAAAAGTATATTATTTGAAATTCACAACACAATTGTTCAGAAAGCATTCTGGAAAAAAAATAAGAAAAAAGTAGCATGGAAAACATTCACAGTGCGGGGGGGGGGGGGGGGCACCAAAAAGAAAACCAAGAAAAAGATGTTGAATAGTCAAAACAATCTTGAGAAAGAACAAAGCTGAATGTATCATGCTCCATAATTTCAAGCTATACTACAAAGCTACCATAATCAAAACAGTATGGTACTGGCACAAAAACAGACACACAAATCAATGGAACAGAACTAAGAGCTCAGAAATAAACCCACACATATATGGACAATAAATTTACAACAAAGGAGCAAAGAACATACAATGGAGAAAGGATAGTCTCTTCAATAAACAGTGCTGAGAAAACTGAACAGCCACATACAAAAGAATAAAACTAGACCACTATCTTATACCATACACAAAAATTAACTCAAAATGGATTAAAGATTTGAATGTAAAACCTGAAACCATAAAATTCCTAGAAGAAAACACAGACAGTAACTTTATTGACATTAGACTTAGCAATGATTTTGTGGATCTGAATCCAAAGGCAAGGGAAACAAAAGCAAAAATAAACAAATGGGACTACATCAAAGCAAAAAGGTTCTGCACAGAGAAGGAAATTAACATCAAAATGAAAAGGCAACCTACTGAACGGGAGAAGATATTGGCAATTCATATCAGATAAGGGTTAATAACAAAAATGTAGAAGAACCCATAGAATTCAACAACAACAACAAATGAACAATTAAAAAATGGTCAGAGGATCTGAATACGCATTTTTCCGAAGAAGACATACAGATGGCCAACAGGCATATGAAAAGATTTAACATCACTACTTATTAAGGAAATGCAAATCAAACCTCAATTAGATATCACCTCACAACTGTTAGAATGGCTATTATCAAAAAGATAAGAAATAACAAATATTAGAGGATGTGGAGAAAAGAAAACCCTCATGCACAGTTGATGGGGGCTGTAAAATGGTGCAGCCACTATTGAAAACAGTATAGAGAGTCTTCAAAAAACTAGGACTAGAAATACTGTATGATCCAGCTATTCCACTTCTGGGTATTTATATAAAGAACATGAAAACACTAATTCAAAAAGATATATGCACCTCTATGTTCAATATTCATTGCAGCATTATTTATAATAATCAAGATATGGAAGCAACCTAAGTGTCCATGGACAGATGAATGGATAAAGAAAGTGTGGTATATTTATATATATGCTACTCAGCCATTAAAAAAAGAGAATGACATCCTGCCACTTGCAACAACCTGGACAGATCCTGAAGATATTATACTAAGTCAAATACGTCAGACAGAGAAAGACAAGTACCATATGATTTCATTCATATGTGGAATCTAAAAAAGAAAAAAAAAAACAAACAAACTCATAGATACAGAGAATAGATTTGTGGTTTCCAAAGGGGAAGGGGGTTGGACGGTGGGTGAAATGGGGAAGGAGGTCAGCTGTATGGTGATGGATGGTAACTAGATTTGTGCTGATCACTTTGTAGTGTATACAGATGCCAAATTATAATGCTATGCTGTACACCTGAAACTTTTATATATATATATATTACATTTATAGACACTGAACCTGCACTATAAAAAGGAAACAATCATACATAGAAAACTTCCCATCAGTATAATAGATATTCAAATGATAAAATATTAAAAGTGAACGTAAAAGAGAAGTTTCATGCAAAAACAATGCATTGTATTCATATAAAGAGAGTAAAAGCAAAGAAGAAAACTACTGTGATTATAAAATAAAGGGAAATAATCAATTCCTCATGCAAGAAGGTGGTAAAAGGAGAAAGAGAAGTGTCAAGAACCCAGTGCTTTACCTGTAGGTACACTAATAGGAAAATCTACCCATTCTGTTAAATGTTTATCATCACCCAAAACATAGTAGAACAGCTATACTCTTTGATTTTATAAGAAAAGGAAAGTCAGAAAAAGAAACCAAAAAAGAGCATTTACCTCAAAAGTGACTCTCAACACTGGCCTTTCATCCATTGTTAGCCCAAATTCAAACTACAAGTTTCTTTAAACCCTATTTCTTTAAAATCGAAGTCATAAAACTGCAAATTATCTAAACTCCTTTACGAATACTCTAATATCTAAAAACATCCACTCTACTGTTTGACACAGGATCTAAATACCTTAACACAAAAAGAACTCAATGTTAGAAATGATACTTGTCTCAGGCAGGGAGGCAAGGTAGCCCTATAGAAAGAGAACTTGTTTTAAATAAAAACAAGCTAAGTTTATTGAACACTTACTATGTGTCAAACACTGTTATTTACATGTATTATTTCACAATGATCCTATGGGATAAGTGCTATCATTACAATTACTTTGAGAAACTGTGGTACAAAAAGTTAAGTAATTTGTCCAAGGATTTAAGTCCTGTAGTTGGGGGAGGTGAGAAGAATATAAACCTGATGTGGGCAAACTCATAAGGCTGAGAATTACTCATGAAGCATCCTATGTTAAAGGGCTGACCTGGCAACTAACTAGCTATGCAACCACCGGCAAATTATTTAGGCTTTTTGCCATGCCTCAATTTTCCTTAATTGTAAAGTCACTTTAAATGTTTTTCACAATAGCTAAATTCTCTAGGTTTCAAATAAAAACAATTTGAATTAAGCACCATCATTGAGTGAGTCATCCTATGAGGCAATATTATGATATAAGAGATCTTTTCTCTTAAAGAACACTTTTTCTTTCTTCTTCATATTTATTCACATGTACTTGTCTCTGAGGATAGGAAAGAACAATATTTCTCTTCCTGAATCCATGAGTATAAAGAAAGAAACCACGTAAGACTTGACTCTGTTTCTTCACTAAGGAACCCACAAAGTTTGAGTGTCATTTTAATTGGCCAAGGCCAATGTACCTCCCGCAGGGTCCTCCAGCTAGAGTTCCTTTGCCTACTCACTTTTTGCATCAAACCAGAAACACCGACCCCACACCCAATAACTCTTAACCTCCCAGATATCTTAGTAGAGGTAGAAATACCCATAACAGGACCCACAAATCGCATCAGCTGTGGCAACACCGGTCCTTACCCTCCAATCTTCTATTTAAACCAGAGTTTACTTAGCACTGACTTATGTAATTTTGGTTCCAAGGTAACCAGAAGTGAACTTTCTCCGAATGATTATGAAATAATTAATTTTTTAAATTAAAGCATAATTTACCTTCAGAAAAACCTACCATTTTTTTAAGTACAGTTCTAAGAGTTACAGCCATATGATCACCACCAAAAGTGAGTTATAAAATAGTAGTTCCACTACCCCCAAATTCACCCTTTTTGGCGTATAGTTCTATCAGTTCTGGAAAACACACACAGTTGTGTAACTACTATCACAATCAAGACATAAAACAGTTCCATCCCCACAAGACTCTCTTGTGCCCTTCTGTAGAAAATTTCACCCTCTGTCCCCTTCCCTTGGCAACAATAGATCCGTTTTCTGTCTCTATAAACATCTTTTTTTCCCAGAATGTCATATAAAAAGAATCATACAGTTTATAGCCTCTTGAGTCCAGTTTTCCACTTAACATAATGAATGTGAAATTTATTCAAGTTGTTGCATTTATCAGTAGTTAGTTCAATTGCCGAGAAGTATAGCATTAAATGGATGTACCACAGTTTGTTTATCCAGTCACTAGTTGAAGGACACTTGGGTTGTCTGCAAGTGACTAGGAACAGAGTTGCTCTAAGTATTTGCATACAGGTGTTTGGGTAAACCTAAGTTTTTACTTCCCTTGGGTAAATACCTAGTAATGGAATTGCTGGGTTGCACAGTAACTGTGACTTTACCTCCTAAGAAACAGCCAAACAGTCTTCCTAAGTGATCATACTATATTGCATTCCCACTAGCAATGTATGGATTTAAAAGTCCAATTTGCTCTCCATGGTATTATCAATTTTGTTGTTGCTAACCATTCCAGTAGGCATGAGATGGTATCACAGTGTGGTTTTAATTTGCATTCCCCTAAAGACTGAAGATGCTGAGCATGTTTTCATGTGCTTACTTGGTGTATACTTTTTTGCTGAATATCTATTCAAATATTTTGACCTTTTAATAATTGGGTTGTTTGGATTTTTTTCATTATTGGGTTTTGAGAACTCTTTATATAATCTGGGTAAAAGAACCTTATCAGGTATATGATAACTTACAAGTAGGTTGATTGTATTTTCATTTTCTCAACAGTGTCTTTGAATAGCAGATTTTTTTATTTTGATGAAGGTCAATTTATCAGTATTTTCATTTTATGGGCTATGCTTTGGAGTTTTATTTAGGAAATCCTTTTGCCTAACACAAGGTCACAAAAACTTTCTACAACATTTTCTTCTGAAAGTTTTATAGTTTTAGGTTTTAGATATAGGCCTATGACCCATTTTTTAGTTAATTTTTATATATGGTACAAAATATGGATCAATGTTCATTTATTCAGCATATGGATGTTCAATTGTTCTAATGTAATTTTTTGAATTGCCTTTTCACCTTTTTTGAAAATCAATTGACCATACATGTGTGAGTCTACATCTGGCCTCTCTATTTAAGCAATTCATTCTGAAGGAGACTTAGGAAGTAGATGCCAGAAGCATATCTAGGTATTGCCAACCAATAATGTTTTTTAAATTAGTTGTATTCATATACTTCATCCTAGGAGCTTAAAGCAGTATTGTTTCACTAGTCTTCTGCTTTATATAGTCAACATAAAACAAATTGATTTCCCATATGCAAAAACTGGACAAATTTTAAGGCTCTAAAAGAAAAAAAGATGAATTGATATAAAATCCAGGTCATAGAAGTTTTCAAAGAGTTAAAAGTTTAAAAGGATTAAAATTTATTTAAGAAAATTACTATTTTCAAATGGGATGACAGAAAAGGAAAGGAAAGGAGAATAAGGAAAGTGAAGGGAAAGAAAAATAGAAAATGATAAAAAAGTGGGGGCATTTATTGAGCACCTATTATTACCATACACCATATTAGGTGTTTTTTCACGTGATGTTAGTTATTTTGAATCATTGTTTCTGATACCAGTTTATTTAACCAGTTTGTAGAGAAGGCAATCATAGAAGTCAAGATTCTTCTGCCCAGTTCAATGTTCAATCCTGTTATGTATCTCAAATCAAAAGTTATTCTTCAGATAACTTTAAGAGCCAAATTCTGTTGAATTCCTAATGAATCACATGAACTGTGGGACGTTTTTAAGATATCCAGGAAAAAAGTGACAAACTAAAAGATAATCAATTCTGTAGTGAAGTGTGGACAAGGAAGCCATGTGTCCATTCATTCAACAATCATTGAGCATCAGCACACTGAAGGGCCTATGCTGGGTACCACTGAAGCAAGAGGAGTTAAGACACACTCCAACCTCTTAGACTCAGGCACCTCAAGGAGGCGAGAAAAGATATATCCAGTAACCATGATTTGAAAGAATAGAGAAAAATATTTAGTAAAAGAAATGCAAACAAAATGCTGAGGTAGTTTTAAGAAGACAAAAAGAAAAAAATCTAAATGGGAAGATTAGAGAAACCGTAGGAACAGACTACACTTGAGCTGTTGGTTCTTAGAACGAGAAGCAGATATGATGACACGCCATGTTAAGGAGAAAAAGCACTTAAAATGCATGGAGAAAGTGGGGGTATGTGCAGGGAACAGAAAGAATAAGCTCACTGGGTTAACACATAGAATATGTGGAGATAAGTTATGGGAGATAACCTTGGGAAAGTAGACCGAGGTCAGATAATGCATGCCTTGCTATGACATTTATTCTTCCTATGACAAATATTTCCTGAGTGCCTACCAAAAGACAGGCACAACAGCAGGCACTGACAATATTAGCCACAAACAAGACACACAAGGTGCCTGCCCTCATGAAGGCAAAGTCTAGAGGCTCCGGAGTTTGGACTTTATTCAAGAAGCAATGGCTCTTGCATAGCACAGGGAGATCAGCTCGGTGCTTTGTGACCACCTAGAGGGGTGGGATAGGGGGGTGGGAGGGAGATGCAAGAGGGAGGGGATATGGGGATATATGTATATGTATAGCTGATTCACTTCGTTATACAGCAGAAACTAACACACCATTGTGAAGCCATTATACTCCAATAAAGATGTTTAAAAAAAATTTGGTAAATACTAGATTTAACAAAATTAAACAGCTTTCTTAAATGCAAAAAAAATAAAATAAAATAAAAAAATAAAGATGCAAACATAGAGAATGGACTTCAGGACACAGGGAGGGGGAAGGGTAAGCTGGGACAAAAAAAAAAAAAGAAGCAATGGCTCTTAATGAAGATTTTCAAGCAGTCAGGCTGGTTTTGGGAGGTGAGATGGTAGAGGAATATTAGTATAACCAGGAAAACAAGTAAAAAAAATTCAAACTATTTTCTTTTGCATCCTAACTTTGATTTTGCTAAAAAGGGTGAACAATGAGAAATATATAGTGTTTTATAAATGAAAATCATTTCTAAGTAGACTTTTGAACGTTTAGAGTTTGGATGGGACAGTACCCTGAATAAAATGTTTTGCTAAATAGGAGAATCACATTATAATGTGCAATATTCTGCACATTTGATGTCTCCTGGCATTATCTTCTGATTTCCACTCAGATAATGCCTGATTCATGAGATGATCAGACAGATATTGTTACTGAGAGTGAGAACTACTGCTGGCTCTTATCTGAGTACCATATATATATAGTATATAAACTATATATCTCTATATATATCATATATAGTATATATAATATATATCATATATACATATCATAAATATCATATAGTATGATAGTATAGTATATATATATAGTATAAATATCATATATAGTATGTATATATGTAATATATATTTACATGTATATCTCCTAATATTGTTAAACCTTGAAAATAAAGCAGGTTTATATATAGAGCATAAAGTTCATATAGTGGAGTGGAATTTATAATATGTTAATCTAGAAAGAAAAGTAATTTGTATCTAAACACCTTAATGACTTCCATCCACCTAATAATACTTGTACCAATGAGTATGTACACTCTATTTAGAGGAGAAAAGCTAAATTAAATAGATTCTTTAACTAGATTCAAACCCCAATTAATATTTAATTGTTAAAGGCTTAACTTCTAGAAAGGAGATAATTTTTCACCACCTGCTTCTTTCAGTAATTGAGATTTAAACAGGAGTGAAATTTAACAAGTTTTACTCTACAGAACATTCTGCGCATTTGATGTCTCCTTGGCATTATCTTCTGATTTCCACCCAGACAATGCCCGATTCATGAGATGATCAGACAGATATTGTTACTGAGAGTGAGAACTACTGCTGGCTCTTATCTGAGTACCACCCCTCAGTCTGACACAATGCTCCCAAAGTTTCCGAGAGAAATTCTATTCTGGAGTTTATAATGTCCTATGTCCTCACAGTGGGGGTCAAATAGTGTGTCTGTGCTATAAAACAGACAGAAAATACTCAGCTTTGGTTATTGAAACAAATGACATGTGATTTCTTTTAAACTTTTCAATGATGTATTCAGGGCTTTTCCAGTATAGTACAATATAAGGACACAGTATTTCTGAAATGATGATTAATTGATTTTGAAGATGATGAGTATGTAGAAAAATGCCATAATGAAAATATTAAGCGTTAAAATATTTCACTATGCTGGATCCCATGAAGTAAAACAACTCACTTTTCTCCCTATTATATATATAGTATATAAACTATATATCTCTCTATATATCATATATAGTATACATAATATATATCATATATACATAACATATATCATATATACATATCATAAATATCATATAGTATGATAGTATAGTATATATATAGTATAAATATCATATATAGTATGTATATATGTAATATATATATTTACATGTATATCTCCTAATATTGTTAACCCTTGAAAATAAAGCAGCAATCTATTCACATATTCCCTCTTTGAGCACTCCACCATATCTGATATTTAACTGTTAAAATGAATATTTATATTTCAATATTATTTCCCTTCTAAACTGGCTGCTGTGTTTTGCAGCATCAGAAGGAGAGATTCTCAAGGCTTTGTAAAATGAAGAAAAGCTGGGGGGAGCAGTACTTCATCATCCTCCAAAACCTTGTGGCTCTCTTTATTGGTCTTTCAAAGACTCCACCAAAAGGAATTACACATTACAATAAGGAACCCAAGTTCATTTTCTCAGCAACAAATGTGAGAGAAGTTTATCCAGCAGACACTGTGGTGCAACAAAAGAGCACCAGCTATAGAGTTGGAGAAACGAGGATCAAATACCAATTCTGCCTCTTTCTGCTCCACCTACCAAGCCCTGTTCAACCCACAGGCTCAAGTTTTCCCACCACAAGCAATTACATCTGCATCACCGTACTGTTATGAAAGTTTTAAAAAAGTCATGCATGGGAAATTATACAAATGTTAATTACCATTACATTTAAAATCCCTTGTTTCTCTATTATTGATTTCAATGTTGACTCTATAAGACAAAAAGAAGAAAGGAGAAAGGAAGTAGGATTGAAAAAAATTTTGCGTCTAATTTTTTGATGGCACAATTAGAATAACATTGAGAAAAAACCCAAACCAATAATAAACATTTAAAATAACTTAGGAAGGAAGATATGTTTAGATAGAGCTATATTCTTATTTTGGAAAGACCTGCTGCAATTGGTCCAAGAGAAAATGTATCCAAGAAAATGAAAATAAAAGAAGTAAGTTTAAAATTCTGAGAATGACAAAAGCTGTATGATACATGTATTAAAGAAATATGTATATATATACACACACATATATATACACACACATATATTACTATTCCATGGACCAGTATATGGTAATGATACACCCCAACTTCCAAGGAGCAAAGGAGTAATGGATGGTAATTGACAGGTGCTAATCATTTTGACTGATCCCAAAGAAATGTCAGACATAAGATTTGATATATTAAACTTTGGGATTTACACAAATACATTGGACTTTTAAAAAAAACTTTCTATTGTTTTACTGGTTCTATTGTTTAAAACACAAGAACATCACATTAATACTGTAATGTAGAGGATGGAATTATTCATATCTATATAACCACCATGTATTTTATTTCTCTAACAAAATATACATCTATGGTACTTTCTAAAATTCCCCACATACTTCATCTTTCTACACCTTTGACCATGAAATATGGCAGCACACTTTGATGAATATTTAAATTTCTCTCTCCTACACCCAATACTACTTTAGTCAAAGTTTTCTACAGTACATGAGAAACATCAGACAGTAGTTACTTCCATTGCTGATAATATTTGAGTTTACTCTGATAAGATGTGGGTATAACTTGTTTTATCCAAATAGAGATCTTCATGACAATGTATCTGATCAATTATTAAGTCAATTATATTTTTTCATTACTATACATTATTATTAAAAAAAAAAGACATACCAAGATATTTTGGCCTTATGCCACAATAAAAGAAATTATGTGTTACATTTCAGCTGACCTAGCTTAATTGTATTTTAAAAGAAAAACTGTCTTACAAAATCCCAATAGTAACACTTAAAATAAATCAAGCATCAGGTTAGCTTACTTAAGCAGCAGGCAATAGATGTAATATTTTCCAAATCAGGTTTTTATTTGTCAATCAAATATTCTCCAGTGATTCTCAACTGGAGACAATTTTGTCCCCCAGGGAACATTTGGCCATGTCAAGCAGGTGCTTTTAGTTGTCATAACTAGGGGCCATTGGCATTGGCTAATGGAATCTGATACACAGAGCTCATGGATGTTACTAGACATTCTGCATGCACAGGATAGCCCTCACAATAAAGCATTATCGAGTCCAAAATGTCAACAGAACCAAGGGGGAGAAACCCTGCCTTAAGTTAATATCACAATAAGGTTCTAATAGGAATATTAATACAAAATGATTTTTCAGACCAACAAGCAACAGGATTCAGGAAAATAATAATAATAGCTTAGATGTAGGGAGTATTTATCATGAGCCAGTGCTGTTTTATTAATTCTCTTATCAGTGTTAACCACAGTCCTATGTGTTAGGCACCATTATTATCAACCTTCTTCTATGGATGACAAAAATGAGACTTTAACTTAATTATCTTGCTCAGTGTTACCCATCTTCCAAGAAGCTGAGCCAAGATTTCAACCACAGCCTGCTAACTCTAAATCATGTACTCTCGACTACATCACTATACAGTTGACTCTTGAACAACACAGGTTTGAACTGCACAATCCACTTGTACATGGATTTTTTTCCCTAAACATATACTAGAGTACTATCACCTGCAGTTGGTTGAATCTGAAGATGCAGAACTGTGGATACGGAGGACCCACTGTAAAGTTATACTCAGAGTTTTGACTGCACAGACCATCCCCCACGTTGTTCCAGGGTCAACTGTATAGTCTTCGTGTTGATCAGAGAACATGCTTTCTGACATAGGTTTTTGAAAATGCATCATATTTAATAAAATCTATAGAAACTCTGATGTATTATTCTCTACTAGAAAATCCCATTCTTGAAGATCAATAAAAGTTTAAGACACTGCAGATGTCACTAAATCATTATTTATTCATTTACTGAGATTCTCATTTCAGCTTTAGCAAATGTACTCACAATGTCTAGAAGAATGAAAAATGCAACTAAGTGAAACACATCACACTAACAAGAAAATGAGAACAGAAAACACTTAGCTCTGGTATAATACTACAAGTGTAAAAGCAAGTTAGGATAAGAGAAAGCCTCATCAAATTATCAGGAGGTCTCATATTTTCAGTACAGCAGAGATAAGTTATAGGCTACCAAAAGTTCTCTCAGGAAAAATACAAACTTACTAACTGGAAAATACAGTGTACTCATTTTCTAGGATTGCCAGAACAAAATACCATAGACTTGGTGACTTAAACAACAAATTTATTTCTCACAGTTCTAGAGGCTAGAAGTCCAAGATCAAGGTGTTGGCAGGTTTGCTTTCTCCTGAGGCTTCTCTCCTTAGTTTGCAGATGGCTGTGTCTTCACATGGCCTTTCCTCTGTGTGCACAACACTTGTTTCACTTCCTCTTCTAATAAGGATACCAGTCACATTGGATTAGGGCCCCACCCTAACAGCCTCATTTTTACTTATTTAAAGACCTTATTTCCAAATATGGTACATTCTAAAGGTACTGGGGGTTGGGACCTCAACATTAGATTTTGAGGGTACATAATTCTGCCAAACTACCAAGGACAATTTCTGAGAACACATGGGGTTTCACCTGCCCAGAACTCTTTCATGGAGGATTAAAAGAACAGTTTGTCAGATATTAGGAAAAATCTATAAAACTGTTATGAGAATAAATAGCACAGTGTCATTCCAAGGTGGCACCACAGGCACTAAACCTAAAGGGAGATGGCCAAGATTTAACTTTTTCCAGACCCATGTTGAAATTTGTGTCTACAAATGGCAATCATGGTCTCATCAATAGCCCTGTAATGTTTTCCCCACATTTACTAGACAGAAAAATAAAGTAATAAATGAAAGACCTTAATGGCAAAAATGCACTGACAGTCAAAGTGTATTGGATCTTTGTGTCAGTGAGGAAGAGATAAATGCAATCTGGAGTCCCTCTGCTTTCAGCTAGGTGTCTTTTTTGTTTGTTTGTTCTTGCTTTTTTTTTTTTTTTTATTTCCCTAAACTCACAGGAACCTCAGAACTGCTGCCTTGAAACTAAGGGAGTTGTTTTCACTAGAATTTAAAGCCTGCTTCTCTGTGCCTGCCAAGAAAGCAAGATCATAACTGCAGGACATGTTTTTCTTCCCCATACTCTTGAAGCAACACAACTTGCCTCCAGAGCTGTCTGCCTACTCAGCAGGACAGCAAAAACAAAGAGGAAAAGATGAGTGAGAGTCAAGCAGAACAGAAGGAAAAGACCAAATGGAGAGATGACTGAAGCAAGCATCATAATGTTTTCTTAGAAAAACGGCTAATTGGAGCAAGATAAGAAGAAGCATGATAACAACAAAGAACATTTGTTAAGTATAAGCAAATCACTAATAATTATCAATCTTGTGTCATTTTAATATAAATTTCCATTTCATTATTTTTCTTAGTTTCCTGTATCATGTCTGTCATGTTCCTCTATCTCTTCTAAGCACAGGAACCAAAACTCACATGGGTTTGACTGTAATAAGCTCTCCCCCTTCAACCTCAACTTGATCACTTATCCTTAAACAGCTCTTCCATCATGTGATTTCATTCCCCTTTTCTAAAAGTCTCTTCAATTAAAAAGGACTCAATCATTCTATTACTTCTCTGCATAATTTGGCCTTGCCCTGTAGGTCCACGATCCATCCTTATTACTCATTACTCCAAAACACACTCAGTTTAGTAATGCCTGTCTCCTCATTATTCTAAGATCATGTCACCAGTCAGCCCAGAATGTCTTCTCTTTTCCCCTGTACTGACCATAGACACCACATCTTCTGAAGCCCAGCTAATAGCCAGTCCATTGCCACTTGATGCCTTCCAAATGGATAATACCAGAGCTGCACCTAAAAATCCATCTACCCTCTGGATATCTTACCCTGTATCTCCCAAAATTACCTCAGGTTAAACATAACAGTTAATTCATTATCTCCTCCAAAAATAGCTGCTCTTGTCCCAGGGTTCCCTTTACATACTCAGCCAAGACAGACCCAAGAATCAACCTCCACTATCCCTCCCCTTTACCCTCCCCCACATCCAGTCATTCATTAAATACTACTGAACTGACTCCTTAAAAGTCTCTCACATCTAGCACTGCCTCTTTTTGTTCTTCACCATGTTATTCATCATCCCCCACCTAGCCCAGTGTGTTAGCATCCTAACTCTCTTCTTTGTCACTCCATCCTTTTTTAATGCACCAAACTATAGCTCTAAGCAGGGGAACCAAGGCCCATCTTGATCTAGCACCTGGAGTAGTGGTCAACTTCTACCACTGTGACATCCCCAAGCCAGCAATATCATCCTGGCACATGACTGATGGTGAATGTCTCCAAGTTATTACATTGGGAGATTCAATCTAAAATGCCTTTTCTTCTGTTATCCTTCACATAAATTCTTATATATGTGTTAAAGCATTTCAATTGCACCTATTTGATGAAGTCTTCCCTGACTTCACCAGGCAGACTTGGTCACATCTTCTCCAAAATTCTATTTTGTACAAACTCTGTTTTTACACTGATAATCTTAAAACATATTCCTTGTACATTATCCCAGCAAGTAGCCTGTGAGCAATTTGAAGGTTTGGATCATGCAGGTTTTTTTTCAGTTATATATTCCTAGAATATATCAAAGTAATTATTCCACAGATGATTCCAAATAGATGCATGATAACTGATTGACAAAACAAGGATTAATCATCTAATATATGTATAGTACCATATTAGTTGGAAGCATTATAAAAACAGATAATCCACAAACAACTTTTATAGATGTAAGAGTAATTCTGATGTTTAAAAACCTAAAGCGTTACTTAACTTCAGAGTTTTAAGAAAATGGTAAGCCTTGGTATCTTTTTATATTAAAATGTGTAGGAGTATATTAATGATACTCTAACAATATTTTAAGCAAAAACAATGTTACTACATGTGACATGATATCTTGTGAAATATTCCACAGAAATCCTAGAAGAAAATACCTTACCATTACATGAGATATAAAATTGATACAAAGTAATATCCATAGCAAAAGTGTCCATTATATCAGTAAATAACTAGCTTGTAACCAATTTAACAAAAAGAAAAGCAATATTTTGCTATTTTAAAGGGCCTTGTGAAGAAGTATTTGTACATGTTTTAGCAAAAATTGTTACTTAGGCTCAATATTTTTGAAAATAAAAATGTAGGATGTTAAGAAGCAATTCCATGAAACAAGAAAGGTGTTTATCTCAAAAATAGGAAAATTACTTTGAAGGCAATATTTTTAAGAGATCAATTTATATTATATTTGAAGATAATTCAAAGTTTCAACTCATACATAAATGATAATATTATGCTTTAGAAAGCTTTTTAGCCAGTTTCTCTAGAATTTTAACTAGATGTTGAATTATTTTCCCTTTGTAATTCATAGTGCAAGATCTACTTCATTATAATATTTTGTCAAGGTAACTTTCAATTAAGGTCTTGGTTTTTATACTCTTGAACGTAGTCTTTTCATAAAAATCAATCTACGTTAACTTTACACATCTAGCTAATTCTTACTTCTTTGACTTGGACCTTGTGCCTTTGTTATTAACATTTTTCCCATTCTCCCCACTTATTCATTAATATACACCTTTTTTTTCAAAATCAAATTCAAATCTGATCCCTTTCAGAGCTTTAAATACTTAACTAAGCCCAGATCTTACTCATCTCTTCCGTTTTAAATTATGTATCAGCCTATTAAACATGTATTAAATACATGTATCAGCCTATGTAAATTATGTTTGCTATGATACTTTTTACGTATATAAGTTTTAGCTCTCCGTTGATTTTTTGAAAGTAGAACTAGCTGTTTTATCTCCTTCTATGCCAAGTAGATATTCAATAAATAGTTTGACTTATTTGTAAATGTATTTGCAATTTTCCATTCTCTATTGTTTTTACTTTACTTCAGTTGGACAGATAGCTGTTTACTTTCTCAAAGATTTACCCATCTAAATATAAGCGACTAGCAAATAACTGTTGACAACTGTTTCATAGATATCTTATTTCTGTGTGCAATGGGTGTGTGTGCCTGTGCGTGTGTGTGTGTGTGTGTGTGTGTGTGTGTGTGTAACACATTTAAATCCTTACAGTAGAAGTAGGAGAAGAGATTTTGAAAATGTTGATCTTTCAAAGTAACCAATTTATAGCTCAGGACTACATGTATCATTGACTTTTTTCTCTTTTCCTTTGCTTATATTATTTCCTCTAGATACATTTTGCTTTTTGATATTAACTATTAACATGGAGCAAAATGCTCTACATGTTCTGGGTTCAAGATCTTGGTCACATCTCTCCTACTGTACCATGTGCTCCCTAGAGGTCATCTATACTTCTTTCACTTTCGACCCCGGCTACCACCACCACAGTGCCTTTGCGTATGACAGTATCACTACCTTTGCATGGTTAACTCAAGTCACTCAAGTTTTAGCCCAAATGAAACTTCCTCAAAAGGCTTCTGATCTCTCATATTAGGTTATATTTTGTTACATGGTTGTATGCCACCCTGGATTATTCATTCATTGTATTTACAATTATTTGTAATTATATAGTTGGTTGACGTCTGTCTCCCCAGCAAGCTAAGATTGACACAGTATTCCCAGGAGCAAGTCTGGGAATGTCTATGTCTCTGAAACACAGTGAACACATAATAAATACCCATTCAATGAATGAAATTGCTTTATCTGTGCTTATTTATTTGCCAGAAGGGGTTGGTGAATACACCTGAAAGCAGTGTGACCCAGCAGTGCTCAAACAGAGAAAGGAAGGCAGATCCAATAGTTTTGCAGAGCAAAGCCAGTAGCCCTGTTCAGCCAGGAACTTGGGGTGCAGGTCAGCTTGAGTTAAGACAACAAACAAAGTGCTTTACTGGTTCTAGAGCTGCTTCTCTTACTGCATCCATGCAGGGAATCTAATCCATACCCCTACTCATTGTTAAATACAGCTTTCAGTGGGTCTGACTAGGCAACCTAAACAGAGCACACAGGAAGCTACAAAGCCCATTCACCAGCCCTACATACAGTGACACTTGAACAGAGAGAACATCATGTAGTTTCTCCCATCTGCAGAGTAAAACTGATGGCCTCACCTAATCAGGGAATTCACTGCACACTCAGGACCTGATTCAGGTCCCCAAACAATGAGCTGTACAGGCCCTGGGACCTGGCCTGCTGTCCTGCCAGAGCAGGGAAGCTAATTCATAGTCCCATCTACTACTGAATATAGTATCCAGTCCTGACTATCTAGTACGTCTGACTAGAGATTCCAGGCAACCCCAGAACTCATCCTACAGCCTCATTTGGGCAGGGAACCAAGCCAGCAGTCCTATCTAACTTTCTCAGCCAATGCCACATCTCTCTTTCTCTGTCCACAGAGCTCGAACAGTTGCCTTGCTCCAAAATAGACCATAATAGCAGGCCCCACCTGATCAAGGACATTACAGCAGACACACCCAGAAATCCAAACTGAGCTGACTGATGAAGAACTGTCTCAGTCAAAGCAAACTTGTAAAGTCTGGAAGAGGAACCCCATTACTCAAATGTGCAGATACCAGCATATGAAATCAAGGATCATGAAAAGTCAGGTAAATATGCCACCAAAGGAAACTAAGAAAGCTCCAATAACTGACCCTAAAGAAATGGAGATCTATGAACTGTCAGGCAAAGAATTCAGGATAATACTCTTAAGGAGGTTTAGTGAACTACAAGCAAACACAAACAGACAACTAAACAAAATTAGGAAAACAATGCATGAGTTCAACCATGAAATAGGAACCATAAAAAAAAAACAAAAACGAAAAACGGAAACCATGGAGTTCAAAAATACAGTCACTGCACTGAAGAATTCAAAAGAGTTTCAAAAGTAGATTCAACAAAGCAGAAGAAAGCATCAGTGACCTGAAAGATAGGACGTTAGAAATTACCCAGTCAGAGGAGCAAAAGAAAGAATAAAAAAGAGTGATAAAAGCCTATGGGAATTATGAAACACAATGGAAAACAAATCACATTATGGGAATTCCAGAAGAAGAGAAAGAGACAGGGACAGAAAGTATATGTAAAGCACTATGGCTAAAAACTTGCCAAACCTGGGGAGAAAAATGGACATCCAGATCCATAAATACTCCAAATAGGTAGAACCTGAATAGAGCTATACCAAGATACATTATAATTAAATTAGCAAATGTCAAAGACAAAGAAAAATTTTAAGAGCAGCAGGAGAAAAGAGAAAAGTTACATACAAGGGAAACCCCATAAGACTAGGGGAAGATTTCTCAACAGAAACTTTTCAGGCCAGGAAATGAGATGACATATTCAAAATATTAAAAGAAAATAAATGTCAACCAAGAATTCTATATCCAGTGAAGTTGTCATTCAGAAACAAAGGAGAGATAAAGACATCCCCAAAACAATCAAAAGCTGAGGGAGTTCATTAAAACCAGACTTGCTTTACAAGAAATGCTAAAGGGAATTCTTTGAGTGGAAGTAAAAGAATGCTAATTAACATCATAAAAATATAAAAAGGCAGCATAAATCTCATTAGTAATGGTAAATACAGTCATGGTTAAATTCTGCAATATGGTAAAAGCGGTACATAAGTCAAAACTCTAGCTTAAACGTTTAAGTAGTAAAAATAACCATAATTACAATAATTTGTTATTAGCTGCACTACATAAAAAACATATAAATTGTAACAGCAACACCTAAAATGTGACGGGAAGGAGAAGTGAAAGTGTAAAGTTTATGAATTCTAATGAAGTTAAGTTGTTATCAGTTTAAAATAGGGCTTCATTTGTTTAAGATATTTTCTGTAAGCTTAATGGTAACCATGGAAAAATCCTGTAGTAATTATACAACACAATATGGTAAAGAGTCAAAGCATACAGATACCAAAATACATCAAACCACAAAAAGAGACAGCTAGATAAGAAACAAGGAACAATGGATGTACAAAAAAAACAGGAAAATTTAACAAAAGGGCAGTAGTAAGTCTTCACCTATCAATAATTGCTTTGAATGTTAATGAATGAAAGTAATCAAAAGACACAGAATGGCTTAAATGGATGAAGAAACAAGATCTAACAATATGCTGTCTACAAGAGACTTGTATTAGTCTTAAAGACACACACAGACTGAAACTGAAAGGATGGGAAAAGACATTTCAAGCAAACGGTAACCAAAAAAAGCAGGAATAGCTATCCTTATATCAGACAAAATAGACTTTAAACTAAAAATAGTAAAAAGAGAAAAAGAAGGTCACTATACAATTATCAGCATGAAACATCACATTAATAGAATGAAAGTATCATATGATCGCCTCAATAGATACAGAAAAGCATTTGACAAAACTCAATATCCATTCATGATAAAAACTCTCAACAAATTAGGTATAGAAGAAATGAACATATCTCAACAAAGGTCATATATGACAAGCTCACAGCTAACATCGTACTTAATGGTGAAAGGTTGAAAGCTTTTCCTCTAAGACCAGGAATAAGACAAAAAGTGCCCACTCTCACCACTCTTATTCAACAAAGTAGTGGATGTCCTAGCTAGAGCAATCAGGCAAGAAAAATAAATAAAAGTTATCAGAATTGGAAAGGAAGAAATAAAATTGTCTCTTTGCAGGTGATATGATTTTATATATAGAAAATTTTAAAGATTCAGCCAAAAAAACTGCCATATCCAATCAATGAATTCCAGATCTAATCAATGAATACCATAATGTGGCAGAATAAAAAAATTAACATACAAAAATCAGTAGTGTTTCTATACACTAACAATAGTTACCTGAAAAAGAAATAAACAAAATCTCATTTACAATAGCACCAAAAGCAATAAAATACTTAGGAATAAATTAACTAAGGAGATGAAAGATCTCTATGCTGAAAACTAAAAGACACTGATGAAAGAAATTGAAGAATGAAAAGGTATCCTATGTTCATGGATTGGAAGAATTAATATTGTTTAAATGTCAATATTAACAAAAGTCATCTATAGATTCAATGTAATCTCAATTAAGATTCCAATGGCATTTTCTTTTCTTTTTTTTCTTTGTTTTTTTTTTTTTTTTTTTTTTTACAGAAGTAGAAAAAACACTCTTAAAATTTATATGGAATCACAAAAGAGCCAAAGAAATCCTAAGAAACAAGAACAAAGGAGGAGAACCTTCCTGATTTCACACTAAACTATATAGCAGTAGTCTTAAAAACATACAGGTACGGCATAATAACAGACAAATAGACCAATGGAACAGAATTGAGAGCCTGGAAATAAACCCAAGCATATACAGTCAATTAATATTTCACAAGCAAGCCAAGAATACTCAATGGAGAAAGATAGTCTCCTTAATAAATGGTGCTGGGATAATTGGATATTCACATGTAAAAGAATGAAACTTGACTTATATCTTACACCACTCACAAAAATTAGCTTGCAATGGATTAAAGACTTAAATGTAAGACCCAAAACAATGAACATCATAGAAGAAAACATAAAAATAAAGCTTCTTGACATGGGTCTTGGTAATGATTTTTTCAATATGACATGTAAAACATAAGCAACAAAATAAAAAATAGACAAGTGGGACTACATCCAACTAAAAAGCTTCTGCACAGCAAAAGAAATGATCAACAAAGTGAAAGACAGCCTACGGAATATAAAAATATATTTGCAAACCATATATCTGATAAGGGGTTAATACCCACAATATATAAGGAACTCATACAACTCAACAGCAATAAAAACAATAACCCAATTAAAAATGGGCAAAGGACCTGAATAGACATTTCTCCAAAAAGATATACAAAAGGACAACAGGTACATGAAAAGATGCTCTACATCACTAGTCACTAGGGAAATGCAAATTAAAACCACAATGAAATATCAACTCATATCTGTTAAAATGGCCATCATCAAAAAGACAAGAGATAACAAACACTAGAATGGATGTGGAGGAAAGGGAATACTTGTGCACTGTTGGTGGGATTGTAAATTGGTAGAGTCACTATGGAAAACAGTATGAAAGTTCCTCAAAAAATTTAAAATAGAACTACCATATAATCCAGCAATTCCACTTCTGGGATTATATCCAAAGGAAACAAAAATACTAACTGGGAAAAATATCTGCACTCCCATGGCCATAGCAGCATTATTTAGGCAAGACATAGGTAAGACATCAAAACAGCCTAGGTGTCCATCAATGGATAAAGAAGTTGTTGTATAAATATTTGTGGAATATTATTCAGCCATTAAAAATGAGGAATCCTACCATTTGTGACAACATGGGTAGATCTTGAAGGCATTATGTGAAGTGAGATAAGTCTGACAGAGAAAGACTAATACTGTTATGATCTCACTTAAAATAAAAACCAAACTCAGAGAAAAAGAGATTAGGCTTGTGGTTACCAGAAGTGAAGTGTGAGGGAAGGAGAAATGCAGGAAGTCAAAAGATACAAATTTCCAATTATAAGATAAGTGAGTACTAGAATGTAAAGTACAACATGACGACTGTAGCTAATGCTGCTGTATGATACATAGGAAAGTTTTAAGAGAGTAAATCCTAATTTTTCTCATCATAATAATAAGGTTTTTTTTTTCCTTTTCTTTTCATCTTTTTCTTTTCTTTTTATTGTACTTGTATGAGAAGGTGGATGTTAGATGACTGTTTTATAGTAATCACTTCACAATATATGTAAATCAAACCATTATGCTGTACAATTTAAACTTATACAGTGATGTATGTCACTTATTTTTCACTAAAACTGGGAAAAAAGTGAATAAAATAGCATCTGCTGTCACAGGACTGACATTTCATTTGGGAGAAACAAAACAGATGATTAGATAGATAGATAAATGATAGACAGATAGATAGATATAGATAGACAAACGAATGATAGGAAGGAAGGAAGATTTAGAGAGTGTTGTGCACTTTAAAAATGATTATGATATTGTCAGGGAGACTGCTTTAGACTGGGTGGTCAGGGATCTCCTCTCTGAAGATGTGTCATTTAAGCTGTGACCAAGAAATAAAACTCAAATTATAATGCTGTAACATGTAACCCTGTAATAAAAGAGTCTGCTAGTTTGTCTACCCCACTGACTGTAAGATCCTTCTTTGAAGGTAGGGATTAAACCTTTAGTACTTTGAAGAATGAGTAGCACATAATAGTACTCAGTACCTATCTTTAAGGTGGCTGAAAAAAAAAAAAACTGATTAAATGGGGCAAATGTGATCATTTCCAATTTCTGTGCAAGGTAAGAGATCCAAAGAAGTTAAATCATAATGGATATTCAGAGTAGAACCCAAGTTCTGCCTGAGTTGCTTCTCCAATCTTTTTACCCATCAAAATCTTGACCTTGCTCCTCCTTTTAAAAGCTATGATATACTGCCAGTAAGTCTTCCGTATCAAGTCACAGAGTTGATATATTTGTAGTAGATGGAGTACAGTTATTGTATAGAAAGAATACCACTTGCATTGTGATGTGTTTAAATCAATTAGAAAACATTGCAGTTTAAAGTTTTCGGTTTGAATCTGTTCCATAAATTCACCAAACACCTAGTTTATACAATGCCATGGAAAGAAAGAAAGATTATTTTATTGTCGTGAGATTTAAAAACTAGTCAGAAAGACAAACATGAGAAAAACTAACTATAAACACTATAAGGCATGAAGTTTGATGGAAACATAGCAGAAGTTAGCATCCAAATGTTCAAAGAACTGTTCAAGGTACAGAACAAAAGAAAACCCACAAGCTTTAGCCCTAAAAGGCTTATTGAAGCTTACAATCCAAGGGGAAAATGCACCAATAAACTGTTTAACTGAATAAATTAGATGTTTCTTGTTGATAAAGTTGTTTCACCTATTCTGAATTGTTTTTCTTTTTCTCTGTCTTTATTTCTAAATGTCAGGAAAAAATAAAATTAGCAGTTGATTTGTGGCTGTACACGTATTATGGTGATTTAATATTAAGTCTTAGACATAGCCTTGTGATGAGGAAAAAAATCATACCTTAGTTCAATTTTATTTTTGGTTGATGTAGCAGCTTGTGTAGAAACAAAGAAGAAAAAGTCATAAAATCTATATCTGAATTAGCTGTGTATTATAAAGCTCATCTCCAACATCATGATGATTTTGGAAGACATTAGAGGTTTCCTATATCAGCAGTAACTATATACAAATTATATTTTATATTGTAAGAGAAATTTTCTGGAGTATCTGTATAAATCCTTACATCAGTTTAAAAATATGTACTCTCAATAGGATAAGCTAGGCTGAAGGAATTCTGAACTTCTCACTTTTCAATAGGTTTTATGGCCATCTTGATGATTTATGTAAATTAATTCATGGTATACTTCTTCTCTCATGTGTAAAGTTAATACTGTGTTTACATTAGTTTAGTTCAATTCTGTCATAATACTGGCCCAGAAAGAAAACCACAGCACATTTTCTAAGACAAAAATTACAATTAAAAGGCAATGAGAATATATGTATTTGTATAACAGATTCATTTTGCTGTACACCTGAAACTAACACATTGCAAATCAATTATACCCCAATAAAAATTTTTTTAAAAAGGCAATGAAAAATTTCCATTTTTTGAATCTATCAAGAGACTCCTTCGTAATATATATATATATATATATATATATATATATATATATATAAAAGAAGCAAGAGTATAATGCCTAAAAGTAACAATGTACTTATTGGAAAAAACAAGCAAAATACCATAGTCTAAAAAATGTCCAGAGAGTTCCCCATTTAAATTAGCTTGAGTAATTTTTACAAAAAAACACATTCAGCCAGGGAAGAGGAAGCCACATTTCATAAGACCCTTCAGAAGCCCTGAAATCTATAAAATAAAGATTTTTATCAAAGAACAAGATAACCACTGAATTTACAATACCAATCCATCTGAAATGTGTAGTTTAGCTTGTAACTGTGTCCTACACATAATAAACAGTCAAATCAAATCAATATAAATCCCATGCCTTAGCAGTAGTCCTAAACTTTTTATAGGAGGTTTACTATTTTTCTACTGATGAAGTTTCATAGCAGCACTTTCTACAAAAACAGATGTTCTCTTTAAAATTACCACATGGTATAATAAAGGATACGAGTGTCTTATGAATAATAATGAATAGGTTTGAGTCAGAAAGCAGAAAAAGAAAAAACTGATATAATGATTTAAAATAAAAGTATTTCATATTTGCCAACTTTTTCCTTTATCTTGCTAATGAAATCATTTTTACTCTAGTTCAGTAATGGCTCACACCTACCTTAAGAGTAATATAGTTCCACTTAAATATTTTGACACATACAAAAGCAGAAAGGATATTCTCCCTGACTAAGCAATATCATCAGAGCAATTTTATAATAAATTGTGACTAATGCCCATTCCCTATGTGTCACACATCATTCAAAGAAATTTAAAGGTATTACCTCTTTGATTCTCACAATTCTGAGAGGTAGGTATTGTTATTTTACAGATGAGGAGAGTAAAACAGAATTTAAAAATCTGCCCGAGGTTGTGTGGCTGACTTCCAGTAGAGCGAAGATTTGAAGCAAGACAACATGATTTCAGAGCCTACACCTTTATCCATTAGTAGTTTATACTACCTCCCAATAAAAACGTTTTCTTAATCACAGTGCATTCCACTCAATGGACCAAAACGGCAGTGCCCAAGAGACATCAGAAAAATGTCTTATATTTGAATACATTTGGTTTAGGCTTTAAAGGACTCCAAAATGACCTTCTGGATTTGGCATTTTCATATTTTAGTGATGCATATCCTGGACTTTTAGCTTTCTCTCACCATCAAAAATACAATTGTGTGTGTGTGTATCTTTCTTCTGCATTAGACAGTGATTCAAGTGAGACAGGAACCAGGTGTGGCTCTGTATCTACAATACCCAGCAAGGGTCTGAAAAACACATAGCAGGCATTTGAATAAAGGACTACTTAATGAAAACATACATGAATGAGTTAACAGTAAATACGTCAGTAAAATGATCTCAAAAACATACATTGTACACAAAAAGGCTAGAGACAACAGTGAATAATTACATCTAAAATCTGTGCAGTACTTATAAGATTAAGAATTTCCTTCACATACTCCACTGAAATTGCAAAATACCATAAGGACTACAATACTACCTGTACTTTATACATAAGGAAGTTTCATAAGAAGCCCAGCCAAAGCAATATACTTAGGAACTGGTAAAATCACCACTCAAACCCATGTTTTCTGACTTTTAATGCGGGTCATTTTCCCTTACGTACACTCCACAAAAAGAACAAGTTACACTTTAATTCATACCCCTTCTTGAAGATTGCTGTGGTACATCAAATCACTTTAAATTCCTGATAAAAATAACTTCAGCACATTTGTAAATCATAAAACATTAATAAAATGGTTGCTTCTTGTTTTAAAATACACAAGAAGCCTTGCTTATTAGGTACTTATATATACTACGTTTTCTAGAGCAGTGGTTTTCAAACTTTACTGCACATTAGGAACATCTGGGGAGTTGATATTTTTAGAATCCTAATATCCCATCTACGCACCAGAAATTTTAAATTAGAATCCCTGGGGCTGTGTTCAAGGCATCAATATTTCTTTAAAACCCCACAAGTGTTTCCAATGTGCAGCCAAGTTTGTGGACTTCTGAGTTTTCATCAACTCTGGCAGTGTTGTCTTTCTCCCCTTATTGGATTAGAGGGCAGATTTGTGTTAGGTTGTAGAGGTAAAAGCAACAACACATGATGGTGTAAAGAAAAATGAAAAAAAAGTTAAAAGAAGAAAGTTTATGTGAAAAAATATACATATATATACATGTGTGTACACACAGACACACACACATGGGACTTGAAGAATAGAATGTCTCTTTAATACTGTATATTTTCTTGCCATTACTTGTGTGCATCAAATGAGTCAATGATAAGTCAAGGCTGATTTCCACTTTAGGAATGGAGTCTGAGATGTATAAACTACCTTGTGGTGAAACAATTATTCTCTCAGAAGCTTTTGTTTTGTCATCATTCTATAAATTTTGCATAAGGTAAACAGCATTTACCATGACAGTAACTGCAATGCAGAATTTGTGGTCACATTCTAGGCAATTAGAATATATCGAGGGATCAATTTTGCTATTTTCAGTAGAGATAAATGTAAACAAAGGAGCTGTAATATTAACTATTCTGACTTTAAGATTGAAGAAGGTCTCTAGAGAAGTCACTGCTGCTATAGCAGTATTTAAGTTGGACACTAAGAGTTGGGAAACTGCATCAATAAATGGGACAAAAATTTCTCTTAATCAATAATTCTTCAAAATAGATACATTTATATATATATGTGTGTAATATATATATATATATATATATATTTAGGAGAAATAACCATTCAGCTCTTATTAGGGACAAATTAGAAACACCAGAACAAAGAAATCATCAAAAAAATAAGGACATAATAGAAAGCCAGGTTTATAAGTCTATCAACAGCAAAGATTATTGGGTACCTACAATATTAGGCATGGAAGGAGGTCTTCACTTAAAAGCGAATTATTTTTCACTATTCTGTCCCCCAACTATGAGTAAGGTTCAATCAATATTTGTAGCACAATAATACTAAAATCCTAAAACATGTTCAAGGGGTGTGTGTGTGTGTGTGTATTCTAGAGTTTACTAAAGCATGCCTTAGAAAAATGGTTTTGTTATATTTAGTTATGATGTGTTCTCATTACGGATTCATTTAACAAAATTTTCAACAAATATGCATCAGATATCTACTATGTTCCAATCACTGATGTAGGCACTAATAAATAACACAGTGATCAAAATATGTCTGCCTCCATGGATCAAACATACTGTTTAAACTAAAATCAATTAGTAGTTTAAATGACTCCACTTTGAAATAGTTTTCCTACTTTAAAAAAAATAACTGTTCAATCACAGCACACTAGACATCTGCTAATTTTCTTACTATATATATAGTTCAGTGATGGAGAGACAACTTGCAGTGACATTAACCAGTGTAGGTGAAATATAACCTAGTTCTGGGCCATTTTAAAGTTCTAGATTATACTAAATCCTGATGTTTGACTTCCAACTCCTTTGTCTTCTGGATTTATTTCTGATGAGAAGTCAGCTGTGTATAATATGTCTTTTCCTCCTGATGTCTTCAAGATTTTCTGTTTGTCTTAATTTGTCATTTGGTTGTAATTTCTTCTTTGAGCTTCTTCAATCTGTGCTTTGGTGTTTCTCGTTTTTTTTCTCATTAAATTCTCAACGTTTTTCTTATTAATTTAAAAAAATTATTTGCCATTCTTTCTTCAAATTTTATTTGGTTCTGTTCTCTTTCTTCTCCATCTTGGATTACAATTACACATATGTAAAACTACTTCTGGTATTACAAATGCACTACTTGATATTATAACTCTTGTTTTTTTCTGATTTTTCTATGTTTTAAACTTTTTTTCCTCTGGGTTTTTCAGTCGGAGTAATTTCTATGAACCTACTATTCAAGTACAATAAGTCTTTGCTCAGCTGTACCAAGCATACTGATGAGCCCATAAAGGCATTCTTCAACTCCATTACTGTGTTTTTCATTACTAACATTTGTTTGATTCTTTCTTATGGTTTCCAGCTTTGCTAAAATTGCCTATGTGATATGCATATTATCTGCCTTTTACATTAGGGTCTTTAAAGTATTAATAATAGTTACTTAAAATGTGTCTGATAGTTCTATTATCTGGGTCATATGTCTGGTTTGTTGAATTTTTTTTCTTGGCAGTGTGTCCATTTTATTGTCTCATTTTGTGTGCCTCATAAATTTTTTTTAAAGCTGGACGTTAGAGACTGAGTAAATAGTTTTTATGTTTTTAAATGAGAGTGACTGTCCTTCTGTTAGTGCTAGGGTTTGGATCAATATGCTCAGGAGTTGAGCCAGATTTGGCATTTATTGTTACCAAGTTTACTGTCTGCATCACAGGATTCATATTCTTCAAGTATTATCTTTGTTTAGGGTAGGGACTAGTTGTATGGAGGGATTTTCCTCAATAGCTTCTCAACCCTCAACTTTAGTCTTCCCTTTGCTCTGTGCCTCTGAGAAAGTCTCTCTGCATGTTCTTTTACTCACCCAGCAGTGTTGCACTGTTACTTTTATTTGAAGCTTGTTAGCCTGGTTGGTGGCAGACCGGGATGATGGGTAGTCTCTTTTGTTCTGATTAACCCTCAGTCTTAACTAGATTCTGTGGCTCTGGGCCTACAGGTTGTGGTCCTCGCAGCACTTCAGTTTCTTCCTCCAGCTGTAGATCTGAAACTAGGCGTATTCTTGCCTTTTCTCTAGGGAAAGAGGGTATTTTTCTGCTGCCTTTCCCCTGCTTCAGTGGGTTTTCAGCTGGGACGCTATGAGTCATGGTTTGCCCTTCCCCTAGCAGCTTGAGGCTTTTCTTCTATAAAGGAGGAGGAATGAAAACTCCAGGTGGTGTTTCCTGCCCTTCCCAGAGTGGCTGCTGCATCCTACACTCAGCCTGTGCTAGAATAGATGCTTTCTGAGGACTCCAGCCAGCCAACCTTTATTTTCCTTAATGAGCATCCATTAAGGTCCACGGAGAAAAGCATACAAGTGAACAAAAATCCCCCTTAAATCTGCGGCCTCTGGGTATACTATATTCTCTTTCTAACCTGCATTGCCTTTATTAATCAAAGAGTTCAGCTAAATTCATTTTTAAATTTGTTTTTACTGAAAAATATTTGACATATAACTGTGTGTAAATTTAAGGTATATAACATCGATTTGTCACATTTATATTTGTAATTTGGTTGCTATTGTAGCAATAATTAGCACCTCTCACATCAGATAATTACCATCTCTTCTTAGTGGTTAGAATAATTAAGATTAGTCTCTTAGCAAGTTTGATGATTATAATACAATATTGTTGTCTATATTCACTATACTGTGCATTAGATCTCTAGGATTTACTTTCTACATGATGCAAGTTTGTACACTTAAACATCTCTCCTATCCCCCCAACCCCCAGCCCCTGGTAAGCACAATTTTACTGTTTTTATGAGTTAGCTGCTTTAGATTCCACATATAACTGATTTCATACATGACTGCTGACTGATGGCATCGGACCCAAGCAAACAAGTGCTTGTGTCCTGTCTTAAGTTTCAAGTTAGTTGGTTGCCCTATCACCTCAGCTCTCTGATGTGTCCAAGAAAAACTGTGAATTTGCAGATTGTCCAGCTTTTATTATTATTGCTGTTTTAAAGGTTAGAGTAATGTTCCATCCAGATTTCTACATCCCAAGCAGAAACTAGAAGTCTCTTGTTTACTTACTGATCCATACATTGTATAATATGTCTTTATAAAGGCATGATCATGTCCCTTAAAATGCAGCAGAATTAAAAGCCATAACTAAAGTATAAGCAAATTCTCATACACACATGTCAGGTTAAATTATAAATAAATTTTATGTACTCTGGGCAAGGCTCCAATTACCTGAACGAATTGGTAAAAATAATTACAGAAAAGTTACCTATTATTTATTAGAACTCATGGAATATTAAGATGTTAGAAGACTGGAAATGGGCAATTATGTTGCATTTCCTAAAACCATATGTTTATGTAGAAAGAAGCAAATGAAGGAATAACACCCCAATTGATAGGGATACTAAAGTTTCATGCTTGCAAATATACTGGTGCAAATCATAAAACAAAAAATCAGTTTGCAAGCTATAATAAAATTACAGGCTATTGAAAAAAAAATCAACATGCCCTTGTGAAGAATAAATGTATCAAACGATCAAATTTATTTCTGTAGCAAAATATTATAGGCAAAATAATAAGCTGTAATATACTGTGACCTTACATAGCTTCTGATTTGGGCCTCAATTAAATACTTTTAAAAATCCAGAAAGTAATGTTTAAGACAAAGTCAATATTCCCTTCAGTTCATATCATTGTCTAAATACCAAGTGTCCTTACATGCTAGGAGGTTCAGCATTAAGTAATAGTTTGCCATACTTCTTTGGCCACAATGCTCTAGAGATACGGCTATTACCATGTGATAACCAATGTTCATGTTTGATGGAAAAACCCAAAATTTTATAGGCAAAGTTTACCAAAAAAGAAGATATATAATATTCATGTCATTCACATATACTTTTGATATGTAATATTTAATAACATATGAGATGAATTTTAACAAATATTGTTTAATTTCTTTTTTTAAATTCAACATAATGTTAAATTTAAGCTTATGGAAATGGCTTTGTCATCAAACTGTTCTGTGGAATATCTGGAGACAGATTTCCAGTTCCTACTTATACATTCCTTCATTATATTTCTATATATTATACAGAATTTATTTTGTAAATCTTTTCCTAACATTCTTTTCTTAACACTAAAAATGTTAAATTCTCTTAACACTAACTAACTCTCAACATCTTTCCTTCTGAAAACAAACTCTTTAAAAATTTTTTCTTTCTTTCAGGAAAGTTCATGCTTGAATAGTTCAAAGCTCATGTCCTCTGAGTTATATATCTCATGTATCATTCGAATGATTCCAAATAGAGAACCACTATGGTTTGGCATCTGAAGGGGGACACATCTGTGACAGATTTTCCCCAATTGGATATTATCTGCCTATTCGACAATCTGTCCCTACTAATCCCATGCAAACTTTCATCAATGACCATTTTTCAAAAGATCTAACATTAAAAAATTGTAATCTGCTGACTGTGGAAGAGTAGACATCAAACAACATTTCTACATAGTTGGCAAGTCTAAATGCTGTGCCATTAACAATGTTCATTACAAACAATGTAACATAGAATCATAGAGCGCAACATGAATCTTTGAGTTCTTGATCCATTTCCTTTCTTACTCTGGATGTCCAACCTGGGTATACTCATCTATTCTCATGAGGCATACTCAACTATATCTCCAGTTCCAAAATGTCACTTAAATTCTAGGTTTATATCTAGCTTCTATGGACTACATTGTGTCTCCTCTAAATTAATATGCTGAAGCCTTATGCCCCAAGGTAACAGTATATGGAGATAGGATCTTTAGGAGATAATTAAGGTAAAATGAGGTAATAAGGGCTGGGCCCTAATCTGATAAGACTGTGGCCTTAGAAGAAGAGGGAGTGAAAGAGCTTGCTCGCTCTCTCTCCACCATGTGAGGACACAGAGAGAAGGTGGGCACTGCAAGCCAGGAGAAGAGCTCTCACTGGAACCTGACCATGTTGGCACCCTGTTCTTGGACTTCCAGCCCCTAGAACTATGAGAAAATACATTTCTGTTGTTTAAGCCACAAGTCTATGGTAATTTTATAATCAGCCTGAACTGACGAGTACACAGCTGACTACTGATCATCTCTACCTGGATGTCAACAGGTAACTCAAGCCAAACACATCTAAATTAATACTCATCATCTTTCACTAAACCTGCCCCTTCTCTTGTATTCTATGTAACAAGTAATAGCAGCCAGCCAGAAGACTGAGAACAATCTGGGATTCTCCTTACCCTTCACCTTCTGACAGTCATCAACTACCATAAATTATCTTTTCAATATATCCATAACTTAATCTCTCTCCACTCCTAATGTGGTGATATTGGATCTCATTTTTTTTTTTTTTTTTTTTTTTTTACATGGACTATTTTAGCAGATTTCTCGCTTCGAGTAGCTTCCTCACATCAAGGTTTACACCTGAGCAATCCATCTTCTGCTGTCACATAATCAATTGAAAATGCAAATCTCCCAAGCCCTCCTCCTCCTTGAAACTGTCAGTTTTATCCATTGCTTATATAATGGCCATGATTTGGGCCCTACTTACCTTTCTAATTTATCTCTTGTTGCTTCACATGTACCCTCCTCTCCAGTCATTTATGTCATTTATTCATATGTCAATATTCAGTTCAAGACCCAGTTTCCCCCTAAGAAGCACTTCTTCACTTCTTTTCCCTCAAAGAAATGACTGATCTAAATTTGATGAACATATTGCTCTTTTACATTAAGGCTCTAATCCCCACAAGGTAAGCAAACAGATCTTATTAGCTAGTTGTGTCAAACTATTTGGTACACAGTGGACACAAGATTTGTTGAATAAAAAAGATATTAAAAAAAAAATCAAAGAACCAATGAGGCTACAGTTAATATCCTTTAAGTTAAAAATCAGAATGATCATAAACAGGAAAATGGTTCATTAAATGGTGTTACATAAATAAAAACCATCTCCAAAAATAATTTTGTTAAATAAAAATAATAAAACATAAAACTATACATGCTGTTGATCATGATTCAGTTAGAATTAATATGTGTGAGTGTGTGTGCGCTCAAGTGCATGCTGGCATACACAGAGGATTACAACAAAATATACCAAACGTTAACAGAAGCTACTTCCAGATGGTGGGATTAGAGGCGAATTTTATTTTTGTTAAACATGTGTGTATTTTCAAAACATGAGACTGGTAAAGCTTTGATTTAATTTATGTCTTAGTTAAGGTTCTTAGGGTTGTAAGAATGAAGCAAAATAAATGAACAAACAATACAAGTGCAACTCAAGGAAGCCAAGAGCAAGTTGTTCAGTCAAGATGCTGGGAACTAGAATGAGGGAATAAAAAGATGTCTGCAACCTGAATCTTTATTTCTCTGAGGATACCTAATCTCTTGATCATGCTGTTCTCCATACATCTGGTTTGTTTTTTTCTTAGAATATCCCCCTCTCCTCACTCTCTCTCTGGGTTGGCTTTCTGTGCTTTTCTGTACACATAGACTAAGCAAGGCTGAACCCTTCCATTTTGAGTTCATATTACTTTAGTTTGAGTGACCATAGAGACTAACATCAATGAATCCCAATTCTAAACTTCTGAAAGAATCTGACTGGCTCAGCTTGGATAATGTGTGGCCAATCAGCTGTGTCTAGATTGCTGGGGAGGGGCTAACAGATTATATTTTACAAATACATTTTTTTTTCCTCCTACAGTTGTGAATGCCAGTTTATAGGAGAGAATAAACCCTAAGCAATAAATAACAATGCAATAATAGCAAAACAAATGAAAATGTAAAAATTGTTTTTCACTCATACATTTACTAGGATTTTGAATTTATAGCTGGGAATATACCATCTGAGATTTCCAAAAGGATAATTCTCAGGTTGCTATCACCCTTGAATATTTACATATAAAAATAGAAACAAAAAGACAACCTACAGAGTGGGAGAAAATATTTGCAAATGATGCGACTGACAAGGATTTAATGTCCAAAATATACGAACAGCCCAAATAGCTCAATGTCAAAGAAAAAACAACCCAATCAAAAAATGAGCAGAAGACTTAAATAGACATTTCTCCAAAGAAGACATCCAGATGACCAATAGGCACATGAAAAGATGCTCAACATCGCTAATTATTAGAGAAATGCAAATCAAAATTACAATGAGGTATCTATCACCTCACACCAGTCAGGATGACCATCATCAAAAAGTCTACAAATAATAAATGCTGAAGAGGGTGTAGAGAAAAGGGAACCCTCCTACATTGTTGGTGGGAATGTAAATTAGTGCAGCCACTATGGAGAATAGTATGGAGGTTCCTTAAAAAACTAAAAAAGAGTTACCATATGATCCTGCAATCCCACTCCTGGGCATATACCCAGAAAAGATGAAAACTCTAATTGGAAAAGATACATGCACCCCAGTGTTCATAGCAGCACTATTCACAATAGCCAAGACATGGAAGTAACTTAAGTGTACACCGACAGATGAATGGATAAAGAAGATTTTATATATACACACACACACACACACACACACACACACAAACAGGATATTACTCAGCCATAAAAAAGAACAAAATAATGCCATTTGCAGCAACATGGATGGACTTAGAGATAGTCATACTAAGTGAAGTAAATCAGAGAAAGAAAAATATCATGATATCACTTATATGTAGGATCTAAAAAAAAATGATACAACTGAACTTATTTACAAAACAGAAACAGATGCCCAGACACAGAAAGCAAACTGTGGTTACCAAGGGAAAAGGCAGGGGGAGGGATAAATTAGGAGTATGGGATTAAGAGACACATACTACTATATATAAAATAGATAAACAACAAGTTCCTACTATATAGCACAGGGAACTATATTCAATACCTTGTAATAAGTATAATGGAAAAGCATATATATATTTATATATATAACAGCATATATATGTTTTTATATATATATATATATATAATCACTTTGCTGTACACCAGAAACTAACACAACAATGTAAATCAACTATACTTCAATTTTTTTAAAAAACAATTAGAAACAATAGAACAAATATTGCTAACAAAAATAGTGATATGTCAGTATACATTATTTGCTCTTCTGTTTGACTACAACTACCTAATCCTCTAAAAATCACTCAAATTTTATTATAACAAATTAGAGAGATATATAATAAAGACCACAAGACATGAGATAAGAACTTGAGTCTAAAACAGTTTTCCCATTTAGAATATATGTGACAATGATAAAATCCAATAATTTCTCTAATTAGCAGTTTCCTCAGTTGCAAAAGGGAGAGAATGAAATCTGACATGATTACATCTTTACATTGCTATGAAAACTGAAGTGGAATAAAGGTACACTGATTAAAAAGAACAACTTTGGGGGGCATAAAAGAGCAATACACAATGACAAGTGTCAGCAAATAACCTCATTTTCACCTGTATGTACTAAAGATACAAGTTAGAATTTGAAGACAGTACATGTCATAACTAAAGCTCATTTCAGCATTTCAGAAGGCAGTTATAATGCAATGCCAAATATTGTCCATATGAAGAATCAAAATAAAGTCCACACTGTGCACGTCAAGTCGCAGTGGCAAGATACAAACACAATAAGTTTCAAACGTATTAAAAATGGTTATTTAGAGAAGAAAAGTTAACCCTGTATTTCAGAAAAGTGCTGGTTTTGCTCATGCTTGGCAGGAGATTTAAATACTTTTGTCAGTCATATATAGGAAGTTAATTTTTGTGCATCTAGGCAATAAAAAATACTAGTCATTACATCCATGCCAAATTACTTGTAAACTATGTAGATTTCCAAATGTTACTATTATAAATAACACCTTAGTAATTTATAAATAACAAAGCTTTGAATAAGACCTAAAGTAGTGTGTTTGTTATTTCCAAAGATAGTGTTCTTCATTTTACACTGTAATATCATAGCAATTATTTAAGAAGAGAATGGCTTTTGATGGTTTTTTAAACCAGTGAGCATATTATGGTTCCAAAGCTAGTACTTCCACACTTCCCATTCCCACTTATACAGGTAAGTTAAGAGTATATGCAGATATAAGTTCATTTACATTTAATAATACCAATTATAACATTCACATAACTTAGTTTTAAAAATACACTCAAAAATTCATATTAGGGGCTTCCCTGGTGGCGCGGTGGTTGAGAATCTGCCTGCTAATGCAGGGGACACGGGTTCGAGCCCTGGTCTGGGAAGATCCCACATGCCACGGAGCAACTAGGCCCGTGAGCCACAACTACTGAGCCTGCGCGTCTGGAGCCTGTGCTCCACAACAAGAGAGGCTGTGATAGTGAGAGGTCCGCGCACCGCGATGAAGAGTGGCCCCCACTTGCCACAACTAGAGGAAGCCCTCGCACAGAAACGAAGATCCAACACAGCCAAAAATAAATTAATTAATTAATTAATTTAAAAAAAATTCATATTAGAATAAACAGAATCAACAATTCCCACTTTATGAATAAAAAAGGAGGTCTCTGAATTCCTAGCAGTGCTTTTTATGGGATACCACGCTGCCTATGGATACACCGTTCTTCCCAAGATCATGGGCTCCTCATCGATCTTCTATTATCTGTGTGATAATCCTGCCAGATACATTATACAACTCCTCCATGTCTCTACTTGTACTTTCCTACCCACACGCTCAGGAAATTCCTATTAACTCCATTTTCTTCATTCTTAAGCTCTAGCACATTAAGAAAAACCTCCTCTTGACTTATCACTTTGTCCTTTCAATAATGATCATCTACATCACACCCGTTAGCATTCAGTTATTGACTTTTTATCTCATTTAAAAGTAGAAATTATTACTGTTATTCAGTTTCCTAGCTGTTTCATATAAGTTATTCAAATCATCTGGTTGGCTTGATTTGTTGATTTAAGGGTCTGGCACAATGACAATCTGCCCAATCTCTTCTGAGGAGGCTAACAATAAAAACTTAAATTTCAAAAACTAAAACTGTAAAAATTGCCTCCACGTTCATGAACAAACAATCCAATATTATAATCCTATATGCAACTTAATTTCTGTTTCATTCACTTTGTCCCAGCTTCCAATCTTGGAAACTGAGATCAATTGTTCATGGAAAATTGAGAGGGAGCCATCTAAAATTATTTAGACTGTATTAAGCTAATTTATAGTTATAATATTCAATATTCCCATTCCACTATCAATCAAAGGTGCATGCTTCTCAAGCGGTCCATGTCAGTCTGTCAGGTATTTCTCCAGAGTGGGACACATATAATTTGGGACTCTTTGATTACTATAGCCCTCCCAACTTCCTTTTCCTCTCTGTAGAAGAGTTCTCCTTCCCTTATAGTGAGGGGACTTGCACGTGGCTCACCATAGTTGCGGATCCCCTACTGCAATTCTCTGCTGATCCCAAATAAACTCATCTATGCTGGAGAAATATCTGGCTGTCTATTTATTTCAGGCCAACAACGTATCTTAAGACAAAGAATAACCTAATTTGCTATATATGGGTTGGTAACTGCCTAGAACAAGTAGATACTAATTAGTTTCATTTTGGTTGGCACCTGAGGCTGTACCTAAAACTCACATTTTCACATCAGAATTCGCATAGCTACAGGTACTTGCTTTTTGTTATGTAAGATGTTAGGGGGACTACAAAGATTTAAAAGTTTAAAGAAAGAACATAGGATTTATTTTTCAGGTAGAAGAATACAAAGTTATGGCACTAACAAGCTAAATACCCGAGGGAAAAAAAACATGATTGCAATTAGGAACATTCAAAATATCTGGGAGTAAAATCCTCCCTGTAGACGTTATCTTTTTTAAATTTAAGCTTTTGTTCATTTCCTCCAAGCCTCAGGGCGACTAGTGTAGAGAAGGCAATGTGGTGAGTAACATATGTTTCCAAGTGAAATTTTAAAAAATTAGTTTTTAAAATCCGGAATAAATAACGTTGTTCACTGAGAGATGGCTTTTCTCATAGAGGAACTGAGAAACCACGGAGGTATCGTTAAGGAGAAGAGAACATGGCGATGTCACCATCTGTAACCATGTTAACCATCTGTTTACAGACACCCCTTACTGATATAAATGGCAGACTCCCACCTATTAACTGCAAACCCTTACTTCAGCAAAGGGATTTCCTAAAAAATTAACCAGTGATGCCATGCCTTGGGTCTTATCTAGTATCAGGAAATAAGTAATTTTGTTAATTTTTTTTCTCATACTCTCCACTCACAACTTGGCGATTTTATATTTTAAGTTATTATGGCAAATCTTAAAGTTATGTAAAAATTGAAGCACTTCAAACCCTGATGTTGGAAAAGCAGTACCTATTATCTTTTTAAATTTCCTGTGCTGACATACATGAATGCTTGTTTCCTGGCTTAAAGATTGGATAAATATTTTTCTGTACATAGTATGTGCATGTTCTGTTTTGTTTTTCTATTTCATATATATGTCAATAAAAGGAAATCATATATATTTTCTATTGGTATATTTAGTTGGGTAGATACAGGTAACTGTCAGACAGATAAAAAGTTGCAGAAAAAACAACTAGAAAATTGACCCCAAAGAGGAATAAATCATTAGCACAAGTGGTAATACATTAAGGTCAGATAGGAAGAGAATATGGCATTATGTTGCAAGATAATGGGTAACACAAATGTCCATAAAGGAGCATGGAGTGAGTAAGCAGACTCAATTCCCTGTTTCTTGAGAGAAAGATTTTGGATCACTCTACCAACTATAATAAGATTCTAATAAAGAATAATGAAGTAAATTATAAACTGAGGTTGGACATCCAAAACCAAAATTTGATGGTTATGGTTGGAGTTGGGAAGCACCGAAGAAGGAGTGGATATGGGGAAGAAGTGCAACATGAGGGCTCTTTCTTTTCACTGAATACAGAATGGATTCCTCACTAGCATTAAATCGAGGTTAGGCTGTAGTTGGTAATGGACTCCCTCAGGACTGCACATGGAAATAATTTTTGGCCCTAGTGTGGATATCAAAGTTGATATCAGGGTGCAAGAGGCTGAAGAGTAAACACTCCTACCAAAAAGTCAAAAGTATAGAAGTGTATAAAGAAAATGTTAGAGTTTTCTTCTCTTTCTCCCATCCAGCACTTTCTAATCCTATGCCTAATGTAGCCAAAATGACATCAAATGTTAAGGATTCGGCAAATTTTCTCATAGGGCTTTTCCTAGGTATATAAAATCCTTTTCAATGAAACAAAGAACAAATCTCTTCACAGAGAGTCCATTCTAAAAACCTCAATTCAGGATGTAATATTAACACAATTAGGGAATATAACACTTAGAAATGAAAGGCACTATACAAATTACCTAATCAAAACCTTTCATCTTACCTTTGAAGATTCTCACAGTTTCCATGGGTCAGTATTCCAGGCAAAGTTGAGCTATGCCGTCTGCTCAGGGTCTTACTAAGGCTGAAATTAAGTTGTTTGCCAGGCCATGTGCCTTTCTGGAGTTTAGAATCCTCCTCTAAGCTCACATGATTGTTGACAAAATGCAGTTCCTTGCAGTTACAAGAGTAAGGCCCAAGTTTTCTCGCGGTTCTCAACTTCTAGAGGCCACAGGGCCGTCTCACAACATGGCTACTTCTTACTTCAAGGCCAGTAGGAGAATCTCTCTCACTAGAAAGTGCCTAGTCACTCTTTTAAGCAATTATGTAAATAGGTTGGGTTTACCCAGGTAAATCTCCTTTGTGATTAACTCAAAATCATCTGCAAAATCCCTTCACCTTTGTCACACAGTTAAATCGAATCACAGGATGATATCCTATCATACTGAGAGGTTCTCTAACACTCAAGAGGAGGGGATGATACAAGGATGTGGATCATTCAGGCCAGCGTACAATTCTGCTGACCCTAGTATTGGGGAGTGATCTTAGAATTCTGCCTAGCACAACCCTTATATCCAAGATGCACCCTTCAGTGAGTGCTTCAAGTGGAAAGCTTGCATATTTATCACAGCTCCTCCTTGGGGTGCTTGGTATACTCCATAGCCCTGGAAAACTATCAGAAGCTCTGCTTGACTTCCTAGTCTAGTAACTATCACTTGCAAATTAGCAATTACCGGAGAAATAAATCTGAATGCTGGGCTCCCATCTCAGCTTCCCTTCTTTCCAGGAGCCTTGGCCCCTCGTGTGCTCCCTGCCTTGGCTTGATTTTCAAACACGTTAGCTAAATTTATTTATTAAAAAAAAATAGCACCCAAGTTTCCTGGTTGTTCTTATTAGGAATGCTAATCTGCAACAAGATGGTCCACCATCACTGGACCCCGAAATTGTTTATTCGGGTATCTTATGAGATTTTATTTGCAAAAGGTGAATTTACAAGATGTAGCATAACAATAATAAGCTAGCAAGTTGTAAAGTTTGAAAAAAAGCTGCTTTTTTCATCAGTAACATCTGTGATAAATTAATTAGAAAATAGATTTTAAAAATCCACTTTTAATGTTAAGCATTCTACTTAATTGTAATTCACACCACCAAGGACATTAAGCAAAAATTTTAGTGTATGCATCAGACATGATATTTTTTAAAATATTCTTTAAAATAATCAATAATTTGCATGTTATTATTTTTCTTTGATAAGTGATCATTAAGAGAAACAGCTTTTATTCTGAGGCTTAAACTAGTTCAGTGAGTTTTGGGAATTAAGAATCTCACAGGATTATTCTAATGTAAAATTTTTATGAAACAAAAAATAGATGTTCAGCATAATTACCACCAAATTTGGGCCCTTAAAGTTCTGTTAATTATTAACGTTCAAACATGTGGAAGATGTTTTTGTGTGCCTAATTAATAAATGTACTCATTCTCCTCAAAGGTTTAAACATTTGGTTGATATCTTTGCTTGGTTAACGTTATCCACCTCAGTGCTACTCATCAAGTGGTCCATGAACAGGCAGTATCAGCTACACCTGGGAGCTTAAGGACCCTAAGCCTACACCTACTGAATTTGAATCTCTGGGGCTTAGAGCTAAGGATCTGTGTCTTAACAGTCTCTCCAGGTGATTCTGTGGCATGCTAAAGTTTGAGAAGCATTAATCTAGCTCATCTCGATAGCAGCAGGAATTTTTAACAACCACCAAACAAAGAGATCAAAGCGTATATGTGAAATTTCCCCCTTATATTTGTGCCCATCTTTGAATTAGTCCATAAGCGGTCCCATCAAGAAGAAAGAGAATAATAAATCCACCCCATGCTTGGATACACCTCTGGGACACAGGGCAAAGGGTCCCAGACTGCATGTAGATTCCAGTGTTATTTCTCATTTCCACATGATGGTTTGGGGCCATAAATTCTGTCACAGTGCAAACAACTGAACGATAAATCAGAGATACTAGCACTTCAGTCTCGCAGATTATGTAGCGAAGAGTTTAAAGTGGATTTTAAAAAATATAATAGTGGGTACAAGTTTCCAACACACCAAGAATCTCACAGAGTAAAAACATAACCCTGAAAATAAAATTCACAACCAATAAAAAAAAAATGATATAAGTAATCAAGCTTCCAAAACAATAATATAGTAGTATCTTGCTTGGAATTCCTCTAAAAGGTAAGTTAATTACTGCTTGTGTAGCAATATCAATATGACAGCCATTTCACCAACCAACAACTTAAATCATTTTCAATAAAACCGTGATATAAATTTAAAGTTTAATTATTTAAAATGACCTAAAAAGACAAAATTCAAAAATACGTAGTAGTCACAGAAATTAAAAGTGGTAAAACCTAAGGTCAAAAATGAAACGCACACAGAATATGATCATCTTTCCTCACAGTGACTGAATTCTAAAGCTACATATTATGTAAATCCTAAATTTAAAATGACTAAATTTGCCATTCCATTTTTTTCTAACTTGAAATATAACTCTTTAGTGACTAAATATTTTCCTGAGACTACAAGCAATAAAATAATATGTAAAATCCAGATATTACTGAGCCACTATCCACCTGGTATATTTATTTGCTTATTAGAATTTTGTAAAGATTTATTCTCTTCACAATCAAGGATACACATTTGAAAGATAATTATGCTATAAGTATTCTCACCAATGGAAAAGTTGTAATAGCTGCTCATCCTATGCCATCAACGAGCTAACTGAGAGAAAGCAGATCAATTTTTGTGGCACTGGTACCATTAAAGGTAAGTACTAATCTTTGGACCCACTGAGATGGTAGCGGCAAATAAAAAAATTTTTGAAAGACCAATTGACAATACATAGCAAGAAAAGTTGACCCATATTTATTTTAATTCCATGTTCTGTTAGAAACTAATCTCATTTTCAATGTACTGTATTTAACTCCATTTTATGAAGTCAGGTCCATAGTGAATAGTTTATAATTTCAGGGGAATTGAATAATTTATTTGGATACTCTATAGTAAACTAGTAACAATTAGGCATAATCCTGTGGGAAAAAAAAATCAAATGTAGATAAGAATACTACGTAGACAAGAATACTATGTATTCAACATGATTAAAATAAAATTAAAACGTCAGTTATGAAATAACTGAGAATATGTCTAAGTTGCCTCTAAGTTGAGAGCAACAGCAATGTCTTATTAATTTATTAAAAAATGCTTTATTGGTTCCAAAATTAATAGGCAGTTGGTGTTTATTTGTATATCTGACACGGGACTAAGTTCGGAAGAGTAAAATAAAGTGAAATGTGTTTTAATTAAAATGAATTGAAAGTCTTTAAAGTTTGGTTTTTCTTTTTACCACTTAAGCAATTCAAGAGTTGATTTACTTATTTTACACGTTACCAATGTGTGTTTTAAAATTGTTAAATATATAAATGAACTTTAAAAAATGAAAAGATTCAAATAGATAAGCAAATGTTTATAACAAATCTATTTAAAAGTTGATAAATAATAATTTTGCATGTGCAAATAATTCAAAAGCATCTATACTAACCTAAGAGGTATCCATGACAATATTCTTTATCTTAATTAGATATATATGGGTTCATTCCACTAGACTTCAACTTTCTTAAATTATTTGATATTTTATACTATTTAAAATGTTTTTTTTAAAATACATGAGTTAAATAATAAGAAAATTTTTCTTTTATTCTAAGTAATTAAAGTATGATCATGGATGCACAGTGGGCTTACACACATTTTTTTGAAAAGCAAGAGGATAAAAATCATTACCACAAAATGTTTTCATTTTTACAGCATTTCTTCTAAAATGTTAGTAGAATTTAACCATATTAATGCTGGCTTCTACAGTGAATTTTGGAAAAAATCATTTGTTAATTTTTCTAGTATAGCCGTAATCAATTCAGTATATTAAATAATATTAATATTTTAATCTGTTTTACTTAGTGAATTTACAGCCATTTAAAAAATTTATCCACCTATTCAGCATGAATTGGATATTTAATTTATTGCAAAAATCTATAGTCGCTAAATATAGCAACTTAAAATATTTAATTGTTGTAACACTTTGGTGTTTGAATTATCTAAACTTTTTGGTGTGTGTTTAAAAATTGACTTTACATACTTGGTAAGAATATAAAATATATTAGTCCTAATAGAGGACTTCTGAATTTCTCAAAATTACCCTGTAAAGAAAAGCTTGGACTAACCTTCCCTAATCAAGTAAATGCTTCCCCAAACTATATCATGTCTGATTTCACAGTATATTTTCTTATAAAGTAGACATTTGTAAGGTTTTAAAGTTTTAATGATGGGAGAAAATTGAGAATTAGGGAAAGATACAAGGTGTGCAAGGAAAACAATCATGAAAATTAGTTTACTTCTGTGGGCTTCGAGGATAATAATTAACTTGACTAATAGGCATGGGTGATGAAGCAGCAGTTAGAACACATTGACTTTTTTGCTCTTAGTGCTGCCAGGAGTTTTTATTCCACCTTGTTTTCTAAAATAGAAAAAATTATGAGTACTGTCATATTTTCCCAAACTAAAATGATAATCCAGGACATTATATCACAAATGCACTTTGTATTTTAGGAAAGTTACTAGAAACAGATACACTTATTCCAGAATCACCATTATTACTAAGAAAACAGTTCTGTGACCATAGAAGCCCAGAAGGAAGTTGTAAAATCAGGTCATTCAGTGTTCAGATTGAATCCAACTTTGTCCATACATGTTTTTTCAATGAATTATATATAAAATGAATAATTTAGTATTAAATTACTTGGTCTTATTCTATTTTAGTTCCAGATATGTTTCTACAGACTGAGGTAGTTTGCAATATGCATTCTAAATAGCTTTAAATATTCCTGATATTCACTGTTATTTTATTTTCATCAAAGCATGGTTTGTGCCGGAACTTTTCCTTTAGAAATTAGTCAAATGAACAAGTATATGTTATCTTACCACACTAATTGCAAACATGCATATGAGATATTAAAATACACTGAACTATTACTTATCACTTCATTTTGAGTTCTTCTACCCCGTGATATTCAAATATTTAAATAAACACAGTGGTTGATTGTCGTTATTTAGAAGAACCCATGGATTGAAAGCATAGCATAAAAATATACCAATGATAATTGACTCATTCTTCAAATTTTAGGAAAAATAATATTATTTCTGTAAAAGGTTGAGTTTTCCCAGGTAGTGTAACAATTATGAAATTAATATTTCAGTAGTGTGACTTCACTCTCGCATTATTTCAAACATTATTGATGCCATCAGCCTTCCACAAAGTTTACTTCTATCTTTGGCATTAAGTCTAATCTTGATCCTAGTAAAGTGGAAGGGTTTGATAATCTTCAAAACACTGATCCACAACAACAGCCCAATAACATCAGTAATGTTATTAACCCCTTTTAAAGAAGTGGAAATAGAAGTTTAAAAACTAAATAATCTCTCAAGGTTAACTTGTCCAGGAGTGGCAGAAATAAGAATCAAATGAGGGACAAGCCCATGCCCTTGACCACTACACGATAATGTCTCTGTTTAATACATCATACGGTAATTATGTTTATAGGTCTATATTCACCACTAGCTTCTAAACTCTTCAATAGAATGAACTACACCAAATCCATTCTTTTTTTTTTAAACAATTAATTAATTTATTTTTGGTTGTATTGGGTTTTCGTTGCTACGTGTGGGCTTTCTCTAGTTGCGGCGAGCGGGGGCTGCTCTTCCTTGTGGTGCGCAGGCTTCCCATTGCGGTGGCTTCTCTTGTTGTGGAGCACAGGCTCTAGGTACGCGGGCTTCAGTAGTTGTGGCACGCAGGCTCAGTAGTTGTCGCTCACAGGCTGTACAGCACAGGCTCAGTAATTGTAGTGCATGGGCTTAGTTGCTCTGCATCATGTGGGATCTTCCCGGACCAGGGCTCAAACCCGTGTCCCTGCATTAGCAGGCGGATTCTTAACCACTGCGCCACGAGGGAAGTCCCCCAAATTCCTTCTTTTCTTGTAACATAACTCAACAGTGCTTGAATGATAGTTCCTTCTTTGAAGAGTGAAGACCAGTCTCTGAGGGAGAAACGGTCTTTACACTCCCCTGCCCGTAGACTCCTCCCTGACTTGCACCTTGGGAAGAAGTTCACCCTTTCTCTTCTGAATCTTGCCCACGTCCTGCAGTGCAGGCTCAGGTCTCATAATCTCTCTGCTTTGGATTGACCCTCTGTACTCTTGGTCTCTCTCTCTGCTACCCTATTCAGGCTCATGCTCAGTCCTCTCCACACCCAGCCTTCCTCTCAGCCAGGAGTCAGCTCCTTCTCACGTTCTTTGTCCCAGCACAATCCTGCCCCAGCCAAATGGTTTATTGGAACGAGTTGTACACTATTCCCAACATTAGAGAAGAATGGTTCTGTCCTTCTCCCAGTTAGGCTTCAATTTCTATGAAATGTATGTGATGATTTGTTCTGGTTGACTATCCCGGAGAAGGATTTGCTGAGTGAAACTCCGAGTGTGGTTTTCTATAAATCTGCCCTGCTTCTCTTTGCTCCATTTCCTAAAGGTCAGTTGAGCACATGTCTCCAGAGATTTGAAAGTTACCACAGGTGAGTTTAGGCAGAACTCTGGGCACCGACCCCAAACAGAAGTCGATTTGCTAGCTTCAGTTGTTTTCCCCCCTCCTAGAAAGTATTTAAGCTCTAGGCTAAGAGCCGATTTTGTGTTTCAGTCTGCTCAACAAATGTTGAGACAATAGCTTTCATCATTTGTACAACAATTTTCTAAAATGTTAGTCTGAACCAGCTCAAAGTTTCAGAAGAAAGCTTTAAGTTCTGCTTCGTAAACTGTATGACTAGAAAAGTGCACGTTAGATTATTCATTTAAACTGGCTTCCAGCACAGTTTATTTATCATTTATCATTCCATATTCTCAAGCCTACTCTTTTGTTTTACTTTCCAAAGTAACAGAGCACCACTCTCTGTAATGAATGTCACGCCAGACTCTGAAACATATTTTTAAAATATGATTAAGTGAAGCTAATTCCCTTGTAGGGATCTCTAAAATTTATCATCCTCCAGTGACTCATTTTCATTTCTACATTAAATGTGGAAAGACTTTATTCTAAGAAACTGAAAGCACATATTAGTTACTCATTTATTTATTCCAAGTATGCTGTATACCACAGAGATTTAGGATTCTAACATTGGCAATCCATATAATTAAGTGTGGAAAGTCTTCTAAATACAAATTATGATACAAGAACACATTGTTGGTAAATATATCTTCTCTCTTGCTCCTCTGCGACAGCTTGCCACATTTTTACATATTTTTCATCTTTTCTTAAATGATAGCTGACTCATTTAGAATACCAGCTCCACCATTTACTAATTGTATGATCTTGAGCAAGTTATTGAAGCTCTGTGTGACTTAATTTTTTTACATCTAAAAAATAGGGGAGGGGTGAAGCACCAACCTATAGATAGAGTAAATAAAATAATACTTGTGCTGTATAGAACTGTTCACTGGAAGCCTTCAATAAATGCTAGTCATTTTGCTATCAATAGTATACCTCCTCTAGACCCAAGAAAGATTAAACTCTGATGTGTTGCTACATTTCAATGAGCATATTTTGATACACTGTTGATCTTTTTTGTTTTGTTTTCTCTCTACAGGTATCATCCTTCTCATAAAGGAACTAATATTATTGTCTTCTGACAAGTGTATTTACCTGTATTCTGACAGGTTTATTTACCTCTAGACTTTTCTTTGTCCAAAACTTCATGAGTTCTGAGATCCTATCAACATGCCTTAAAATATCACTTCAATCAGTATCTTTTACTACCTAACATTTCTAACTAAGTTCCTAAGGCATCTTTTTACTGCTGCAGTATTTTATAGTGTGGATAGATATGGAAAATGCTCAGCAGAGAGTTCTCTGTGATATTCATTCTCTCCCTGAAATTGTCCTGGGCTTTCTACATTCATATACATTTCCTCACACAATCCAACTGGCCAAGACCATTCCACATCTTTACAGATATCCAAAGTCTACCCATCAGTTTGCTTCAAAGTTCACTTCATCTCCATGCTTCCTTGTGCACCACCCCAAAGGGGAAAATTAAATGGATTGATTTTTAGTGTCATAATTGGGCCACATTTATTTAATAACTGATGGTTTAGAGGAAGGCATATAAATAATCAGGCAAAGACTAAGAACTCTCCACTCTCTGTTTCTTTCCTTCTGGCCCTAAAGGATGTGGCCTTTTCAAGCAATAGGGGGGTATGATTTGAGACTTAGCTTTATACTTAGACCTTGAAATGTACAATGCAGACCTATCATTGTAATTTGATCTAGATTATTAAGGCCACAAGTCAGATAATGGAGTTTTCAACAGAACCAAATCTATCTTCATAAAACATTGCTTTGCCTTGGTTTGAATCATTATGCATTAATTCCCTAGAAAATTTCTGGGAAAGTTTGACTAAGAGAGGATTCAGGGATTCCAGATATACTGGTCAAGGTATTTTAACAATAATATCTAATAGTTGCTCCATAATCACACCTCTATGTATCATGGCAAGCATGTACCATGGCCAGGATTAATCAAATTTGACATAAATTACCCCATCTGGTAGGATTCAATTTAAATCCAACATGATAACTCTCTCAGGGAGAGGGGCTCATCCTTTTTCACTACCATCTCTGGCATTTACTCTTTCATAGACTCAATATATTTCCTGATTTATGCATAAACCACCCTTCTCACTTTGTCACCTGAAGTCAGTAAAAAAAAAAAAAAGTTAATAAATAATTCAAAGGTTTTTAAAAAAAATATGTATAGCCTTTACTACATATTAAGACTTTAGGTCCTCACTGTCCTCTCAAATTTTACAATTTCCTCAAGAGTGGAGGTGGACACATACTACTCAGAGGGCCACTAATGTCCTTGCTTCTCACAACCACACGATGTCAGCTGACTTAGACATCACTGCCAGTGCTTTATTCCAACATTGCCCATATTTTTAATTCCTGATTCACAGTATTCTTTCCCACCATGTTCTTATGGAACTTAGTGCTTACTTTGCAGATTGCCAAAGAGCCCTTAATATTACAATTCTTTTATTTGACCAAATCTTTTCCATTTAATTCTGTTGCAAAAGATGCGACAGAGTTAGAAAAACAAATGAATGATTCTATAACATCCTTCTCTGCAAAAAATATATTTCCATTGGCTTAAAGTCAGTTATCTCCAAACTCAGGATGAGTTCCATTCCATTTGGTATTATGCCTAGGAAATTAAGGGGCAAATCTTATTTCTATGATTTTTCTATGAGGCCAAGACTTTGAGGTCATCTTTCAGCACTTACTTTTGTAGTATAATTTCTTCAAAGACACCTCACACTAATATAATCCCTATGTTTTGCTCTGGCATGAGTTAACATGCCCAAATTCCTTACAATAAGCACAACATAGGCTCTATCCTGGGACTCTTTAAATGTGTATATATACATTTGATCTCTCCAATTAAAATGTAAGATCTTTAAATACAAAGATTGTGTCTAATAATATTGATCTCCTTTAATGTTCGGATATGTACCTATTTTCTTGTGAAGTATTTATTTTGTTTCCAAGGTAGAAGCAGCAAAGTCCTCTTAACTAAGCCCAGACTAATTTTTCTACCACTTACCTAACAACTCCACTCAGACGGATTATGAGCCTCTCAAATCTAATAGCCAACACCAAACTGGGGTCTCACAAGAACCCTCCTTCCCCTTACTCCCAATCAATTCCTCTCCCCACAAGGTTGTTCAATTTTATTTAAATGACTTCAGCATTTATACATTGCTTAGGCCAGAGTTCTGAATTTCATCTTGATTCTTCCCACTCATTCATCTTTCAGATCCAATCTATTAACAAGACACATTTGTGTATAAATGTATCTCAACTTCACTCAGTTCTCTCCATCTCCATTTCTTCCTCCTAAGTTCAAACCCCCTTCTTCTCTTCCCTTGGATTACTGTAATAGACTAGTTATTGGTCCTCATGCTTCTCCTCTTATTTCCCTCCAACTCTTTACTAAATACTATCCACAATGAGATTTTTTCAATGTAAAGCTAATTATGTCATTTCCCTCTCATGCCCTTCCTCTCTTGTCAATATTCTTCAATGGCTTCCACTATACTTCAGATAAAATCCAAAGTTTATCAGGACCTAGAAGATCCTGCTGCCTCTGGCCTAACCTTCTACAGTTTTCACTTTCCCCCCTTCATCCACTGGGCTAAACCCAATATAGCCTTAATCTGGGGGGGGGCAGGCTGGGCTCTTTGTAGAGGTTCCGCAATTAGAGGGTGTTTTACTTTTCAAAACACTAGTACAGAACACTGAGTCTTCCACTCTGACATGAAAATCTAGCCACAAGTTATTGGGATAAACTTGAGATAAAAGGTTTTCAGGGTTGAGGGGTTAAAAATAAACACCAAGGCAATTTTACAATTGCAAATGTCCATAAATTCAAATTGGGATGCCAAGATTATGTCTCCATCTTAATGATTTTCAAATGTGTGATTACTAAATCCCGGTATTTATATAGCTGATGGTTGTTATATGATCATATATATTGTTGTAGTTCAAGTACCCATTAATCATATTACAGCTAATTAAAACTGGAACATCTCCTTTGGAACAGTAGCAATCTTTCCCTTTTGTTTGAATAAGATATATATACATTATTTGAGAATGTCATGTTTCTCCTCTGATTCGAAAGCCCAGAGTCAAAAAGAAAATATTGTAATCTCTAAGTGACACTCTTCCAAGAATAAATCAACCTCCATATCAACGCATGTAGCATTTGATATTTGGAAGCCAACTATTAACTCTAAAAAGCAAATGTAAGGTAATGATTTGGAAAAGAGGCAAAGTCACAGAGATATAATTGTCTTTTTATTGTCAGAATCAAAGAGTAGGAGAAAGCTAGGTCCCAGGGGCTCCTGCTCAGTGTTTCAGTACCTCATCATTGGAAATGCTATCTAGCAACTTCACATTACTTGTAGATAATGCTTGATAATCTGGCTGAGGGCCAGTTTTAGAACTACCACAAGAGTAGAAAAGTGCTCTAACCTGTCCAACTGTGCTGAGATCACATAACAAGTTATACCAAAGAAACTATATACAGCCAAAGATTTCCAATAAAAACACAGCTTTGCAAACCATCACCAAATCTGGCCTCCTGAAGAGCTTTTTTACAAATAATGAAACAGAGAAATGCATTGGGCAAACAGGCCTGGAATGTTTCTGGAGGCATCTGGTCAGGATATGTTTTCATGTATTGTCAAGGAGTTGTTGGGGCTAATTCTTCATATTCTGCAATTTGCCAACATAGGTAAGAAGGAAGCCCATTAATGTGTGAAGCTGATGTATTCCATCAAAACTGCTAAAATGAAAATGACACATGTGAAAGTTAATTGGTTTTTCCAGAATTTGTTACCTATTGCCCTTCAATATTATATAACTATTATGCCAGATATTATGTTTGGTACTGAAAATACAACAAATAAGATGAAAACCCAATTTCTCCAGGAGTTCCCAGTCCAAAGGAGAGGAATTCATAAATAAATCTAAGTTTAATATAAAAATTGATATAAAAAAGAATACCAAGTGAATAGGAAAGGAATTCTTCACAAAACTCAACTACCAGTAGAGAAGCTATGTTGTATGTGTGGAGGTGAGGAGAGAAATCTGAGCAGAATGCTGTCAAGAGGACTTCAAAAGAAATTGACATTCGAACTTTGGAAGGAAGAGGAATTAACCAGGAAGCAAGGGGCCTTTTCTTAGGAAAGCGATGCTCTGACCTGACAACTAGAAATAATGAACATATTTAGTTATCCAAGAATCGTCATTTAATAAGTCGTGAATACTGAGTAATAATAAAAATAACATGGAGAGTACCCACGGAGAGTTTACTATTTACTGTTCAGGGCTATACATAAATAAATGATTGCATTTAATACTATGAGGCCCATATAATTTTTTTTTTCATTTTACAAATGAAAGTCCCCATGTTCAAACGTCAGAGACAGGATTTGATCCTGCATAGTCATTTGAAAAATTATGCATATTTTATTATTGAAGTCCCTATAGAGATACAGTAATAGAACTGGGTAGAATTAACAGTAGTTTCAATACTACAGAAGATAAGAGCAGTGAAACTGATAGTGATGAAAACTATCCAAAATGAAACAAAGAGAGGAAAAGAAAACACCTTAAGAAGTAAACAGAATCATCAGTGACATGTTAGACATAAACTATAGTTACAAAAACAAGGTCAGTGATTTCCAGGGGCTGGGGTGAGGGGAGAGGACCATGTTGGTGAGTACACAACTGTGTATGTTCGTCAAAACTCATCATGGTGCACCCTTAAAATTGGTGAATGCAATTGTTTATAAAGCTGATTAAAGAAAACACTGAAAGGGGGTAACTTACCATTTGGCTTAAAAAAAGACTGTGATACATCTCATGGAAGTTAAAAGTTGGAATTTATGTAATTCAATTAGTAAGAGTTAAATATTATTAAAGGTAATAGTAATACTAAACAATATTACTAAAACATTACTAATATTAATGTTAATATTATTACTAGTAATATTTAGATAATATTAAAGGTAATTGTTTCTCTAAATTTCACTTTTAATATACATATATGTGAATGTTAACTTCTCTTGCTGCCTTCAGTACATCAAAGTCTTCTGGAGCTAGTATAGTACCTTTTATTATACTAGCCTCCAAATACACTTTTAAGTATCTAGGATGAAACTACAAACACAGTGGTTGTGTTCTACATCAGAACTATTGCCAGTGATCTAAGTAGTCAATCACAAAAATAAGGTTTCCATAAACGTGGCCTCTATTTTATTTAATTTCAAATTCCACATAAATCCTAAGACATAAGAACTCAAAGAAAGCATTATATTATTGGAAATCATCCCTGACCACAATACAATGTAAGAATTAGGTATGTCATTAAATTTTTAAAGCTGCAGTCCCTATAAATAAAAAATTAGCATTCAATGTATTTCCTTAAAGAAGCATTTTATTGTAAAAAATAAAACTTTAAAATTAAAGATGACAGGTATAATCAAATATGATAGATCTTTCCTTAAGCTAAACAGTAAAATTTATTGCAGTTCTGTGACACCATTAAACAGTTACCTATTTCTAGTCTCATGTTATCTTTCCTTTCTTTTAGGATTCAGCACAATATTTTCTCTAAAGGGAACAAGGTAAGTGACACCACCTTTCTTGAAATTGCCAGTATGTCACACTACAAAGGGCACAGAATGAAATATGTTTATTTCATTTAGACCATACACACTGCCACATGTTAAATGGGCATTAAAAGTTAAAATAGAATGCCAAGGACATAAAGGGTTGCAATGAAATAAATCCCACTCAAAATCTTTCTTATTACTTCATTATGCAAATGAATGTTAGTTTGTCATATTTGGAAATCAGTTTGAGAGAATGTTTAAAGCCTAAACCTTTCATTACTATGAACATAAACCATCTAATGGACACTTCAGTGTATGATCACAGACTAATTTTACCAAATAATCTTAACCAAAGCAAAAATTAAATGGAGGAAAGAGGGTGAAAGGAACTAAATTACATTATTTTAAATCTATAATCTAAGTTGTAGTTTCTAATATTTACAAAGTTTATAAATATATATCTCAGCCTGATTAACATACCTTAGTTTTTAGGTAGAAAAAACTGAGATATATATTTAAAAGAAAGAAAAAGAAAATAATTTCCTTACTTAAAATTATATAATGTGGAGATGATAACATTTCAATGCCATAAATAATTATATTTTTAAGCTAATGTAATAACCTGTATCAAATTTCTTTGGACGTTCTACCCCAGCTCAGAATTGATAAAAAGTAAAAGTTGCAGAAAACTATAGCACATCCCACTACACACTACTGATACCAAATTCACTCTGTACATAATAGAGAAAATTAGACAGTTTATAGATAGAATAGACATAGCAAATTTTCTTTTTGTTTCTGAAAAATTAACTCTAGAAAATACATCTTATTTTTACCTAAATTATTTCCAGATAGAAATAGCTCACCTTTCAATAATTTAAGTAAATTTAGTCTTCTTGTTTTTTTTCTTTCCAAGTGCTAACAAAAATTCTCAGCGTCTTAAATATACCCAGTACCTTAAATACTCTCAGCACCTTGGTACAGAAAACACTAAAACTTTTTATCGAATACATTTTTTTTTTTCTCCAGGCACATTAAGAACTACTGTTATTTGTTTTGGGGGCTTTTGTTGCTGTTGTCTGTGTGGTGTTTGTTTTGTTTTGTTTCATTTTTGTATAAAGTTATACTTATGTGATCGTCTATACATCATCTTGATAAACAAAACATCATGTGTGGTTAAGATCATTCAACTTATCTCTGAAAGTCAAGTTAGAAGTTATAGCTTCATCATGCTACCTGTTAAAGGAAATAGAGAGTGGATCTTAGAGTCAGCCCTATATTACCTGCTAAAGATAGTTAAGCTTTTCACCTATAAAATGAGGTAGCTATCTATACTGACAGATGCTATGAAGAAACTAATCTGCCCCCGTCACTGTCTTTTCTTAGGAACACTGACTTCAACATATAAACTTGGTGATAGATGATGGTTACAACTTACAACAGAATTTGCAGTTATCAGCAATCTATTTACAGACTTGTAAAGGGAAACGGCACAGGATTTGTATACAGTAGAAAATGTTTTGCATATATTTATTTATAACTTCCCCATTTTGAAATTCATTTAATCCTTCTACTGAAAACAGATCAATATCTAAATAAATGTAGCAGTATTTACGTATTAAGATGAGCCGCGTACATTTTCATCCTTGCAAATGGATCATAAAGTTTAATTCCACAGTATAACTTCTCTTTGAGCCTGTCACTTTGATTCCTAATGTTTCACTGGCCTAAAATGATCAACGTTGAAACTGTGTTTGTTCTTGTGGATTGTAGTGAAATATGAGAGAAAAAAAATGTTAATTTCTCCCAGCATAGATTTGATAGAGTCGAGTGTTAGTTTAAAAGAACATCAGAAAGCTGAAATTCTACCTTTACAGGTACTGTAATAGAGGGGTATTCTGTGTGTGGTAATTGTCCTTCATAGCAAGAAAAAGGGCAAGACGACTCACTAATCCTGCAGATGACATTACATTAACAGACATGATAAAATGTATAGTATATTAATAATAAGACTTTAGAAAAAAGTAACTAGGCAAGACAAAATAGGCCATTCCATCTCAAGAAGAGGAATACTGGATATGGATCACTAGTCTATAATCCAGGCAACTAGAAAAAATCTGCAAGCTGAAAGGTGATAATCTGGTTCAGTGAATTGCTAATCTCAGGTGACAAGGCAAAACTCACAATATGAACCTGCAAATTGAAGCTACTTTTGCTCTAACATTTCTGAAAATTATCTTTCAAAACTATCACAATGATGAAAATAAATTTGCATGAGACCAAACAAACAGTCCTTCCAATCCAATATTTAGTCTCTAAAGAAATAATTTGGGAGAAATTATGAGTAGTTGTCCTTCATGACTTCATGTGTTATGGATGTGAACTGAGACCCCTTACTCATCTTTAATAATGAATCAGAGCATTTCCATCCAGGAATGTAAGTATTTTTTAATTTAAAAAATGAATCCTTTTAAAAGTATAATATTTGAAACTGCAACTCACATTTTAGGTAAGAGAACTCCTTTCCTTGAAAAGGAGTTTCAGGGCCTAGCTTCCTATGACCAGGCACTACCTTAGTACACAGGGTGCTCTGAGGCTCCTTCACAATACCTTAGAGCTCTGAGAAAAGAAGAAGAAGAAAAAAAAAGCTTGCAAACCACTGCATGCTTCCAAATCCTTTGCAAGCCTACTATTTCCTACTCACATTTCAAGAAAAGTAAGATGACAAGTTTCCTAGGTTCATAGGATGAGTACAGAAGTATTTCCTTTCATTTGCCTTAAAATGATAGTTTTCAAATTTTAAAGTTGCCTCTTAGTTCTTTAAGCCTCAGAAACATGTATCCAACTGCCTACTCAACACACTTCCATGAATCTCTCAAGGGCACCTGAAGTGTAACATATCCAAGACTAAACTCATTTTCTTAGCAAAGATCACGATCACCCGTGTACTAGCTCAAGAAGGAAACCTGGTATTGTCCTCATCACCTCCCTCTCACTCATCCTCAATTTCCAGCTGTCTATAAGCTATGCCCATTACTCTTCTTAGATGTTTCTTTCTCAAGTCCATCTATTTTTCCCACTCTCCATCTCTACTGCTACTAAAAGGTTCAAACTACCATTATGTGTCCTTCAGCAATTACTTCCCGACAGGTCTTCCTTCCCACCCACTCCTCAGGCTTTCTAATCTATTTTTTCACACAGCAGTTAGTTATGACCTTAGGTCTTCCCTGTTTAAAATCCTTCAGTGGTGTCCCACTGCTTTTAAAATTAAAAGCAAACCTCTTAATATAACCTAAAATGACTTGATCACACCACTAGCTTCCTTGGGCTCTGTCCTCCAGCAATATTACCATTCTCTCAGTCTTGAAAATCTGTCAGTTCCTGTTTGCTGCAGGGCCTTGATGCAGATAAAATCTGGTCATTTATTTAAATGCTGTCATATCACTTTGGATTAGAAGCATTTATCACAACTGTAAATCAACATGCAATTCTGTTTTTAAAGTTTATGTTCATATTTGCTGGACTGTCTGGCTTGCGCTCATATCCCAGCACATAGCATAATGCCTTGCACATAATACAGCTTCATGAGCCTTTATCGGCTGAATTTGTAAGTGATAATCTGGGATCTAGAGAAGAGTATGACCTATCTTTCATTTGATTTTTGTAGACTTTTGATAAGATTTAAAGTTTTAAATCCTTTTAGTCTCTTTTCAAGAAGCAGATCAGCCTCATTTTAGATTCTGAAATTGCTCTTCTCTATTTTATTTCCGCTATCTTATACATTTAATGAGGTTGAAGAATGTCTAGAATCATACATACAAATGTTTTATTTGTACATATGATGTTATGTACAAAGATTCTACTAGAGAATGATTATGATTTGCATTTGTATTTTCAAAGCTTTTACTGATTAAAGAGCTTGACTCTTTAATATCTTTTAAGCATCCAAGCATATCAATACCTCCTGATATTAACAAGAATTACAGAAAGGGAGGATGGTAGAAGAGGAATATGTATTCAGGCCACTAAGTTTTGGCAGAGACCATAATCTTAGATCCCTAGCTCCATCCAACAACAGTGAATCTATTTTTATTTCATTCCTAAATATTTAGCTGTAAATGCCTCTTGTTCACTTACAGATATTGATCTGTTCAAAAGCAAGGAAGCCTTTATTACCACATTAATTTTTTGATCCTCTGCCCCTCAACAACCTGGCAATTATTTAAATAAGTGTGGTTAGCTGAATTACTGATAAGATTCATGAAATTATCCATATTTAAAGTTCAAAACCATTGATTTTGTATAATTTTATTAAAGGTGAATATAAATTAATTTAATTTTAAGAAATTTTGCATGAGCTTTCCCTGGATAGCTACACTAAAGTAACCTAGATTTAAAATAACAAAATACTACTACTACTACTAATTTAATTAATAATAGTAATTTCAGAATGTTCTCAGGACTATGCAAAATTTTCTGCAGATATTACATAATTTAATTCTAATAATAACCCTATGAAGTATGTAGTATATTAATGTATTATTATTATCCCTATCTAATAGATGAGGAAACTAAGACTTAGAAAGCTAATAAACTTGCCAAAAATCACACAAAGCAAGAATTCACACCCAGGCTGCCTCACTGCAAGTAGAGATGATGATACAAGCATAACTCTATAGGGCCTCGGCCATAATGAAAATGTAGGGAGCTTCTTCAGCTTTTCTTTCCTCAACTTTTCTTTCCATCTTAGGGCGGGAGAAAGTGGAAAGTTTCTGACTCAGAACCAGCAATGCCAGCAATTAATCAATAGCTTATGGAGTTTATAGACAATACTCTGTCTTCTTACCTCAGAGAAATTTAGTTTGCATTAAATTCAGTATTCCATTTGCAAAGTTCTGGGAAGCATAGACATTACTGACAGAACATTTTTAGGAAATCTATGAAACCCATTTTGCTACAGGACGATTTAGGCATGAATAGTATCCTCAAGGAAGAACGCTGTATACAAATAATAGTAATTAAAGGCAATATTTTAAAAATATAATAATTCCTAGGTTTGAGACATTATATTTCTCTAGAGGATTCAGGGAAGACTTCAACAGGTACGGATGTGAGTGTGATCTTGAAAAAAAGTTAGAATTTCAAAAACTGAACCTTACTTCTGTAATTTTAACATGCGTATGAGTACCACACCACTCTCAATCAAGCATTGAAGACTGCCAATTCACATATTTCCATGTCATTCATTTTTTACCGAAAATGTTCTACTAAATATACAAATATCAAATGCTCTGCAGCAATTAATTACTTAACAGTATGGTATTAAATATATTTACTAAGTAAGTTATTGTAAATAGCCCAACATAGAAGACTGACAGAAAAATCTGTTTCTGAAATAAAAGCTAAAATGAACTCCTCTTGTTTTCCAAAGAGAGTTATTACCTCAGACATTTATTATTGGTTCCAAATGTTTTATTCACTCACCTCACATGATTCCAACACAGCCTGTTCTTTACAGGAGAATTATTTTACTTGTGTAATTAAGTTAATACATATATTATTCTGATAGATTAATATCTGATTAACTTGGCAGAAAATTTAGTTGAGATACATGTGACATCCAGGTTTTACAAAGCTTGAAATGTATTAATTTTGGAGGACATCTTTACAAAGAATATAAAATCAAAAATGGTTCCTGATCACATGGACCCTAAAGCTTATGCTTCAGTAGCTTTATGGTCAGTAAGATTCAGTTTAGGAACTCTAGAGCCCAAATTTTGTTGTACAATATTATATAATTGTTGATTAATTCATTAATTATTGGGTACCTACTGTGTTCCAATAGTATGTTCCAATATTACAGAATAACCAATACTATTCTAGGCACTGAGAATGAAATGTTGAATGAAACATACAAAATTTTCATCTTCCTAGAGCATATGTTCTAAAGGTGAGAGACACAATAATACATAAATAGATTAGACAAATCCAGAATACATAACAAGATAAGGGCTATAAATTTAAAAGGGTAAGGAGATAGAGAATAGTTTAGAACTGGCTATTTACGCTAAAATGGTTAGGCAAGGTGCATCAGGATTTGATATTTAAATTGAATCATTTAATGATGAGAAAGAGGCAGCCAAGCTAAGAGGGATTTTTTTTTTTCAGTTTTATCCACAGTAGGGAGAGAAGGTGATCAATAAACATTTGTTGAAATGTTAAGTGAATGCATCTGTGGGAAAGCATTTTCAGTAAAGTAGAAAATGCAAAGATCCTGAGATGAGAGTAACTTGCAGTTTTCGGGGGATGGAAAAAAGGCCTATGTGCAGAGAAAGGTAATTTATGGAGAGAATGGTAGGAGATGAGGTTGAAGAAAGGCAAAATCTAGATCAGTTAAATCAATAGTTCTCAGGCCAGGTTGCACGTTAAGTCACCTGAGGAATTTTACAAAGCACCAGTGCCTACGCCCCACCAGAAGCCCCATCAGCAGAGGGAGGGAGAAGTGGTATTCAAACAGAAGCATTTGTTTTTAAGTCCTCCAGGTTAAGAACCAATGATCCACAGACTTGAAGGCACAATAAGAATTTTGGTTTTAGTCAATGAATGCCAATGAATGCCTTGTCAGGGTTATCAGGGGGAAATCAATAATGTCATGAAGATGTATATAGCCTTGAATTAAGATTCAGAATAAATACTTTGCCCAAATTCTTCATGTGTTTTTCCTTCTACCTAATTTGTGTATTTATACACAAACACAGAGAAAATAAAGATGGTCACGTGCAAGCAGAGAATGGTATAAAAGCATTTTCTATTCTTTCTAATGGTGATACCCATATAATACACTGATCAAGAATTCTGAAATTTTCTCATCACATAAGAAAAAAACATTCATTTTTTTCTTCATCCAGACTATTTTACATTACAAAGACTCAGGAAAATTAAAGTGTCAAAACCAACTTCTCTTCCTGACACATAACTCCAGTGTCCTAGGACCCTCTGACCCTCTGACCAACAAGTAATAGGAAACTTGAATCCGTTTTATCTAAATCTAAAATCTGAATTCTTCTGGTAGCTCTGTGACTTCTGGAAAGCAAGGCAGGAAAAATACCTCAGTAGTTCCACGACTGATTTCCATCCTCCCTCTTCATTGCCACCTCTTCCCAATTCTTAAAATTCCTTACCCACATTTTTTCATAGCACTTATACCTTCTGAAATAAGATTTCTTATTTTTTATTTAGGTTATTCATTCATTTATTCCATTTCTTGTCTATCCTCCCCACTGGCATTCAAGCTCCATAATAATTTTGTCAAATCTGTTTATTGATTTATCCTAACATCTAGAGAAGTGCCTAGCACATAGTTCGTGATTCAATAAATGAATATTTATTGAAGAATGGAATGAAAGTAGATGTGGTCATTATTCTTATTTTTCAGATGAAGAAACTAAGGCTCAAAATGGCAAATGAAGTGTATAAGGTCACATCCTTAGGAAATAACAAATTTAGGATTAAAATGCACATCTTTCTCACCCTAAAGTCTGTGTGTTAACCACTACACACTAATCTTTAGTAAAGCATTTAAAGCTGAGACTAGAATTCTGTGCTGTGGTCAGACTGCAGACAGCCTTTAGTACCAGAGTAAGGAGTTATGACTTTGAGCTGCCATTAGTTGGAAGTTATTGAAGGACACTGAGCAGGAAAGTAACAGCATCAAAGTAGCGTTTCAAGAAGATTTATCTGCCATCATTGTGGAGAATAGATGGGAAGGAGAAGAACAACAAGGCAGCAATATAGTTCAAAGAAAAAAGCACGACGTCCAGATAATTTTAGGAACTTGTCAAAATAAAGTCTATAAATCACTGGTAACATCAAATTATTCTTCACCTGTGAAATGCAGACCTGTTATAAATGTTCATTCAACAAATATTTATTGAGGGCACACAATGTTCATAACAGTCATCAACAGGTTCTATCAAACATTTTATGTCAAGTAATAAGACAAGATCATCTGTACATGGTCATGTCCATTTCATTCCACTTGGTGGGCATGTGAATAGCATAGATAACTGAAAGATCTTCAAAGAACCACAGTAAAAATAAAAGTGAAAGTAGAAAAGGATATCCAAAGTAGTAAAAAGTTTATTCATTCACCAAATGTTGGTTCTGTACTTGCTCTATGAAAGACACTCGGATTATTTCCTGAGTCAGAAATGGATCTTAATCCCCGAATACAAAGTGCCCTTAGTAAGAACAATACCAACAACAACAAAATGCACATAAATAGCCTGAAAATAAAGAGATTATGATGGAAGAAGTTTAGATAAAGTACTATGTGAACTGAGAGGAGAAACAGATAACCTTAAACTTGGGATTGCAGAAATCTTCAGTGAATTGCTAGTAACTGAGCTATAAAATATATTCCACCAAAGTACATCCAAAATAATGCATTAATGGATTTTGTGTGTAATTCTTGGTAAACATAAATAACTTTTAATGACACTGGGAACAAAAAAATATAACGATCGTGATGCATTTCTGGAAGAGACATTGTAAAACTCATGAGGCCAAAAGCAAGACTGCAAATTGTACAGGCCCTTTCATGGTCACTATAACTTTTAAGTAGGGTTCTGGGTTGGAATCCTCAAGACTCTCAGTAGGTTTACCTTGGCCTCTACTACTTGTCTAAGTTTGATAGTTGATATAACCTCCTTGGATCTTCATTTCTTTGTTAGAAAAAAAAAAGTCTATGAACCAGTAACCACTTCTCATTTGCTCTTAGTCATATGGGTATCAATTCTAAAATGCTATATAATATAAATTCTACCAATAGGCCACTTTATAGATAACCCTGAGTGATCCATACTAGTGAGATTTACACTGCGTACCTACTATAAAGAGTTACATGCACATATTATGACATCATAGCTCCCAATTCATTGTAGCTCCTTTTGTCATGAGAAATGAGAACTTCAAATTATGAAATAAGACAATCACTCCAGTAATCTGCTAATATAAGTTGGTAAAAGTTTATATAGTCTCAATATTTCTTAAGTTTTTTTTTCTAGCAGAGGTGACTTTCTGAAATATGTATTCCTACATAACTCTAAAATATTTTATTTTTATCTTTATATCAAAGTTAGAAAGATGGAGAATTGTATTTGCGATAGTACCTGAACCAGAGATGAAGACTTCTTAATATCACTGTCAGTATCCTGACTGAGCTACTTTGTGATTTGGGACAAGCCATGTCTTCACTCTTTCTATGCTTTCAAGACTATGGAACATTTTAAAAATGGTTCTTAGTGGTTGTATTCATTTTCTAGGGTTGCCATTAACAAATTACCACAAACCTGGTGGCAGGTTTATTCTCTGGCCATCCAAGCGGGTAATTTTGAATGTGGAAATCCAGAGAAGCTAAAAAGCAAATGCATTCCTGTAATGGAAGCCCAGGAATATATAGCAAATGTGACCAGCAGCTCCTCTGCCAAGTTTGAAGCCGCACTGACGTGAGATTTATAAACAGAGGTTTATTCTCTCAGAGTTCTGGAGGCTAGAAGTTCAAAATCAGGTTGTCAGCAGGGCCATGAGCCTTTCAAAAGCTCTAGGGAAGAATCCTTCCTTGACTCTTCCAGCTTCCGGAATGCATTTCTTGGCTTGCGGCAGCATAACTCCAATCTCGGCCTCCATTTACACATGGTGTTCTTCTTCCTCTGTGTCTCTGTCTACTCTTTCTCTTTGAAGGACACGGTTCATTGCCTTTAGGGTCCACCCTAAGGCAGTAACTCTCATCTTAACTACTTACATCTGCCAAGATCCTATTTCCAAACAAGGTCACATTCTAAGGTTCCAGGTGAACATGAATTTTTTTCAGACATTATTCAACCTATTAAAGCAGTTATGAAATATTCTACCAATTTATATAAATTAGCATATATATCAAGGCACAAATTTTTATTAATGTTATAAAGTTATATGAAAAAGGAAAATAATCATTGATGCTTCCAGCTGAGTGAGTGACAGACAACAAAGTGGTGTGAGCAGAGGAAAGGCATTATCTGACTTAAGTTTTAAAAGAATCACTCTGGCTGAACTGTTGAGAATAGATTATAGGTGAGCAGGGTAGAAACAGGGAGGCCAATGAACTGGTGAGAAGTGCTTGAATTCTGAATATATTCTGAAGGAAGAATAAATAGGATGTGCTAATATAAAATGTGAGAGAAGGAGAAGAGTTAAGAATGACTAAGATTTTTGGCTTAAGCAACTGGAGTGCCGGAACTGCTAAAAACTGAGGTAGAGAGGACTGCAAGTCGGGAAGTCTTTGGTGGAAGATTCATAATTCAATTTCAAACACAGTAAGTTTGAGAGGTCTCAGAATCCAAAAGAATATATCTAGTAAGCCTTGGTTGTAAATATCTAAAAATTAAGATAAACGTGTGAGCTGGATTTATCAATTTTCAAGTTGTAAAATTATAAGATGGCATATAAAGCAATGAGATCAGATTGGATGAGATCACTAAAGAAGTGAGTATAGATAAAGAACAGATAAATCCAATCCCATTTTCTGAGCTACCTCAACATTAAAAGGTGACATGAAGGGAGGACACCTGCAAAGGAGATTGAGAAGGAGCAGTCAATGAGGTAGAAAATCAGGAGAGTGTGATACCCTCTAAGACAAGTAACAAAAGTATTACAAGGCGATAGGAATGATTAAGGTGTTTCGGATGTTATTCATAGTCAAGTAAGATACGAGTTGAGAATTGGCCATTGGATTTTAGTAAGAGGGAGGAGGTAAGTTGTCTTCATAAAAAGTCTTCTTGGTGAAGTCATAGTGGAAAGAAACTGATTGGAGTAGTTTATATTTTAAAGCAATAATTCAAAACAGTGAGTTCAGAAAATTCTATTAAGATAATTTTCTCTTAACTTCTTCATGAAGATGTCTGAAGACTAAACGATACAGCACATGGTTGAGTGGAAGGCTCGGCATACAGTAGACAATAAGCAGTAGCTCTAATGATGGTAAAGATGTTGTTAATTATGCACACAAAACTTCTAATTCTATAGGAGTGCCAATCTCCTCAACAACAATTTCTCACCTCCAGGAATCTATCTTTTGAGATCCAGTTTATATCTCATGTAAGAATGAGTAAATTAGGCATGCCCAAAATGGGTACATTAATAATGAAATAAATTACAACTCATCAATTACCCTAAAGAAAAAGACAAAACTACAATAGAAACATACTACACAGCAGCAAATAATGAAGACAGTTATAAGTGAGGAACTAATAAAGACTTTTGATACTTTTTATCCTCCCTTTAAAAGCTAGGGGGAAACAAATTATGATGTATGAGATAGAATATTGTACCGCCAGTAAAATTGTTTTAAGGAATATTTGATGTGGCAGGAAAATGTCCAAAATATAAATTCAAAGACTTAAGCAGAATATAAAAATGAAATAAAGTAGGATCCCTATTAGAAATATAAAGGAAAAAACCAAAACTTTAATTATAATAATCTATATGTGGTTCGCTTATAGGTATATTTATATCCTTTCCTATATTTTTCTACATTGAAAAAACATTTTTTAAATAAAGATTGTGTGTTACTGTAACTTGAAAGAAGAATTAATCTTCCAAAGAGGAAATCATGTATTATATTTAAGGAATTTTTTGTTGTTGTTGTTGCGTTGGGTCTCCGTTGCTGTGTGCGGGCTTTGTCTAGTTCCGGAGAGTGGAGGCTACTCTTCGTTGCGGTGCCCAGGTTTCTCATTGCGGTGGCTTCTCTTGTTGCGGAGCACGGGCTTTAGGGCATGCGGGCTTCAGTAGCTGTGGCACGCGGGCTTAGTTGCTCCACAGCATGTGGGATCTTCCCGGACCAGGGACTGAACCCGTGTCCCCTGCATTGGCAGGCAGATTCTTAACCACTGCTCCACAAGGGAAGTCCTAAGGGATTTTTAATAATAACAATATTTGTAAAGTATTTTTATTTAAAGGAATAAGATTTTGTTTTGAGAACTATTAACTTCAGGTAAATTAGGGGTCTTTTTGCACTAATTTCTTTTTGTAGAGTTTTCTATGATTCCTAAAGCATTTTTTTAGTGCATCTATTTAATCCTCAAAAGATGGAGGCAGTGAGATTCTGTTTGGATAAGACTTCTAGTTAAGGCCAGAGCCATAATAAAGTCCAGATCTTCCAACCACAGGACAGGTGTTCTTGCCACTATACTATTTTATATCCAATATCCCCACTCATTATACCAACTCAATAGAATCAGTGAGACAGACCTATAAGAAAACTCATGTGAAAGTACTTCCAAAAAGTATGAAACAAAAAAGATTAAGGATACTGGTTCTAGTAATGCCAAATATAATTTTTAGATGAATATTCTAGCACATTTCCACAGCCTGATTCTATTTAGAAATATGGTGAGATTCAATGATAACACAATACTTTCCATTCATTTATCATGAAAAAAAATCATAAAGTTTAGATACAGAGAAGAGTAGGTCTGCTCCAAGCCTCTCATTTTATAGATCAAGGCACAGTGATACAGGGAGAGGGAGACACCCTAAAAGTAGCAAAGCCAAGATTAGAACTATAATGTACTCATTTTCCTGACTACAGCAGTTTGCAACTTGTCAAGTGTTTCATCAGATAATATAAAGCTAAATAATTAAAATAGTTTAACTCTGGAATATGATTTAAAATCGTATCATTTTTAGTCATATGGAAAGGAATCAACGGAATCAAATAAATAGACCATATAAAGACCTTGCTAGATATAAAGATTTTCTACATGTCAATTTTAACATTACAAATCAGTAATGAGAGGAAAGACGTCACAAGTAATTATTGAAAAAAATACATCCTCATTATTACACAAAAATAAAATACATACAGATCAAATCATTCAATGTGAAAAAAATTAAAAACAGAAAAACTCAAAGAATTTGTGAAGACAAGAACCTCTCAGTTTAGTCCTGAACAGGTCTTTCCTCCAATTACAGCCCAAAGTTTTATATTTATCTTCCTTTCCCTATGGAGTTTACTGGTACCACCAAATGTGTCATAGTTAGAAGCAGAATTTTACCAACACCCAGATTCTGTAACTGCTTCATATATTCTACAATGTCTAATATATCACATCTTTTAAGCCTTCGTCCATTTATCTTTACACTTCAAAACTCTGAACATGAGGACAGCATATATTTATGTTCAGTATTTAATAGTAAAATTTTAATGTAAATACAATAAAACATAAAAATGTAAGTACAATAAAACATAAAAATGATTTTTAAAATTGTGATTAGAAAGTACTCTAATTAGCAAATGTGTTTTAAATTAAATTACAAATAACATGGTGAGATAAGTATTCTCATATATTGATAATGAGATGTGAATATTAGTGGCCTTTCCAGGAAGTCATTAAAAATGTCCATCAAGAGACTTTTAAAAATATGTACACCTTTAAAAAATAAATCCCATAACCAAGAATATAGCCTAAGAATATAGTCAGCAATATGTTTAAAATTGTTTAAAAACAACTTCCTAAAAATGTTTCTAACATTATTTAGTGGTAAAAAAATTAGGAGCAATACACATGAAAATTAATGAAAGGTAGTTAATTATGGAAGTTATGATAAATACACATGATAAAATATTACCCATTAAAACTATGTTTTGAAATCTATCTCATGCAGGACAAAATGCTCATGCTATATTGATCAAAAAAGTTTAAATTTTATTTTAGTATGTGGAAATTTCTGGGTGGCATTCCACATTATTTTTCTTCTCTTTATTTGTATTTTATATTTTACTACAATAATTATTTATCAATTTTATTATCAGAGAAATAAATAGTACTTTTTTATGTTAATATAATAAATTAGATTAGATTTTTCATTTGCCTTCAAGTTAAAATATCTAAAGAAGATTTGGTTAGTAACAGTTGGATACTTTTCAAGTTATATAACAAATTTTACATCAATTCTGTATAATATGCAATGAATTCTAGAAACTAAACTCAAATATTTATAACTAAATCATACATATAAGCAATAGAAAAACTTATAGATGCATACTGAAAAATATTACAATGAAGTGTTGTTCTTATTTCTAAAATCCATTCCTTTCTTATCTTCAAGGAACAAATGTTTCTGGAACAGCTGAGTTTTTATTTTGGAAAAATATAACCTTGACTCTCTTCACATCATACACAGAAATTAACTCCAATCTTATAAACTACAACCATAAATCTTCTAGAAGAAATACAGAGTGGCCTCGGCGTAGGCAGAGATTTCTTAAATAGGATACCAAAAGAACAATAAAAGAAGAAAAAAAGATACACTGGACTTCATCAAGATAAAAAATCTCTGCTCTTTGAAAGATACCTTTTAAAAAAATTTTAAAGGCAAGCCATAAACAACCCAATTACAAACTAGCCAAAAGAATCTGACCAACACTTCATAAAAGAAAACTGGCCAAAAAAAAAACATGAAAAAAATCTCAATATCACTAGTTATCATGACACGCAAATTAAAACCACCATGATGTATCATTACAAACTCACAAAAATGGTTAAAATTACAAACACTGACTAGGAAGTGTTGGCCAGGATGTGAGTAACTAAATCTCTCCTATGTTGCTGATGGGAATAGCAAAGTCTAACAACTTGGGAAAACAGACTGGCAGTATCTTACAAAATTAAAATACATTTAGCATATGACTGAGCTCTACCACTCCTTGATATTTACCCAAGAGTTGTAAAAACATATGTCCACATATGTAAACAAAGATTTGTGTACAAATGTAGCAACTTTATTCACAACAGCCATGGAAAGAATGGAAATGTCCATCAACAGGTGAAAGGATAAACAAATTGTAATATATACATACAACAGAATACTGCTCAGCAATAGAAGCTCTGATACACTCAACACCAAAGATTAATCTCAAAACCCATATGCTGAGCAAAAATAACCAGACACACAAAAATGCATAGTCATTGTCAGATTTTCTAGAAGAGGCAAAACTAACAAATAGTCACAAAAGACCTATCAGTGGTTGTCTGGGGCTAGAGTGGAGGGATTGACTGCTTGGGATATGTGGGAACATTTTAGGAGGGGATCATCCTTGTGAGGTTGAACCCTGGGATTCACTTGTCAAACTCATCAAATTGCATACTTAAAAGGGAGCATTATGTTATACCTCAATAAAACTTATTTTAAAATAATCTTCCTTATCTAGCTACTATCCTCAATCATTCCCAAAGCTATATTTACGTAGAGCCTTACTTATTGACTAACCATGGGTCCTGTTCTACAACTCCATCACTTTATTCTTGGTAATTTTCCCTTTTTATTGGATTTTTTTCACTTTTAAACCTGTCCAGTATTACTTTCTTTTATTCATTTTCCATCATCTCCATTTTCCCATCTTCTTTTAACAGATGAATAAAATCTACCACACACTTACATCTTTTTCAATATTCCTCAGTCGAACTTTCGTAAATGTTCCTCTGGGTCTTCTATGTATTAGTTCATTCCACACATCCTACCTGATCTGCCTGTTCCATCAGAGCTCTCTTCAATGACAACACTCTCATGTGTCAATATGCAATGTTCTTAGACACCCTGCATCACAGCAACAGTGTATAACAGTGCAACGCAAGACACATTCTGAAGGAAAAAAAGAGAGTCCCTTGGCTATACATTTGCCAGTTGGGGCTGTAAATCAAACTACATAAGCCAATAAAAAGTAAAAGAAAACGTTTGGACTATGTGTGTAAACAGTAACAACAACAAAAATATGTTTGCCATGATAATTGAGTTATTTCAAGTTGTTTAATCATCCACCTATACTGGATACTCTATTATCATGAGAACACTCAGGAAGTGCCACGCTGCTTGTGCATTCATTCTTCATTCATTCAACAATTATTAATTGAGCACCCAGGATGAGTACCTGTCTCTGCTGCAACACAGCCCTTTAGTGACCATGATTTCCAGTGGGTAGAGATAAAACTTGTCCATTTCCATTTTACTGGTGGACTATTTGGTAATACGTTTTGTCCTCCATTCTCTGCTCAGTCTACTCTAGTCTTTATGGAATTGAAAATTAGATCTTGTCCTCAAAAGGCAGATATTGGCTTATTGATGTTTTTTTCTCTTTATTTCATATATTCTCACTCCTCCTGATAGCACAGGATTGATATGCTGACATTTCATTCATACAATTCTGAATTCCTTTCTCCCCCTCTAAACGTGAAAATAAGAGTGATTATTTTTCTAACCCTAGCTCTGACACAATCAAGCATTCAAATGTTTGTTGAATGGATTGTCTCATTTTATTTCATACTAAATAAGTAAAGATTTTGAAGAGTTACTTTTTTATACACTATCTAAACTTGATTTTACAAAAACAGAAAACTTTCTTGTTCTACCAGTTAATTTACAGAGCAAAGAATTTAAATGAATTAATATTCCATTTAGTTACCATCTAATTCAAGTGGTTTTAATTAATAAATAAAACTTAAGTGTCTGAGTCTCTATCTGAATAAAGATAAAAAAATAATCTAGAAACAATAAATGCTGGAGAGGGTGTGGAGAAAAGGGAACCCTCTTGCACTGTTGGTGGGAATGTAAATTGATACAGACACTATGGAGAACAGTATGGAGGTTCCTTAAAAAACTAAAAATAGAACTACCATACGACCCAGCAATCCCACTACTGGGCATATACCCTGAGAAAACCATAATTCAAAAATAGTCATGTACCAAAATGTTCATTGCAGCTCTATTTACAATAGCCAGGACATGGAAGCAACCAAAGTGTCCATCATCGGATGAATGGATAAAGAAGATGTGGCACATATATACAATGGAATATTACTCAGCCATAAAAAGAAATGAAATGGAGGTATTTGTAATGAGGTGGATGGAGTTAGAGTCTGTCATACAGAGTGAAGTAAGTCAGAAAGAGAAAAACAAATACAGTATGCTAACACATATATATGGAATCTAAGGGAAAAAAAAAAAAAAGGCCATGAAGAACCTAGTGGCAAGACGGGAATAAAGACACAGACCTACTAAAGAATAGACCTGAGGATATGGGGAGGGGGAGGGGTGAGATGTGACAGGGTGAGAGAGTGTCATGGACATATATACACTACCAAATGTAAAATAGATAGCTAGTGGGAAGCAGCCGCATAGCACAGGGAGATCAGCTTGGTGCTTTGTGACCACCTAGAGGGGTGGGATAGGGAGGGTGGGAGGGAGGGAGATGCAAGAGGGAAGAGATATGGGAACATACGTATATGTATAACTGATTCACTTTGTTTTAAAGCAGAAACTAACACACCATTGTAAAGCAATTATACTTCAATAAAGATGTTAAAAAAAATAAAAAATAAAAAACTAAAAAAATTAAAAATGTATTAGTGCTACTCTCTTGCATATTTAATAAACAGCACTGCATTACCCTTCCAAACCTTATCTGATGATAAACACATCTTTTCTTTTCCAGAAACCTTCAACGGTTCCCCATTTCCTAAAGAACAAAGCTAAAAATTCATTTCCCCAGCACTCAAAGTCCTTTAAAATCTGCCTTTATCCTAACTTTCAACCTAAAATCTAGAAATCCCCTTTGAGTCTGACTCTGCCCCAATCAACCGATTCACTGATTTCTTACATCCTCATTTTGGGAAAGCCAATAGCTTTCCTTTGATAATTTATTCCCTCCTGGTACTTGCTCCCTCCCAATTTTCAAACGTCCACATAATTTATATCTGTCAGGGCCTCTCACAGCAGTTTACTTGGTATCTCTCTTATAGCAGCCGCCACTTTCTATCTTGTAATGTACATGTCATGTCTCCAGTAGACTGTGTGATTCCTGAAGACAGATGTTCTATTTGATTAAACTTTGGATATTTCATAGTACCTAGCCCAGTACCACTGAATAAATGGACGCAAAAATTGTATCAATCGTTTTTATTAAAGTTTTGGGAAAAAACAGTGCTTCACTACTGTTCAGAACTTTTAATCATTCTTTGTAAGACTTCAGAGGCTTGGCCCCAAAGGAAACTGCTGAGGAAAATTGCAAGCTAAATTAATTTGTATACTGTAGAAACTCAATAAATGTAAAATTGCTAAAGTCTGAAAGCCTACCTTTCAGACGGGTAAGCCTGCCAGAGTAATTTTCTCCTAATTAAATGAGACATTTTTTTACCCAAGGTCGTGGCCACCTCCTTCTTTGTCCTCCAGAAATATTCCTATATGCGTAAATATTTTATAAATACTATATAAATGTCATGATTATTTTGCCTTAAAGGAGTCTAGGCACCTGAGTCAGGGACACGGCATAACACTGTAGTTCAAAGTGTGGGCTCAAAAGTCTGACAAACCAGGCTGTGAGCCCTTTCTTCCCTCTTCTTAGTTTTGCAACCTTGGGGAAATTAATTAACCTTTTCAGACCTCAGTTTCTTATATGTAAATGAGAATAATAATAGTACCTACCCTCAATGCCACTGTGAGAACTAATCGAAACAGTGTATCTATAAAGCACTTGGCACAGTAAACCTCATAATTGTTCATTATTACAATTTATTTTTCTTCCTGACATTGCTATGTCCATGTGGACTGGAGAAGGGCTCAGAGTGAATTATGAATAAAACTATGAAAGGCAAAAGCAAAATCAAAGGTCAAAATTTTATAAAGTCTATTAACTTTTGAAAACTATTTATAAACTTGATCGAAAATTATCTGGGACATACATGCCTTTAATCCAAGGTGACTGTCCATGTGTCCCACTTTTTGTATGACTATAAATATTATCACCTGAAAGTTCCAGTGGTCATCATAATTTATGCGGGGCAATTCCAATACTGACAGTGCATTTTAACCAATCACACTCTTCTATCCTCCCCGCAAAAGGTAAAGCCATATTTTTAAAAAACAAGAAAAATGTGGTGGTGTTAGTTTTTTTTTCTTTTTAATTAATTAATTAATTTATTTATTTTAATGGCCGCGTTGGGTCTTCGTTGCTGTGCACGGGCTTTCTCTAGTTGCGGCGAGCGGGGGCTACTCTTCGTTGTGGTGCACGGGCTTCTCATTGCAGTGGCTTCTCTTGTTGTGGAGCACAGGCTCTAGGCACATGGGCTTCAGTAGTTGTGGCACGCAGGCTCAGTAGTTGTGGCTCGCGGGTTCTAGAGTGCACGGTCAGTAATTGTGGCGCACGGGCTTACTTGTTCCGGGGCATGTGGGATCTTCACAGACAAGGGCTCAAACCCGTGTCCCCTGAGTTGGCAGGTGGATTCTTAACCACTGCACCACCAGGGAAGTCCCAAATGTGGTGTTAGTTTTAACACTTTAATTCTCAGGTTTTCAGTTTCCTCTCACACCTACTCACAGGAACTCTCCCCTGAAGCACTAAAGATTAATCAAACAAAATCAACAAACATTTACTGTTTAATAAATAAGTACATGGCTAGGCGTTAATGTTACGAGGAGATCATTTAGAAAGAAACAAAAGAGAGAATTCCCTGGCAGTCCAGTGATTAGGACTCTGCTCTTTCCCTGCCAGAGCCTAGGTTCAATCCCTAGCTGGGAAACTAAGATCCTGCAAGGCTACCTGTGTCCCCAGATTTATGAGAAGAAACCAGGAAGGGTCCCAGGCAGGACCAAGGGAAACGTGGAGGTATGGCATTGAGATTCCAGTCAACAATTCCACTCATCTTCTTGATTTCCCCCAATTTAGAGCAGCAGTGAAGAGGTCTTAAGGGATACAAGTGGATGAAAGTAACTTTGCAAAACCTTAAAATACCAGATAAGGTGATACTGTTTTATAAACGACCTGAAACCAGAATGGTCCCTAGGAAATATTTTCCTGACTGGGATTTATACATCCTACTAGACAGGGAGTTTTGGCTAAGTCTCTCTAGTGTCTCTGAGAATGAAGACAAGACACTCAATTCACATTTTCAGACTGTGTACTCCATACTGGTATTTGAATGAAAGCATGGCACTTAAACTCCAGTGCAAACTGGCATTAAGTGATAACAAAGCCCTTTACTGAACTTGCATTATAATACCCAACTCCTGTTCCATTGGTTGTTAAAATTCTGTCACTCCCTCTTAACCACACCGTGAAATCATAGGAGGTACTGGTCTCTGGCTCCAGCTCCTGGCACAGCACTGCTCTAACCCTTGTAATGTCCTACGTTATAAGAGTACCAGGAATATCTTTTGTTCTAATGTTTGGTCCATGACGCTGGTTCCTGACACGGAGCTCCTACATCCCTTGGAATTTCCTGGGATTAGAGCATCTAATAGGAGCATCTTTTGTTTTAATGAGTTGACTCTGGGTGGGCTCCTGGATAGCTCCTGGATGGGGCTGGTCACCAGAAAGACCAAGCCATGATTAGATACTTGGAATATTCAGCTCCACCTCCCATCCTCCAGGAATGGGAGAGGGGCTGGAGACTGAGTTGGTGATTGATCATATCTATATGATGAAACCTCCATAAAAATCCCAAAAGTATAGGGTTCAGAGAATTTCTGGGTTGGTCAACACATGTACATGACAGGAGGGTCATACACCCCAACTCCATGGGCACAGAAGCTCCTGCACTTGGGACCTTTCTGGACTTCAACCTATGTAACTCTTCATCTGGCTGTTCACACATATCCTTTACTATATCCTTTATAATAAACTGGTAAATGTAAATAAATGTTACCCTGAGTTCCGTGAGGCATTCTGGCAAATTATCAAACTCAAGAAGAGGTCAAGGAAACACCAAGTTATAGCTGGTCGATCAGAAGTACTGGTGACAACCTGGGACCGGCGATCCGTGTATGAAGTGGGGGCATCCCTGTGGGACTGAGCCCTTAACTTGTGGGGTCTGGTGCTCACTCCAGATAGGCAGTGTCAGAATTGTAGGACACTCAGCTGATGTCGTAGAGAATTGCTTGGTGTGGGGGAAAAGTCCACACATCTGGTGTTAGAAGTATTGCGTGTGTGAGTAAAAGAGAAACACAGAAGTGATTTCCCCATATGCTCACTCTGCCTCAGTTTCCTTATATGTAAAAGAAGAAGAACGTCTACTTCACATATTTTTTGTTAAAATTAAGTTAACATGTGTAAATAATTTAGAACAATCATAGCTTATAATTATTTTTGTTATCATTGGCTAATGTACTTATCTTTGTCTATATACAAGCAACAACTCTTTCTTAGATGTTCCTCTCCCTCCCCTTTTCTTGAAGGTAAATTTTATTTCATTTCCCAAGTATGTGTAATATGTTCGAGATTCAAGATCAGTTAAAGAATTGCAGGTTCCTTCCCTTCATAACTTTATATCCCTTTTGTCTTCTGTGATGATGAGAAGGCTTTTCCGGGGTTTCTAAGCAGACCTCTCCCCCATGTCACTTCCACATCATCAGTTCTCATAGCAGACTACACATTGTCTATGGACTGACCAAAAGCCAGATACGAAAATAGTTCATTTTCCATAGTTTTATTGAAAAAAATAGCTAGAAACATAATTCTTCATTTGGAGATGAGCATGATTTAAAACCATGACTCATATCCATTTCGTTTTACAGATGGTGACTGAGGCCCAGAGAGACAAATTAACTTGCCTGAGGACGTGCGGCCCTGGGCGGAGGAGGTGGAGGAGGACTCATTATGCATGGTGCTCATGCAGACTGGCCACGTGACCTCAGACGTCCCCAAAGCGTTTGTGGGTGAACTGCAGCAGCACTGGTCCTTTTAAATACCTGTTCTCTCAAATAGCTATTCTAACTCTTCCAACTTGGGAGCAGCACCACTTAGTACTCCATACCAGTTAGGAGTTAGAAATATCCTTCAGGGCTTCCCTGGTGGCGCAGTGGTTGAGAGTCTGCCTGCCAATGCAGGGGACACGGGTTCGAGCCCTGGTCTGGGAAGATCCCACATGCCGCGGAGCAACTAGGCCCGTGAGCCACAACTACTGAGCCTGCATGTCTGGAGCCTGTGCTCCGCAACAAGAGGGGCCGCGATAGTGAGAGGCCCGCGCACCGCGATGAAGAGTGGCCCCCGCTTGCCGCAACTAGAGAAAGCCCTCGCACAGAAACGAAGACCCAACACAGCCATAAATAAATAAATAAATAAATAAATAAATAAGAACTATCCTTCAGTGCATTTTAGCTCTAAGTGGCCCCAGAGTGGCATAAAAGTGTTAACACGCTCCCCTAACAAGAACTTATGTGACCCAAAAGCAATCCTCTAGAAAATAGGAAACGGAAAAGGATTCATGGGTCTGTATCTAATATTGGAACAAGTCTTTGTGCTCTCATGAAAGTCCCTAAAATAATCATTTTTTTTTACAGCATCGTTCAATAATTGATGTATGAAATGATAATGCTGACTCAGAAGCAAAGATTTAATTATATCCCATATACTCCATTTAATAAGGAAGAGAAGAATGTAATCCATTTTAGAAAGAATAATGATGGCTTTTAAGTTTGATATTTAGAGTTTAATAATGTAGTCAACTTCCTACTGAACCGTTCCATTCAGTTGCCCAACAGGTGTCTCAAACTCAACATGTCCAAAATAAACTCAATAACCACCCTCAAATCATCTCCTCCTCCATCTCCGCTCTCAGGAACCTGGATCAAATAATGCCCTGCAAGAAACCTGAGATCTGTCCTTGACATTTCCATCTCCTCCACCCACCAAAGCCAGTCAAGCAAGCTCCCAATATCTCAAATACCTCTTCATTTTACCCACTTCTCTCACAACTCACTGGCACTACTCCACTCTAAGCAGGCCTCACTTCCCACAGAGAATTCATGAAAGGCTACCACAACTTCCTACCCTGCCTCCGTGAAGAGGTGACTCTTCCCCAGTCTAGTCTCCACATGTGATCTTTCCACAACACAGAGGTGATCATGTCTGCTATCTTTTAAACCTCTTCAGTGGCTTCCCATTTTTTTCAAATCCATTCAGTGGCTCTTATTCACTCGCTTAGTTATCTGTATTATGTAACAGATACATCAAACCCACATCCAAAACAAATCTAGGACCCTAATTACGCCCCACATTCAGTCAAAGTACTCACACCCACCCCATGCCACTGTTGCCCCCTACACATGACAAACGACATCCTAAATCCTATGTTCATAATTAGCTTTATTGCTTTATAAAAAGTCTTGTCATATCTCTGTAGAGTCCTAAAGTGTATATTTTAAATTTTTAGTTAGTTTTAGCTTTTCAAACTGTACCATGCCATATATCATCTCTGAAAGATATCAATATAACTTCTGTACTTACTATTGTATCATGAGGATTAATTCATACTGGTACAGGTTGCTGTGGTTCATTCATTTTGACTAAAATATACTATTCTATTTCATTTTATATCACTATTCATACATCAGCTTTTCCTTTGACTGACCTATGGATTATTTTCAGCTTTTATTTTTATGAACAGTAGCACTATGAAACATTTGTTTATATGGAAAAACTTATATCACTAGGAGTGCTGAGTCATCCATGAATTTTTTTAGATTTCAGAGATGATGCCAAACCGTTATCTGAAGTTACTATAAAAATGTGGAGATGCATCACCTCTAACAACTGGTATTATCAGCCTTTTTAATTTTTGCCAATTGAATGAATATAAATATATCATTAAAGTCTTGGTCTGCATTTCCCTCATCACAATTAATGTTAAATATTTTTTCATAAGGTTCTTTTTTAGTTTTGTTATATTTGTTTCCTTTTCCAAGAAGTGTCTATTCATGTTTATTGCCCATTTTTTCCTGTTGGCCTATGTGGGCTTCTCTTACTAATAACGGGAGTTATTTATATATACCTGACAATAACCTCTCAGTTACATGTTCTTTGAACATCTTCTACAGTTTGTAACTTCCCTTTTTACTTTTTTTAAGGTATATTTAAGTGAATCAACTTTCTCAATTTTAATATAGTCAAATTTATCAATATTTTCTTTTATGGTCAATGATTTTGTACAGTGTTTTAGAATTGTTCCTTAATTCATGGTCTTATAAATGCCTATTTTTTTTTCTGCTAAAAGTTAAGTTTTCTTGTGACATGAATATTTCCAAAGTATATCTTGGTTTATGACATGAGTTAAGCAGACAGCTTTATCTGTTTTCCACCCAGATTACCATTTTATTTTCAGCTATATTTATTGAAGAGCTCTTCTTTCCCCCATTGATCTGTAGTGCTTCCTCAGTCATATACTGAATGTTCCAAACGTGTGTGTGTGTACTTCTAGGGTCTCTATTCTGTTGCATTGTGCAGTTTGTCTACCCTTTGTGCCAATTACTACAGTCTTGATCACCAAGACTTTGTTAAGGAATTTGCCAAAAGTCACACAACTAATTCAAGGCGGAGGAGGTGAGGACCAGGTTGGTCAACAAAGCTGGGCTTTTAACTGTGGGGTAATCTTGTTATACCACCTATGAAGCCAGAGGTCCTGATGCTTGGGATTTTTTTCTTTGCCCATTACTGGGCTATGCTCTTCTTCTTCTTTTTTTTTAAACTGAGATATAATTCACATGCAACTTTGTGTAAGTTTAAGATGTACAACATGTTAACTTGAGAGGCACTTAAATAATTGATGATTTGGTGAATGAATGAACATATCTCAAAAATTAATTCAGAGTGTATGCTAATATTGGGTATTTACAAATTGTTTAAAATTTAGAACTAGAAGGGATCTCAGAAAACACCTATTCCAAGCCCTTTGTTTTAATAATGGAGACACAAATGTCCGGAAAGGTCAACTTTTTTGTCAAAAAAGCCTGTTTTTAACATATCTAGAACATGAAAGTTTCAGTCAAGTGCACTTTGCACAACATCACCTACCTGTAAATAAAATATTATTTGAAATACATGGCACAAATTCCTAAATAAAGTAATATTCTGAAATAATAAGTAACAGTAGAAGATGAAATTAAAAACCATAAAGCCTAATTTTCATTTTTTCAAGACAAATATTACTGTATAACATTAAATAAGTCTTAAAAATAAAGAGAGTATTGTTTAATTTTACATTTTAAGTACATGGAAAAATTACTATTTTTGCCTTGCATCATTAAATTTTACATTTTGAGATTTGAAACTGAGCATTAAGCACTTAAATCAGCAAAACTGCTTTTTTGGTACTTCCAGAAAAGGCTGTCATAGTTTTGCTGAATCAGATTATAACATTTTTTGTGACCAATCTAGAAGTCTCCGTTCAACAAATGACAAAGTGATCATTCTAAACTGATGTGATCCATCAAAACACACTTCCACTTTCAGCCAAGCATCAGCTCAACTGGTTCTAACAAAAAAACAAAAAAGGCTGATTTATTCTGGGATCCTAACCAAAGTTCAGCAAATTAATCCCCATATCCATTTATCAAAAACTGATGGACTCATAAAGTTCTCCTCTTTGAATAATTCTAGTTAAAGGCATAAAAAATGTATATAAACTACCTAAATGGGTCTAAGTTCTGTCAGTTCCAAAGTACTTTCTCTCAATTCTTTGTACTAGTCAAAAACTGTAGTGAGAGAATTAGACTCATTTTGAAAAGAGGAAGATAATCAGAATTTCTCCAGTTGGGCCAGAGCATTATTGCAAAGCAAACTAAAGATGTCCAACAAACTCTTTTGACAAAAATTAATTTTTGGAAATGCTTTTCTCTGTTTCCCTAAACCTCACACAACTGATAGTATCAATGAAATTCATTTCATTAGCATATTTTGATTAATAAATAACCTCAAAAATATCTGTAACATTAAAAGCAGATTACATCCATTGAATAAATGCAAATCTCAAGTCAGTAATTTAGATCCACTTTTCCAAAAGATACAAACATATCAACAGGGACTCAAAGTTTACCTTTTGTCATGTTTATAAAGAAACATTTTGCTAAGTAGAGAATTAATGTAAACTAGATTTTTTTTTTAATGTTTAATTCAATGAGAATAAAACTAATTTCAAGCATGCTTAAGTACTTTAGAAGCACTCATTTACTAGGAATATTTTAGAAGTAAATTAATAGGTATTTAAGTCAATAGAAAGCATAGAAAAATTACTTGGAATAACTTCAGGAAATGAATCTCTATGACTTTACTTAATAAATCACCATTTATATAAATTATTATGTTTCTTTAGCATTCACTCTTATCTAGTCATTGAAACTGGTTCCTAAATAGGGAATATTGAGTTAAAGTGACTTTATAATACACTTGAAATTATCTTTTGCCTTTAACATAGGGCAACAACCTGGTAGCCCACAGGTTAAATCTGGCCACCAACATGTGTTTTGTTAAAAATACATTGTGCCTTTTTTTTTTGCATTGCTTTTGGAAGTTTTAAGGGCTGTCATGTGTAGTCTCATTTTGCTACAATCCTCACCATCTCACTTCAGTAGTTTTCCTCTTTTATGTTATGTGCTTGGACTCTAAAGGCTTATGCTTCTGGAAGCCTAAATTTAAAATTCTGTCCAATTTGAATGTTCACTACAGTCACAAAACATTGGAATTATTAGAATTAGAAGGTACCTTAGAGGTTAGCTAACTCCTCATTTCTTCTGACAAGACACCTGAGGCCAAGAAACGTAAAGTAGCTTTCCCATGGTTAAATGTACATTAATAGTTCTGCCCAAATGTACTTCTGAGTCAATAAACTTCTATTTTGAAATTTCATGCTTTGTCATGAGTCACCACCATTTTTATCGCTATGAAAGAAACATTTGCTTCATAAGCACTTACCCCTGAGGGCAGGTAGCAGGGACCTCTCCTTCTTGTCATCACATTTGTTACATTCACTGAAGTACAGGAGTAAGAAGACATCAACGAGAACCCACATCAGTGAAGTGGCTAGAACCACCTTGCAGTAAACAAACCTCCTCATGTCTTTCCTTGATTTTTAGTTAACACAGAGATCGAAGACAGATACAACTGTGATAAATCCAAGCCACAGGGGTGAACTCCAGGATAAAGGCAGGATGCATCCCACTGTATTTAAAAAAAAAAAAAAAAAAAAGAAGAAGAAAAATTAATTATTGAACAGTTTATTTTGCATAAATGTGATATAACATGAAATATATGACTTATTTAATGCTCCCATATATACCGGCACTTGGCCTTCAAGTTCAGAATTAAAAGCCCAAATAAATGAAAGTTGTAAATAAGCCAGGTGGCTAAAATTCTAACAGCTAATCCTAGATCTGCCACTACTCTGCTGGGCCCTTGACAACTACTTGATTTCTTCAAGTTGTATTGCCTTTTTCTTAAAGTCCTTTCATGGTATTCTGTAAAGCACCAGGTTGTAAACTAGTGCAATTCTAAATTTACTGTGATTCAGCACTTTTAAGGAGCCAATACTGCTGAACTAGAAATCATCCTGGACTACTATATATTGCAGTGGCTAAGAGCTGGACTTTATGCATAGATAGGCCTGGGCCTATTTACTTCCTATGTAGGGGAGACTTTCTAAGCCTCAGTTTTCTCATCTATAAAATGAAAATAATAATGCCAAACTTAAAGATTTGCTATGAGGACCAAATACGATAACACTTGCAAACTGTCCTGCAGAACACATAGTTATTAATGTTAAGATATAAAACAAACACACACAAAAAATTCTCAGATTCTCAAAAAGGGCAATTACATGGAATAAGTCACCAGTTATTTAGACTTAAAAAGCCCATCTGGTCTGCATAGAAAGTATCCACTACAAATGTGCATTTGAGAATGGGCAGTACAAATTCAAAGAAATTATCAGAGGATAATACATTAATATAAAGTGACTTAAAATAACCAGAGCAAGAATTCTAAAGGCATAACAAAGACATGTGTGCAATTATTGAGAGATATTCAATACCATACACATATTTGTTTTATTTACACTACATAGAACAATAACTACCTGGTTAATTCATTTCTATCTATACAGTAACTATATCAAAATAAAAGTCTCATATAATTTGCTACATTAAAATAATAGAAACTGAACTATATATTTATTGATGTGAATAAGATAAGTAACAGTTTTGACAGATATTTGAGGAGCACAGCTATTAAATACAAAGATACTTGGACTATTTCAGAAACACTTGTCTCAAAATAAAAACATCAAAGTACAATTTGCTGAGGCAGAAGTTCTTTAAATTAATGGCAGCTGACTTTGCATCATAAAGCAACACAAATGCTGTTGCCTGTTACAAATCTAACCAGACTAGTAACAAATTCAAAGTTTACATGAAGTGACAATTTAAAAAATTATTATAACAAAGACTCTACTTTCAATGTCTACATAAAATTTACATTTATTCAACATATATTTAAAACAGAAAGATACAAAATGTACAAATCCAAGGAATGCATGATATCTGAGGTTTATTTGTTATTTTTCTTGAAAAAATGGCATGCTAATTATTTTATTTCATTTCAACTTCATTTTTCTGTAAAAATTATAACTAAACACTGGAACTCAACCTCTAAACCTGACGACAAGGGAAGGATTCCCATATATATATTTCCTGTTACTTTATGTATATTTCACTGAATATGATATTTGAAACAATTCAAGCTGTTAAATTTTCTGTCTTTCTTTGGTCCTAAGATGGAACAGGTGCCTTCAGTTTGTTGTAGAAAAAAGTCCTATGGAAAAGCATATATAACACTAATGGTAACTAGATGGCCATTCCCAGATTTAGAAGGAATACCTTAAAATAAAATATCCTATAATAAAAATCTATATATTATATAAGATCTATATATTACAGGATCTTTTTATCATAAAGATCTATAATAAAAGACATAAAAAGAACCATCCCTGGCTGTGTCATAAAACGGAAACATGAGTTTAGGTAGGCATTTTGCCTCTCTGTGCTTCATTTTCTTTACTTATATTTCCTTCCCCATCCATCTCACAAACTTGTAAGGCTTAAGCAAAATAACGAATGAGAACATTTTTTAAAAGAAATATAAAGAATATTATTATAATAGAAAACCTGAAATCACTTAATATTAAATATTAAAATGTCTAAGATAAGTCATTTCCTAATAAAAGCCTAACAGTAGAGGTTATTGAGAATTTAATTTAAACTTTAGCCATAATAGAAAGTGAAAATCACATCTTATTGCCACTTCAAGCATCATTCAAATTATTCTAACTTCATACCCTGGTACATCTATATGTCAAGATATTAACACTGAGAAAACTCTGACTTTACTATTTTATGTGATAAAACTAAGCTGCTGTAAACATTTTTGTTTATTTATGAAACAACCTTTCCTTATATATTTCAAGTTTTTAATTCTATCTACTGTGAAAACACCTCTACCTAAAACATACTAAATTTTGTCATTCTTTATCTGGTGGTACTTGTAAAATAGTAATCTCCTACACTGTTTCAATACTCGTCTTCATAAGAACAAAACTGATTGAGCAGAAGCATGGTACCATATACAAAGTAACACTAACCAACATAAGCACAGTTGGTGGCCCAGGTTTATTTAAGAGAATCAGCATCTGTATTATGTTTTTATTCCAGTAAGTCCCTATTTATTTGCAAACACTACTCTGTTTCTCAAGCCAAATCCAAGTTCTGCAATATCCCTGGCTTGCCAAATCAGTGTGCAGCATGACTAACTTTGCATAAACTACAGGCTCTTCTATCCAAAAATACGACCCCTTTTCTAATCGTTTCAAAATCTTTTGAGCACAGTTATTCCCCTCTTTAAAAATATTTCTCTAGATAGGAAAACGTCAGGAGTTAGAAAGCTATCAAGTGCCATCTTTTTATTTTTTTAATTAATTAATTAATTAATTAATATTTATTTTTGGCTGTGTTGGGTCTTCGTTGCTGCGCGTGGGCTTTCTCTAGCTGCGGCGAGCGGGGGCTACTCTTCACTGCGGTGCGCGGGCTTTTCATTGCAGTGGCTTCTCTTGTTGCGGAGCACAGGCTCCAGGCGTGCAGGCTTCAGTAGTTGTGGCACGTGGGCTCAGTAGTTGAGGCTTGCGGGCTCTAGAGCGCAGGATCAATAGTTGTGGTGCACGGGCTTAGTTGCTCTGCGGCATGTGGGATCTTCGCGGACCAGGGCCCGAACCCGTGTCCCCTGCATTGGCAGGCGGATTCTTAACCACTGCGCCACCAGGGAAGTCCTCAAGTGTCATCTTGCTAGTCATATTGCCTTTCCTTTTCTTCTTGCCCACTAGATAATGGTGTTAGCCAGAAATTCTGAGATATTACAGAATTTTTGTTTGAAAATATACACCATTTTTACTATTCTATAAAAAAATGTATTTCAAATATAAAAAAATAAGATCTAAGTAAAGCTTAGGAGTTTGGTAACTATGTTTTTAAAATAAGAAAGAAATTTTTGTTTTTAATTAGGAAGTTATCACTTACGCGGGGAATCTACTCTAGTTGCTATTAGACATATTTTTATCTGTAGCCAAATATTTTCTTTTGTAGAAAACTGCATAATAGGTGCAAATTTATTAAATCTGTTTTATGAGGCTGCACTTAAGGCTGCCAAAGGATGAAGCTCGTGGAAGACTGTGGGCAGTACTTCCAGAACTTTCAGGGACCGAACACACTTTAAATGTTTTAAATAGCTAGGCAGGAGCTTCTGAGAGCTGATGACTGAACAATTATGCAGTTTGGTTTAAGGACTGATACATCTAGTGAGTAAGCTTTGAAAAAATACCCTGAATTAGTTACAGGTCTTATTGAGAGAAAGTCTGATCTTCACATGAATGAAGATTTAAAATTCAGGTGGGCTAGAGGAACCTATCTGCAGACTAAACCAGAGTCCACCATAAAAACCACTGTAAAGCGTAAAACCCATGCCACAAGGAAAGATACACTAAGAGACAAAGAAGCAGTCAATGATAATGTTAAATGAATGCCTCATGTGGAAAGATGGTGGAAAAGAAGAAAAAAAAATTACTTCACTTGCATTTAAACTAAAGAAATTTCAAATATTCATAAAATTTGACTATTAGGATGAAACCAAGCATAAGACCTACGACTCTATATTGCAGAGTTACAATGCCATGATCTGAATCGGGGTTCCCACACTCACTAATTGTAAGGCTTAATTCAAGTTTCTTAGATATTCTATGCCTCCATTTTTCTATTCACAAAATATGAACAGTAGGCGCTACCTCATAAGACTCTGAGTATCTAATGAATTAATACACATAAAGCTCTTATAACAGTGCCTGACACATAGGAGGAGTTCAATATACACTAGTTATTATTAGTAGTAATATTTTCATCATGAACAGCATAGAAAGAACAAGAAAAAAAGAATGAGAATTCTCTTCCCCAATCCTTCTAGAAGCAGTGTATGTTCAGTATGTATGTTTAGGGGGTCAGGAGACAAGATGAGCATCACAAATATATTCAGTATTTAAAGTATATTTATATTAAATTGAAAATGTATTTAACATTAAATATATTCAATATTTGAGCATTACAAATATATTTTATATTTAATTATGAAAAATATATTTAACAAATGTAGTTGCTGATGGAATATGGGTTACACAGGATTTTACAATTGTCAAAACTCATTGAACTGTACACTTAAGATCTGTGCATTTCACTCTATGTAAATTATAGCTCATTTTCTTAAGGCAAAACCAAAATGGTTATGCACCTATTATATGATTCCCGGATTTAATGACATTTTGATTAACTAAAGAAATTATAGTCCAATTGCATCAGATAAGAGTGCTTCTACTTATGACCTTTCTGATCTCATTTCTTACCAAGTGACCAGTCCCTTTTCTCTGCCCACTGATATGGTCATAGCTCCCTGCTCTTACTTCCTTCAAATCTTAGCTTCTAGCACACGGAGAGCTTTCCTACCAACCTATATAAAAGAGCACACAACTTAATCACTCTATATTTCCTTAGCTCACTTTATTTTTCTCTTGGTACCTATTAACAACCTCCCAGCATATTAAAAAAAGTTTTTTTGTAATTTGTTTACTATTTGTCCCTTTTTCTTAAATAGTAAGCTGTATGAGAACAAGGTTTCATATCTCTTACATATGCCCTCTCTCACTTCAATATATTTAAATTTTAAAACTCCAGCAGTGTTTTATGTGCAGACTTGTACTCCTCCCTCCCCCCAAAAGATTCATATGTGAAGTCTTAACCCCCAGTATTTTAGAATGTGACTGTATTTGGGGATAGATCCTTTAAAGAGGTAATTAAGTAAAAATAAGGTCATACAAATGGGCTCTCATCCAATATGACTGGTATCTATCTAAGAAGAGGTTATTAGGACACAGACACACACAGAGGAAAGGCCATGTGAAGACAGAGAAGGTGGTCATCTACACACAACACAGAGAGGCTTCAGAATGACACCAACTCTACTGACACATCGATTTTGGACTTCTAAAATCTGTGAGAAAATTAATTTCTGTTGTTTAAGTCACCCAGTCTGTCATACTTTGTTATGGCAGCCTTAGCAAACCAATACACTGGTTAAATTTAACTTTCCCCTACACCACTCCTACATGCAAACAGATGAACATGACTAGAAAGAAACCCCAAAAATATGCTGCCTGTTCTCATTTTAAATCTATGAATTCACACTGGACTTGCAGTGCCTGGCAGCCATCCTGCAATAGTTCTAGTCCAATCCATCTCCATCCCTCAGATAACATTTGCACCTTGTTTGCCTTCAGACTGCCATCTCCATCCATCCTATTTCCTCTCAGCTCATCACCACATGTGTTCATTTAGCAGAGAAGATATAAACAATCAGAAGAGAATTTTGCATACTGCCACGTGGAGTGTATCAACTTGCTGGTTCCTATTACTGCCACCCCTAAATCTGCAAGTCCAAGTGTGACAATGGAGGAACTATCCTTTTAGGAGTACGACACCCTCCGCTCCCACACATGCACGAACTTTACTGATGCACTTGTCTCTTTTGCACCAGTTTTTCTTCTCGAATGAGTCATTTCTATCAATACAAAGATGCTATATGGAAAATCATCTTAAACCAAGTTGACCCCACCCACATTCCTCTTCAGCGATCCTTCCAGCTCTCTGCTCACGTGTAATGCAAAATTCTGCACAGAATTATGTATAATCACTGTCTACACACCCCATATCCTTATCCTCCCATTCTCTTTTAAACACAACAGGCTTAAGCTCCTTCCACTATATGGAAAACATATTGGATACAGTCATGGTCAAGTCCAATTGTCAATTCTCAATCATCTTACAAAACTCCTAGGCAGGATTTGACGTAAATTAGCCAAAATACTTTGTACTCTTTTCTGGCAACTCTTTTCTTTCACATTCTCTATTTGATCTTACAACAAATTCTGTTGGCTCTACCTTCAGATTTAACACACTTCTCACCAATTCCACTGCTGCCATTCTAAACCAAGCCACCATCACCAACTTGACATATTGTTTCAACTTCTTTTTTTTTAAACATCTTTATTGAGATATAATTCACATACTATTAAATTCACCCATTTGGTGTACAATGCAATGGTTTGTAGTATAGTCACAGAGTTGTGCATCCATTACCACAATCAATTTTAGAACACTTTCATTACCTTGAAAGAAAGCAACTCCCCTTTGCTATAACCCTCCAACCCTCCCATTGCCCCTAGCTCTAAGTTACCACTAATTGAGTTTCTGCCTCTATAGATTTGCCCATTCTGAACATTTCATATAAATGAAGTCATACAATATGTGGTCCTTTGTGACTGTCTTCTTAAGTTAGCATAATGTTTTCAAGACTTTATCCATGTTGTAGGATATATCAGTACTTTATTTCTTTTTCTTGACAAATAATATTTCATTGTATGGATATACCACATTTTATTTATCCATGTAGCAGTTGATCCCCATTTGGGTTGTTCCCACTTTTTGGCTATCATGAATAATTTGGTGAACATTCATGTACAAGTTTTCATACAGACATATGTATTTGTTTCTCAAGTATATACATAGGAGTGGGATCACTCAATTATTTTCTTAAATACACCCCCATAGAAATCTATTCTCCACACAGAAGGCAGTCTGATCATGCTAAAACTTAAGTTTGATCAGATCTCTTCTATGTTCTGATCATTACTGACAAATGGCTTTTTTTATCACATTTAAAGTAAATTCCAAATCCTTAACTTCACTATAACACAAACAAATCTGGACCTTGACTACTTTTCAGATTTCATCTTCTAACTCTCTCTCCTTTACTTAATGCACTCCAGAATCTTTGTGCTTGAAGTACCCTCTAGAACGCCGTTCCCCTAAGTAATCCAATGGCACAACCCTTCACCCTTTATTCAGATCTCTGCTCAAACATCCCCAGAGTCTTCTTTTCTGGGCCAACTTATCTGAGATAATGCCCTTCCACCATCTATGCAATATACTTATGTGGTTTATTCGGAATACATATCACTAGTACTTGTTAATTTATTTATTGCCTGCTTCCCCCCATGGAATTATGTCTATTATTCTCTGTGCTATCCTTAAGACACCAAAAACATTTTCTGGCACAAAATAGGTGCTTGATAAACACCTGTTAAATGAATGAATGCAAGAAGGACCGAGAAGTAAAAGGTCTGGTAAAAATGTGGGGAAAATTAAACAAACCCTGGCAGTCATAATAATGAAAACTGAAAACATTAAACATTCATTTGGTTGAGCTGTGGGTGAATGGTGCTCTAAACTGAAAATAACTTGTTCACCAGCATAAAGCTGCTCTCTTGCTCCATGCCCTCTGAAACCTCTGGTCCCCTCTACCCTGACTTCAACTGCTTTAAGACAAAAATATGATTAAGGGTGAAGGTGAGGGAGGTTGTCACCAGAGCAGACTGAAGTTCATATGTACCTGTATAAATATGGTTCAGAAGTTAAGGGGGGATGGTGGGAGGAGAATTTCCACCTACAGCTCTGTTTGAGTATGGCTCTGTTTGGTACAGGCACCCAAGTCATCATCTTACCCAGTCTCAGGTTACACTGTTGCTGTTCTCGTCCCATCAGCCACCTCTGGCAACAGTACTGTGGCCCATGAAACTAAACTGGGTAGGTTTTCTGATTTCCAGACCGCCTACAGTCTGACAATGCTGTGTCTTTTGTCGCAAAGGCCACTCAATGATGGAGTAATAGTAAGGGTATTAGATTTTCCATAAACTCTACCAAAGTTTTTGCTGAATGTTGGAATGACCTCCTCAGAAACTGACTGAAAAAGATATCTGAGCAAACTTCTAATCAACTCCTGGTCCACCCACCTGAGCAAGACAGTGGCTTCCTAAGTTTGGCCTTCCCAAAAGAAGTTCATCTTCTCGTGGCCGCCTACTGATTAATGATCAGGATGAAATGGGTGGGGAATTTTATAAAATTATTTTTGAACATATGGATTCCACCCTGTCCATTCCTGAACATGGTGCATTTTTCTCTCCCCAACAACCACCTCGAGTCAGTCCGGTTGGCATACCTCTAACGGGCAGTGCAGCCACAGAGAGGCCTGGAGCATTAAAACTTAATTCTGACTCCACCACCTGGATTCTTGTGTTGGACTGACATGGTCCTAGACCATGAGGGTAATAAGCTCTTTGTTGTGTACACTGCTAATGGAATCCAACTACAATGGACAATGTGAGCCAACATAGGTGGTATCTGTAGTTTTTGTAAAAATGCCCTTGTCCCACTCATATTTAACCCTTCCGTATGAAAGGTCTGGGTCACAGTAAAAGATGTTGAAAAAAAGAGATGATGTTATATTTATTAGGCTAGGACACACAAAATGTCATGGCTATGGAGGGAGCTTAACAACCCTGATATCTGAGGAGAAAACAAAGTGTATCCAAAGAGGTGGAGGGAAGCGGTGGGCGGGGGGCGGTCAATTCATACTCTCTTTGTCACCCCAACATTAGAGCCTGGCAATATAATCACATGGCCTGCCCGAGTGAAGCATCTTCCACAGCTGGCAGTCTGAACTACTATCTCTTTGTCACCTCATCCATATGCTATAAAACCGAAACACTCATATGGGCATGACCAGACCTGAACTAGCCTGCTGTGCCTGATGCCCTCAATGGCAGCTACCAAAAAGAGACCCTTTCTCTGCTTCTCCTGATGTCTGAGCAGCTTTGAGTTATGCTCTATATGGCAATCCAGGCTATAAATAAGTCTTCAGTGACATGGCATATGCTTAACCATATCAATGTAATGGTGATCCAAATCAAGTTTATCAACAAATATTGAACTAGAGTGACCCATGTCCCTTTGGACTTTATGTTTGGGTCTGGGGCAGAATGGCCTATGGACTATCTTGCCATTGGGGACTGAGGTACTTGATTGCCTACTGCAATGACAACCAAGGATCAGCAAATCGGGCTAAATTCTCTTGCACTAGTCACCCTGGATAATAAGGTGGCCTTAGACTACATCTGGGCTGCATAAAATAAGACCTACTGATACCCTCTGAGACTTATTTACAACGATTGAGTCCAGGACCCTGGGAGACATGATTGAAGTCAAAACTGCAGGTTTGCCTAATCCTGCTGTTTTAAGTTTTGCTCGTAATAACCTTAAGTAAATACAGTATGAGAAAAATTGAATGGAATCGTTCCCAGCCTCTATCAGATTAATCAAGATGTTCAAAGGAATGGCAGACTCATGTGAAAATTCACCAGAAGCCAAAATGATGGAGGACCCAAAGGTAGCTATTGTTGGGAGACCCTCCTCCTTAGGGTCTCTCACACTCCTACACTTCTCACTGTGTATGCCTATAGGCAGGGCCCCAAACACTCTTCACACAGGCCATTTCTCAGGGCTGTGTTTACAGCGAGCAACTTAAAGAATGAGGTGAAGTCTTTCTCTGGGACAAAGGTCTATCAAGGGAAGAGAAAATCATGACAGTGTAGTGTTAAAGATTCCAATAGAAGGAATACTGTAAAACAGAGGGCATGATTAATGGTACAAGATCATGCTAAGAGATCAAAGAAGTATAGTCTATATGTAGTCCCAGGACTAACTTCAGTGGTGTAAGAAAAAACAGTTTCAGACAAGCAGGGAAAGCAAGCCCCCGTGTGTTGAGGTGTGAATGGAGGATGAGGATTTGGGACAGAGAATGGAAACAATTCTTGGAAATGTTTAATCGTAAGTAGAGATAAGAGTTACTGTATAGCTGAAGGTGGACTTGGAATGAAGGGAGGATTTGTGCATAGATGCTTATTTGTTTTTAAGCAGAAAGATACTTTGACATGTTTAATGCCAATGAGAAGGAAATCAGGAAAGAGGGAGAAGATTGAAGATACAGAAGAGGAAGAAAATATTCATTTGAGTTATAGGGCTCTTAGGACACATACAGGTATAAGGTCCAGAGCATGCATGATGGCACCGGCTTACAGAGAAAGACACATCAGAAGGGAAGAATGAAAGGATTTATGGATAGAAGTAAATTAGCAGGAACCTTGAAGTTCACAGATGCTATTTTCTCTGTATGGCATCTTTTAAGAAGGAGAAAAGGAGAGTAGTGTGGGGTTAGAGCACAGGACAGTAGAAAATGTTTTATACCAAATTATGGAGAATGGAAGATATATCTCTCTAGAAAAATACATAGAAGTTGTATCTCAGAGTAGAGGGCTCAGCCGAAGTTGTCATCCCAGATTCTCACCCTGTTTGCCTGGGGTATATCACCTCTGATGCCTGCCCAGAGGGACTCAGGCATGCCTCCCTCACTATTCCTTTATGCCTTCCATGAAAGGGGCTAACTCCAGGTGGTAGGTATTTTATTTTATACTTTTCATTTTTTTTAACAAAGTATATCAATTTAAAAATCAGGTTAATTAAGTATGACTAAAGCAAACAGAATACTGTATGATTCAAATCTCAATGAATTCTTAGTTAACCTGATTTGGATGGGCTGAAAATGACTTGTAACACCCTTCTTTCCTAAAAATTAATGATGATGCATCTTGCCAAACCTTTGCACTCATACCTACAGACACAGCAAAGGAGGAAAGCACAGCGAAGTAAGTAGAAACCCAAAGAATTTTGCTCTAAGCTAGCTGCATGTTACTGGGGGGGGGGAAAAACTGTGGTCGTGACTAACATGGATAAATGCCCAAGTGACTCGATTTCTCTCCCTCTCTCTCCCTCTCTCTTTCTCTCTCTCTCTCTCCCTCCTCCCTCCCTCTTTTTCACTTGGACCCTACTGTTTCCAAGATACCTTCTAGTTTGACTCTCTGCTGCTCAATTGGGTGTCTCTGGTACTGACTGAGGTTGCCTGGCAACATGACCGATGGAACACTCACCAGCCTGTGTGGTGGCTCTATTTTTTGGTTCGCAGGTGGGAGATTTGGATAGAATTTCATAAGGTTTCCACATTGCAATTCTGTTTCATTCCAGTGAATGTGTAATGAAGTTTATTGCTTACAATATTATTACTATAGCTCATTGCATTATTCATCATTGTTTAGAGGTTTTTATTTTTTGAAACTATTATTAATACTTCCAACATTTTTAAAGAGGTTGGACTGCCCTTCAAAAGACTTCCTACCTTTTCATACGCTCATTATCATAAAGCCAAAATTTTAAAAAATATTAAAAACCAAAAGGTTATTGATGGGGAAGAGATATAAGGGGAACTTCTTGGGGATTGGAAATGTTCTGTATCTTGATCTGGGTAGTAGTAACACAAGTACATAACTATGTAAAAATTCATCAATCTGTATACTTAATATTAGTGCATTTTACACACTTTAATATACATTCTAGAGTTTTAAAAGGTGCTGACAAGATGAATAAACACACATACACATACAGAAACAGAAGCTCTATAAGCTTGGTATAAGTTTTAAAACAAAAATAATCTCTAGGCTTTTATCACAGAATATAACATCTTCTTAAAGACCAGACACTGTTGTTGCATTTAATCAGTTTAACAACAGAGACTGTTTTGCCATATGGCAACCATGCTTTTACTAATAACTTGCTATTTATAGAGAAGGAGCCTTAACTGTCACTTCGACTGGACAAATTGAGGAGAGTAGACAGCCCTAAAAGCCACACACTGCAGATGATTTGCTTTTTGTTTCAGCTTCACTGGATCGCAAGCTGAATGCCTCAGATGGAGAGAAAGATCACATCTAGAAATTCACCTCAAGGAGAGACTTCATACACAAGTCATACACATGCCTTGCTGGTCTGGCCTCTCTGGGGTGAGCTAGACGTACCACTTCCTACAACATAACATGGACAGAAAAATACATTGGCAAAATCTAACACAAACTTTAAAACAGTGGTCCTTAGTAGCTTTATTTTGCTGTATTTTATTTATAAAATTTTATCTTACAATCTCCATACCAAAGAGTGAGGGTATTTTCTGTACTTTACCCATTGGACCTTCTAAATAGCTTAGCACTAAAGCTGCACAGCTTTTAAAAGTACTTTTATGTTGTTCTTTATGCTCATCATGGCTTTAATAAATATTGCCCAATTTATAAATGAGTAATCTAAGGTTCAGAGAATTTAAGTGACTTGCCCCAAATGACACACTTATCTAAGCCAGCATCTTCCCAACCAGAATTTGAAGCCAGTTTTCTAACACACACCATGTTGTTTAAGGAATACCTATTGTTTCTTTCAGAACTGGCAAAACCTCCCCACCAAGCCAGTTCCTGTAAAAATTCAACTTTAGTTTGTCTAAATATGTCTTTATCACTTATTTCCTGGTCTTTAGGATATTTCTTTTGACAAGAAGATCTGTCTGAGGCAAATAAAAATGCATAGAATTGTGGTGCTTTAAAGCTGTGGAATAGGTAGTGGAGGTCCACTCGTCCACCTAATTCATTGTCAGCTGACAAAACTGAGGTCCAGCGAGTTCTGATGACTTTCACAAGTTCCATAACTTCTAGTGGTAGAATTCAAACTAGAACTCCTCTTATCTGTTTCTCGGTTTGACATTACATACCTATTACTATCATAAACCTAAATTTTGAGCAATATTTCAGTATAGTTCAAAGAATATAATGGATCTATTTAAAGGGTAGAAATTGAGACTCTCCATCCCAGCTAAAAGGTAAAGCTTTACCCAAGAGAAACAAGGCAAATTGCCTTTCTACGCTCTCAATCAGTATTAGTCATGAATAGACTCTGTCCTCCCTTAAATAACTGAACTTATGTTAATATAAGGTGGGTGCAATAAAACATACCACTTATTGATCCTCTCCTATGTGATAGACCCTTTGCATGAATTATCATATTCAATCCTCACAAAAATGTTTCAAGTAGTTGCTATCATGCTCTCTTACAGCTGAGCAAGTAGGACCAGTTAGGATAAGGACCTTGCTCAAGGTCACATACCTAGTAATTTGCAGAGCTGAGATCAGAACCCAGCTCTGTTTGATGATAGAACCTGTGTATTTTAATACACACCATCCTGCCTCAGAAATCTGATTACTTAAATGTAGTCCCCATCCTCTAACTGTGTCTAAGACTGCTAAGAGCCTACCCAATACTAATCTTCCCCTTCCTTACTAGGGACACATTCAGAGGAGTCGTGTGTGCAGCTAAAACACTATACATTATAGTTTTGTTTGCAGCAAAGAGTAATGATGGTCAGGTAGAAAATATTGGGTAAAGTTTCCAGGGAGTATTTTTGAGCTGGGCTAAACCAGCTGGTAGCATGCCCTTTTGCCATTGCATTTCTTTTTTAACATCTTTATTGGAGTATAATTTCTTTACAATGGTGTGTTAGTATCTGCTTTATAACAAAGTGAATCGGCTATACATATACGTATATCCCCATATCTCCTCCCTCTTGTGTCTTATTTTTTCATTCTTGCTGCATAGAACCCAAATATGATGGCTGGGATCCAGGAGTCAGCTTAGCCATTGGAAAACCCTTGAGGATGAAGTCATACTGCTAAAATGTTGGAACAGAACTAGATAAAGAAACTTGATTCCCTAATGACCAAAGTACCACAATTCCAGCCCTACATGCCAGTGACCAGACTCCTTTATGCAGGAGAAAACTTGAATTCTACCTTGTTTAAACCAATGAAATTTTGTTATACATAACCCACTGAGCCTCAATTGCTCACAAAACTGTGATAGCAGCAATTCGCTTTGTGTGGAAAGACTACTAAAAATAGTATTGACTCAAGAGTTCTGGCTCTGGTAAGTGCAGACTAGGTAATGTATAGAGAAAAAAAAAAAAACAACTCATCTTGCTTTGGAAAACTTAAAAAGCTGGGTTAAAATATACATATATGAAAAAAATTTGCAGTTTTGCTACCACTTAGAAGGTGAAAAGCCACAACAAATTATCACTCTTATCGTAACAATGAGAAAGGGCCAGATAATCTATAATGTAATAACTTTTCTTGAGCTCATCTGAGAGCTGGGGTCACAAGGCCAAGAGATTAACTCAATTTCAAAGGGTAACAGCCATTCTGAGGAGAGACAGGACATAGGAACGATTTCACCTTTAGCAGAACATGAGAGAGATGGGTGCTCATTTTGAAAGTGGGTAAGAAGAAAACAGCTAAAATGGTAACAAATACTCAAAGGCCAGAATGGGCTGACAGAATAGTATAGACACCCTGGGATCTCCCAGACACAAAGGCATACACACTCATTCATAAGCTCTTTTTTTTTAGGCATCTCCTGGCAGCTCAGCAGCAAGATTAAGGTCAGGGCAGAAAGCCAGAGAGAGCACTTTGGTGTCACAAAGGCACAAAACCCTTTCTGCTTCCCCCACACCCTTCTCTAATAAAAAGAAAAATTTAGCCTTTTAGGACAGAAAACCCTCATACCCCCAAGGCCTCTGGAAGAGATGCACAGTCTCTGGGAAAGAGGTAGAAGCAACAGTCATCAGGCCCTGCTGGAGGAGCAGGTAACACTCTTGAGCCCAGAATCTCACCCTAACGCAACGCAGAGATCTGTTCCCACTGGGGGAAGAGCAGGACACTTTCTCTCACCAAATAACCCCAGAATCAAGGAAGAAGGTGAGCATGATGAGAGGAATGGGTAGGAATACTGAAAAAGCCACACAACTAAGGCCCAGATGCACAGGACATCGTAAGATTAAGACTGGAGCAAAGTAACCCAGAACTTTTCCGCTCCCACCAGGAGCACAGCGCCAAGTAACAAGCACCAGCAGTCTACCCTGGGGAGGTACAAGATGTGACACGAGGCTTCCTGCATTTTGCAAGCGTAGGAGGGTAGAGAACAGACGCCGAGAAAACTCCTCTGGCCCTCTAGGACCCACACTAAGCACAAGGAAGCAGCCGCACTGCTGCTGGAACTGGAAGTCTTTAAAAAAAACACCCATCCGTATAAACTGTTAGATGAACAAAGAAAAAAAGAAAAATCATTCGATAATCTCAATAGATACAGAGGAAGCACTTGATGAAATGCAAAACCCAGTTATGATTAAAAATCCCAACAAAATCAGAATACAAATAAATTTCTCAATCTAATGTATGATATTTACAAAATCCATTACAATAAACATCATGCTTAATAGCAAAATGGTGACAGTATTCCCTTTGATTTGGAAATAACAACAGAATTTCCACTCTTCTTCCCACTTTCATTCAGCCTTGTTCTGAACATTCTAGCTAATTCAATAAGATATGAAAAAAAAGTATAAGTATAAAATTTGAAAACTATTAAATAATATTATCTTTGATCACTGACAACATAGTTCTTTATGTAGAAAATCCAAAATAATCCACTCAAAAACTATTAAAATTAATAAGTGAGTCTACAACCTGCTGTATGCAAGGTCAATATAAAAATTACATTTCTTTATATGAGGAAGAAAAAGAAAATTAAGTTTTTAAAAATATATAATACATAATAATATTAAGCTGTGTAAAACTTCTAGGAACAAATTAACCACAATGAATAAGACCTCTATGCAGAAAGCCAGAAAATATAATTGAGAGAAATTAAAAAGACCTAAATATATAAAGTATGTACTTTGTATATGTTCATAGATTAAAGAAGTCAACATTGTAATTATGCCAATTCTTTAAGAAGTTATTTAGCAATAGATTGAATGTAATCCCAACTAAAATCCTAACGTTTTTGTCAAATTTGACATAGTAATTCTAGAATTTATATGAAATAAGGCAAAGTCAAGATTCCTTGAATAAAAATACTGTGGGAGAATATTTTTTAATTGGTATGTAAAATTATATGTTTCATGTGCCCAGTATTGTTTTTCGACTTCTGTATACACTACAGTGTGTTCACCACCAATAAAGTTTAGTTTCCGTAAGTCACCGTACTGCTGACCCCCTTTCCCCATTTCACCTTCTACCTCTTCCCCTCCGGTAACCCCTCTGTTCTCTGTAACTATGTGTTTGGTTTTGGTTTGGTTTGTTCATGTATTTATTTATTTATTTTTTATATTCCACATATATTTTGACAACATGGATGAACCTTTAGGGTATTATGTTAAGTGAAGTAAGTCAGACAGAGAGTGTGTTTTAATAGATATCAAGAATAATGAGGGCTTCCCTGGTGGCGCAGTGGTTGAGAATCTGCCTGCCAATGCAGGGGACACGGGTTCAAGCCCTGGTCTGGGAAGATCCCACATGCCGCGGAGCAACTAGGCCCGTGAGCCACAACTACTGAGCCTGCGCGTCTGGAGCCTGTGCTCCACAACAAGAGAGGCTGCGATAATGAGAGGCCCGCGCACCGCGATGAAGAGTGGCCCCCTCTTGCTGTAACTAGAGAAAGCCCTCGCACAGAAACGAAGACCCAACACAGCCATAAATAAATACATAAATAAATAAAAATTTAAGAAAAGAATAATGAAAAAGTGGCCATAGTTAAAATAGTGTCATAAGTAGTAAGAAGACACTAAAAGACCAATTAAAAAGAATAATTGCCCCCAAAACATAGACATATGGACATTTAATTTATGATGTTGGCAATGAAGAGTAGTAGGCAAAGGAGAGAATTTTCAGTATGATTCTGTAACAACTAGATATCCATTTGAAAGGAAAATAGGATTTCACTTCTACATCAAACCATTCATGAAAATCAACTGAACTGGAATAATCTAAATGCAAAGAGGCAAAAATATAATCAAGATTAAACTTAAAAAGTTTTCCTCATCAAAAACTCCATTAAGAAATTGAAAAAGCAAGTCACAGAGAGGGAAAAGGTATTTGCAACATTTAATTTATAGGGGGTTCTTAATACAAATATAACTAATTTCTGCATATTAACAATTTTAAAAATCACGACAATAGAAAAATAAGCAAAAGCACCTGAACAATTTATAAGTAATAATAAACATATGGCAATTAAACCACATAGCATGACCGCCGTATTCAACAAGGAAATGTAAACTATACTTTCATCAGAATGGCTAAAATTAGAAGGACTAATTAAATCAAGTACTGGTAAGGATGAAACAGTTATGAATTCTCATATACTACTGACTGGAGTGTAATTGGTATAGCTACTATGGAAAACTGTTTGGCAATATCTACTAAAATTGAAAATTTGCATAAAATGTAACAGCAATTTCACTGGCAAGTATATATTCAATAGAAATGCATGTACATGTGCAGCAAGAAACATTTAAAAGAATGTTCATAGTAGCATTATTCATAATTGCCCAAACCTAGAAACAGCCCAAATGTCCATCAACAACACAGTGTATAAATACTATGTAGTATTTTTATACAATGGAATACCATACAGCAATGAGAATTAATGAACCACATAAAATAATTAATGAAACGTAGAAATACATGTTCAGGAAAGGAAACCAAACACAAAAGAATACATGTTATATGACTATTATCTATGTAAATTCAAAAATCAAGCTAAATTAAAATTCTGTATTTAGCGACACATAACGAAAGGTTAAAACTCTAATGAAAAGCAAGGAAATGATTACTGCAAAGGTCACAAAAATGTTATCTGTCAGGGAATTGATGGAAGGGGGGGGGTTAATCTTTAGGAGAAGAAAAAGCAGCGTTTCTGGAAGGCAGAAAATGTCCTACTTCTGGATCTGTATGATGGATGCATGGGTCTTTGCTTATAAAAATTATTGTTTTGTGTGATTAATGTATAAAAATTCACAGTAAAAAAAGTTTAAAATGGCAATAATTCTGTAATTAAATTTTACAAATTAAAAATTATGATACAGTTGACCCTTAACTAACATGGGTTTGAGCTATGTGGGTCCACTTATACATGGATTTTTTTCAATAAATATAGTACCTGTATTTTCTTTAACTAAGTGTGGGGAAGAGGTTGTGTTTCATTAGAGATCACAGTATGTAAAATCAAAAGAAGTAGTGTTTGAGTCCTGATTCTATCCAAACTGTTTCAGCTTCCTGCCTTTGGTTGAATCATTTATCAATTCCTTTATTTTTAAGGCAGAGATAGCAGTAAGCGTACTTTTGACTCCACAGGAGTGCGCATCCCTAACTTCCTTCCCATGTTGTTTAAGGGTCAACTATATAGGAGACAAAGTTCAATGAATACAACTAACATCTACTGAGAATTTACTGTGTTAGGAGCCACTGTAAGTACCTTATCTCATTTGATCTTTACAATTTTCAGAAGACATAGTACTATTACTGTCACATGTCAGAGGTGAAGATACTGAGGCAGAGAGAGCTTACATGTTACCCAGCTACAGAGGTCTCATTTTAAGATCTGAACCCATGCATTAGTATGGTTCTGGAGTCCATGCTCTTAAGTAGTGCATTCTACTATGTCTCCAATATAGTAAAAGAGAGATACTCCCTATGCTAGGTGTTAGTTTTCTTCTCTTGTCAAAATTACGGTTTAGTATGATAGGTAAACTAAGTCTGAAATACTAATCTTTCATGGATACAAGATATTAAATCTATAATTTAGCACTCTATCCTTGTTTCACTGTAAGCTCTGCTAAGGGAGGGAGACAAATCACATTAAGATGACATATTTACTTTCCTCATTTATAATTGAGCAATATCATAAATTACACTGTTCCTGTTGCCCAGCATAGAAGTGAATATGTATAGAAGATTCATCCCAACCATAGGGATATTTTTCCCCGAAGGTTAGAAGAGTTTTCTCCCTACCAAAGACTTAACTAAACAAGGGGAAAACTCTTAAAAAAAAAAATATGTTTCTCTGATTATTGGTAACATCATTTTCCAGTTCAGTCAACCCGGAAATCTGTTATTTTTTAGAGGAATGATATGTAGTGGTGAACTATGGATCCTTTGGAGTTTGACTGAATGGGCTCAAGTATCAGCCTTGCTATTTTCTAGTTATTTGAACTGGGACAATTTACTTAGTTAATTCTACCTCAGTTTCTATTGTGGAAATGGGGATGACATTAGCGTCTACTGCTCACGGCTGTTTCGAGTTTAAGTTAAATAATAAATGTAAATCATTTAAAACAGAGCCAAGTACATAGTAAATGCTACACAAGTGTTCATTACTATTATTACTCCCTGACCTATTGCCTTCAAAATCTCACCCACATCTATTCCTTTCTCTCCATTCCCACTGCTATGACCTAGGTCTCTCACCTTCATTCCTTCATTCTTATAGTGCTACATTTTCCTATAAATTGTTCTTCTTGACTACGACTGGACTCCTTCGTGAAGACAACACCAGATTAATATTCAAATAAGAAACTTTTGTTCACAGGATTGGCCTTACAAAATATTCTCTTTGTTTTGTCAATTGCCTAGTAAATTCAAATTTCTTATTCTGATGATCAGTATTTCCTACAAACTAGCTCCAGCCTTATTTTCCAGTGTTTTCTGTTTTCAGTCCAAGACAAGAAACTTATTCTGTTGTCAAACTAATTAATTGACCATTCATTGAATGTGAAGTATACCTTTTCACCTCTAACCCTGGATATGTCATTTCCTTGATTTTTCTGTTAATATTTTCTACCTGCATAAAGATCTAGCACAAATGCAATCTCCATGGTGAAACCTTGAATGAATGCAGTTTAGAATTGTATCTCCTTTCATAAATCTCCTCTAATGCTTTATTTTTCATATATATGTATACATTAATATAACCTTATTATTTCTCAAATTATTTGAAATGACTTTATTAATTTGACTAGTTTAGACTATTTTGATGATATCATAAACTAATACCACATCCTCTGCTTTATTTAGGCCTGGGCATATCTTATTTCCTCAAATTGAAGACAGAATTTTCTTGAAAGTCATTTTTGTCTCTCCCTCCCACCTGCTCTCATACTTAACCAACACAGTGCCTCTCATATTATGGCAGCATGTGATAAGTATTTATTGAATTGAGTGAAATAGAATTATTAAATGTAATCACTAGCTTTGTCTTTCAGAGATCAACTCTGGAAATTGAAAGTAGGAGAATTCCATAAGTCCTTCAGGCTCAAAACCAATAGTAGTGTGAGAACAACCAAAGACTTGACCCATTCATTTTTAGAGCAATAATATTTTGTATACTAGTAAGTTTGAAAATATCCCTGAGGTAAAATGTTGCTAATGGTTTGTTTCAAGAAGTGATGTGTAAAGGGACTGGGATTGATGGATGACTGAAATGGAAGCAGATGAAGATCACCAAAGAGTGAAAGGGAAAGTATCAGTGTGGCTGGTGTTTTGTTAAGGATGTCCCTGAGTTTGAACACACCTGAAAATGATGACTAGGGAGGAGAATGATTAAGTCAAGCTGGACTCTTCAAACCTCTCAGCATTGCATGAAGTGGCTGAAGAACTGCAAGAAAAAGGTGTGTTCATTCAGTCACTTCAGATTCTATGAAGTAAGATTAATAGAAGCATAAGATATGATCTCTGGCCTTAGGGAAGAAACTTTGGTAGTTTTCAAGTTTTCTGTACTCAAACAGCACTTTTTTCAAGGTAATAAGTTTTGGGTTGCCGAGTGGTCCTATCAACACTTAATATAAAGCAATGGTCATTTATTTAGTTGAAATTCAATTATCAACTACTTATTTACTAAAGAATTAATATCTATGATCTGAGGTTTGAGAGTAAGGTCTTTAGGCAAATAAAAGAAAGATCAGTCACTGAATCTCAGTGCTCAATATCAGGTTAAGAGGATGAAGAAAAGAAGCTTTAGAATTAGATCAACCTCTAAAAAAATGGGTGGAAGATTCAAATTAGACATTTTTCCACAGAAGACATACAGATGGTCAACAAACACATGAAAGATGCTCAACATCACTAATCATCAGGGAAATGCAAATCAAAACGGCAATGAGATATTACCTCACACATATTAGAATGGCTATTGTCAAAAAGACAAGAAATAACAAATGTGGGTGAGAATCTGGAGAAAAGGAAACCTTTGTGCATGGTTGGTGGGAATGTAAATTGGTACAAACACTGTGGAAAATAGTATGGAAGATCCTCAAAAAATTACAAATAGAACTACCACATGCTCCAGCAATTCCATTTCAAGGTATTTATCAGAAGAAAACGAAAACACTAACTTGAAAAGATATATGTGCCCCCATGTTCACTGCAGCATTATTTACAATGATCAAGATATGGAAACAACCTAAGTGTCCACTAATGGGTGAATGGATGAAGAAGATGTATATATACACACAATGGAATACTATTCGGCCGTGAAAAAGAATGAAAGCTTGCCATTTGCAAGAACATGAACAGACCTTGAGGGCATTATGCTAAGTGAAATAAGTTAGACAGAGAAAGCTAAATACCATATGATCTCATTTACATGTGGAATTTAAAAACAAACAAAAACCCCAAGCTCACAGATACAGAGAACAGATTGGTGGTTGCCAAAGGAGAGGGTGAAGGGTGGGTGAAATGAGTGATGGGGGTCAAAAGTACAAACTTCCAGTTATAAAATAAAAAGTCATGGGGATGTGATATACAGCATGGTGACTATAATTAATAATATTGTATTGCGTATTTGATAGTTGCTAAGAGAGTAGATGTTCAAAGTCCTTATCACAAGAAGAAAAATGTATAAGGATATGTGGTTATAGATGTTAACTAGACTTTGTGTGATCATTTTGCAATATATACAAATATTGAATCATGTTGTACACCTGAAACTAACACAATGTTTATGTCAATTATGCTTCAATAAAAAGTTAGATAAACCTCAAGCTTCATTCCCATGAATGACAGATTTAAACTTTCTGTGGTGCATTTTCCTCACATGAAAATTGAGATAATATCATATCTACCTCATGATATTATTGCTTACATTAACTTAGATGTTGAATGCAAAGTGCATGGGATAGAGTCGATACTTAATATATATTTTTTCTTGCCCACATCCCTTCAATTTCCAGAATCGTTTAACAAAACATTGGATGAGGTTGTTCCTCCAAATTATTTGACAATCATTTTAACAATTCTCTTTATTCTGTATCTATAAGTTTGCCTGGCTTCCTTCAAAACAAGCTTTTCAGATTCCATAAGCACACAACTTCCCCCTCTTTTCTCCAAAAAGCACACAAACACACTTTCAGTCTAGATTTGCAATCACCACATAATAGGATATACATATTGTTTGACGAAATAGCTTGTTTCTTCACTAAGAGTTCAAAGGAGGAAAAGTATCCACTAAGAGCATCTTGATTTGTGTATGAAGAAAGCTGAAGTTTAGTTTCTTTTTGAGCATGTCAATCAACAGTATTCACTGAGTACCTTTGTTGTATATTTTATATGACGTGATCATGAAGTTATGATGCTTATTAACAAACATACTTGAATTGAAATACCCAAATGAATCAATTCCAATTTAATAACCATGAACATTTATCGAGCATTAACCATGTAGATGAAATTGTGCTATAGTTTACATGTATTAACTCACCACAAATTCAGTAGTTCTTAATCTTATATCCATTTTTTTTTTTTTAAACATCTTTATTGAAGTATAATTGCCTTACAATAGTGTGTTAGCTTCTGCTTTATAACAAAGTGAATCAGTTATACATATACAATATGTTCCCATTTCTCTTCCCTCTTGCATCTCCCTCCCTCCCACCCTCCCCATCCCACCCCTCTAGGTGGTCACAAAGCACCGAGCTGATCTCCCTGTGCTATGCGGCTGCTTCCCACTAGCTATCTATTTTACATTTGGTAGTGTATATATGTCCATGACACTCTCTCACCCTGTCACATCTCACCCCACCCCCTCCCCATATCCTCAAGTCCATTCTCTAGTAGGTCTGTGTCTTTATTCCCGTCTTGCCACTAGGTTCTTCATGGCCTTTTTTTTTTTTTTTTTCCTTAGATTCCGTATATATGTGTTAGCATACTGTATTTGTTTTTCTCTTTCTGACTTACTTCACTCTGTATGACAGACTCTAACTCCATCCACCTCATTACAAATACCTCCATTTCATTTCTTTTTACGGCTGAGTAATATTCCATTGTATATATGTGCCACATCTTCTTTATCCATTCATCTGTCGATGGACATTTAGGTTGCTTCCATGTCCTGGCTATTGTAAATAGAGCTGCAATGAACATTGTGGTACATGACACTTTTTGACCTATGGTTTTCTCAGGGTATATGCCCAGTAGTGGGATTGCTGGGTCGTATGGTAGTTCTATTTGTAGTTTTTTAAGGAACCTCCATACTGTTCTCCATAGTGGCTGTATCAATTTACATTCCCACCAACAGTGCAAGAGTGTTCCCTTTCCTCCACACCCTCTCCAGCATTTATTGTTTCTAGATTTTTTGATGATGGCCATTCTGACCGGTGTGAGATGATATCTCATTGTAGTTTTGATTTGCATTTCTCTAATGATTAATGATGTTGAGCATTCTTTCATGTGTCTGTAGGCCATCTGTATATCTTCTTTGGAGAAATGTCTATTTAGGTCTTCTGCCCATTTTTGGATTGGGTTGTTCGTTTTTTTGTTATTGAGCTGCATGAGCTGCTTGTAAATCTTGGAGATTAATCCTTTGTCAGTTGCTTCATTTGCAAATATTTTCTCCCATTCTAAGGGTTGTCTTTTGGTCTTGTTTATGGTTTCCTTTGCTGTGCAAAAGCTTTTAAGTTTCATTAGGTCCCATTTGTTTATTTGTGTTCTTATTTCCATTTCTCTGGGAGCTGGGTCAAAAAGAATCTTGCTGTGATGTATGTCATAGAGTGTTCTGCCTATGTTTGCCTCTAAGAGTTTGATAGTGTCTGGCCTTACACTTAGGTCTTTAATCCATTTTGAGTTTATTTTTGTGCATGGTGTCAGGGAGTGTTCTAATTTCATACTTTTACATGTACCTGTCCAATTTTCCCAGCACCACTTATTGAAGAGGCTGTCTTTTCTCCACTGTATATGCTTGCCTCCTTTATCAAAGATAAGGTGACCATATGTGTGTGGGTTTATCTCTGGGCTTTCTATCCTGTTCCATTGATCTATATTTCTGTTTTTGTGCCAGTACCAAACTGTCTTGATTACTGTAGCTTTGTAATATAGTCTGAAGTCAGGGAGCCTGATTCCCCCAGCTCCATTTTTCGTTCTCAAGATTGCTTTGGCTATTCGGGGTCTTTTGTGTTTCCATACAAATTGTGAAATTTTTTGTTCTAGTTCTGTGAAAAATGCCAGTGGTAGTTTGATAGGGATTGCATTGAATCTGTAGATTGCTTTGGGTAGTAGAGTCATTTTCACAATGTTGATTCTTCCAATCCAGGAACATGGTATATCTCTCCATCTATTTGTATCATCTTTAATTTCTTTCATCAGTGTCTTATAATTTTCTGCATACAGGTCTTTTGTCTCCTTAGGTAGGTTTATTCCTAGATATCTTATTCTTTTTGTTGCAATGGTAAACGGGAGTGTTTTCTTAATTTCACTTTCAGATTTTTCGTCATTAGTGTATAGAAATGCAAGCGATTTCTGTGCATTAATTTTGTATCCTGCTACTTTACCAAATTCATTGATTAGCTCTAGGAGTTTTCTGGTAGCCTCTTTAGGATTCTCTATGTATAGTATCATGTCATCTGCAAATAGTGACAGCTTTACTTCTTCTTTTCCGATTTGGATTCCTTTTATTTCTTTGTCTTCTCTGATTGCTGTGGCTAACACTTCCAAAACTATGTTGAATAATAGTGGTGAGAGTGGGCAACCTTGTCTTGTTCCTGATCTTAGTGGAAATGGTTTCAGTTTTTCACCATTGAGGACAATGTTGGCTGTGGGTTTGTCATATATGGCCTTTATTATGTTGAGGAAAGTTCCCTCTATGCCTACTTTCTGCAGGGCTTTTATCATAAATGGGTGTTGAATTTTGTCGAAAGCTTTCTCTGCATCTATTGAGATGATCATATGGTTTTTCTCCTTCAATTTGTTAATATGGTGTATCACATTGATTGATTTGCGTATATTGAAGAATCCTTGCATTCCTGGGATAAACCCCACTTGATCATGGTGTATGATCCTTTTAATGTGCTGTTGGATTCTGTTTGCGAGTATTTTGTTGAGGATTTTTGCATCTATGTTCATCAGTGATATTGGCCTGTAGTTTTCTTTCTTTGTGACATCTTTGTCTGGTTTTGGTATCAGGGTGATGGTGGCCTCGTAGAATGAGTTTGGGAGTGTTCCTCCCTCTGCAATATTTTGGAAGAGTTTGAGAAGGATAGGTGTTAGCTCTTCTCTAAATGTTTGATAGAATTCACCTGTGAAGCCATCTGGTCCTGGGCTTTTGTTTGTTGGAAGGTTTTTAATCACAGTTTCAATTTCAGTGCTTGTGATTGGTCTGTTCATATTTTCTATTTCTTCCTGGTTCAGTCTCGGCAGTTTGTGCATTTCTAAGAATCTGTCCATTTCTTCCAGGTTGTCCATTTTATTGGCATAGAGTTGCTTGTAGTAATCTCTCATGATCTTTTGTATTTCTGCAGTGTCAGTGGTTATTTCTCCTTTTTCATTTCTAATTCTATTGATCTGAGTCTTCTCCCTTTTTCTCTTGATGAGTCTGGCTAATGGTTTATCAATTTTGTTTATCTTCTCAAAGAACCAGCTTTTAGTTTCATTGATTTTTGCTATTGTTTCCTTCATTTCTTTTTCATTTATTTCTGACCTGATCTTTATAATTTCTTTCCTTCTGCTGGCTTTGGGGTTTTTTTGTTCTTCTTTCTCTAATTGCTTTAGGTGCAAGGTTAGGTTGTTTATTCGAGATGTTTCCTGTTTCTTGAGGTAGGCTTGTATTGCTATAAACTTCCCTCTTAGCACTGCTTTTGCTGCGTCCCATAGGTTTTGGGTCGTCGTATCTCCATTGTCATTTATTTCTAGGTATTTTTTGACTTCCCCTTTGATTTCTTCAGTAATCACTTCATTATTAAGTAATGTATTGTGTAGCCTCCATGTGTCTGTATTTTTTACAGATCTTTTCCTGTAATTGATATCTAGTCTCATAGCGTTGTGGTCGGAAAAGATACTTGATACGATTTCAATTTTCTTAAATTTACCAAGGTTTGATTTGTGACCCAAGATATGATCTATCCTGGAGAATGTTCCATGAGCACTTGAGAAAAATGTGTATTCTGTTGTTTTGGGGTGGAATGTCCTATAAATATCAATTAAGTCCATCTTGTTTAATGTATCATTTAAAGCTTGTGTTTCCTTATTTATTTTCATTTTGGATGATCTGTCCATTGGTGAAAGTGGGGTGTTAAAGTCCCCTACTATGATTGTGTTGCTGTCGATTTCCCCTTTTATGGCTGTTAGTACTTGCCTTATGTATTGAGGTGCTCCTATGTTGGGTGCATAAATATTTACAATTGTTATACCTTCCTCTTGGATCGATCCCTTGATCATTATATAGTGTCCTTCTTTGTCTCTTGTGATAGTCTTTATTTTAAAGTCTATTTTGTCTGATATGAGAATTGCTACTCCAGCTTTCTTTTGATTTCCATTCGCATGGAATATCTTTTTCCATCCCCTCACTTTCAGTCTGTATGTGTCTCTAGGTCTGAAGTGGGTCTCTTGTAGACAGCATATATATGGGTCTTGTTTTTGTATCCATTCAGCCAGCCTGTGTCTTTTGGTGGGAGCATTTAATCCATTTACATTCAAGGTAATTATCGATATGTATGTTCCTATTCCCATTTTCTTAAATGTTTTGGGTTTGTTATTGTAGGTGTTTTCCTTCTCTTGTGTTTCTTGCCTAGAGAAGTTCCTTTAGCATTTGTTGTAAAGCTGGTTTGGTAGTGCTGAACTCTCTCAGCTTTTGCTTGTCTGTAAAGGTTTTAATTTCTCCATCACATTTGAATGAGATCCTTGCTGGGTAGAGTAATCTTGGTTGTAGGTTCTTCTCCTTCATCACTTTAAGTATATCCTGCCACTCCCTTCTGGCTTGCAGAGTTTCTGCTGAAAGATCAGATGTTAACCTTATGGGGATTCCCTTGTGTGTTATTTGTTTTTTTTCCCTTGCTGCCTTTAATATGTTTTCCTTATATTTAATTTTTGACAGTTTGATTAATATGTGTCTTGGCGTGTTTCTCCTTGGGTTTATCCTGTATGGGACTCTCTGTGCTTCCTGGACTTGATTAACTATTTCCTTTCCCATATTAGGGAAGTTTTCAACTATAATCTCTTCAAATATTTTCTCAGTCCCTTTCTTTTTCTCTTCTTCTTCTGGGACCCCTATAATTCGAATGTTGGTGCGTTTAATGCTGTCCCAGAGGTCTCTGAGACTGTCCTCAGTTCTTTTCATTCTTTTTTCTTTATCCTGCTCTGCAGTAGTTATTTCCACCATTTTATCTTCCAGGTCACTTATCCTTTCTTCTGCCTCAGTTATTCTGCTATTGATCCCATCTAGAGTATTTTTAATTTCATTTATTGTGTTTTTCATCATTGCTTGATTCCTCTTTAGTTCTTCTACGTCCTTGTTAAATGCTTCTTGCATTTTGTCTATTCTATTTCCAAGATTTTGGATCATCCTTACTATCATTATTCTGAATTCTTTTTCAGGTAGACTACCTATTTCCTCTTCATTTGTTAAGTCTAGTGTGTTTTGACCCTGCTCCTTCATCTGCTGTGTGTTTTTCTGTCGTCTCATTTTGCTTATCTTACTGTGTTTGGGGTCTCCTTATCACAGGTTGCAGGTTTGTAGTTCCCGTTGTTTTTGGTATCTGTCCCCAGTGGCTAAGGTTGGTTCAGTGGGTTGTGTAGGCTTCCTGGTGGAGGGAACTAGTGCCTGAGCTCTGGTGGATGAGGCTGGATCTTGTCTTTCTGGTGGGCACGTCCACGTCTGGTGGTGTATTTTGGGGTGTCTGTGGCCTTATTATGATTTTAGGCAGCCTCTCTGCTAATGGATGAGGCTGTGTTCCTGTCTTGCTAGTTGTTTGGCATAGGGTGTTCAGCACTGTAGCTTGCTGGTCATTGAGTGATGCTGGGTCTTGATGTTGAGATGGAGATCTCTGAGAGATTTTTGCCGTTTGGTATTACGTGGAGCTGGGAGGTCTCTTGTGGACCAGTGTCCTGAAGTTGGCTCTCCCACCTCCGAGGTACGGCCCTGATGCCTGGCTGAAGCACCAAGAGCCTTTCGTCCACACGGCTCAGAGTAAAAGGGAGAAAAAATAGAAAGAAAGAAAGAAAGAAAGGAAGGAAGGAAGGAAGGAAGGAAGGAAGGAAGGAAAGAAAGAAAGAAAGAAAGAAAAGAAAGAAAGAAGCTATAATATAGTGAAGTAAAATAAAGCTATTGTAAAGCAAAGCTATACAGACAAAATCTCCCCCAGAAGCATATACATATACACTCACAAAAAAAAAAAAGGAAAAGGGGAAAAATTAATATATCCTGCTCCCAAAGTCCACCTCCTGAATTTGGGATGATTCGTTGTCTATTCAGGTATTCAACAGATGCAGGCACATCAAGTTGTTTGTGGAGTTTTAATCCGCTTCTTCTGAGGCTGCTGGGACAGATTTCCCCTCCTCTTCTCTGTTCACACAGCTCCTGGGGATCAGCTTTGGATTTGGACCCGCCTCTGCGTGTAGGTCGCCTGAGGGCGTCTGTTCCCCGCCCAGACAGGACGGGGTTAAAGGAGCAGCTGCTTCGGGGACTCTGGCTCACCCAGGCCGCGGGGAGGGAGGGGTACAGAGGAGGCGGGGCGAGCCTGCGGTGTCAGAGGCCGGCGTGACGTTGCAGCAGCCTGAGGCGCGCAGTGCGTTCTCCCGGGGGATGTTGTCCCTGGATCACGGGACCCTGGCAGTGGCGGGCTGCACGGGCTCCCGGGAGGGGCGGTGTGGAGAGTGACCTGTGCTCGCACACAGGCTTCTTGGAGGCGGCAGCAGCAGCCCCAGCGTCTCACGCCCGTCTCTGGGGTCCGCGCTGATAGCCGCGGCTCGCGCCAGTTTCTGGAGTTCGTTTAGGCGGCGCTCTGAATCCCCTCTCCTTGCGCGCCGCGAAACAAAGAGGCAAGAAAAAGTCTCTTGCCTCTTCGGCAGCTGCAGACTTTTTCCCGGTCTCCCTCCCAGCCAGCTGTGGTGCGCTAACCCCTTCAGGCTGTGTTCACGCCGCCAACCCCAGTCCTCTCCCTGCGATCCGACCGAAGCCCGAGCCTCCGCTCCCAGCCCCGCCCGCCCCGGCGGGGGAGCAGACAAGCCTCTCGGGCTGGTGAGCGCTGCTCGGCGCCGAGCCTCTGTGCGGGAGTCTCTCCGTTTTTCCCTCTGCGCCCCTGTTGCTATGGGATCCGCGCTGTTAGCTGCGGCTCGCGCCCGTCTCTGGAGTTCGTTTAGGCGGCGCTCTGAATCCCCTCTCCTCGCGCACCAGGAAACAGGGAAGAAAAAGTCTCTTGCCTCTTCGGCAGCTGCAGACTTTTTCCCGGACTCCTTCCCGGCTAGCTGTGGTGCACTAACCCCTTCAGGCTGTGTTCACGCCGCCAACCCCAGTCCTCTCCCTGCGACCGAAGCCCGAGCCTCAGCTCCCAGCCCCGCCCGCCCCGGCGGCTGAGCAGACAAGCCTCTCGGGCTGGTGAGTGCTGCTCGGCGCCGAGCCTCTGTGCGGGAATCTCTCCGCTTTGCCCTCCTCACCCCTGTGGCTGCGCTCTCCTCCGTGGCTCCGAAGCTTCCCCCCTCTGCCACCCGCAGTCTCTGCCCGCGAAGGGGCTCCTAGTGCGTGGAAACCTTTCCTCCTTCACAGCTCCCTCCCACTGGTGCAGGTGCCGTCCCTATTCTTTTGTCTCTGTTATTTCTTTTTTCTTTTGCCCTACCCAAGTACGGGGGGAGTTTCTTGCCTTTTGGGAGGTCTGACGTTTTCTGCCAGCGTTCAGTGGGTGTTCTGTAGGAGCAGTTCCACGTGTAGATGTATTTCTACTGTATCTGTGGGAAGGAAGGTGATCTCCGCGTCTTACTCTTCCGCCATCTTCTCTGTTATATCCATTTTAAAGAGACATTTTAAAGTAATTTATTCAAAGTCACACAGCTAAAAAGTGATAAATCCAGAATTTCAACCCAGGAAGTCTGAATCCAGAGTCAAAATTCTTAAAACACTACACTATGCCACCTGTTGTTTTTTTTTTTTTTGAAGCAGTTACACTGGGAGACAATGTACAAACATCAATACTGACATCATTGCCTCTACATTTTTTGGAAATTTTAATTTCGAACTGTCCTCCAGATTATCCCAATTCATCAAACAAGGAATTTGAGCATGCAGAGACTAGGACTCTATGATTCTATGGTTCCTTCCAACTTTAAAATAATAATATAAGAGCACTTGCTTTTTTTAATAAATGAAAGATGACTTTTAGAGAATTTCAGAACTCTAATTCTAAACACTTTTCATCAAAGAATAATTTAGGTGATTCATTAACTTTCTTTCAGAATTAACATTTTCACTTATTTCCTACTAGTTCAAAGCCATCCAAGTCAGGAATTGAAAGCATCATTTGAAATGGAAGTAATGACATGACAGACGATACAGAAAAAAAATTTGCAACATTTCCATGATACTGCTTAAGCAAAACAAAAATCCAAAGAAATAATTAGAAAATGTTTGTATTCTTATTAAATATTAAATAAATATTTAAATATTCAGGCTCTTAAATAAAATTAATTTAACTTTTTCTAAGTTGTTGGTGAAGGTAATATTTTTTGAAAAGCTGTGTGTTTTGATCAAAGCCCAGGTCTTCACTTTGAATAGATATTGAACAAGTTATTAAAACTTCTTGGATCGGTTTTCTCATTTATAAAATGGGAATAAAAATAGTAATCTTAAAATATTTTGGGGAGAATTAGGACAAAATATATAAATGCCTGATACACAGCAAATCTTAATCCTCAGCAAATCCAAATATTTAATTCTGTACTCCTATTTAAAATCTCCATAGCAACACTGGCTAATAACACTAATTTTTCTTCATGCTTGTCAACTTATGATTAAAAGGAAAAAAACTCACTTAAATAAAAAGTGATAAATATTATGTACCAGTTATGTACATAGAACAAATATAAAATCAGTCATTAGAAATCTTGAAATTATACAACTTAATTCAGACTAGCAAATAGCTCAAATCTTTATCTTTTATATACATTTTTCCTCAGTATTCACAAATATCAAGAACTGTAAATAGAAATGTATTCTTCCTGACTGTCTGCCAAATTTATTCAGCATGACTGCAATTGAGTGGAAAAATAAAAATACATATTACTTACTGTATGTGGCACTTGGCAATTTCAAAATGATTTGCAAACATTCATCCTCAAAATACTCCTACAAAATGCATCTGTGAAAAGAAAGAAATGCAAAAGAGTAAGCAATTTGCCAAGGTCACAGAAAAACTAATCCAGAACAACACTCACTTAGACACCACATATTTTAACATACCGAAATGAGCTTTTGCAAAATATAGATTATACATCTAGTATATTATAATGGGCTGATGAACAGAAATGTTCCCAACTATATGCAAACATTCTATACATCAGTCAAGGAGGACACTCTTAAGATGAATCTGCACATTGGCTTCCAATGTTCTGGGGGCAAAAAACACAGCCCCCCCAGAACAAGCCAGAATAACATAAAAGCAATTCAAAAATGAGATATTTATAAGTAAATTTAGTTGGAGATTTTAGGTAGTTATTACATAATTCAAGTTTTGCAAATGTACTTTTGTCTAATATATGAAGATCAGAGTCGGAGGAGAATTTTGCTTGATTTATGCAGAGAATTACACCAATTCACTTTGTAACTGCGTTTCAATTCTAATTGAAAACAATGTACTGAGAAAAATGCAGGCATGCCACTTGCACACCTCACAAAAATAGACAAACATTCATTTCTTTTTTTTTCAGAAGGCCAATTATAAGGAGAAAGTTATTTAATCAGATTTCATTAATTAATGTGTTCGTTTTAGGGGAGAGGTGTTAGGGAAAGCACAGTAATTTCAAAGTGCAAAATATTTCAGCTTAAGTGAATTTTATGCTTCTGGGTATACTGTTTTATAAAAGAACTGTTCAAATGAAACAAAACAAAACACAACGTAATGATAATTAAAGTAACCCTTCAAAGTACAACATGTTGTTTCAGACAGATTAAACACACTATGGACAATACAAAGTAGCAAGCATCTTTAGAGAGACATTAGTTTTCAGCAACCAGCAGAATTTCCGCCCAGATATTTAGTTGTTTATAGGACTAAGCAGAAATACTAGCTTACCAAATCAACAGTTCAACAGCAGAACAGGCATTCTGAGTCGAACGTCTAATTAATTTATCTTCCTCTAGTGTGTGAAAGACAACAGGATGGCACTGGCCTCTACCTGCTACAGGAATGAATGATTTTACTAATCCTCAACAGAGAGCTTCTCAAAAGGAGGAAACTAGAGATAGTTAGCGAATTTATAGTTAAAGGTCAAAAGTAAGTCAAAAAGTTTTTAAGAAACCATGTATTTTTATAAATTTCATTTTTCTAAGTTTAAAACTCAGAGCTTAATAGAAGGTACAAACTCATGTCCACACATAATTTCAATAGAATTATAAAGTTATAACAATTAGCAGGTCTGTGTATTTCTTCATGCTTTAGCACAGTCATCCTCTTAGGCAAGAGAACTGAAGTTAACACTAATTCCATGACTTGCCCAATCTGACACAGCTAATAGGGGTGATCCTGGACTCAAAGCCAGCTTTTCCGACCCCAGTTTCTTCCACTACAACACCTACTAGCCCCTACACCTCCTGCAGGGCAGAAGTTGCAAACTGGGGCATGTTAAAAAATATTCAAAAGCAAGAGATTTCTCATAAGAGTTCTAATTTCTTTTTTTTTTTTTGAAAGAGCAAAGATATCTTAAGGCTGAGTTCACAGCTTCCAGAGAGCAGAGAAATGGTTGCCAGTCTCACATGGGACATGCCTCCTGCACTCATGTAATTCCTACTTTTGCAAATTGTCTTCTACTCTGCAGTTGTCAAGCACCAGAGAGTTTTGCTCCTGATCCAAAAAACCCCTTTACCTACCAACTACAATCAGACCTCTTTGCTGTGAAACAGGAAGAATAATATTAATTATCCTCCAAGAGCATATTTCATTAGTTGAAGTGACTGCTTCTAACTACATTTCACTATACTCTCCTAATCAGGTGTTATTGATTACCTTATTTTAACCTACATATACAATTTAAAATTTCATGGGCTTGAATTTCCAGGTATTTAAATATATATTTGATAATTTTTAAAGCTAAAGGAGAAATTTTAAAACACACTTGACTGGTACATAGTCATAAGCATTAATCATCTCAAATCATGATTTTTCATTTACAATGGACACATCTTTCAGAGAGATACCTCCTGGGTTGATAGGTGTACTATTCGACAAAATAATTATAATGATAAAGAAAAAATCTTTAATTTAATTAAATAAACTAGATTAAGAGAACAGTGACCACTAAAGGTAAAGCAATGCAGCCCACACATTCTGGTTATATCATGGCATATTGCAAATAACTTAAAATATCAATATGTTTTGTAGAATGCTTAAAAAACATGGACCTGTAATTTGGGATAATTGTGGTAATAGCAGCCACCTAAATCTGAAACTCTTCACACACACTAAAATATACGGCCAACAAAAACAAATAAAAACACACAAATCCTAGGCCTTCAGCATAACTGGAAGTTGAAGGATAATAAAAATGTCAGCTTACCCGTAAACAGAAAATTAAACACCAATTTCTAACAGAGCTATCTTTCAAGCTCCCACTATATGTATTACAGTGATCTATCTAAAGGGTCTAGAAACTGAGGGAGAGAGAAGAAGAAAACAAAGGTCCTAAGAGTGACACAAAATTCACTCTCAGAAAGTCCACTGAAACTGTGAAAATGTTGAAAAATTATCCTGACACATTATAACGTGAACACAAGGAGAAGACTTAAAAGTATACGGAATTCAAGGTGACAACATTTTTTTTCTTGGGGAGGAATAAGGCATTTTAAAATGATGGGGCTAAGTCAAAAGGACTTAGGCCCCAGCTTCAAGAAATTCTCACAAGTCAAATCTGGGACAATTGGAAAATCAGAATAAATAATTATGAAGAATTAAACTTCATTACAGAATATAAAATATAAATAAAAGAAAGTATATAAGGAAGAATTGGAAAACTCTTCCCTTCTGTAGAATATACCTTGGAGTTAGAAAATCACCACTAAGCACACATTATAGTTAACTGATTTAGTCAAGAAAACACCTGCGGATCAGCACTCATGGGTGAAAGTGTGTTGACAAACAGGATATTTCCATAGTCTTAAAGTATCTTCCCCAAATCACTTACTAATTACAATGGAGAAAACAATGGAGAAACTTGGCAGAGATCACCTTAACTAAATGATCGAAGACAACATCATCAAAACGGCACAAACACACGTGACAAGTCTCCAAGTATGATGCACTTGAGAAGGACACACCATCACTTCTGTGGTATGTCTGCCAAAAATGTGTAAACTGAATCAATAATTAGGAAATATCAGGAAAACCCAAATTGATGAAAGTCTAAAAATATGTGGCCTGAACTCTTCAAAGTCATTAAAAACTGAAGAAATGTTCCAGATTGAAGGAAATTTTAAAAAGACATGATAACCAAATGCACGTGTGATCCTAGATGCACCGTGAGTTATATAATAGTATTTTGTTAAAAATGATATTCTTAATTTTTACAACTGTACTGTGGTTATATAGGAAAATGTCCTTATTCTTAGGAAATACACACTAAAGTCCTTCAAGTAAAGAAGCATGTTGCATGTAACTTATTCTCAAAGGATTCAGGGAAACATTATATATATGTACATATATACATACGTATATGTATATATAATTATGTAATTATACAACGCATATCTATATCTATCTATATATATATATGAACATATATGGAGAGAGAAAGAGCAAGCAGAAACAGAAATAATAAAGCACAAGGGGTAAAATGTAAATAACTAACGAATCTGGACAGAGAGTATTCAGGGTTCTTAAGTATAATAATTACAATTTTCTGTATGTTTGAAGCTATATCAAAATTTTAAATTAGAGGAAATAGGTAGAAATAAATAAATGTCTTACTTTCATTGAGATATTTTGGGATCACAGAAAAATAGCCGAAGAGATAATCAATGAAGTGTTTTTAAATTAAGAAAAAAATTAAGAAGTTAAAAAACAAATCAGAATCATTGCTCAATGTTTTTGGACAACTAAAATAACAAAAATCCAGATATATATACACATTCTCCTGCATTTTATATATTATATATAATTCATATATTAAATATGCATATATTTAAATCAGATATCTTTTTAATAACATATATTTATATATGCATATTAAATTCATAAAATAAAGGAGAATGAAAGTAAATATGGAATTTAGCTTTGGGTTTTTAAATAAACCATACAAACAATATTACAGTCAGTGAATTCAGTAACGTAAAGTTAAATAATAAAGTGATATGCACAAATAAAAGTGTTCAGCAATTAAAGAAAAAAAAAAAAGATTATCAAACAGTCCTTGAAGGTCATCAGTGTAAGTGTTTCTTCCTTATATGACTGTTTTTCTAAATCAAAATTACCAACTTCTGTTTTTTTCAAATTCAGGAAAAAAAAGAAACATAAAAAAATAAAAATCGCCCTTAATTCCTAAAACAATATATTTCATTTCAAACAATATATTTACTCTTTATTTCCAAACCATTATTTAAAGACTTATACAATATAAACTCATAATTAATTCTTTTTTTTTTACTCTATTGTGAATTTCATTCCGTGACAACATTATGTTTGTTTATCATTACAATGCAAAATTATTTCACTGATTGGTATCCCATAGATGCCATCATTGATTTAATATTTTTTATCTATAACTTGTTATCAAGTATCAGTTACCAAAAAATAAAAAACACTGCAAAGGTCCTTCTGAATGTATCTTCTGCCATAGCATGATTGTTTCCTCAGGATAAAATACCCAGAAGGGAAATTGCTAGATCAAATAGCATGAGGCTGTTAAAATTTGCTCAACTATATTTTATTAACACAGATGCACAAAATTCTCATATTTGAACAACCCCACAATCAGTTTATATTTTACAGTCACTGCAGCCATTTGCAGTTGTGACACAGTATTTTTTGCGTGTTTGTATCCTGATTTGGCCCTAGTTCTTCATATTGTCATGTCTTGAATTAAGCTTTATGCATTCTTGGTGTTACAAGTGTTGAGTTTACCTTTTAAAATGTCTACAAAGAGGTTAGCCAAAACTTTGACCTTGAAGTAAAAAATTGTTCGTATGGAAAAGCATGGAAACAGAGCAGTTTTAGTAAAATAGTTATTTATTTTTGGAGGAATTAACACTTCCTATTTTCTTAGGAAGCAACAGTTGAGATTTTACAGGACCTAAGGAAGAAAATAGATGAAGATATGTTACAGTCTTGTAACTGAGAACATACAAGAGGATTGATTACTACATGACGAGTGATGCAAGCAAAGACAGAAAACACTAGAGACCCCTGAATAATCCAAGCCCCTCTACCAGGTCTCATTTCTAATTTATAGCAACAATGCGTCAGTATGTCTAGATACTACCATTTACATTTTAGTATGTTAGATATTAGCATTTTAAGTGCCACCTTAATTGATAGTTTTCATCAGTCTTCAAGTTACTTTAGCCACCTTTCTTTTTTCCTATATTTACTTTGTATTCTTGCAAATTCACACAGATTTAGCAACCTTCCTAGTCTGTAGAATCCATATTTTGTATTATTAAGTTCTGGAGATTAATACAAATATTATTCAGTATAAGCACCCAATCAACCCTTCTGGAGTCTCAGTTGGTCTGCCCTGGCAGGTCACTGATTCAATAACACATAACAAACCATCCCTCCCTTTACCCAAGACTACATTTTCTTTACTAGTTGATGAGAAGGTCATATGAGATAAAAACTAAACCTTACTGAAATGAAGACATATGAACTCTTTTCCTTCCCCTCATATTTAAGTCCTGTCATTGTGTCGATAATAAAATTAGATGAACTTGCAGTGATTTACTTCTTTTAAAGCCATGTTGGTTGTTACCCCCATTTGTTCTGCCCTTTGAGGTGTATGAAAAATCAAATGTCTTTTTGATTTATTCTATTTTCCTAGAATAAAAGCAAGTATCAAAGCAAGCTGATTAATCTATAACTTCTAAAGTCATCACTGTGTTCTCTCTCTCTCCCTCCCCATTTTCATTTGGCATTCAAGAACCCTAAGTCAACTCCTTGTACACTTTCTATTGTAAATACGGCTTGGTAATAACCCTACGATAACTTCTATCATGAACAGCATGCCGAATCAGGATCTCCTCAACATTGCATTTAAAAATGTAATTCTCCTGAAGTCCATTAGCCAATTTAAGTCACTGCATAATTCCATATCGGGTCTACTCCATGGTTCAAACAGTAGGCAGTGCCTTGACCAAGATCCTGAACACCCTCACCCCTTGATTTTTGACAGTGTGCTTACCTTGCAGACAGTGTCTACACTGTGGCATTCCCTAACTGAAGACTGTTTCATCCGTCCCTCTTCTCTATTCATCCAGTTGAGAAGTCAAGACCTGTTTCCTAACTCAAGGGGGTTCTCAGTCAATTCTTTGTTCCCTTTACTTTATTTCACTTTTCTTCCACTGAATGTTCAAGGAACTGGCAAAGTGATTGTTCCAAACATTCACTAGCCTCTCTTGTAAAGAACACTGAATGCCTTCACCTTCATCCCCTGCTTCACCGGCAGAGGTATGAGAAGATGTTGGTTCCTTCATCCTCAGAGATGAAAGGTGAAACATGTTTGCTTAACTCACTTAACCCCACTCTCAGCAAACACACAGTAAAGCATGACTTATTTTATATCCTTCCCTCATTACTTTCTACTCACTGTAAAAATTTCACCTCTTCCTTTACATATCTCTATCTTTTGACACACTTCACTTTCATGAAGTTTTTCCAAGAACAGATTAGAGATTCAGGCAGATTTATGTTCAGAGAACTTCATCAGTGTCATTTATAATATTTATAACTGTAAATCCTTAAAAGCAACTAGAGTGTCTAACAATTAGAGATCAACTAAGTAAGGTGTGGTTTGTGTAGATGATAGAATGCCAGGCACCCACAGAACTCATGTCTCAAACAGTATTTATTTATATGCAGAAATCTTCAATATATCAATATATTTTTAAACAATATAAATACTTTCTAAAATAACATGATGAATAAAGTAGCAATTGTGTAAATAATTATAAATATGTATACACACATGTATTTACATATACACAAATATATGTATAAAATTCAGAAAGACTGGAGGACTATACAGCAAAATGTTAATAGTATAATCTCTGAATAATGTAAAAATATAAGTAATATGAACTTACTTTTTAATATTTTACTTAATTTTGCAAACCTTCTGCAAATATATATATATATATATATATATATATATATATATATATAAAATCTTATAATTCAAAAAGAAAGAATACTAGCTTGAAAACTCAGAGGGAACGAAGGCAACACACTGCATATGTAAGAACCAAATACAGAGCTATAAATCAGGCAGAACTTCAGCATTAAAAGAGCTGGAGACTAGTATAGACAAAATTGGGGCATAAATAAGCAGTAAGATTAAATTCTCAAAAAGTTAATAAAATGTGATTTTTTTGATGTGATATGGCTGGACCTACCAGTTGCCTCCCCAATATTTATTCTCTCCGGCCTTAGATGCTATATGTACTTCACGCTCTTTGGCCTTTGCCTGCCCAACATGTAGATATGATTGGAACTCTGGCAGCTATTTTGAGATCTTAAAATGTCTACAAGAATCCAAGATCCCTGGTGACATTAAAGAGCCAGGCTTCTCAGGCTTGGACTGCTGACATCAAGACTTCATATTTTGTGAGGGAAAAATAAAGCACTAATTTCTTCAGGCCACTCTGGGCAAACACTGGACACAATTTCTAAGTGATAAATACAACTACTTGAGAATTTGCAGGTAAGAATAAAGAAAATGTTTCTCTGTCAAGGATTTAATGATTATTTGACCAGAATATATTAGCAAATGTTAGGGTTCATATGTCAACTAATACTTAAAATGAAAAAAAAATTCAAAGGAATTCAGAGGAGAGAAATGGAAAGAATTAACATTTAGGAAATTACAATACATTAAAAATGGCTCAAATAGAAACATTTATATTTCATAAAAGGAAATACCTAGTAGTTTAGTTATATTTAATTGTATGAAGCATTATTTTTAAAGTTAGACTCCAAGTAATGAAATTGCTTTAACAGTAGCAGGAGAGATTATATTACACACTAAAAATGAATTGCCAGAAACTAAAGATTATTTAGATATTAGCTTTTTTTTTAAGTGAAGTTTCTTTTGAACCTAATTTACAACTGGGACTTTTCAAATCATGAGATCCAATTAGAAATGTAGTGTAAATATGTGATGAACTTTAGGTAGAGGATGTGAGTTAGTTTTCTATTATGTTTTATGGTCAATTTTGGTGCTTTCTTCATGTTTTACACCACTGTTTAAATGTACACATTTGTATTCACTTCTTCTGAGAATAAGTTAAAACTGATTGAAAGTGCATCCTTAACTCCACTACACCATCCAAATATAGAGTGTGGCAGGTTGTATCTTCCAAAGACGACCACAACATGTCCCATTCTGCATGGTCTTCTGCAATGTGAGCTTGACACTCGCCCATCACAAGATGAAGCTATTTCTTTACCTCCTGGAATCTGAGCAGACACTAGGACTCCTTTGACCAAGAGGATATGATAGAAGCAACACTGTACCAGACCAGGAGTAACCCTTAACTCGCATCTTCTGTCTTCTGCCTCTTGGAGACCTCAGCTGCCATGGAAGAAGTTCAGGTCACTCTGCTGGAGAGAGAGGGCATTCTGAGGAGCGCAAGGCATCAGACATGTGAGTAAAGAAACCATACTGGCGTCCAGTTCATCCGGCCTTTAGATGACTCCGGTCCCAGCCACCACCTGATGGCAACTACATGAGAGACCCCAAATGAGGATCTCCCAGCTGAGCTCCGTCAACCCACAGAATGATGAGAGATTATAATAAATTGCTATCTTTAAGCCACTAAATGGATAATTTCTTGCATAGCAATAAAATAACCAGAAAATGTGATCATCCTAGAATTTAAAATCTAGAAGTATAATGCAATATTTGTCATCCTTTAAGTAAAATCTAAAATTATATATATGAACATATACTGACCAGAATGTGAATTGTTTATATGGTAACCTATTTTTCTGTCTCTGTCTCTACCTCTATCTATGCAAGTTATCTTACATCCAGTTAAAATGATTTCCGATTGCTTTCTGGCTGATCGTGCACTAACACAGAAGTTTTATATATATATATATATATATATATATATATATATATATATATATATATGTATAAAACATGGATATATATATATGTGTGTGTGCGTATTTATGTGCACATACAAACACACACACACAGTGGAATTCGGGGCCATTCAGTCTGTAAAACAGAATATATAGCAGAAACCTGAATGCTGAACTGACAATGTGGAAAACAGCTTAAATTTGTTTTCTGTGCTCCCAAAAAGCAGAACTAAGACCAATAAGACCAATGAGAAAAGTCACAAGGAATAGAATTTAAGCTCAGCATAAGGAAAAGTCCTCTTACTGTAAAGAATGACAAAATAGAATGGGCTTCCCTAAGAAAGGGCCAAATGAAGAGTTCAAGAAGTTGAAGGTCCACTCTCCAGAAATGCTGAAAGGGACTTCAAGTTGTGGCTTGTTGCTGGAATTAAATGTTTTTTAAATACCCTCTTGAACCCACTATTTTGATAAATTTGTGGTGATTATCTTTGGAATAGATTATGCTAATATTTTTATATTCCCATCATATTCTAGAAACAGATATGAGGAGTGTCACAAAGATTCATTCAATAGAGCATCATTAAATTCACAGCCCTTTATCCTACTGAATCAATGTTTTCAAGACATTTATTGAATAACTAGCTATATTATGGACTTTAGTAGGCCTCGGGGGAACAATGAGGAATGTGGTGCCTCCACTGTGAAAAAGATTATAATTTAAAATCGGAGACAGAGGAAGACACAACCATGATAACATGGTATAAGTTAGCAACAGCAATAAGAACAAAGTACTGTGGCAACTGGAAAAAGGAATAGAAAAAATTCTGCCCTGGAGATTGGGGAAATCCTGTAAAAAGAGTTAGCATTTAAGCTGATCCTTGAAAGGACAAGATAGGTAATTCAAGGCTACAAAGCAGTGCGAGCAAAGAAACAGTCATGGATATCTATGCCATGTCCAGGTAACAAAGAGATAATTCAGTGAGTCCTTAAAATAGATTAGGAGAGGGTAACAAGTGAGAAGTGAGGCTGCAAAGCTCATTGGGATAAATTTCTATGAAGGGTTTTGAATGATATATCAATACTAAAGAATTTTAAATTTAACCTGTAGAACTTTCATAGGTTTTTACACCCAGGAGTTACATGCCCAGAATTATATGTAGTGAGATCCCCCTATTGGCAGTGTGGAGTAGGTAATGGACTACACGATGTGGAGTAACTTTATTTTAAAGAAAGATGTCAGTCTTGGGTTTAGATTAGGCACCACTTTGACTGAGGGAAGGTGGGGTGACAGGATCACCCTCAAGATCCCTTTCAATCTTAAACTCTGCGACTTATATCCCTTGCAAAGGAAACAAGTTGCAGACAAATTCTTTAAAATGACAGAGGTGGCAGAACTCTTGGGCCACTCTGGTGAAAATCACAAAGCCATTGCTATGTCAAATACCCAATGAGTTTGACAAGAAGTACAGAAAGTGCACAATCTTTGACGAGCTGACAATGGAACGTGAGAGGGAAAAACATCACAAGGAAGAGATTAATACAGCACAGTAGAAAAGCATTTTCAACTATCCTTCTGGGAAAGCCAGATAAAAATTTGACTGACCTAAATCCTTCTGGGCCTGCATCATTTTCCAAAGTAGCGTCTACAGCTTTGGAAGGCCTAGGGGACCTCTCTGTACATGTGCAATCTAATTAATGCATGTAGGAAGGACTTAACTGTGTAGGACACTTTGCTAGGTACAGCACAAAAAGAACTACGTTTGACCGCCTTCTCGCATTTCATAATCTATTAAAGACGGATGTAGATATACATCTACAATTTAGGACGATGAAAGGAAGGATTCATTATACTGCAGAAAGAAAAATGTATGTACTTATGTTAAATGCTTCATGAGCATCCATAGTGGGACAACTTGATTAGTGCCCTTTCAAGGAGAAACAGAGCTGAGGGTCAGAGGATAAATGCCAGTGACACGATCTCACTCCCGAGACTTGCTGGAAGGAAAAAGGAAAGCTTTGCCTTACTCAGATTTAACAGCACTGTAAGCCAAGGTCAGTGAAGGGGTCTGAGGCACAAGCCACAGGACTGCAGCTGCTTAAAGGGAGGGAGAACAGGCCAAGCGCAGCACGGAATCATTCTAGGGATACAAGCTCCTTTTCTTCCCTTCCTTCCTTTCTGTTGTTGTTGATGTTGCTATTGGGCCACTTGGCCCTGCCTAGGGAGCTCTATATATGGGTGTCAGCAAGGAGGCGGGAATTCATGAAATTCCTAATGACTTGAAGGTGTGAACCTGGATTGAGAAAGTTAACACGTGAAAAAGTTTGAAGTTGGGGTGCAGTGTGAATTTTACCCCTGAGACTGACACACGGTGTGTGAAATCAGAATTCTTAAGTACTCTGAATGACTTGCTTGATGGCAATCAGCCAAGCATATCATCAGATGAGAATTTTAGCTACTGAAGAAGCTCACTGTCCTTGAAGCCCCCGCACAGTGGTAAAGGCACACATTTTCCTATAGAATACAGCCACGAATAACACAGTCTGAATGCCTTTGCTGAAAAACACAGAGAAGAAAAAGTAAACATTCTACACGATAACAACGTCTCTAATTAATGCCCCTTATTAATAAATTTGTAATATTGTTCACATGGAAAGATTTGACATTTATATTTTTTATGGTATAAGAGACCCTTTCTTGACAGAATGGCTTGGCCTTATGAAAATACGTAGCTCTATTTTGCAAATGTTGTTCATTTCGAATGAGGACATAACCCCTAGAAGCAGGAAAGAGAAAGTCATCTTTTTAATAGTATGAGACTTCAGTAAGGCAGAGACTTGACAGAAAGAAAGAAGGGCAGACCCAAAGAAAAAAGGATTTTGCCACGTGGACCCCCAGGGCTTTAGAATTGCAAAAGCACTCAGTAATTGCATGCAGTGCACGTGAACCCCTTGCTGAAAACCCATCTGTAAGTATGTGCCTCTTAACGAAATTTTGGAAGCTCCTGATCTTGCATTTACATAGTGTCTTAAACCAAGTAGACCCCAAAACCACTAGCCAGATTTATTAACTGATTATGTATACTGACTGCTTAAGCAGGAATCATTTCATGCAGCAGTGAAGTGCACTTCCGTATTAAAATGTGGCAACATTTTATTAGCCCACAATTTTATATATCAAGTTATTGTGAGATGTAGCCCTCTGGCCAATTAAAAGTGCATGGGTATTTAGAGATTTATAATAAAATACAGATGCATACAACTTTATTAAAATCACATAATTTTTTTTCCTAGGCAAGTGCTAAATACATGTATGATAAAAAAAATAGATGGACAGAAAATAACATCAGCTAAAAAATGACTAAATGGGGGGGTTTTAGGGTGTGTTATTGTGAAGAGGAGGGAGAAAGTGAAAAGGTATATGACGAGTTGGTGGTGGTGAAATGTTGTTGGCATCAGGCCATTTCAATAAACACACCTGGCCCTGCAAAGGGAGCTCTATATATGGGTATCAGCAAAAAGATAGGAATTCATGAACTTTCTAATAAATTGAAGGTGTGAACCTGGAAGATTGGCTAAAAACTCAAAACTATTGAATTAAACCTAAAAAGAAAGTTATAATGAAGATAAGGTTTTAGATAGGGAAGTTTAAAAAAGTTAGACCAAAACTTAATTTGGTCCAACAAAAGGTCAAAACAAACTCTAAAGTTAATAAAACAACTAACAGTCAATAATAAATCTGAATTATCATAAAATAAGTAACTTGAGTGGTGTCCAAGAGATCATGGAGAGCCACACTCAAAAACACCCAGGAGAAAGCTGGACAGCCGCATATAAACCAATAAAGTTAGAACACTCCCTTACACTATACACAAAAATAAACTCAAAATGGCTTAAAGACTTAAATATAAGACATGACAACATAAACATCCTAGAATAGAACATAGGTAAAGCATTCTCTGACATAAATAGTAGCAATATTTCCTTAGATCAGTCTTCCAAGGCAAAAGAAATAAAAGCAAAAATAAACAAATGGGGCCTAATCCAACTTATAAGCTTTTGCACAGCAAAGGAAACCATAAACAAAATGAAAAGACAACCTACAGAATGGGAGAAAATATTTGCAAATGATGCTACTGACAAGGGCTTAATTTCCAAAATACACAAACCACTCACACAGCTTAATATCAAAGAAACAAATAACCCAATCAAAAAATGGGCAGAAGACCTAAATAGACATTTCTCCAAAGAAGACATATAGATAACAGGCACATGAAAAGATGCTCAACATCACTAATTATTAGAGAAATGCAAATCAAAACTACAATGAGGTATCACCTCACACAAGTCAGAATGGCCATCATCAAAAAGTCTACGAATAATAAATGCTGGAGAGGGTGTGGAGAAAAGGGAACCCTCCTACTCTATTGGCAGGAATGTAAATTGGTGCAGCCACTATGGAAAACAGTATGGAGTTTCCTTAAAAAACTAAAAATAGAACTACCATATGATCCAGCAACCCCACTCCTGAGCATATATCCGGAAAATATGAAAACTCTAATTGGAAAAGATACATGCACTTCAATGTTCACAGCAGCACTACTTACAATAATAGTCAATACATGGAAGCAACCTAAGTGTCCATCAACTGAGGAATGGATAAAGACCATGTGGTATATATAAACAATGGAATATTACTCAGCCATAAAAAAGAATGAAATATTGCCATTTGTTGCAACAGGGATGGACCTAGAGATTATATACTAAGTGAAGTCAGTCGGACAGAGAAAGACAAATATTATATGACATCACTTATATGTGGAATCTAAAAAAATGATACAAATGAACTTATTTATAAAACAAACAGACTCACAGACACAGAAAACAAACTTATGGTTACCAAAGGGGAAGTGGTGGGGGGGGATAAATTAGGAGTATGGGATTAACAGATACACACTAGTATATATAAAATAGATAAACAGCAAGGACTTACTGTACAGCACAGCAAACTATATTTAATATCTTATAATAACCTACAATGGATAAAAATCTGAAAAATAATTTGTATGTGTATATATGTATGTATAACTGAATCACTTTGCTGTATACCTAAAGCACAATATTGTAAATCAATAGTCCATAAAATAAATACCCAGGAAACCCATAAAAAGAAAAACTCAACTTTCAGTAGAAGCCCTTTGTGGAACACGCATGCTCGTGCATGCATGGGCACGCACACACACACACACACACACACACACACACACACACACACAGTGGGCATCAGCCCTGCTCTGTGACAGGAAAGAGTATATATCTTTGATTTAGTGTTAGTCAAAAACACACTGCAAAACCAATGATAATGCTAAATCTTTCTATATCTTGGTTTTATATTTACAATGATGGTGAATATTTTTGTGAGCTACTAACTTCCAAAGCACTTTTAAATAAAATGAAAACTGTTCACAAAGTGAGTTTACAAGGTTAATTATCGGTGGACTATCACACTATAAAATAATTACAAGTGGAGTATTTTGGCAGATAGATGCAACACTACAAAAAAATCAATTGTCTGTCTGTGACTTAATGTAACCTTGTTTGAAAATGGTTAACCTCATACATGGTTCCCAGACACAGAAGGAGTTATTACTTGATTGTAATTATTTCTCATGTAGAGATTTCTTGAAAGGTTGTTGAAGTTTAAGTTAAACTTTTCTTTTTAATCACTTTTAAAAAATATTCAAACACAAAACTTCAGAATGGGAGGCAACAGGAGTACTAGGCAAATGTAAGCTAAGGACCCAACGTTATTTTAGGCAGCTCTAGAAAACTGTTTGGATCACAATAAGAAAAGTAGTAAAAGGTTATTTAACTAATTTCATTATTTTTAAAATGAAAACGAGTTTTAAACACAGATAAAACACATAAACTATTTAATAACCCATACAACCACTTCTTATAAACTCTCACAAAACATAAGCTAGTCCATCATTTTTTAAAAATAAATATTCTATTTTACTGAACATGTTTTTGGAGTTGAGGAAGTTACAGGTTACATTAAACAATTAATCCTGGTACATTTCAACAGACTGCAAATGATTCAGAAATAAATCAAAAACAGCATGATGCATCATTAGATTCCCACCAGTTTATGAATTTATGTACAATTATCATTTGTACAAATTATTGTGAAGGAACTGACAAACTATCAGTGTTCAAAACAACATATTCTCCTCATATGACAAGAGAAGAGAACTGGAATTCAAATATTTCTAAATGAGAAATCAATTACAATTTGTTATCTCAAATTATGTCCTTCTACATAAAAAAATAGAAATTCTCCAATTAAGCTTTTATAAAAATCACTAAAAACAACAAGACATCACATACTAAAAATGAAGTCTGTGTCTCTAAAGAACAAAAAATAATAATGTTTCATCTTTTTCACTCAAGGGACTAATGCTAGGATTGGAAACATTTTAAAATTGTTACTATTTTTCATACTCACACACACAAAAAAAGCACTCACTTTTCAATTTCTCTAAGAATCAGCCAAGAAAAAATAACAGTCAAAGCTGATCAAAAAACTAAGGGGAAAGGGGAGGATGACCGCTCAACATAGCCAAGAACACCTAACAAAAATCAGCAGTGACACTAGAATTTTTTAACTAGAAGTTAAAGGAAACAGAAGACTCTTGCCACCCTTTTTTTAAGCTAGATGCACTTTCTGCAAAGTGGCATTTCAGTGTTTAGCACTGTGTACAATGTGTGCAATACTATGATATATTTATCATGATATGATATTCCTTTGCCTTCCCTCTTTTACCTTCACCTCTCTATTAAACAAGATTTATAAATATTTCACTAATATAGTTTTACTGTGTTTCTATTTTGCTTGGCTTCAATCCTATCTTTGACTGCTATTTATTTATTGCCTCCTGGGATCTGATTTTGCAGTTACTCTTGACAGTAACTCTTCCAGGTCTGAGAATTTTATTTCAGAAATCGGTTAAGCAGGCCAGATTTACTAGGCACCTGCCATACTAAATGCCCATAAAGGACCCTGGAAGAGGAGATACACTAATAACAGCTAGTATTTGTTAAGCGCATGCTAAGTGCCAAGCACAATAATCAGTACATTACATGCATTGTCACCTCAACACATTAAAGCAGTTATAATTATTAGGTAGATGAAAATAAACATCTAGCTCTTAGAATCGTGAGAATTAAAAGGGCTAATATTATGTAAAGCACTTAAAAGAGACCCGCAAAACCAGTTAGAAACCTGGGTCGTATTAGTGTTAGCCACTATTACTATCACCTTCACTTTAAAGATGAAGTAACTAAATCCCACAGAGGCTATCTAAATATGCTTTGTCATTCTGCTAAGTAATTGGATAATTCAGAACTTGTGAACTGCATTTATGCAGGCACCATAGTCTTAAACTTGTAGCTTTAGCACAACCATGTTCCACTGCCTCTTCCAAACTTGAGTCCAGGCATTTTCCTTATCTTAGAATCAAGGGATGGTTCATATGCTAATGGTTCTAATTAACGGCCAAGAACTTCACCTTTAAAAGGAAATTTAATGGACCCTCGATTCATCAAACCAGGTGAGATAACAGGACAGAGGAGCTCTTCACTGCCCCCAGTGACTGTCCAAAAACCAGATCACTCAGCAAATGGTAAAAGGAGGGGACCCAAGGGATTATTATCACAACCTGTCAACAGAAACCAGATATCCACAGCTTTAAAGAATGCCTCATTGTTAACTTTTTTCTCATTTCAGAATCCCCTATCCTTCCAAATCATAAAAATACTGGATCTTAACATACTATTTACTATGTAATTTGTGTTCTCAATTTTCACAATACTTTTTTGTGGTATACAAGCCCCAAGTTGGTGGTGGGGAGAGACTGGGAAACTTCCTCATTCCTCCTTATCTCTCTTCCTCTCCCTCTCTGCCTGTCTCTCTCTCTGCCTCAGTCCCTCTCTCTTTCTGTCAATCTCTTTATTTCTATCTATCTATAGAAAGCTATTACAATTTTCTTTTGGTTTGTTGAATTGATATTCGTAGTTAAAAGATGCTAAAGCACACATGCATGCACACACACACACAGAGAAATCTAACAACCAGCAGGTTAGACATTTCTTATGGGACCCATCTGTGTTCTCACATTCATTAGGAATAGCTAGCATCTTTAAAGCAACTATTTCTGATTAGCTACAAAATTAAAGTGTTAGTCCAAATAATAAGAAGCAGTGAGAACTTCCAGAGCAGATGCCGGTCTAAGATGGCAATATCCCCACATCTGTGCAATGTTGAAATGGCCATCCTTCATCTATCAATTCCTCTGTGAATCTGCAGACACATCAGGTAATCAGAATAACTGGTATAATTTAATAACGCAGAGGACTATAAAATTTACCGTCTCTATCTGGAAACCACTACAAAATGTTGTTTAAAATTATTGTTTAGTACTATTAAAATGTTCAGGAAAACAGAGGTGGAATGGACATAAAATCTTCTAGAGAATCATTCGGTAAGGCTTTGCATTTTTACATCAGCAAAAATAAAAGTTATTTTTTAATTATAAGAAAATAAGACCTAGAAAATTTATAGTTCATTTCATTCTCAAAGAAAATGATAGGCCTATATTTGCAAAATAAATAAACACTAGAATATAGAGTCATACTAGGTATTTTTTTTTTTTACCAGTTGCATCATTTCAAAGATGAGGAAATGGAGATCCAAAGAACTTAAATCACATGCTACAGAATTTAGTAATGGTTTTACCAGGACTAGAATCCAATTCTCTCCTCTTAGTCCCATAATCTTTATCATACTGTAAGGGATGACTGCTACTGTGTTTAGTAACAGAAGTTCCAAGGATTTATATTTCTTTATACAGTGGAGCCCCCTCCCCGAACCACAACCAGTTTCTTTCCTCAGAGGGAATCACCTTTAATTGTTTATTAGTTCCACAACAAAAAGCTTAAATTCAAATGTCTTTATGGACCAGGGGGATTCAACAGAGAGTGACTGGAATCTCTGGAAATCTGGTACAGATTTAGTACAGACACACCTAAAGAAACCATATTTTTTTAAAAACTCAAGTTAAAACATACTTTGACCAAACAAATAGACCCAGAGTATTTTAGACATTATCTAACTTATCTCACATACCACACTCCACATTTCTCCATACTCTTCCTATTAATATAGTCAACTATTCCTTCTCTTAGTTTTCTTTGGAATTTTGAGTTGCAAATCATCTTCCTTCATAAATTTGAGAATTATTCTATTAATTTCTAAAACATGTTCTGACTTTATTTTTTTGTTTTCTTACAATCAGAACTCCAATTAGCAGGAAGTCACACTTCAGGGAGATTCAGTGACTAATCTCTCTCATCTTTTTGTTCTTTTTCTTTGCGCTGTTGAGAGATTTTCTCTATTTGAAATTACAAATGTCCCTTAAAGCTACTGATTGAAAATCTTTAATTTCCAACAGTTTTTCTCGTTTAGTTTTTGTCTCTTCCCTATCATCTTCTTGTTTTATGAATGTAATATTTTCTTGAATGTCTTAAAAAATTTTAATTTTTTGGTCTCTTTTATGATTTTTTTTAAACGATCTGTACCATGCAAGGTCATTTTTTGTCATTGGTTTTCATTTATCTTGGTGTCTCTTCTTTTTCTTTTTTTTTTTTAACATCTTTATTGGAGTATAATTGCTTTACAATAGTGTGTTAGTTTCTGCTTTATAACAAAGTGAATCAGCTAAACATATACATATATCCCCATATCTCCTCCTTCTTGCATCTCCCTCCCTCAAACTCTCCCTATCCCACCCTCTAGGTGGACACAAAGAACAGAGCTGATCTCCCAGTGCTATGCGGCTGCTTCCCACTAGCTATCTATTTTATGTTTGGTAGTGTATATATGTCCATGCCACTCTCTCACTTTGTCACAGCTTACCCTTCCCCCTCCCCATATCCTCAAGTCCATTCTCTATTAGGTCTGTGTCTTTATTCCTGTCTTGCCCCTAGGTTCTTCTTGAACTTTTTTTTTTTTTTTCCTTAGATTCCATATATATGTGTTAGTATACGGTATTTGTTTTTTTCTTTCTGACTTACTTCACTCCATATGATAGACTCTAGGTCCATCCACCTCACTACAAATAACTCACTTTCGTTTCTTTTTATGGCTGAGTAATATTCCATTGTATATATGTACCACATCTTCTTTATCCATTCATCTGTTGATGGACACTTAGGTTGCTTCCATGTCCTTGCTATTGTAAATAGAGCTGCAATGAACATTTTGGTACATGTCCCTTTTTGAATTATGGTTTTCTCAGGGTATATGCCCAGTAGTGGGATTGCTGGGTCATATGGTAGTTCTATTTTTAGTTTTTTAAGGAACCTCCATACTGTTCTCCATAGTGGCTGTATCAATTTACATTCCCACCAACAGTGCAAGAGGGTTCCCTTTTCTCCACACCCTCTCCAGCATTTATTGTTTGTAGATTTTTTGATGATGGCCATTCTGACCGGTGTGAGATGATACCTCATTGTAGTTTTGATTTGCATTTCTCTAATGATTAGTGATGCTGAGCATTCTTACATGTGTTTGTTGGCAATCTGTATATCTTCTTTGGAGAAATGTCAATTTAGGTCTTCTGCCCATTTTTGGATTGGGTTGTTTGTTTTTTTGATATTGAGCTGCATGAGCTGCTTGTAAATTTTGGAGATTAATCCTTTGTCAGTTGCTTCATTTGCAAATATTTCCTCCCATTCTGAGGGTTGTCTTTTCCTCTCGTTTCTGGTTTCCTTTGCTGTGCAAAAGCTTTTAAGTTTCATTAGGTCCCATTTGTTTATTTTTGTTTTTATTTCCATTTCTCTAAGAGGTGGGTCAGAAAGGATCTTGCTGTGATTTATGTCATAGAGTGTTCTGCCTATGTTTGCCTCTAAGAGTTTGATAGTGTCTGGCCTTACATTTAGGTCTCTAATCCATTTTGAGTTTACTTTTGTGTATGGTGTTAGGGAGTGTTCTAATTTCATTCTTTTACATGTAACTGTCCAGTTTTCCCAGCACCACTTATACAAGAGGCTGTCTTTTCTCCACTGTATATTCTTGCCTCCTTTATCAAAGATAAGATGACCATATGTGCATGGGTTTATCTCTGAGTTTTCTATTCTGTTCCATTGATCTATATTTCTGTTTTTGTGCCAGTACCATAATGTCTTGATTACTGTAGCTTTGTGGTATAGCCTGAAGTCAGGGAGCCTGATTCCCCCAGCTTGGTTTTTCTTTCTCAAGATTGCTTTGGCTATTCGGGGTCTTTTGTGTTTCCATACAAATTGTGAAATTTTTTGTTCTAGTTCTGTGAAAAATGCCAGTGGTAGTTTGATAGGGGTTGCATTGAATCTGTAGATTGCTTTGGGTAGTAGAGTCATTTTCACAATGTTGATTCTTCCAATCCAAGAACATAGTATACTCTCCATCTATTTGTATCACCTTTAATTTCTTTCATCAGTGTCTTATAATTTTCCACATACAGGTCTACTGTCTCCTTAGGTAGGTTTATTCCTAGATATTTTATTCTTTTTGTTGCAATGGTAAATGGGAGTGTTTTCTTAATTTCACTTTCAGATTTTTCATCATTAGTGTATAGGAATGCAAGAGATTCCTGTGCATTAATTTTGTTTCCTGCTACTTTACCAAATTCATTGATTAGCTCTAGTAGTTTTCTGGTAGCATCTTTAGGATTCTCTATGTATAGTATCATGTCATCTGCAAACAGTGACAGCTTTACTTCTTCTTTTCCGATTTGGATTCCTTTTATTTCTTTTTCTTCTCTGATTGCTGTGGCTAAAACTTCCAAAACTATGTTGAATAATAGTGGTGAGAGTGGGCGACCTTGTCTTGTTCCTGATCTTAGTGGAAATGGTTTCAGTTTTTCACCATTGAGGACGATGCTGGCTGTGGGTTTGTCATATATGGCCTTTATTATGTTGAGGAAAGTTCCCTCTATGCCTACTTTCTGGAAGGTTTTTATCATAAATGGGTGTTGAATTTTGTCTAAAGCTTTCTCTGCATCTATTGAGATGATCTTATGGTTTTTCTCCTTCAATGTGTTAATATGGTGTATCACATTGATTGATTTGCGTATATTGAAGAAACCTTGCATTCCTGGGATAAACCCCACTTCATCATGGTGTATGATCCTTTTAATGGGCGGTTGGATTCTGTTTGCTAGTATTTTGTTGAGGATTTCTGCATCTATGTTTATCAGTGATATTGGACAGTAGTTTTCTTTCTTTGTGACATCTTTGTCTGGTTTTGGTATCAGGGTGATGGTGGCCTCATAGAATTGAGTTTGGGAGTGTTCCTCCCTCTGCTATATTTTGGAAGAGTTTGAGAAGGATAGGTGTTAGCTCTTCTCTAAATATTTGATAGAATTCGTCTGTGAAGCCATCTAGTCCTGGGCTTTTGTTTGTTGGAAAATTTTTAATCACACTTTCATTTTCAGTGCTTGTGATTGGTCTGTTCATATTTTCTGTTTCTTCCTGGTTCAGTTTCGGAAGGTGGTTCATCATTCAATCAAGAATTTGTCCATTTCTTCCAGGTTGTCCATTTTATTGGCTAGAGTTGCTTGCAGTAGTCTCTCATGATCCTTTGTTATTTCTGCAGCGTCAGTTGTTACTTCTCCTTTTTCATTTCTAATTCTATTGATTTGAGTCTTCTCCCTTTTTTTCTTGATGAGTCTGGCTAATGGTTTATCAATTTTGTTTATCTTCTCAAAGAACCAACTTTTAGTTTTATTGATCTTTGCTATCGTTTCCTTCATTTCTTTTTCATTTATTTCTGATCTGATCTTTATGATTTCTTTCCTTCTGCTAACTTTGGGGTTTTTTTGTTCTTCTTTCTCTAATTGCTTTAGGTGTAAGCTTAGGTTGTTTATTTGAGATGTTTCTTGTTTCTTAAGGTAAGCTTGTATAGCTATACACTTCCCTCTTAGAACTGCTTTTGCTGCATCCCATAGGTTTTGGGTCATTTTGTTTTCATTGTCATTTGTTTCTAGGTGTTTTTGTTTTCCTCTTTGATTTCTTCTGTGATCTCTTGGTTATTAAGTAGTGTGTTGTTTAGCCTCCATGTGTTTCTATTTCTTACAAATTATTCCCTGTAATTGATATCTAGTCTCATAGCATTGTGGTTGGAAAAGATACTTGATACGATTTCAATTTTCTTTACCAAGGCTTGATTTGTCACCCAAGATATGATCTATCCTGGAGAATGTTCCACAGATCTCGGGGTTCAGCTTTGGATTTGGACCCACCTCTGTGTGTAGGTCGCCTGAAGGTGTCTGTTCTTCGCTCAGACAGGACAGGGTTAAAGGAGCAGCTGATTCGGGGGCTCTGGCTCCCTCAGGCCGGGGGAGGGAGGGGTCCGGATGTGGGGTGAGCCTGCAGCGGCAGAGGCCGGCGTGACGTTGCAACAGCCTGAGGGGCGCCGTGTGTTCTCCCGGGGAAGTTGTCCCTGGATCACAGGACCCTGGCAGTGGCGGGCTACACAGGCTCCCGGGAGGGGAGGTGTGGAGAGTGACCTGTGCTCGCACACAGGCTTCTTGGTGGCTGCAGCAGCAGCCTTAGCGTCCCATGCCCATCTCTGGGGTCTGCGCTGATCGCCGCTGCTCGCACCCGTCTCTGGAGCCCCTTTAAGCGGGGCTCTTAATCCCGTCTCCTCACGCACCAGGAAACAAAGAGGCAAGAAAAAGTCTCTTGCCTCTTCGGCAGCTCCAGACCTTTTCCCGGACTCCCTCCCGGCTAGCCGTGGTGCACTAGCCCCTTCAGGCTGTGTTCACGCCGCCAACCCCAGTCCTCTCCCTGAGATCCAACCGAAGCCCGAGCCTCAGCTCCCAGCCCCCGCCCGCCCCGGTGGGTGAGCAGACAAGTCTCTCGGGCTGGTAAGTGCTGCTCGGCACCGATCCTCCGTGTGGGAATCTCTCCGCTTTCCCCTCCACACCCTGTGCTGTGCTCTCCTCCGTAGCTCCGAAGCTTCCCCCTTCCACCCCCAGCAGTCTCTGCCCATGAAGGGGCTTCCTAGTGTGTGGAAACCTTTCCTCCTTCATAGCTCCCTCCCATTGGTGCAGGTCCCATCCCTATTCTTTTGTCTCTGTTTTTTCTTTTTTCTTTTGTGTCTGTTTTTTCTTTTTTCTTTTGTCCTACCCAGGTACTTGGGGAGTTTCTTGCCTTTTGGGAGGTCTGAGGTCTTCTGCCAGCATTCAGTAGGTGTTCTGTAGGCGCTGTTCCACATGTAGATGTATTTCTGATGTATCTGTGGAGAGGAAGGTGATCTCCGCGTCTTACACTTCCACCATCTTGAAGCCAAGGCTCTGTTTCTTTTTCATGTTGCATATTTTTGTTAATTTTTTTTCTTAAATTATTTCTTAAATGTCTGGTGATACTTGGTTGCTGTTTTATATTTAAGAATAAAGGAACAGAAATGGCTGAGCCCTCTGTACTTGAGTGGGTCTTGTTGTTTAGAAGACTTTACTTTAGGGTAAGCCAGCAGCTAATCATTAGGCTTAAAGTCCCTAAGTATCAAAATAAAAGAGAATTTATTCTACCGTTGTAAGATGCATTCCTAATTGCCCTTATTGTCCCTCAGCAGTCCATGTAATTTCATTAGTCTATGTTAAGGGGGATGGTCAGGAGGGGCAGTGAAAAAAATCTTGCTACAAGGATATTGTGTAGGAAGTAGAATTGGTGAATAGAAGGGTGGCTAGTCCATCTATCCACGTTGATGATTTTGTTTCAGCCCCAGCATCTCACTTCTGCCCTCTATTTTTCCTGGCACTGTTGAACCTTAAGCCTTTGGGTGCTTGTTTCGGGCAAAAGGGCTCCCTCCTCCCCCTATCTTTGGCAGTTTCCTCTGCCTTGCTTCATTGCATCCAATTTGTAACAGTTTGATATCTTTTTAACTCCTTAATTTAATGCATAAATTAATGAGGTTTCAGGAGGAAGTTTAGATAAAGGTACGCCTCAATCCTTCCTTGTAAAATAAATACTCGCCTGTTTAAAAGCCTTTTCACTGACCTGGAGAAGCTGCCCTTAAAACACCTAAAATGAAGAAAACCCAAGAACAAACGTAATTATTATACTGTTGCACATCACCATAGTCATCGTGGCGACACTGCTATTAAGAATCATTCAGACAAGGCTCTGTACTGAAATAAATGCAAACTGCACATCTGCATGTATCTTAGGGTACACAGGGTAAAAAGGACTACTGATTTCATGTTTCTGAAATGTCCTTTTTGTGGGCAATAACTCACTAACATTCTCAAAAAAAAAAGATGTATTGAAGTTCAAAATTATTTAATGAGATAGTTGCAAATATCTTATATTTGTGGAGGTTATTTTTCCCTACAAAAGGAATGAAAATGATGCATACATATTATCCCACTTGAATTAGAATTTTATATAGGTAATAAGAATTTGTGCATTGTAGAAGCAAAATGGGCCTACTGTTGTCTGCAACAGCAAATGAAGTGTCTCATAACCAGCAATTCAACGTGTTAATTCAGCTGCACCATCCAATTACCTACAATTCATCTCAACTTAGTGCACAACAATAAAATTCTTAAAAAACCTGTGACAAAATATATGCTCTAGGTTTAACTCATAGGAAAAATACTATCCCGAAATGGGAGTAGGAGCCACAGAACATAAATTATAAAAATTATCCATCACAATCTATCAATTAATATCACAATGAATTTCTGACATGAAGTCAATAGTCTAGAGTTAATAATGAAATACATATTGGAAATTTTATAAGGAAAATCTGACCAAGGAATGTGAGAACTGTGTGGCCACTGAAATTGGCATCCCCTCAAATAATACAGTGGTCCCTTGGAGCCAGGGCCTGCCAACTGACCACGGGGCCCAAGCACACAATTCTAAAAGCAGACAAAGGTAATGAGATGCGAATTTAGAATCCCCATCCTCCGGTTAAATGACCCAGATGCAAGAGCTAGAGAGTCTGTCTATTACCTACTCAGGGACTAAATGATGAAATGAACAGGAGCTCTTTTTTATTTACATTTTTATATAGAATCAAGAGAACTAATAGACAGTGCAGGCCTGCTACATGAGGATGTATTAAGCCACAGAAGAAAGACAATTGAAAGTCGAGAGCATCACGAAGAAGGAAGAAAGGAAAAGAGGAGCGGGAAAAAGATATGGAAGAAAAAGTGTATTGAGAAATGATGAAACACAGTATTTACTTGAGAAGAAAATGTAGAGCTGCACTGAAAATCTATAGGATATGAGTGAAATCTGAATCATGAACAGACACAGGCTGGTTTCTAATATTTTTCAGGACGAGGGATGTATAGTCCCATTTGAGACTGAACTATCAAGAGAATCAAGAAACATGAGTCTTGAGGATTCAGAAAGAGGTGGAATTTGCCATGAGAGAAAGAGAAAAGACTGCAGTACTAAGTGTTAAAACTCAGCTAGTCAGTAATCTCATAAACCTCACTTCACTTATAGAATCTGAAAACAGAATTGTTTTTAAGTAGATTTTTATTTTTTTAAAAAACCAGAGTGACTCATTACTAGGGTATCTAATTCAAATAATTTACACAATCTAATCAAGTATCAGTCAGTCTAAAATAATATTTTTAAGACTGAAGAAAAGTCATTAAACACTGCAGGAGTGTATTAAACAAAAATAAGTAACAGAAAGTTGCTAAAAATCAACCAAAGGCCAGAAGTAAGGAGAAAAATGCACCTCATCAAAGATTAATACATCAGTTCTTTACAGATTAACAGTGATAACAAATTAATATAGATATTCTATAATGTATAAAGCTTACAAAAAACATATTTGAGAAAAAAATCCAGAAGTTTCAGGAGGATTTTTCCAATACTAATATTTATGAAAATATTAGTATTTCCTAATGTAATTTAAACAATTTATGAATAATACTGCAGGAAAATAAGCTATTTCTTATTAGGTTAGTTACAGATGTAGATCTTAGTTATAGATTGAAGTCTATATATAGAAATCCTACTTATAGATTTTAATTTTTTTTCTTTTGTCTGCATCACTGTGTGTTGTTTTTTGTTTTCTTTTTTACTGGGGACTGGGGCGGGGAGGGGGGAGGGTGGCCTGCACCTATGAAGAGACAAGAATGAATCTACTTGAAGAAAATCACTCTGATTTTTCCATATTTATTTTATTGTCCCTTTCATAATTAGTTTTCTTTCTTAATCTGGTGCTATGACTTCTAAAAGGTAAATATTTTTTGTTTCCAACTCTACAAATCTGAGTTTGTTGGTCAGATTTTCTTCCCTCACTTTCAAAGGCAAAACTTATTCAAATAGGAAACAAAACATAGAAACGCGGGCTCCATTTCCAATTCTGTTGCTTCATACTTTGTGACTTAAAGCAAATCATTTTAATCATTTCATCAAAATAGCATAGTCCGTACCCCGTCACTCATCAGCTTACCCTGGACAACTTACTTAACCTTTATGGGTCTCAATTTCCTTGCCTGTAAAATAGAGGTACTAATAAAACCTACTTTGGAGATTAAATGAATTAATATCTGTAAAGCACTCAGAACAGTGTCCAGAACATAGTAGCTTCTATATTTTGTTAAAGAAATAAAAATTAAATAAATCTGAAAAATGTACTAGATGTAGTTCGGTTGCTTGTAACCTCACTGTACAACAGACTCATCTGGAAAAATGTTTATGAAGATAGATCGTTATGGATCCATCCCAGGCAAATGAGAATCTGTATCAGTAGGATCTGACAACCTGCATTAAAACAAGCAAACAAACAAAAATCTCTTGAGGTAATTTCAATTTCCAAACTGGTTTGTCAGCAGTGACATTATACGATGCCACAGGTCAGTTTAATTACATCTCACACACTCCTTTTCTCACACAGCGTCCTTTTCCTCTTCAATGGCCGCAATAGTCACTATCCAAAGCCACTTGGGATTTAATAGCATCAGCCAGTTTTCCAAGAGCAGAAGTTTAGCTTTGGAATTTTCTTTCTTACCTAAAGCAAAACTGCTTTGTCCTCACCAAGGCAAACAAAGATGTAAAAAAGGAGCAAACTGATCCCTAAAGGCTGGGACATACTGGTTAAAGGGAAGGACAGAATAAGTTCTTAAGACATGCTCCTTTTGTTTTTGCCCAGCATTCATTCTTTATTCAAGGACACAGATTGGCACCATCTTAGTGACAGTGATTTGTGGTTAAGTGCCACGAAGGAACAAGTTGCCTCCAATTCTCCAATCCTTTCAATAAACACTGATGCAATAAACTGAGGCTAGTGTAATTGCTAGCATCCTTCCTAGGTACAAATCTTATTGCCCAAACTTCCAAGTAGAAAGAGAAGGGAATAGCTATATGGACAAAGTCATGAGTATCACAACCATGCTGGCCTGTGCTGCTTGGGTGCTCGGGATCCACTGGGTAGGCAGTATATCTAGTGGTTCAGCCTAAGGAAGTGTTCCCAATCGCAGGCTACAGAATGTGGTGAAATAAATTACCAGACTGTGATGAAATTTTCTTCAGTCTTTGTTAAATTAGAAAAATAAATGCAATGTAGAAAAATGCACAGGGAGCTAAATTTACTCTATTTTAAGAACTATATTTTGAGATTTAGTACTGCCACCTTAGTTGGTGTTACAATGTGCGGTCTTTCATAAAATGATGGTGATAAAAGACTTTTAAAAATCATTCTTACCATGCAAAAGAAAATGTTCACATGGAGGTTGATGCTCATTTTTTTTTTAAATTTTATTAGTTAGTGAAAATGTCAGACTGGGAACTATCAGAGCACTGGCTTCAGAGACAGACAGAACTGATGTGATCCCTGGCCTTAATGATACATATTAGCTGTGTGACTTTGAGCAAGTGACTCCTCATTTATACAGTGGGGATAGTAATAACTACTTACAGCTCATACGATTATGAGGATAAAATGTAGTTCAAGCTATTAGATGTTTACTTACTCACAATACAAGTGCAAAGTATGTATCCAATAAATTTTAGTTATTTTATCAGTTTGTAACTCTTCATTTTTAACTCCCTCATAAATAAGTTGAAATGGCTGTAACTTTACATATATTTTTTTCCAAGTATTTATTCCCAATTTTTTTCAGTCGACTAATGGCAGTACTGCATGCGGGTCTTGATAGTCATGTAAATCTCATCCTATGTAAAACTAATTATATAACAAAAATCTCAAGAGGAAATTAAGTTATTATTCTTCTGATCTACAATAAGATAATTCTCTCCATATGTCAAAATTCATTTCTTAACCAAAAAAAAGCACTGTGCTTACAATATCAAGGCAATTAATATTAGGCAAGAGACTAAGTTGACATTTACTACAGTCTCTGAGGTGTAATTTAGAAGATTTTGAATGTGCAGGCTGTGCTTTAAATTCTTCTATTTACAGTGGCTACTTAGCACATGTATTATGTTCACCAAAGTGCCAACGAAGAATTTAATCACACTCTTCCTATAATGTTCTACAAGATCTTAAATAAGATTTAAGTGACAATTCAATGTAGTTTAATGTACTAAACAGAGTCCCAATTAATTCTACATCATGTTAAAAGTCCTGATATATCTTGGACAGTTCCCATATATCTTAACAGTAAGCACTCCTGAAAAAAAACAGGAAAGAAGCCTGAGTATTTAATATGGACAGTGTGTTTAATTTTCTCACATAACAGAAAATAGAATCACAAATATGTTCACACCTATGATGGTAACAGTCACTACTTTCCCTACATCCCTCTCAAGCTATGTTGGGAGGATTAACCGTTAATACGGAACAATTTTTAACAATTGATACTTTGCATCTTGCTTTAGGTCTATTGTGAAGGGAGGACAATTATAGTAAACATCAAGAGAGAACCTGATAGTTCATGAGGTCTGTAATTATGTGGACATTTGAGTAAAGCTGGGCCCTCAGAGGAAAGTTAGGCTCCAGTAATCTCTTAATAACCTGCAGTAATAACTTTTAAAAATTAAGAATTTCAGCTTCAATAAATAGGTCCCAGATATACTAAAAAAAAAATTGGAAAACTCATAGCTAAAAATGAATTTTAGTTATTGTATTTAAAAGGGACATTAGAATACGTATTAATCACACAGAGGTCTTTAGCCACCTGTAATTATTTCTTGGTAATCATCTTGGACCAATTAAACATATTATTATAAATAAACTACCTTGAAAACATACAAATAGATATAAATTTGAATCAAGAAGAAGTATCAAATGAATAAAACCTATTTGATTATACTTTGCTCCCAAAGATAACTGCTTATAATGCCCTCAATGAATGACCAACTACTACTAAATTCATATGTGTATTCATTTTCACAAACTTCTTTGAATTCTCTAAGTACTAAAATTCGCAATGGAAAGCTGGACTCTTCAAAAATATATATGCCTGTTTACAACAGAATATTACTCAGCCATAAAAAGGAACGAAATTGGGTCATTTGTAGAGATGTGGCTGGACCTAGAGACTGTCATACTGAGTGAAGTAAGTCAGAAAGAGAGAAACAAATATCATATATTAATGCATATATGTGGAATCTAGAAAAATGGTATAGATGATCTTATTTGCAAAGCAGAAGTAGAGACACAGACGTAGAGAACAAATGTATCCATACCAAGGGGGTAAGGGGAGGTGGTGAGAGGAATTGGGAGATTGGGATTGACATACATACACTATTGATACTATGTATAAAATAGGTAACTAATGAGAACCTACTGCATAGCACAGGGAACTCTATTCCATGCTCTGTGGTGACCTAAATGGGAAGGAAATCCAAAAGAGAGGGAATATATGTATACATATAGCTGATTCACTTTGCTGTACAGTAGAAACTAACATGACATTGTAAAGCAACTATACTCCAATAAAAATTAATTTAAAAAAATAAATAAAAACACCACCTAAACCCTGAAAGAAAAATGTATGCCTGTAACTGAATGGCAGAAATACTTAACTAAACAATGTGCTTTAAGATAGAAATTGTAAATAGAAGTCTAATCTGCTAAAATGGTGAATGGTTTATCAAAGCAGACAGTACAGGATCTTTAAATGTGATTTATGTGTTCAAACATATGCTTAGTATGTATCTGGTGGAGAGAGCAGGGGGGATATTAAGAAATGTCATCAAATAGACTTCAGAGTCAATATGAGTATAAATATACTTAAGTCTTGATTTGATGCTTCACATGTGTTTATTCTGATGACAGGAAGCATTTAGAACCAAAGCCCAATTAAAATTCTTGAATAATTAGGCATATGGTCACTCAGATTTCAAAGTAGTGGTCCTGCTAGATCTCAATAGGTTTAAGATGTCTACACGTTCCTACTACTGATGGCGACATAAGCCCAAAAACGTGATGTATTAAAAGTCACAATCCAGAATTTGTTGTTTATTGCAAAAGGTGCCTCTTGAAAACAGGATGTTTAATAAGGCAAATTAAAGGACAAAACTATAGGATCTGTTCATTTTCATAAAGCACAATAAACACTTATCAGAGACATGTAGTATTGTTATTTATTTCACATGGTGGGACTTTATTCATACTTTACTCTCAGCCATTTTCTATACTTTTCTTGTTATTCAGAAATACCAATATCTTCTTCATTTTCCTAACTAGAAAGAATAAAAATATTCATTTATTTCATGTTCTCTCACCCTCTTCCTAAAATGCCAAAGTTTTAAAAAGCTGCAAAATCTCTATTACATGGAAATGTTCCTAGTACAACTACCACTTCTAAAAATCAAGGTGGCAAAATGGAAGCACTGTATTTCACTCTGACATAACTTTAACCTGAAAGTAATGTACATTAAGTTAGAAAGTTAAATGTGTCTCAATATTCTTATCAGTTAGAAATCAGAATGTAACTCAACCAATATCAGCATGTCCACCTTCACTATGTCTTTGCTATTTTTAAATACAAAAAAAACTGCATAGAGTATGAGTTGATTTATAAGTAATATTTTTAAAGCAAAATTGCCTTGAACATGCTCCTGAACAATACTCATGGTAAATCCCCAACTATTTTAAGAAGAAACTAACATATCATCAAAACAGCAATATTGCAGCACAGGAATTCCTACTAGTACATTGTATCAGGAGGCATTACATTTCCAGGTACTTTGGCAAATTCTCATATACATGTAGTATCACACCTCTCATATATATTTGAAGCAGTAAGGAAACCTATAAATTATTCACGGTAAGTGATTCAGTTTGAAGATCAGTTTATAGCCCCCAAATATTTTAAGCTGATACATCTGTTCTTTATATTAAAAAAGAGAACTTTTCACTTGTTAAAACCACAGGAAAAGGGCTTCCCTGGTGGCGCAGTGGTTGAGAATCTGCCTGCCAATGCAGGGGACACGGGTTCGAGCCCTGGTCTGGGAAGATCCCACATGCCGCTGAGCAACTAGGCCCGTGAGCCACAATTACTGAGCCTGCGCGTCTGGAGCCTGTGCTCCGCAACAAGAGGCCGCGATAGTGAGAGGCCCGTGCACCGCAATGAAGAGTGGCCCCCGCTTGCCGCAACTAGAGAAAGCCCTCGCACAGAAACGAAGACCCAACACAGCCGAAAATAAATTAATTAATTAATTTAAAAAAAAACACACACACACACACACAGGAAAGTATTCACTCGCAAATGATGTCATGCCCTAGTTCACTTTCAGGCAAGAAGGTTGAGAGAGGCCACCCATCAGAGCCTCTAAACTCATTTCTTTAGTTCTGCAGTGACTGTTAAAGAATATCAGTCAAGTTAAACACTTGCCCAGAGGGGCAAATTCAAGCAGCGAATGAGTTAAAACGACACAGAGGACTCACGTTTCAACATCCCTTCTACTAGTCTTCAACTCCCATTCATAAAAGACTAAATGAAACAAAAAAGAGAGGCAGAATTCAAGTTCTTGTATGTAGGCTTATAAGCATAGCTAGGTAACTTCAAAGCCAATAATTAGCTCCATGGTAATCAATCAACCAACAAGTTTCCAGCAAGCATTTACTAGTTTTCCTACATTGTGCTAGGGCCTGCATATCTGAAACAGCACCTGTCCCACTCTGGACACTGGGATCCAGAATTAATCTATACCAGCAGCACTGTGTTTCCTTTGGAAAAGCTTTCTTTTCTTCTCCCCCAAATCTTATCTAAGACACAGTGCCTCTACTTAAGCAAGCAGCTTAAGCCCTAGAATGGGATGAGCATCACAGAAATGGTGAATTAAAAACATTTAACTAAACAAGCAAAAGCAGCCAGGGAAAATTCTCAATGGAGCTGAAGGTGGGCAGGGGCATAAGGAAGAGATGTGAAATCCTGGTTTGTGGTGAATGGTGCAGAGAAATGCACGTTTCTTATGTTCAAAGCCCGCCTTAGGCTGTGAAAACTCTCCAAATCTATCCACCTCTGAAATCACTCTAACAGTTTCAATATTAAGGTTCTAATTCTGCAGGAGAGGAGGAGTTTGCAGAGATCCGGAGAAAGGAAAGATTAGTAATGCAACAGAAAAGTCAAGATGAAGAAAAGGAAAGGATGGGTGAAGGCAAGGAGAATGATCTGGGAAGATGAGAGATCAAAAGTAAGTCACCAATAGGTTGACCTTACTTTGCAATAGTCTGAAACCAGCAGGTTTCTCTAACACTAGAGGGCATGAACGCAAACACACACACACACACACACACACACACACACACACACACACACACGGTGGTGGGGGCAACCCTGAGCAAAGGCAGCCTTCATACAAAGCTGAAGATCTGGGGGCCCCAAGGATGCTCGAAATTTCAGGGGGCTCGGGCAGCCAAGTGTCTTTACCCCTGCAAATAAAATCTTCATGCTGTATTTGTGGGAAGAGTGACCGCGCTCTCTCCCAAGGAAACCGCTCAAGGATTGAGTGTTATGACAGTCGAAAGCAGGCAATCCCCAGCGCTCCTCTCCTCCGTCAGCAACACCTTTGCCTCAGGAAAGCTCCCACCCTTTCCAGGTTAGTTTTCCCTGGATCCCGAAGCTTCTGTGTTTATCTGCCCACTGTCTCCTCCTGTGGCTGCCTGTGAAGGTTGGAGATGTAGGCTCTCCACCTGGAAATTCAACTGATCCTAGTCAAAGAACGGGGTAAGGGGAGGGGCGCCCGCAGCTTTCGCTGTCCAAACCAGCAGCCTCCGTGCGCCCGGGTTCGTGGCAGCGCAGCTCCCTCGGACCCAGGGAGGGGAGGCGGCCCTCGCGACCCTCATTCAGCCCCTCGACTCTATGACAGCCCAGACAAGAGCCCTCTGTTTCCAATCCCCTCGTCCCTTCCGGCCCCGAGAAGGGAGGTCTCCGTACCTGGAGATCTCTGTACCTGGAGGTGCCCAGAAGGTGGGCCGGCCGGGGTGTGCTCTCCTGGACAAGGAGCCTCGGGATCTGGGAGCTGGTGGTGTTCGGGAGGACCAGGCAGGAGAGGTAAGAGAGGGAGACAGAGACAGGCAGCGAGAGGCAGAAACAGAAAGAGAAAATACGGCAAGACGGAGAGACAACGGAAGAGACAGAATAACAGGCACACGGGGACATCCCAAGAAAAACAGGGAGAAAGAGAACGAAAAAGGAACAGTGAGACCCGGAGCGGGTGCGGTGAGCCAGAGAAAGAATCAGAGAAAGAAACCGAGTCAGAAACAGACAGAGAGACTGAGAGGCAAAGGAAAGCAGAAATAGAGAGGAAGGCAACCGTCGAGGAAGACAGCCGAGACCCAGCGCGTCCCCGGTGTCGGACGGACGGTGTAGAAGCGCCCGCGCACCGCAGCCCCCGGCCGCCCGCAGCTAGTGGGAGAAAGTTGCCGGGGCGGGAAGGCCGAGCCGCCCCCGGCGCCGAGCGCCACCGGAACGCAGAGGGTGGCCAGCGCCCCCCAGCTCGGCCGGGTAGCGGAGAAAGCAGGGTAGAGGGCGGGCGGCGGTAGAAAGTTCCGCGCCTCTCGGTCCTCCCTCGGCACCTGCAGCAGCGGGAGAGCGGGCTTCGAGAGCCCGGGAGGCCGCCTTACCGGGTTCGCCGGCGCCCCCGCCCCGGGACCGACCCGGGGCGCTCGGCTCTGAGCCCTGCCACCCGCTGCGGGACTTTGCGGCGCCCACCCGGGCACTCCGGGCCGCCCAGAGAGGACTCGCCCCAGACAATCAGAGGAAGAGAGGGGAAGCAAGAGAGAGACGGAGACCTGCTATCGTGGCCAGGGATCCCGCGAAGAGGGAACGGCGGTCCACGCACGGAATTCAGCCTCCGACCCAGACCGGCAGGCGCCAGCCGGCCGCGCCGAGTGCGGGGCGCGCGGAGCCCGCGCTCACCTGGAACCCGCGCCGGCCCGCGAGCGCCGCGCGCAGCCCCGCTTCCCGCCCGCGCCTCTCTCTTCACACTTCCCCGCGAGCAGAGCGAGCCGGCTCCGGCCTCGGCCAGCCCCGGAGAGGCGCCCTCATAGCGCAGCGGCGGGCTGGAGGGGCTCCGCGAGAGCGGGCGCCGAGGCCGAGGAGGCGCAGGAGAACGAGCGAGGGCTCCTAGCACATTGTCACCTCGGCAGAGACGCCGCCACCGCCTGGTCACTTCGCCCCCCTGCCCCCTCCCACCCCAGCCCGCTCCCTCCCAGCCCCTCCTCCTCGCGTGGTTCCTCCCCCTCCCGTAGCCACAGCCTGAAGGCCTCTCACTGGGCTAGTATCATTTACGTAACCAGCCCCCCCGGCCCTCCTCCCTCCCAGCTCCCGCTCCTCCCCGGGCTTGGGCGGTGCGCACAGAGCGCGCTCCAGCTGCTTCTGGAGCTGGCGCTCCTGCGATGTGCACAAGTCCCGCGATAGTTGGCAGTCACGGCCCCCAGCTGCAACCGAGGGGTCGGCTCTTTTCCGCCGAGAGCGTCCGGCGACCCCTGGTCGCCCCCGGGCCCCACCGTGAGAAAACAGGCTTGTGTGCACTGTGCCGGCCCAGTGCACCAGAGCGCCTCTTAGAGGGGTGCTGGCGTGGGGAGGCGGGGTGCAGGGGCTCGCAGACGGCCCTCGGGGAACGCTCTAGCAACCTCACCCCCGCTGTCGGCTCTCCAGTGGAGAGATGCTGCGGGGAACTTGAGGTTTAGGCGCCCTGAAGCAGAAAGGACAGACAAGAGTTTGACCTCCTGTCCATTACAGTTCGTTTACCCTGCCAGGATCCTAGTGTTCTGGCTAGCGACAGCTGCTGCCACCAAAAGCACTGTAAGCGACTTGGAAACGCAAAGCGCTTCCTTGTGCTCTTGAATTTTTTAGGGAGCGGTAAAGAAAAAAGCGAGGCTTTTAATTCCTTTCTCAGTCAGGAAGATAGGGTCTTTGACACCACACACACACACACACACACACACACACATACACACACACACATGCACACACACGGGCGCCTGAATGCTTGCATTTCAGAGTAAAGTTACTGTGTAGTGTCATAAAAAGTCCATGATACTAAATGAGTTAAAATACATGTAAGGATTTTAGAACAGTGCATGGAACAAGGCACAAATTTAAGATTGAGGTATTATTAGCATTCTGAGACTTGGGACCTATCCCCCACTGCCATGTGGGAGGGACTCTTCTAGGAAATTGGGGTTGCTGAGTTCAAGTCTCTGCTTTGCCATTTATTCACTTTTGGCTCTTGGTCAGTTTTGGTTCTTGACTTAATACAGTTTCAGTTTTCTTATTTGTAAGAGGGGGTAACAGGGGTCCTTTCCTCCTCTCACAGGGTCACTTCATGTTGTCTTAGCTCCGTCTTTTTAGTTTATGTGGCAAAAGTAGGGGAGGATATGAGACCTACTCCAAAACTATTAAGAGCCATATTGTACAAACATATTAATTTTAATCTAGTATGTCAATGACATTCTTGATTATATTCATGAAAGGCAATTTTTAGAGATGTTATCTTTATATCCTTTTATGAATCAATTATTATCTAAACTGGTATGATAATAACTATATTAAATGTTTCCTCCTACACTGTCCATCCTGCCCAACCCCCCGCCCCCATCTCATCAATTAGGGAGCATCTACCAGAGGGGTTTCTGTGCATGTGTGAGGACACAGGGTGCCACTCATAACACCAAGGACACTGGTCTTTTTCTCTATTGCTTGCTGTTGTGAGTTCTGTCATCACATCACTCACCTCTGTATGGCATATTGAGAAAAGTTATGGACCAGCAGGTAAAAGATTGAGCTTCTAACGCTGGCAGAGCCACTTATTAGACATATGTCCTTGAAAAACATATAAGCCCCCATTCTTACATTCTTCATCTCTAAAAAAGATAGCGGAGGAGAGAAGATGGCGGAAGAGTAAGACGCGGAGATCACCTTCCTTCCCACAGATACAGTAGAAATACATCTACACGTGGAACTGCTCCTACAGAACACCCACTGAACGCTGGCAGAAAACGTCAGACCTCCCAAAAGGCAAGAAACTCCCCCCGTACTTGGGTAGGGCAAAAGAAAAAAGAAATAACAGAGACAAAAGAATAGGGACGGCACCTGCACCAGTGGGAGGGAGCTGTGAAGGAGGAAAGGTTTCCACGCACTAGGAGCCCCTTCGCGGGCAGAGAGTGCGGGTGGCAGAGGGGGGAAGCTTCGGAGCCACGGAGGAGAGCGCAGCCACAGGGGTGCGGAGGGCAAAGCGGAGAGATTCCCGCACTTCCCGCACGGAGGCTCGGCGCCGAGCAGCACTCACCAGCCCGAGAGGCTTGTCTGCTCAGCCGCCGGGGCGGGCGGGGCTGGGAGCTGAGGCTCGGGCTTCGGTCGCAGGGAGAGGACTGGGGTTGGCGGCGTGAACACAGCCTGAAGGGGTTAGTGCACCACAGCTAGCCGGGAAGGAGTCCGGGAAAAAGTCTGCAGCTGCCGAAGAGGCAAGAGACTTTTTCTTCCCTGTTTCCTGGTGCGCGAGGAGAGGGGATTCAGAGCGCCGCCTAAACGAACTCCAGAGACGGGCGCGAGCCGCAGCTAACAGCGCGGATCCCATAGCAACAGGGGCGCAGAGGGAAAAACGGAGAGACTCCCGCACAGAGGCTCGGCGCCGAGCAGCGCTCACCAGCCCGAGAGGCTTGTCTGCTCCCCCGCCGGGGCGGGCGGGGCTGGGAGCGGAGGCTCGGGCTTCGGTCGGATCGCAGGGAGAGGACTGGGGTTGGCGGCGTGAACACAGCCTGAAGGGGTTAGCGCACCACAGCTGGCTGGGAGGGAGACCGGGAAAAAGTCTGCAGCTGCCGAAGAGGCAAGAGACTTTTTCTTGCCTCTTTGTTTCGCGGCGCGCAAGGAGAGGGGATTCAGAGCGCCGCCTAAACGAACTCCAGAAACTGGCGCGAGCCGCGGCTATCAGCGCGGACCCCAGAGACGGGCGTGAGACGCTGGGGCTGCTGCTGCCGCCTCCAAGAAGCCTGTGTGCGAGCACAGGTCACTCTCCACACCGCCCCTCCCAGGAGCCCGTGCAGCCCACCACTGCCAGGGTCCCGTGATCCAGGGACAACATCCCCCGGGAGAACACACTGTGCGCCTCAGGCTGCTGCAACGTCACGCCAGCCTCTGACGCCGCAGGCTCGCCCCGCCTCCTCTGTACCCCTCCCTCCCCGCGGCCTGGGTGAGCCAGAGTCCCCGAAGCAGCTGCTCCTTTAACCCCGTCCTGTCTGGGCGGGGAACAGACGCCCTCAGGCGACCTACACGCAGAGGCGGGTCCAAATCCAAAGCTGATCCCCAGGAGCTGTGCGAACAGAGAAGAGGAGGGGAAATCTGTCCCAGTAGCCTCAGAAGAAGCGGGTTAAAACTCCACAAACAACTTGATGTGCCTGCATCTGTTGAATACCTGAATAGACAACGAATCATCCCAAATTCAGGAGGTGGACTTTGGGAGCAGGATATATTAATTTTTCCCCTTTTCCTTTTTTTTTTGTGAGTGTATATGTATATGCTTCTGGGGGAGATTTTGTCTGTATAGCTTTGCTTTACAATAGCTTTATTTTACTTCACTATATTATAGCTTCTTTCTTTCTTTTCTTTCTTTCTTTCTTTCTTTCTTTCTTTCCTTCCTTCCTTCCTTCCTTCCTTCCTCCTTCCTCCTTCCTTCCTTCCTTCCTTCCTTTCTTTCTTTCTTTCTATTTTTTCTCCCTTTTACTCTGAGCCGTGTGGACGAAAGGCTCTTGGTGCTTCAGCCAGGCATCAGGGCCGTACCTCGGAGGTGGGAGAGCCAACTTCAGGACACTGGTCCACAAGAGACCTCCCAGCTCCACGTAATACCAAACGGCAAAAATCTCTCAGAGATCTCCATCTCAACATCAAGACCCAGCATCACTCAATGACCAGCAAGCTACAGTGCTGAACACCCTATGCCAAACAACTAGCAAGACAGGAACACAGCCTCATCCATTAGCAGAGAGGCTGCCTAAAATCATAATAAGGCCACAGACACCCCAAAATACACCACCAGACGTGGACGTGCCCACCAGAAAGACAAGATCCAGCCTCATCCACCAGAGCTCAGGCACTAGTTCCCTCCACCAGGAAGCCTACACAACCCACTGAACCAACCTTAGCCACTGGGGACAGATACCAAAAACAACGGGAACTACAAACCTGCAACCTGTGATAAGGAGACCCCAAACACAGTAAGATAAGCAAAATGAGACGACAGAAAAACACACAGCAGATGAAGGAGCAGGGTCAAAACACACTAGACTTAACAAATGAAGAGGAAATAGGTAGTCTACCTGAAAAAGAATTCAGAATAATGATAGTAAGGATGATCCAAAATCTTGGAAATAGAATAGACAAAATGCAAGAAGCATTTAACAAGGACGTAGAAGAACTAAAGAGGAATCAAGCAATGATGAAAAACACAATAAATGAAATTAAAAATACTCTAGATGGGATCAATAGTAGAATAACTGAGGCAGAAGAAAGGATAAGTGACCTGGAAGATAAAATGGTGGAAATAACTACTGCAGAGCAGGATAAAGAAAAAAGAATGAAAAGAACTGAGGACAGTCTCAGAGACCTCTGGGACAGCATTAAACGCACCAACATTCGAATTATAGGGGTCCCAGAAGAAGAAGAGAAAAAGAAAGGGACTGAGAAAATATTTGAAGAGATTATAGTTGAAAACTTCCCTAATATGGGAAAGGAAATAGTTAATCAAGTCCAGGAAGCACAGAGAGTCCCATACAGGATAAACCCAAGGAGAAACACGCCAAGACACATATTAATCAAACTGTCAAAAATTAAATATAAGGAAAACATATTAAAGGCAGCAAGGGAAAAAAAACAAATAACACACAAGGGAATCCCCATAAGGTTAACATCTGATCTTTCAGCAGAAACTCTGCAAGCCAGAAGGGAGTGGCAGGATATACTTAAAGTGATGAAGGAGAAGAACCTACAACCAAGATTACTCTACCCAGCAAGGATCTCATTCAAATGTGATGGAGAAATTAAAACCTTTACAGACAAGCAAAAGCTGAGAGAGTTCAGCACTACCAAACCAGCTTTACAACAAATGCTAAAGGAACTTCTCTAGGCAAGAAACACAAGAGAAGGAAAACACCTACAATAACAAACCCAAAACATTTAAGAAAATGGGAATAGGAACATACATATCGATAATTACCTTGAATGTAAATGGATTAAATGCTCCCACCAAAAGACACAGGCTGGCTGAATGGATACAAAAACAAGACCCATATATATGCTGTCTACAAGAGACCCACTTCAGACCTAGAGACACATACAGACTGAAAGTGAGGGGATGGAAAAAGATATTCCATGCGAATGGAAATCAAAAGAAAGCTGGAGTAGCAATTCTCATATCAGACAAAATAGACTTTAAAATAAAGACTATCACAAGAGACAAAGAAGGACACTATATAATGATCAAGGGATCGATCCAAGAGGAAGGTATAACAATTGTAAATATTTATGCACCCAACATAGGAGCACCTCAATACATAAGGCAAGTACTAACAGCCATAAAAGGGGAAATCGACAGCAACACAATCATAGTAGGGGACTTTAACACCCCACTTTCACCAATGGACAGATCATCCAAAATGAAAATAAATAAGGAAACACAAGCTTTAAATGATACATTAAACAAGATGGACTTAATTGATATTTATAGGACATTCCACCCAAAAACAACAGAATACACATTTTTCTCAAGTGCTCATGGAACATTCTCCAGGATAGATCATATCTTGGGTCACAAATCAAACCTTGGTAAATTTAAGAAAATTGAAATCGTATCAAGTATCTTTTCCGACCACAACGCTATGAGACTAGATATCAATTACAGGAAAAGATCTGTAAAAAATACAAACACATGGAGGCTACACAATACATTACTTAATAATGAAGTGATTACTGAAGAAATCAAAGGGGAAATCAAAAAATACCTAGAAATAAATGACAATGGAGATACGACGACCCAAAACCTATGGGACGCAGCAAAAGCAGTGCTAAGAGGGAAGTTTATAGCAATACAAGCCTACCTCAAGAAACAGGAAACATCTCGAATAAACAACCTAACCTTGCACCTAAAGCAATTAGAGAAAGAAGAACAAAAAAACCCCAAAGCCAGCAGAAGGAAAGAAATTATAAAGATCAGGTCAGAAATAAATGAAAAAGAAATGAAGGAAACAATAGCAAAAATCAATGAAACTAAAAGCTGGTTCTTTGAGAAGATAAACAAAATTGATAAACCATTAGCCAGACTCATCAAGAGAAAAAGGGAGAAGACTCAGATCAATAGAATTAGAAATGAAAAAGGAGAAATAACCACTGACACTGCAGAAATACAAAAGATCATGAGAGATTACTACAAGCAACTCTATGCCAATAAAATGGACAACCTGGAAGAAATGGACAGATTCTTAGAAATGCACAAACTGCCGAGACTGAACCAGGAAGAAATAGAAAATATGAACAGACCAATCACAAGCACTGAAATTGAAACTGTGATTAAAAACCTTCCAACAAACAAAAGCCCAGGACCAGATGGCTTCACAGGTGAATTCTATCAAACATTTAGAGAAGAGCTAACACCTATCCTTCTCAAACTCTTCCAAAATATTGCAGAGGGAGGAACACTCCCAAACTCATTCTATGAGGCCACCATCACCCTGATACCAAAACCAGACAAAGATGTCACAAAGAAAGAAAACTACAGGCCAATATCACTGATGAACATAGATGCAAAAATCCTCAACAAAATACTCGCAAACAGAATCCAACAGCACATTAAAAGGATCATACACCATGATCAAGTGGGGTTTATCCCAGGAATGCAAGGATTCTTCAATATACGCAAATCAATCAATGTGATACACCATATTAACAAATTGAAGGAGAAAAACCATATGATCATCTCAATAGATGCAGAGAAAGCTTTCAAGAAAATTCAACACCCATTTATGATAAAAGCCCTGCAGAAAGTAGGCATAGAGGGAACTTTCCTCAACATAATAAAGGCCATATATGACAAACCCACAGCCAACATTGTCCTCAATGGTGAAAAACTGAAACCATTTCCACTAAGATCAGGAACAAGACAAGGTTGCCCACTCTCACCACTATTATTCAACATAGTTTTGGAAGTGTTAGCCACAGCAATCAGAGAAGACAAAGAAATAAAAGGAATCCAAATCGGAAAAGAAGAAGTAAAGCTGTCACTATTTGCAGATGACATGATACTATACATAGAGAATCCTAAAGAGGCTACCAGAAAACTCCTAGAGCTAATCAATGAATTTGGTAAAGTAGCAGGATACAAAATTAATGCACAGAAATCTCTTGCATTTCTATACACTAATGACGAAAAATCTGAAAGTGAAATTAAGAAAACACTCCCGTTTACCATTGCAACAAAAAGAATAAGATATCTAGGAATAAACCTACCTAAGGAGACAAAAGACCTGTATGCAGAAAATTATAAGACACTGATGAAAGAAATTAAAGATGATACAAATAGATGGAGAGATATACCATGTTCCTGGATTGGAAGAATCAACATTGTGAAAATGACTCTACTACCCAAAGCAATCTACAGATTCAATGCAATCCCTATCAAACTACCACTGGCATTTTTCACAGAACTAGAACAAAAAATTTCACAATTTGTATGGAAACACAAAAGACCCCGAATAGCCAAAGCAATCTTGAGAACGAAAAATGGAGCTGGGGGAATCAGGCTCCCTGACTTCAGACTATATTACAAAGCTTCAGTAATCAAGACAGTTTGGTACTGGCACAAAAACAGAAATATAGATCAATGGAACAGGATAGAAAGCCCAGAGATAAACCCACACACATATGGTCACCTTATCTTTGATAAAGGAGGCAAGCATATACAGTGGAGAAAAGACAGCCTCTTCAATAAGTGGTGCTGGGAAAATTGGACAGGTACATGTAAAAGTATGAAATTAGAACACTCCCTGACACCATGCACAAAAATAAACTCAAAATGGATTAAAGACCTAAGTGTAAGGCCAGACACTATCAAACTCTTAGAGGCAAACATAGGCAGAACACTCTATGACATACATCACAGCAAGATTCTTTTTGACCCAGCTCCCAGAGAAATGGAAATAAGAACACAAATAAACAAATGGGACCTAATGAAACTTAAAAGCTTTTGCACAGCAAAGGAAACCATAAACAAGACCAAAAGACAACCCTTAGAATGGGAGAAAATATTTGCAAATGAAGCAACTGACAAAGGATTAATCTCCAAGATTTACAAGCAGCTCATGCAGCTCAATAACAAAAAAACGAACAACCCAATCCAAAAATGGGCAGAAGACCTAAATAGACATTTCTCCAAAGAAGATATACAGATGGCCTACAGACACATGAAAGAATGCTCAACATCATTAATCATTAGAGAAATGCAAATCAAAATGACAATGAGATATCATCTCACACCGGTCAGAATGGCCATCATCAAAAAATCTAGAAACAATAAATGCTGGAGAGGGTGTGGAGGAAAGGGAACACTCTTGCACTGTTGGTGGGAATGTAAATTGATACAGCCACTATGGAGAACAGTATGGAGGTTCCTTAAAAAACTACAAATAGAACTACCATACGACCCAGCAATCCCACTACTGGGCATATACCCTGAGAAAACCATAGGTCAAAAAGTGTCATGTACCACAATGTTCATTGCAGCTCTATTTACAATAGCCAGGACATGGAAGCAACCTAAATGTCCATCGACAGATGAATGGATAAAGAAGATGTGGCACATATATACAATGGAATATTACTCAGCCGTAAAAAGAAATGAAATGGAGGTATTTGTAATGAGGTGGATGGAGTTAGAGTCTGTCATACAGAGTGAAGTAAGTCAGAAAGAGAAAAACAAATACAGTATGCTAACACATATATACGGAATCTAAGGAAAAAAAAAAAAAAAAAGGCCATGAAGAACCTAGTGGCAAGACGGGAATAAAGACACAGACCTACTAGAGAATGGACTTGAGGATATGGGGAGGGGGTGGGGGGAGATGTGACAGGGTAAGAGAGTGTCATGGACATATATACACTACCAAATGTAAAATAGATAGCTAGTGGGAAGCAGCCGCATAGCACAGGGAGATCAGCTCGGTGCTTTGTGACCACCTAGAGGGGTGGGATGGGGAGGGTGGGAGGGAGGGAGATGCAAGAGGGAAGAGAAATGGGAACATATTGTATATGTATAACTGATTCACTTTGTTATAAAGCAGAAGCTAACACACTATTGTAAGGCAATTATACTTCAATAAAGATGTTTAAAAAAAAAAAAAAAAAAAAAAAAGATAGCAATAGCATTTTGCAAGCTTTGTAGTAATATTTAACTAAGGCAAGAATCATAAAACTAGTTGGTAAAAGTTATACATGCAGTTAATTATGTAGTCCCAAAGTATCTCCCTGGGAATTATTATCTTTTGCTGTATAGCACACCATTCCCAAACTTAGTGGCTTAAAACAATAAACATCTATAATTTCCAAATTGTTCCGAAAAGCAACAGAATAGTGCAAACTCCAATGTAGAGCATTTTTCATAGTTCTGCGGACACACATTTACCCAAGGAAGTTACATGGCCAAGCCCAGATTCAAAGGATGAAGTAATATACTCCATGTCTTGATGGGTGAAACTGCAAAATCATATTGCAGAGAAGAATGTACACACAAAGGGGAAGGAAGTACCTGAGGCCATTTTTGTAATCCATAGTTTCTCCTCAATTACAAGGGAAATTTATAAGGAAAAAATATTCCTTAAAGTGAATAAATCTGGTAGACATCGTCTTAACCAAGTGATCAAGATTAAAATCACCAATAATGGTATCAAGTGACATTATGAGCCTCATGATGTGATGCACTAAGAAATACACAATATAATTTATTTAGTATTCCAGACCAAAAAATAAAAGCATAAGCAACTATAATCATGAGGAAGCAAAGGACAAACCTAAACAGAGAAACTCCACAAAATATCTGTACTTTTCATATATGACACTGTGATGAAAGTTAAAAAAAATAAAAGGGTGAAGAACTGTTATAGACTAAAGGATATTAAAGAGACATGACTACTAAATGCAACATGTAATACAACGTGAATTGAATACTCAACTGGAAAAAATACATAACTATAAGGGACGTTGGAACAATTGGCAAAATATGAATAGACTCTGTAATATCTCATCTCTAGGTCTTTTATCTGTGTTAAATTACAACTACTTTTGTATCAATATTAAATGTCCTAGTTTTGCTAATTATACTGTGATTACTCTAATGAAATATTTTGGAATAAAAAGGGCCTAGTGGCTACAGTTTGTTCACAATGATTCAGAAACATCTATAGAGAGAATGATATTAACAGTTGTTAAATTTGGGTGAAGAATATAAGGGAATTCTTTGTAGTAAGTTTGCAACATTTTTTAAGTTTGAATTTATATATTTATTTTTTATGGTAATTCTCTTTTAAACTTTTCCTACCATTTTCCACAGCAGCTGCACCATTTCACATTCCCACCAACAGTGCACAAAGGTTTCTATTTCTCCACATCCTTGCCAACATTTGCTATTTTCTTTCCCTTTTCCTTCCTCCCTTCTTCCCTTCCCCTCCCTTCCTTCCTTCCTCCCTTCCTTCCTTTCTCTTTCCTTCTTTTTCTTTCAAATGAGAGCAGAAACAGTCTGCTTATCTTACAAGAAGGTTAGATGTAATAATTTATGTAAATGAGTGTTAAATATAATAAAAATTTATATTGTACTTTGTTTCAAATAGGACACTAAAAATTTATACTTAATCCATAAGGAGTTACTGCAATTATTTGTTTACATAAATGGGATGACCAACACTGTACAATTAATCAGTTATAAGGCACAGAGTGACTTAGATGGAGAATATACTGAAGATATGAATATGAGTTTATCAGGTACACTTGCCCATCCTGTGGTTAACCAAGAAGGCAAATTACATATACACACATATATATGCTGAAATTAAATTGTCAGGTTTGGGCAAATTATTAGCAGTGAAGGAGAAGGAAAAATGTATTATATAACTCAGAGAGGTTAAGATTGGATGAGTAGGAGAAAGGAGATGCCTAACATTTCTCTGTTAAGAGAATCAGAAAGCAAGAATTTTATTTTCTAAAGTGAAAATCTACTTTAGTGAAATAATACTTTTTTTTTTTACTTTGCATAACAAGTTTATTTTTAAAAGGCATATAGACAGTAAACAAAGCAAACATCCCATCAAGATCTTAACTTCTGCCAAGTATTATCTCTCCTAGAATTGCTCCATTAAGTCCCAGTCTCTAGACATCTTAAATTCAATAATCGTCATCTTCATCAGAGTCCATTACTTTTCTTCTGCTGAATTTAACTGTCGTTTTCTTTTCTGTTTGTTGGCTTACTTTGTAGAGGATTTCTATTAAACCTTGTTCTGATACCTTCCCACTTAGTTGTCCATACCGTGCCATCTGTATAAGGTAATTCTCTACTGCTTTAGTTTTCTCAGGCTTTACAAGTGCTAAGTTACTTAATCGGGCCCGGGCTGACTGATCCAGAACTTGGGCTAAGATACTGTTTCTCATTTCTGCTTCCCTTTGCTTTGCTTCCTGTTGTGCTACATCGCCAGGGTCTTGGGCGTTTTATCTACGGGATTAGTTTGGTGCCTGGCCCTCTCCGGGACTGTCAACTCCATCAGGCGATGTTCCCCGCTGTACCCTCAGCACCTGGCACACAGCAGACCCTTGGGTCGGTACAATTAAATTCTAGAAAACATTCGGCAGGAACGCTAGTCGAAGCAGGTTAGATCCACGAGCTAAGGGCACCGAGAGACCCAAGGGGCTGAGAATTCTGTTTGGGACCAATGCCTGCCCGGGAGAGAACCAGCCCCTGCCCGGGAAACCCCCCCCCCCCGCCACCCACCCGGGGCAGCACGTGGTCCGCTGGCCGCCCAAGACCCCACACGGCGGGGAGAGGGCAATACTTCTTTTTAATTATAATACTTCAGTGGCTTTTCATTGCTTTTAAGAAATAGTCTAAAATTCCTAACATGTCCTACAAAACCTTTATAATCTGGGCCCTACTTACCTCCTTAGTACCTACGATGAGCTAAGCACTGGGGTGGGTACTGAAGATAAAGAATAAAGACAGTCCCATTGAACTTAGAGTCTAGTCCTTCATCCAATGAATATGTATGGAATACTTAGACCATGCAACTTGACTACAACAGTGAGCAAAAAGACAATGACTCTGCTTTCATGAATGCTACGTTTTGTTGTGCTATGTTCTAAACAAATAAGCAAGTATGTAACTATGGCAGGTGGTAACAAATTCTCAGAAGAAAATTGAAACAGGCCAAGAGCTGAGCTTTCAAACTAGTTTGCCACAAATGATATTTAGATATCACATGATATATTGATCACCTCACCCATCAGGAGTTGCCAAGTAGGGTGGCCTCAAGTTGCCAGAGTCCATAGCCAGGCAGCCTCTGATCATTAGAAACTTGTTCACAGCTCTTTGGATAATGGCCTAAGCAAGTGGTATCTGAGTGTGTGTTCAATTCTTCCTGTGGCATAGATAAAGAGGTGTTTACTTCTGGACATCTGCTTCAGCATTCAGCTGCAAACAACTGACAAGGGCTCATGGAATGATTTGAGGATTTTTTTTTCAGGAGCAAAGGAACATCACATGAAGTTCAAAATGTGACCCACTGCAGATGGGGGAGCAAGGAGATTGGGCAGGAACTTCTAGTGAGCATAGCTCCAGTTAATGACCCAAAGCTCCAGCAACAGAAATAACAGATAATCCTATTCTGTATGCAGCTGATTTGCTATTTTTTGTGGTAGCCATGTCAACTGCAGATTGGCTATTTTAATAATGCTTAGGCATTCTTCAAACTCAAACTTTATAATTATTTTTATTTTTCTGATAATCATTTTGAACATATTTGAAATCCATTTATATCCACAAACATTCAAAATCACAACTATTAATGAAATAAAAGTAGAGCTGATATATTTTAAATACCATTTTAACAGATATAAATATTTGGTCATAAAAGTAAATGTTTAAACTCCTTTTTACCTACTTGTGCAAACAAATTTTCTCACCTTTGATGCTGACCAACTATTATATCATCATTGAAAATGTCATGATTAGGAAATATTATAGCTATTTCAAGCATAAATATAAAGTTGAGTTCATGGAGGCAAGATCTCATTAAAATATTTTTTAAAGATTTTATTTGGAAGTCAAACAATTCAGTAGATCTTATCTTGATATATTATTTTTATAATAATAATTTAATAATGTGAAGAAAATGTAACTAATTTTTAACCAAGCTCCATATTGATACACTAATATTTGCTCTAGTTTATTTCATGATCCACAAAGACCTGTGTCCTTCTTAGCATCTAACATAGTTGCAAATTTAGTTTTCCATATTTGTGTGATTAATGTCTGTTTCCTCCAATATACAGTAGGATACACCAGGGTAAAGTATAGGTTTATAAGGTGGCAGTGGGGGTGGAGGGAGTTGTTGTAACTTCACTCCAAGCAGGGTGCCTGTTGTACAGTAAACTTTTGTTGTTAATGAATAAATCAATCCAACCACCTATTAATCAACAGCTATGCCTTTCCTGTAAACCTTTCTCTTTTTTATCCTTCCCTTTCCTTTATCGTCCTATGTTATCTTTCCTTCCCTTTCCTAGACTTTTTTTCTCCTTGTTTTGAATTCTTGATTGGGCAGTAATCATTGGTGCCAAAGAATTAGGGGAAACAACTCATGTTTAGCCCACTAAAATCTTTCAGCACCACGGAGAGCGACAAATGAGTGTCTCCCAACTAACTTAGGGGTCACACCAGCCTGACTATGCTATTATTTAACATACATTGACAGGGATACGTAAATAGATAGTAAGCAGGCCAATGTGGAAGAAACTAAGCCACTATTCAGCATTCATAAATAGAGATAAATAAGTAGACGGAAAGCAGGACAATGTGGCAAATCATTGGCATTCACTTAAGGGAATGTGGGTTTGTTATCATTTAACCTCTCTGTATCTCCATTAAATCAAAAGGCAAATATGAAGTAAAATGTTAAGTACCATCAGAGTTCAAAACATGAAGCAATCACATATCCAAAACCTCAGAGTTTTTCACTTATATATATATACCATGTGGACGTAACCCTTCTTAGAAGATAAATCCCTGGAAAGCAGGGACTGTATCACTTAGTACAATGCCTGGCACATAATGAGTATTAGCCATGTATTCATTAAATATATGTACTAAGTTATATCATCCTGTCAATAATATTTCACTTGCTTGTTAAAGGTCAGGAATAATCCATTATATTGGCAAAACTATTTTTACATCTAAGAATCTAGTACTCTCTATTTAAAATTTGAATATGAATGCTTATTGGAAACAACTACATGGCAGGTAAACTTTATTGATTTCTGTATTTTAAAGCTATATTTAAAACATCACCCTCTTGTAATGAAGAATTTTCCAGTGTGTTTTAATTAGTTATTTGAAGCTTTACTCATAACTCCAGCATATTAATATAACAACCACAGAATATTTTAGCCAACAAATAGCTACCATAGCTCTCTACTCCATCAATGCACAAAGTTAAAAGCTATCGTCTTACAGAGTGAAAGTCAGATATAAGGAACAAAGAAAAGTATCAAAGCCACTAGTTTTAATTTTAAGTATGAAAAAATGATTCCCGGAATCATATGACGTTTTCTTTTTCAGCCTCATTTTTCTTCAGCTATCCTATTCAAGGCAAATTATTTATGCTGCTACACAATGTACAAAACAAAAATTATGTGTACTGGACAAGAAAATTTTAAATAGTCAAGTTCATAAATTATTCAGTGTTTAACAGGGAACAGGAAGTAGAAAATATTCAGTAGAGTGTCACAAATTCTTTGTCTTGAACTCTATCTAAATATCCAGTTAGAGTCTGGATAAAAGGAGAGAATCTGTTTCACTTTAAATCCATTTGTGTTGCCAAATTTATGTGATGAGGCAACTGTCTCAACATTAAATGACAGAAAAATGACTATCATTTAGTAAGAAAGGGGACTACAATTAACTGTGAGGAATTTATGAAATTTAAATAAAGATATATTTCACTTTATTTTGAAAGATTAGTAGTTCATATTATACTACAGGTTAAATATAAATATATATATAAATATAATCTATTAAGTCAGAAATATGTAATAGTTATATTATGATATAGAAAGAGGAAATATATATATGTGTATATATGTATATATATATATATTTCCTTGAAAAATAGAAAGCATTTTACAAATGTAAGGTATTGTAATAACAAGTATAGAATTAAAACTTAACAGATTAAGAATAAGAAAAATTATGTAACATTTAAACAATAGGCCCCATGATTTTAAACTTAATAGACAATATTAAGGAAGACATGTTAGGGTAGAGTATGCAGTGATGTTTTTTGTTTTTTGTTTTGTTTTTTAACATCTTTATTAAAGTATAATTGCTTTACAATGTTGTGTTAATTTCTCCTGTATAACAAAGTGAATCAGATATACGTATACATATATCCCCATATCCCCTCCCTCTTGTGTCTCCCTCCCACCCTCCCTATCCCACCTCTCTAGGTGGTCACAAAGCACCAAGCTGATCTCCCTGTGCTATGCGGCTGCTTTGCAATGATGTTTTAAGGTACTATTGTCTTGGAACAATCACTAGTATCATATAAAAGCAATCAATTGTATTAGCCATAAAGAGAATAATAATAGGGCTTCCCTGGTGGCGCAGTGGTTGAGAATCTGCCTGCCAATGCGGGGGACACGGGTTCCAGCCCTAGTCTGGGAGGATCTCACATGCCGCTGAGCAACTGGGCCTGTGAGCCACAATTACTGAGCCTGCGCGTCTGGAGCTTGTGCTCCACAACAAGAGAGGCCACGATAGTGAGAGGCCCGCGCACTGCGATGAAGAGTGGGTCCCGCTTGCCACGACTAGAGAAAGCCCTCGCACAGAAACGAAGACCCAACACAGCCATAAATAAATATAAATAAATAAATAAAATTTTTTAAAAAAAGAGAGAATAATAATAGACTCCAAGAAGAATTTCATAAACAAGGGAGTTGACCTTTCACGATTTATATACTAAGATGTTAACAATTACTCAAGTTTGAAAAGAAAATAGATTTTAATGTATTTAAGTGTATCTTTGCTCCAAGAATATACAAAACAGTTCTCAAAATCTTTCCATATTTTCAGCTATATAAATTTGATTGACATATTTTTGCTGCTTCTCTGAACAAAACGTCATTATATATGTACATATGTATGTGTGTACATGTGTGTCTGTGTGTGTGAATCTATGAATTATAGTAAAATTAACTTTTATAACTTTTAATTTTATGAATGCCCAGAGTTATCTTTCTAAGTGTGCAATTCCTCTAAGATTCTTGAATGTGAAAATCAGCTTTTAGAGTTACCTCTCATTAAACACAGAATGGGACTAAGTACACCACGTAACATGTAGGCGTTATATTGACTTTCAAGGATACTTCAGTACTCAATGATGAAATTTTTCAGAGTGAAAAATTGAAATTAATACTTCCTTCCCCCCAAATCCACAAGCCATGTGAGCTACCAGTAGCTAGATTTTAAAAATTGATATAAAACTTAGTGTCATGGCCTCTAGAAACCCATTGAAGAAAGGAAAGCACATCAAAAGTTAACTATATTAGAATCAGCTTTTCAAAAGGGGGTGCTTCCGCTTCCATTTCCATCATAAACAAAGCACAGAAATTAGTAAATGAAAAAATCACACTCATATTTACTCATCAACCTATACAAAATTGCATGTGTATGTGTTTTCATATATACATCATCTTTCTTCTCAAGCTCAGAGGGCCACAATCAGTTTGTAGACTTTAAAGCAAAACAGACATGGAGTAAATGTTCTGACACCTAGCAACAGTGTGACCTTGGGCATGTACCTTTCTGAGAAGTAGTCACCTTTTTGGTAAAATAAGTATGCACTATATATCAAAGTAGATGTTTTAAGAATTAAATGATGCAGTATATATACCTGGCTCATACTAGGTACCCAAGAAGTGATACTATTTCTAAGTTTCCTGTATTTTAAATGCTGTTGTTATCAATTTTCAAATATAATGGGTTCTTAAGGTGAATCTTAGATTTCATGCTCCCTGCTTTGGGAACAATGTTGGGATAGGAGCTAAGGTGATCAAAACTGAGTACGTATCAGAAATTCTCTTACTGCTTTTCCCCCTCCTCAAATCTCTAAACTCAGTAATGGTTCTAACCAAGAATCAGAATAAACATTTGCAGTATGAAGAGTTGCCGAGTCTTAATTGCTACCCCTATCATTTGCACAAGTGCATGTGTGCAAGCATCACACACACAACCCTACTTGAGCACACATATGCATACAGATTCCACTTTAAAATGTAAGCTCCAGGGGCTTTGTCTGCATTGGTCATAAAAATGTCCCAGTAGACAGAACTGAGTGCCTGCCACTTAATAAGGGCCCAATAAGTAGCATGTATCATCACATAGGCCTATATTCTTCTCTCCTCAATAACCACTGTATACCAGGAGAAAACTAGCTTTTTATCAGTCTCTTCATGATCAACCTTTTTAATGGCCCCTAATTAGGCAATGAATGCTCCTCTGTGAAGAACATCTTGCCAACAACCACCTGCTGAATCCTCTATAACTTTGCACATAGAAGAAGAGGATACAATCCAACCAATTTAGGACCAAGTAAATAAGCAGGTAACTCTCTCTCATATTCCTAGTTTGATTTATTTACCCATTATTGAGAACTAGATATCTAGGACTTCTTTTTCCCACTTTTTAAATCTACCTTTTAACTACTGACTTTTTGTTATTGGTTCCAAAGGAAAAAAGAGCCAATTTTATACATATAAGTTATAAACTTCACCATGATAAACCATGCTACAGAACTATCTGAACTGGATTCTAAGCCAATTATTCTATTAATACTGAACAATACTGCAGAATTTACTACAAGGTTTTGCAAAGTCTCCCATTAGAAAGTTCTGAAATGATGAGTTTTTTTTTTTGACCGCACAGCGTGTCATGTGGGATCTTAGTCCCCCGACCAGGAATTGAACTCTGGTTCGCTGCAGTGGGAACACAAAGTCTTAACAACTGGACCGCCAGGGAAGTCCCTGAAATGATGATTTTTAAATTTTAAAATAAATATTCACTTTTAAATATAAATTTAGATGGGTATGTCAATAACATTAGAAAGTGTTCCCCAATCTGCACTTTAGAGTCACTATCTGTGGTTCAGAGCCAATCTATGTTGTTGCTTTTTTTCTTCTAATATTAATAGTTGGATAGTGTTTTACTCATCTACTTCCTCTGTCAGTTATTAACCTCTCATATTTTGAGATAAATATCAAAGAAAAAATATTGCCAAAAATAGCTCTCCGGGGCTAAAAGAACACTAGTAAGTTTCCTATTTGTTTCTTCTAGTAAGGGATATATTTCTCTAATAATGTGTCATATTTCAAGATTCAGTACCGGAAATGAAAGCCAATACCAAAAAGTAGGGAATAAGTAAGGAGAAACATCAAGCCAGAACCTGATTGGAGACTCACCTGTTTATGAAGAATAGACCTAGCTACAAAGAGCAGTCATGGGAACTAGAAGCAGTACTCCAGCGACACAATGATTCTAGTAAAACATCTGTAGATACAGGTTTTGTATATGTGTCTTCATGTGTTAAAAAAACAAAACAAATTAATTCAATATTAGAAAATTAGGATATTTTTCACTAAAAATCTTGATATGTGGCTTGTCTTAAAAATTAGAAGACCTAGAAAAATTGAACCTACTTTGCTAAATGCAAAATGGAGCTACTTCACTGGACTAAGCATCTGTCATTGCTCATGTGGATTATTATAACAGCCTCCTTTTTCCATCCTTGCCTTCCTTGAATCTACTGTCAACAAAGCAGCTGAAATGATCCCATTAAATACAAGTTAGGTCACATTACTATTCTGCTCAAAACTCTGCACACACCCGCATCTCAGAATCCTTATGGTGGCCTATATCTCTGACACTTTCTCACTCTACTCCAGTCATACTGGCCTCCTTGCTATTTCTCAAATAATTCAAGCATGATTGTGCATTTCCTGTCCCCTCTGCCTATAACACCTTTCCCCCAAAGAGTTGTATCTTAAGTTTTGACTTAAATGTCATCTTCTCTGTGAAAACTAACCAGGTAATTGAATATTAAGCCACTAACACCCCTATTTCCCTTCCCTAGTTGACTTCCCTTCATGGCTAGCACCACATACAGATTTTACTTATGTACCTTATTTATTTTGTGTCCCTCTTACAATAGAAACAATTTTAGATAATGAATCTTTGTATATTTTACTTCTTGCTGTATCCCATTCTCTAAGAATCATCCCTGGCCCATAGCCCTTGCTCCATAAGTTTCTTTGAATGAATAAGTGATGGGGTATGATTATGTTCACTACTTTGCTAATGAGGAAACTAGAAGCTAGAGTTATATAATTTGTCCAAGATCACATAACTAAAAAATAAAAAAGCTATATTCAAACCTTGTCAGTCTGATATAAGGGCTCAATATCCTAATAACCAGGTTACAAATATATCAAGAAGAAGTATGTGATTTTCAAGGAAAATAGAAAAAAATTTCTGTGTGGAGGTACAGAATATTCCTATGTGCATAAATATGCAAACTCTATCTTCACTCTTTTATGTCACCTGTCTGACCTCTAAAAATAAAAGGTCATGACCTTTGACTTAAGTAGTGAAAACGGATAAATCAATGATTGTATTAGTGCTTTGGCCCCATTGCTTCTCACAGCTGCCTACCTAGCTCTCCTGCTCCACTTTCTCTGGATTAGGATTAACCTATACTAAGGATATTTGTTTGAAATTATAGTGACTTACACTTTTTTCTCATTTGAAATATGAATTATCTTTTGAAGTAGAATATAAATAAAGAAAAGTTCACAAATCACATGTGCATAACTCTGTGAATTTCACAAAGTGAGCATATCTTGGACCAGTATTATGCTGATAAGTATATAACAACTAGTCCCCCCACCTCAAAACAAAACAAAAAACAAAAGCACACTGAAAAAACACAACATCCATAATGTGAATACTCCCAGCATGGCCAGTTTCAAGCTACCAAACTGATGCCAACCAGCTTGCAAAATTAAAAAATTTAACAATCAATTCTTGCAACTTGATGCAACGCAGTTGCAACATATCACTAAAACCCAAGAAGCTCTATCATGTTTCTCCTCGAATCACTACTTCCCTCTTTCCCAAAGGTATCCAGTATCCTGATTTCTAACACCTATTTTTTAACCTTAATATAAAGTAATCATACACACTCTTTCACATAGGGTTTCTTTCTCTCATTTTTGTGTTTATGAAAGGCATCCATGTGTTGAAAGTACTGGTAGATCATTAATTATCAATGCAGTATAGTATTCTGTAGGATGCTATGATTTATACTCTTCTTTAGAGTTGGCAAACATTTAGTTTGTTTCTAGTCATTGGTTATTACAAATAATATTGCTATGAAAATTCTGCTGGATGTCCTTTGGTAAACACATACACTCATTTCTGGGGGCTGATACTCGCCACACTTTCTTCCTTAGAGAAGAATTGATGAATCAGAGGATATATCAGATTTATTTGAAATGGCCAAAAATGGTTCCAAAGTAATTGCATGAATTTACACTACTGACTAGAGTGTGTGGGAATTCCAGTTTCTTCACATTTTTATCTAGGCAAGAAATTTTTAGTCTTTTAAAATTTTATGCATTCTGGCATGATATATCTCATTTGGATTTCAATTGATTTCCCTAATGACTGCTGAGATCAGATTGGTACTTTATTCTTTTTTAAAGCTGAATAATATTCAGTTGCATAGATACATTACATTATATTTATTAATTCATTCAACATTTGAATTTGTTGTCACTTTTTTTCCTATTATGAATTATACTGCTATGAACATTCATATATGAGTTTTGGGTGGACATAGGATTTCATTTTTCTTGAGTATATACCTAGGAGTAGAAGTGCTGGGTCATACAGTAACTCCATGTTTCACATTTTGAGGATTTGCCAGACCCTCTTCCAAAGCAGCTGCAACATTTTAAAGTCCCACCAGCAGTGTGTGAAGGTTACAATTTCTCCATATCATTGACAATACTAGTTATTATGTCTTTTTGATTATAGCCATCCTAGTGGGTGTGAAGTGATATCTCATTGTGGCCTTGATATTCATTTTTCTGATGGCTAATGATGTTGAATATTTTTTCATGTGTTTATTGGCATTCGTAATCTTCTTTGGAGAAATGTCTATTCAGGTCCTTTGCCCATCTTTTGTTTTTTTTTCCTTTGCCCACTTTTTAATCAGATTATTTTTCTTATTATTATTGAGTTCTAAGAGTTCTCAATCTTTATTATGATTAATGCATTAGATGTCTTTTTCACACACACACACTGTATTTTATTTTTACAAGAGATAAATAGACTGACACCAAGCATTGTAAATGGATGACCACAACAAAAGCAACAATGATTGCAATTAATTACCAAACATGAAACACACTCATACTATGTCATAATACTGACATTCAGTCCAGTAATCCTCCACTGTAACAGCTCCTTTACTTTGCAGTGAAAATTGATTTGTATATTCTTTGCCTCTGAGCCCTTGTTGGATTTTTTTTTTTAATTCAGACAGAAAGTCACAAAAATTATACTCATCCTCATCAGTTCACTCAGTCCCATGTAATTAATTTTTTTTTTCATCTTGATCTTTTGTTAGCACTTTTATGAGTTCATCAGTTTTTCATTAGAGTTCTGAAAATGCTTATTCATTCAGTTCAGCAGTACAGTCAGTTACCAGAAACCTGTACTTGTCAGTCTTTTCCATGAATTTCTTAAAGATGAAACCCTTTTATAGGAACATATTTGCAAAAGCATCAGAGTACACACAGAACTGTCTGTAAATGACAAAAGACTTAAAAATGACCACAGTTAAAAATTTGATGAAAGTTCATAATAATGCAGTTGACAAGAAAATTAGTTATTTCTGAGATATACATTTTAAGGTAATAACTAGGATTATGACTTATAACATTATACCAGAACATATAAGATTTTTAGAAATTTCATGTAATGTCTGAAACATTTATATTAACATATTTCCATACAAATAACCCAATGAAAGTTTAGTATTAGTTGTTTTGTTTGTTTGTTTTTTTATACTGCAGGTTCTTATTAGGCATCAGTTTTATACACATCAGTGTATACATGTCAATCCCAATCGCCCAATTCAGCACAATACCATCCCCACCCCACCGCAGTTTTCCCCCCTTGGTGTCCATATGTCCATTCTCTACATCTGTGTCACAACTTCTGCCCTGCAAACCGGCTCATCTGTACCATTTTTCTAGGTTCCACATACATGCGTTTAATATACGATATTTGTTTTTCTCTTTCTGACTTACTTCACTCTGTATGACAGTCTCTAGATCCATCCACTTCTCAACAAATGACTCAATTTCGTTCCTTTTTATGGCTGAGTAATATTCCATTGTATATATGTACCACAACTTCTTTATCCATTCCTCTGTTGATGGGCATTTAGGTTGCTTCCATGACCTGGCTATTGTAAATAGTGCTGCAATGAACATTTGGGTGCATGTGTCTTTTGGAATTACGGTTTTCTCTGGGTATATGCCCAGTAGTGGGATTGCTGGGTCATATGGTAATTCTATTTTTAGTTTCTTAAGGAACCTCCATATTGTTCTCCATAGTGGCTGTATCAATTTACATTCCCACCAACAGTGCAAGAGGGTTCCCTTTTCTCCACACCCTCTCCAGCATTTGTTGTTTGTAGATTTTCTGATGATGCCCATTCTAACAGGAGTGAGGTGATACCTCATTGTAGTTTTGATTTGCATTTCTCTAATAATTAGTGATGTGGAGCATCTTTTCATGTGCTTCGTGGCCGTCTGTATGTCTTCTTTGGAGAAATGTCTATTTAGGTTTTCTGCCCATTTTTGGATTGGGGTGTTTGTTTCTTTGATATTGAGCTGAATGAGCTGTTTATATATTTTGGAGATTAATCCTTTGTCCGTTGATTCGTTTGCAAATATTTTCTCCCATTCTGATGGTTGTCTTTTCGTCTTGTTTATGGTTTCCTTTGCTGTGCAAAAGCTTTGAAGTTTCATTAGGTCCCAGTTGTTTATTTTTGTTTTTATTTCCATTACTCTAGGAGGTGGATCAAAAAAGATCTTCCTGTGATTGATGTCAAAGAGTGTTCTTCCTATGTTTTCCTCTAAGAGTTTTATAGTGTCCACTCTTACATTTAGGTTTCGAATCCATTTTGAGTTTATTTTTGTGTATGGTGTTAGGGAATATTCTAATTTCATTCTTTTACATGTAGCTGTCCAGTTTTCCCAGCACCACTTATTGAAGAGACTGTCTTTTCTCCATTGTATATCTTTGCCTCCTTTGTCATAGATTAGTTGACCATAGGTGCGTGGGTTTATCTCTGGGCTTTCTATATTGTTCCATTGATCTATGTTTCTGTTTTTGTGCCAGTACCATATTGTCTTGATTACTGTAGCTTTGTAGTAGAGTCTGAAGTCAGGGAGTCTGATTCCTCCAGCTCCGTTTTTTTCCCTCAAGACTGCTTTGGCTATTCGGGGTCTTTTGTGTCTCCATACAAATTTTAAGATGATTTGTTCTAGTTCCATAAAAAATGCCATTGGTAATTTGATAGGGATTGCATTGAATCTGTACATTGCTTTGGGTAGTATAGTCATTTTCACAATGTTGATTCTTCCAATCCAAGAACATGGTATATCTCTCTACCTGTTGGTATCATCTTTAATTTCTTTCATCAGTGTCTTATAGTTTTCTGCATACAGGTCTTTTGTCTCCCTAGGTAGGTTTTTTCCTAGGTATTTTATTCTTTTTGTTGCAATGGTAAATGGGAGTGTTTCCATAATTTCTCTTTCAGATTTTTCATCATTAGTGTATAGGAATGTAAGAGATTTCTGTGCATTAATTTTGTATCCTGCAACTTTACCATATTCGTTAATTAGCTCTAGCAGTTTTCTGGTGGCAGTTTTAGGATTCTCTATGTATAATATCATGTCATCCGCAAACAGTGACAGTTTTACTTCTTCTTTTCCTATTTCTATTCCTTTTATTTCTTTTTCTTCTCTTATTGCCGTGGCTAGGACTTCCAGAACTATGTTGAATAATAGTGGTGAGAGTGGACATCCTTGTCTCGTTCCTGAGCTTAGAGGAAATGCTTTCAGTTTTTCACCATTGAGAATGATGTTTGCTGTGGGTTTGTCATATATGGCCTTTATTATGTTGAGGTAGGTTCCCTCTATGCCCACTTTCTGGAGAGTTTTTATCAGAAATGGGTGTTGAATTTTGTCAAAAGCTTTTTCTGCATCTATTGAGATGATCATATGGTTTTTCTTCTTCAATTTGTTAATATGGTGTATCACATTGATGGATTTGCGTATATTGAAGAATCCTTGCATCCCTGGGATAAATCCCACTTGATCGTGGTGTATGATGCTTTTAATGTGTTGCTGGATTCTGTTTGCTAGTATTTTGTTGAGGATTTCTGCATCTATATTCATCAGTGATATTGGTCTGTAATTTTCTTTCTTTGTAGTGTCTTTGTCTGGTTTTGGTATCAGGGTGATGGTGGCCTCATAGAATGAGTTTGGAAGTGTTCCTTCCTCTGCAATTTTTTGGAAGAGTTTGAGAAGGATAGGTGTTAGCTCTTCTCTAAATGTTTGATAGAATTCACCTGTGAAGCCATCTGGTCCTGGACTTTTGTTTGTTGGAAGATTTTTAATCACAGTTTCAATTTCATTGCTTGTGATTGGTCTGTTCATATTTTCTGTTTCTTCCTGGTTCAGTCTTGGAAGGTTATACCTTTCTAAGAATTTGTCCATTTCTTCCAGGTTGTCCATTTTATTGGCATAAAGTTGCTTGTAGTAGTCACTTAGGATGCTTTGTATTTCTGCAGTGTCTGTTGTAACTTCTCCTTTTTCATTTCTGATTTTATTGATTTGAGTCCTCTCCCTCTTTTTCTTGATGAGTCTGGCTAATGGCTTATCAATTATGTTTATCTTCTCAAAGAACCAGCTTTTAGTTTTATTGATCTTTGCTATTGTTTTCTTTGTTTCTATTTCATTTATTTCTGCTCTGATCTTTATGATTTCTTTCCTTCTGCTAACTTTGGGTTTTGTTTGTTCTTCTTTCTCTAGTTCCTTTTGGTGTAAGGTTAGATTGTTTACTTGAGATTTTTCTTGTTTCTTTAGGTAGGCTTGTATAGCTATAAACTTCCCTCTTAGACCTGCTTTTGCTGCATCCCATAGGTTTTGGGTCGTTGTGTTTTCATTGTCATTTGTCTCTAGGTATTTTTTTATTTCCTCTTTGATTTCTTCAGTGATCTCTTGGTTATTTAGTAACGTATTGTTTAGCCTCCATGTGTTTGTCTTTTTAACGTTTTTTTCCCTGTAATTCATTTCTAATCTCATAGCATTGTGGTCAGAAAAGATGCTTGATATGATTTCAATTTTCTTAAATTTACTGAGGCTTGATTTGTGACCCAAGATGTGATCTATCCTGGAGAATGTTCCGTGCGCATTTGAGAAGAACGTGTAATCTGCTGTTTTTGGATGGAATGTCCTATAAATATCAATTAAATCTATCTGGTCTATTGTGTCATTTAAAGCTTCTGTTTCCTTATTTATTTTCATTTTGGATGATCTGTCCGTTGGTGTAAGTGAGGTGTTAAAGTCCCCCACTATTATTGTGTTACTGTCAATTTCCTCTTTTATGGCTGTTAGCAGTTGCCTTATGTATTGAGGTGCTCCTATGTTGGGTGCATATATATTTATAATTGTTATATCTTCTTCTTGGGTTGATCCCTTGATCATTATGTAGTGTCCTTCTTTGTCTCTTGTAACATTCTTTACTTTAAAGTCTATTTTATCTGATATGAGTATAGCTACTCCAGCTTTCTTTTGATTTCCATTTGCATGGAATATCTTTTTCCATCCCCTCACTTTCAGTCTGTATGTGTCCCTAGGTCTAAAGTGGGTCTCTTGTAGACAGCATATATATGGGTCTTGTTTTTGTATCCATTCAGCCAGCCTGTGTCTTTTGGTGGGAGCATTTAATCCATTCACGTTTAAGGTAATTATCGATATGTATGTTCCTATAACTATTTTCTTAATTGTTTTGGGTTTGTTTTTGTAGGTCCTTTTCTTCTCTTGTGTTTCCCACTTAGAGAAGTTCCTTTAGCATTTGTTGTAGAGCTGGTTTGGTGGTGCTGAATTCTCTTCACTTTTGCTTGTCTGTAAAGCTTTTGATTTCTCCATCAAATCTAAATGAGATCCTTGCCGGGTAGAGTAATCTTGGTTGTAGGTTCTTCCCTTCCATCACTTTAAGTATATCATGCCACTCCCTTCTGGCTTGTAGAGTTTCTGCTGAGAAATCAGCTGTTAACCTTATGGGAGTTCCCTTTGTATGTTATTTGTCGTTTTTCCCTTGCTGCTTTCAATAATTTTCTTTGTCTTTAATTTTTGCCATTTTGATTACTATGTGTCTCGGTGTGTTTCTCCTTGGGTTTATCCTGTATGGGACTCTCTGCGCTTCCTGGACTTGGGTGGCTATTTCTTTTCCCATGTTAGGGAAGTTTTCGACTATAATCTCTTCAAATATTTTCTCTGGCCATTTCTCTCTCTCTTCTCCTTCTGGGACCCCTATAATGCAAATGTTGTTGCGTTTAATGTTGTCCCAGAGGTCTCTTAGGCTGTCTTCATTTCTTTTCATTCTTTTTTCTTTAGTCTGTTCCGCAGCAGTGAATTCTACCATTCTGTCTTCCAGGTCACTTATCCATTCTTCTGCCTCAGTTATTCTGCTATTGATTCCTTCTAGTGTAGTTTTCATTTCAGTTATTGTATTGGCCATCTCTGTTTGTTTGTTCTTTAATTCTTCTAGGTCTTTGTTAATCATTTCTTGCATCTTCTCAATCTTTGCCTCCATTCTTATTCCGAGGTCCTGGATCATCTTCACTATCATTATTCTGAATTCTTTTTCTGGAAGGTTGCCTATCTCCACTTCATTTAGTTGTTTTTCTGGGGTTTTATCTTGTTCCTTCATCTGATATATAGCCCTCTGCCTTTTCATCTTCTCTATCTTTCTGTAACTGTGGGTTTTGGTCCACAGGCTGCAGGATTGTAGTTTTTCTTGCTTCTGCTGTCTGCCCTCTGGTGGTTGAGGCTATCTAAGAGGCTTGATGGGAGGCTCTGGTGGTGGGTAGAGCTGACTGTTGCTGTGGCGGACAGAGCTCCGTAACACTTTAATCCACTTGACTGTTGATGGGTGGGGCTGGGTTCCCTCCCTGTTGGTTGTTTGGCCTGAGGCAACCCAACACTGGAGCCTACCTGGGCTCTTTGATGGGGTTAATGGCAGACTCTGGGAGGGCTCATGCCAAGGAGCACTTCCCAGAGCCTCCGCTGCCGGTGTCCTTGTCCCCACGGTGAAACAGAGCCACCCCCCGCCTCTGCAGAAGACCCCCCAACACCAGCAGGTAGGTCTGGTTCAGTCTCCCCCAGGGTCACTGCTCCTTCCCCTGGGTCCTGATGCACACACTACTTTGTGTGTGCCCTCCAAGAGTGGGGTCTCTGTTTCCCCCAGTCCTGTCGAAGTCCTGCTATCAATTCCCACTAGGCTTCAAAGTCTGATTCTCTAGGAATTCCTCCTCCCGTTGCCGGACCCCCAGGTTGGGAAACCTGACGTGGGGCTCAGAACCTTCACTCAAGTGGGTGGACTTCTGTGGTATAAGTGTTCGCCAGTCTGTGAGTCACACACCCAGCAGTTATGGGATTTGATTTTACTCTGATTGCGCCCCTCCTACCGTCTCACTGTGGCTTCTCCTCTGTCCTTGGACGTGGGGTATCCTCCTTGGTGAGTTCCAGTGTCTTCCTGTCGATGATTGTCCAGCAGCCAGTTGTGATTCTGGTGCTCTCGCAAGAGGGAGTGAGAGCACGTCCTTCTACTCCACCATCTTGGTTAATCTCCTCTAGATGTCTTTTTCAAGAATCCTTTCCCCACTCCTAGGTCATGAAGATATTCTCTGATGTTAATTTCTAGAAGCATTAGTGATTCATCTTTGACATTTGAATTTATATTATGTTGTAATTAATTTTTAATATATGATATAGGTCAAGATTAACCCTTTCTATGTGGATATTTAATTGATTCAATACCATTTATTGGGAAAACAATCTATTTCTCACTATTCTTAAATTCTAACTTTGTTACAAATATAGTGTTTATATACATGTAGAACTGTTTCCAGAGTCTATATCATTGCAAGATATATTTCATAGTAATATCACATTGTCAGAATTAATGTGGTATGATAATGTTTTGATTTCTGTAGCTGAAGTTGTCCATTTTTCTTCCTCTTCTTCAGGATTGACCTGATTATTCTTAGCCCTTTGCATTTCCGTATACATTTTAGAATCATTCTGTCCATTTTCCCTCCAAATCTGCTTGGTTTTGTTTGAGTTATACTGAAACCATATATTAATTTGTGAAGAATTGAATCTTTAAAAAAAAGGGACTTTCCTGGCAGTCCAGTGGTTAAGACTCCACACTTCCAATGCAGGGGGGCATGGGTTCGATCCCTGGTTGGGGAACTAAGATCCCACATGCCGTGTGGCACGGCCAAAAAAAAAAAAAAAGAATCTTTAAAATATTGACTCTTCCTATTTGTTAATATGTTATATGTTCCCATTTATTGTTTCCTTTGTTTACTTTCAATAATATTTGAAGTTGTCTTTGCAAATATTTTGTGCATTTTTTACTACATCCTGAGGAATTTGACTTTATTTGATAATATAAATTGTATTTTTATATTTATTTTAAAATTATTTCTGAAATTTAGAAACATAATTGCTTTTTATATATTAATTTTATATCTAGCAACATATTTCTAACAGTTTATCTGTGGTTACTTTTGGATTTTCTAGGTCCTTAACTGTTACTTGTAATAATGACCATTGTATTTCTTTCTTTCCAATACGTATATATTTATAGATTTGTTGAGGTATAATTAACATATAATGAACTTCAGAGACTTAGAGTGTACAATTTGATGAATTCTGACGTATGTGTACACCCTTAAAACTATCACTGCAATGAATAATGAACATATCCATCAGCCCACAAAATTTCTGCATGTGTTTTTGTAATTGCTCCCTCGTGAGTTTCATACCAACTCCCTTCCCTTTTCTAAGGCAATCATTATTTTGCTTTATGTCACCATAGATTAGTTTGCATTTTCTAGAATTTTATATAAATGAATTACACAGTTTATATTATTTTTTGTCTGATTATTTTGGTATTAATCCATGTTGTTGCATGTAACAGTAGTTCATTCTTTCTCATTGCTGAGGGGTATTCCATATATATATCAAAATTTGTTTATCCATTTGTCTGTTGATGGATCCTTGGTTGTTGCCAGATTTGGGTTCTTACAAATAAAGTTGCTATGAACATTTGTGTACTAGTCTTTCTGTGGATATATGCTTTCATTTATTTTGACTAAATACCTGAGAATTAAATGGCTGTTATATGTTTAAAGTTTTAAAAAATCACCATAGTGTTTTTTTTCAGTACTTATACCATTTTACAGTGTGTGTTCCACTGTTGTTACATGGGTTGTTCAATAAATTTTAATTAAGTCAATTCAGTTGATAGTGTTTTTCAAGTCTTTTATATAAGTACTGATTTTCCACGTCCTTCTATCACTTATAGAATGAGCACTGTTGATATCTTTAAATATTTATAAATATGTCTATTTCTCCTTTCATTGCTTTGCATTTTTGTTTTATGTATTTTGAAATTCCGAAAACCTTGTTGACTAGGTAACCTACTTCATCTAATATTACTATCACCACTGCAGCCTGAATGTTTGTATAGTATTGATATATATTTAAAGTACCTTTCTTGTAAACAGTGTATAGATAAGTCTTTTTTTTTTTTTTTTAAATTTACCCAGTCTGGCAATTTCTGCCTTTTAATTTTTGTGTTTAGACCATTTACATTTAATGTGACTATTAATACAGTTGAATTTAAATCTATCATCCTGCTCTTTGTTTTCTATTTATTGCATGTATTAATTACTTGTTTCCTTTTTCTTCTATTTCTGCCTCCTTTTAGATTGAGTAATTTTATGACTCCATTATATCTCGTTTTTTGGATTATTAGCTGTAGTTCTTTGTTATTTTGACAAATGATTTAAGATTAATAGTATATATCTTGGGCTTCCCTGGTGGCGCAATGGTTGAGAATCTGCCTGCTAATGCAGGGGACACGGGTTCGAGCCCTGGTCTGGGAAGATCCCACATGCCACGGAGCAGCTGGGCCCGTGAGCCACAACTACTGAGCCTGCGCGTCTGGAGCCTGTGCCCCGCGACAGGAGGGGCCGCGATAGTGAAAGGCCCGCGCACCGCGATGAAGAGCGGTCCCCGCACCGCGATGAAGAGTGGCCCCCACTTGCCTCAACTAGAGAAAGCCCTCGCATGAACCGAAGACCCAACACAGCCAAAAATAAAATAAAATAAATAAATAAAGTAGCTATAAAAAAGAAAAGTGCTTTAAAAAAAAAAAAAAAAAGAGGGTTGGTCTTATATATCCTCATATTAGTCAGTCTTTGAAAAAAAAAAAAAAAAAAAAAAAAAAAAAATAGTATATATCTTTAACTTACCACAGTCTGCCTTCAAGTAACATTATATGTCACATATAGTATAGACCTTACAACAGTATACTTTATTTCCCTTCTTCCAACCTTTGTGCTATTCAAGTTATGCATCTTATTTCTTCATATGTTGAAAATTTTATAATACATTGTTATCACTTTTGCTTTAAATCATTCAGTATCTTAAAAAAAGATATTAAAACTAAGAAAAATGGTCTTTTATATTTATCTATATATTTACATATTTGGTGCCCTTCATTCATTTGAGTAGATACATGTTTTTATCTGGCATCATTTTTCTTCTGCCTAAAGAGGTTTCATTATAATTTGCTATAGTGGAGATGTGCTGGCAACTAATTCTGTCAGCTTTTCTTTCTCTCTAAAAGTCCTCAATTGGCTACATTTTTAAAAAGATATTTTCCCTCACATAGGATAAGGATATAGAATTCAAGATTGATTGTGGGGTTTCATTTTTCTCAGCATTTCAAAGGCATTGCTTTATTACCTTAGACTTGAATTCTTTTCAACAAGAATTACACAGAAATTTTTTCTTTATCCCTCTAAATGTAATGTGTCTTTTTTTTTTCTCTTGGTAATTCTGAGATTTTATTACTTATTTTAAGCAATTTGACTATGATAAGTTACAGTGTAGTTTTCTTCTTTCTTGCGGAGATTCTTAAAACTATGGGTAGAGAGTTTCCACCAAACGTGGTAAATCTGTAAATATTTCTTTATTTTATTTTTTTTATTATTATTATTATTTAAACATCTTTATTGGAGTATAATTGCTTTACAATGGTGTGTTACTTTCTGCTTTATAACAAAGTGAATCAGCTATACATATACATATATCCCCATATCTCTTCCTTCTTCCTCTTACATCTCCTTCCCTCCCACCTTCCCTATCCTAACCCTCTAGGTGGTCACAAAGCACCGAGCTAATCTCCCTGTGCTATGCGGCTGCTTCCTACTAGCCATCTATTTTACATTTGGTAGTGTATATATGTCCATACCACTCTCTCACTTCGTCCCAGCTTACCCTTCCCACTCCCCGCGTCCTCAAGTCCATTCTCCATGTCTGTGTCTTTATTCCTGCCCTACCCCTAGGTTCTTCAGAACCCTTTTTTTTTTTTTTTTTAGATTCCATATATATGTGTTAGCCTATTATTTCTTTTTCCTTTGTGACTTACTACACTCTGTATGACAGATGCTAGGTTCATCCACCTCACTACAAATAACTTAGTTTCGTTTCTTTTTATGGCGGAGTAATATTCCATTGTATATATATGCCACATCTTATTTATCCATTCACCTGTCAATGGACACTTAGGTTGTTTCCATGTCCTGGCTATTGTAAATAGAGCTGCAATGAACATTGTGGTACATGACTCTTTTTGAATTATGGTTTTCTCAGGGTATATGCCCAGTAGTGGGATTGCTGGGTCATATGGTAGTTCTATTTTTAGTTTTTTAAGGAACCTCCATACTGTTCTCCATAGTGGCTGTATCAATGCACATTCCCACCAACGGTGTAAGAGGTTTCCCTTTTCTCCACAGTCTCTCCAGGATTTATTGTTTGTAGATCTTTTGATGATGGCCATTCTTACCGGTGTGAGATAATATCTCATTGTAGTTTTGATTTGCATTTCTCTAATGATTAATGATGTTGAGCATTCTTACATGTGTTTGTTGGCAACCTCTATATCCTCTTGGGAGAAATGTCTATTAAGGTCTTCTGCCCATTTTTGGATTGGGTTTTTTTTTTTTTTTGATATTGAGCTGCATGAGCTGCTTGTAAATTTTGGAGATTAATCCTTTGTCAGTTGCTTCATTTGCAAATATTTTCTCCCCTTCTGATGGTTGTCTTTTCATCTTGTTTATGGTTTCTTTGCTGTGCAAAAGCTCTTAAGTTTCATTAGGTCCCATTTGTTTACTTTTGTTTTTATTTCTGTTTCTCTAGGAGGTGGGTCAAAAAGGATCTTGCTGTGGTTTATGTCATAGAGTGTTCTGCCTATGTTTTCCTCTAAGAGTTTGATAGTGTCTGGCCTTACATTTAGGTCTCTAATCCATTTTGAGTTTATTTTTGTGTATGGTGTTAGGGAGTGTTCTAATTTCATTCTTTTACATGTGGCTGTCCAGTTTTCCCAGCACCACTTATTGAAGAGGCTGTCTTTTCTCCAGTGTATATTCTTGCCTCCTTTATCAAAGATAAGGTGACCATAGGTGTGTGGGTTTATCTCTGGGCTTCCTATCCTGTTCCATTGATCTATATTTCTGTTTTTATGCCAGTACCATACTGTCTTGATTACTGTAGCTTTGTAGTATAGTCTGAATTGCGGGATCCTGATTCCTCCAGCTCCGTTTTTTTCCCTCAAGATCGCTTTGGCTATTTGGGGTCTTTCATTTTTCCATACAAATTGTGAATTTTTTTGTTCTAGTTCTGTGAAAAATGCCAGTGGTAGCTTGATAGGGATTGGACTGAATCTGTAGATTGCTTTGGGTAGTAGAGTCATTTTCACAATGTTGATTCTCCAATCCAAGAACATGGTATATCTCTCCATCTGTTTGTATCATCTTTAATTTCTTTCATCAATGTCTTATAGTTTTCTGCATACAGGTCTTTTGTCTCCTTAGGTAGGTTTATTCCTAGGTATTTTATTCTTTTTGTTGCAATGGTAAATGGGAGTGTTTTCTTAATTTCACTTTCAGATTTTTCATCATTAGTGTATAGAAATGCAAGAGATTGTGCATTAATTTTGTATCGTGCTACTTTACCAAATTCATTGATTAGCTCTAGTAGTTTTCTGGTAGCATCTTTAGGATTCTCTATGTATAGTATCATGTCATCTGCAAAGAGTGACAGCTTTACTTCTTCTTTTCCGATTTGGATTCCTTTTATTTCTTTTTCTTCTCTAATTGCTGTGGCTGAGTCTTCCAAAACAACGTTGAATACTAGTGGGTAGAGTGGGCAACCTTGTCTTCTTCCCGATCTTAGTGGAAATGGTTTCAGTTTTTCACCACTGAGGATGATGTTGGCTGTGGGTTTGTCATATATGGCCTTTATTATGTTGAGGTAAGTTCCCTCTATGCCTAATTTCTTGAGGGTTTTTATCATAATGGGTGTTGAATTTTGTTGAAAGCTTTTTCTGCATCTACTGAGATGATCATATGGTTTTTATTCTTCAATTTGTTAATATGGTGTATCACATTGATTGATTTGTGTATACTGAAGAATCCTTGCATTCCTGGGATAAACCCCACTTGATCATGGTGTATGATCCCTTTAATGTGTGTTGGATTCTGTTTCCTAGTATTTTGTTGAGGATTTTTGCATCTATGTTCATCAGCGATATTAGCCTGTAGTTTTCTTTCTTTGTGACATCTTCTTTAGTTTTGGTATCAGGGTGATGGTGGCCTCGTAGAATGAGTTGGGGAGTGTTCCTCTCTCTGCTATATTCTGGAAGGTTTGAGAAGGATAGGTGTCAGCTGTTCTCTAAATGTTTGATAGAATTCACCTGTGAAGCCATCTGGTCCTGGGCTTTTGTTTGTTGGAAGATTTTTAATCACAGTTTCCATTTCAGTGCTTGTGATTGGTCTGTTTATATTTTCTATTTCTTCCTGGTTCAGTCTTGGAAGGTTGTGCTTTTCTAAGAATTGGTCCATATCTTCCAGGTTGTCCATTTTATTGGCATAGAGTTGCTTGTAGTAATCTCTCATCATCCTTTGTATTTCTGCAGTGTCAGTTTTTACTTCTCCTTTTTCATTTCTAATTCTATTGATTTGAGTCTTCTCCCTTTTTTTCTTGATGAGTCTGGCTAGTGGTTTATCAATTTTATTTATCTTCTCAAAGAACCAGCTTTTAGTTTTATTGATCTTTGCTATTGTTTCCTTCATTTCTTTTTCATTTATTTCTGATCTGATCTTTATGATTTCTTTCCTTCTGCTATCTTCGGGGGTTTTTTGTTCTTCTTTCTCTAATTGCTTTAGGTGTAAGGTTAGGTTGTTTATTTGAGATGTTTCTTGTTTCTTAAGGTGGGATTGTACTTCTATAAACTTCCCTCTTAGAACTGCTTTTGCTACATCCCATAGGTGTTGGGTCACTGTGTTTTCACTGTCATTTGTTTCTAGGTATTTTTTGATTTCTTCAGTGATCTCTTGGTTATTAAGTAGTGTATTATTTAGCCTCTAAGTGTTTGTATTTTTTACAAATTTTTTTCCTGTAATTGATATCTAATCTCATAGCGTTGTGGTCGGAAAAGATACTTGATACGATTTCAATTTTCTTAAATTTACCAAGGCTTGATTTGTGACCCAAGATATGATGTATCCTGGAGAATGTTCCATGAGCACTTGAGAAGAAAGTGTATTCTGTTGTTTTTGGATGGAATGTTCTATAAATATCAATTAAGTCCATCTTGTTTAATGTATCATTTAAAGCTGTGTTTCCTTATTTATTTTCATTTTGGATGATCTGTCCATTGGTGAAAGTGGGGTGTTAAAGTCCCCTACTATGATTGTGTTACTGTTGATATTTCCCCTTTTATGGCTGTTAGTATTTGCCTTATGTATTGAGGTGCTCCTTTCTTGGGTGCATAAATATTTACAACTGTTATACCTTCTTCTTGGATTGATCCCTTGATCATTATGTAGTGTCCTTCTTTGTCTCTGGTAATAGTCTTTGTTTTAATGTCTATTTTGTCTGATATGAGAATTGCTACTCCAGCTTTCTTTTGATTTCCATTTGCATGGAATATCTTTTCCCATCCCCTCACTTTCAGTCTGTATGTGTCCCTAGGTCTGAATTGGGTCTCTTGTAGACAGCATATATACGGGTCTTGTTTTTGTATCCATTCAGCCAGTCTATGTCTTTTGGTTGAAGCATTTAATCCCTTTACATTTAAGGTAATTATCGATATGTATGTTCCTATTACCATTTTCTTAATTGTTCTGGGTTTTTTATTGTAGGTCTTTTCCTTCTCTGGTGTTTCCTGTCTAGAGAAGTTCCTTTAGCATTTCTGGTGAAGCTGGTTTGGTGGTGCTGAATTCTCTTAGCTTTTGCTTGTCTGTAAAGTTTTTAATTTCTCCATTGAATCTGAATGAGATCCTTGCTAGGTAGAGTAATCTTGGTTGTACGTTTTTCTCCTTCATTACTTTAAATATGTCCTGCCACTCCTTTGTGGCTTGCAGAGTTTCTGCTGAAAGATCAGCTGTTAACCTTATGGGGATTCCCTTGTATGTTACTTGTTGCTTTTCCCTTGCTGCTTTTAATATTTTTTCTTTGTATTTAATTTTTGATAGTTTGATTAATATGTGTCTTGGCATGTTTCTCCTTGGATTTATCCTGTATGGGACTCTCTGTGCTTTTTGGACTTGATTAACTATTTCCTTCCCGATATTAGGGAAGTTTTCAACTATAATCTCTTCAAATATTTTCTCAGATCCTTTCTTTTTCTCTTCTTCTTTTGGGACCCCTATAAGTCAAATATTGGTGTGTTTAATATTGTCCCAGAGGTCTCTGAGACTGTTCTCAATTCTTTTCACTCTTTTTTCTTTATTCTGCTCTGCAGTAGTTATTTCCACTATTTTATCTTCCCAGTCACTTATCCGTTCTTCTGCCTCAGTTATTCTGCTATTGATTCCTTCTAGCGAATTTTTAATTTCATTTATTGTTTTGTTCATCATTGTTTGTTTGTTCTTTAGTTCTTCTAGGTCCTTGTTAAACGTTTCTTTTATTTTCTCCATTTTATTTCCAAGATTTTGGATCATCTTTACTGTCATTATTCTGAATTTTTTTTCAGGTAGTCTCCCTATTTCCTCTTCATTTGTTAGGTCTGGTGGGTCTTTACCTTGCTCCTTTATCTGCTGTGTGTTTCTCTGTTTTCCCATTTTGCTCAACTTACTGTTTGGGGTCTCCTTTTTGCAGGCTGCAGGTTTGTAGTTCTTGTTGTTTTTGGTGTCTGCCCCCAGTGGCTAAGGTTTGTTCAGTGGCTTGTGTAGGCTTCCTTGTGGAGGGGACTAGTGTCTGTGTTCTGGTGGATGAGGCTGGATCTTGTCTTTCTGGTGGGCACGTCCATGTCTGGTGGTGCTGGGAGGGGTTGGGGCACTGGGAAGCTGTAAATATTTCTTACTGTTTCCTCTATCACCTCCTTCCATCCTCATTGGGATCTCTAGTTACACCAAGGTTACTTGAAGATGTCTCATAGATCCTGATGCTCCTCCACTGTTTTTGTTAGTCTTTTATCTCCTGTATCATTTTAGTTTCTGTTACTCTTCTACATTTTCTTCTACAATGTCTTATCTGCATTTACTCTTATCCTGTGCATTTCTCATCTCAGAAATTTTATTTTTCACCTCTAGGTGTCTGATTTGGTTATTTTTTTAAATATATATTCGCATTTCCTAATTATGCACAATCTTTCCCCATCATCTAAATATATGGAATATTGTTATAAAAATTGTTTTAATGTCCATGTCTATCATTTACCACACATGTCTCCTCTGTTTCTGCTTCTACTGATTGATTTTTCACCACATTATGAATCAGATTTTCCAGCTTCTTTCCTGGTAATTTTTGCTTGGATGACAGACATTGAATGCTGAAATTTTTGTATTTCTATACATTTCCTTGGGCTTTGTTCTGAAACACAGCTAATTTGTCTAGCGATAGACTGATATTTTTCAAGGCTAGATTTTGAGATTTGTTAGACAGGACCAGAACAGCTTTTATTCTAGGCTTTTTCCCCATTACAGAGATGAAACCATTTTGATGACTCTATCCAGCATCCTACTAATAGGAACAGAATCCATTCCCAGACCTGTGTGAACTCCAAGGATTGCTCTTTCTGCTTTGGCAGCCCCAGGTAGGTTCTACACATATATGCTTATTAGTACACAGCTGACTATTTAAAGAGCCCGTTACAGATTTCTGGAGTTCTCTGTGCAGCTCTCCAGACGTCTGCTTTGCAAACTCTACTAGCCTGGCCTCTCTGCCCTCCCTGTCCTCCCAGTTCTGTCCCCTCAACTCAGGGAGACTGCTGAGACCTATCTCGGTTTTCCCTCCCTACATTCTCAAGGTCACAAACTGTGGTAATTGTAGAACTCACCTTGTTGTTTTCCCCTTTCTGATAGATCAGTATCTTCCATTGCCCAGTCATCGCTGTCTGAAAACTGTTTTTTCATACATGTCGCTGGAAGCAGAATTCTAACCCTTTGAACATTATTCCCTTTCCTGCCTCATTTCACTGCTAAGCAAGAATACAATATTGGATTCAGTTCATTATTGATATAAGAGACTTAAGAGCAGACATTGTTGTCTTGTTCTATTTTCTAAGGGAAAGCTCTAGATAGTTCACTATTTAGTATGATTTTTGTTGTAGAATTTTGTGATGTTCTTTTTCAGCTTAAGGTAGTTTTTTCTATTCCTACTTTCATCCTGAATATTTTAACTTTTCTCATGTGCTTTTTCTGCTTCCATTGAGATAACAATATAGTTTTTACTACCTTATTCTGTTAGTGCAGTGAATTGAATATTAAAACAATCTTACACTCCTGGAATATATCCAACCTGATCTTGATATAGTATTTTTCCATATTTCATTGGTTTTGATTGCTAATACTGTATTTATTTTATATTTTTATTTTTTGGCTGTGTTGGGTCTTCGTTTCTGTGCAAGGGCTTTCTCTAATTGCGGCAAGTGGGGGCCACTCTTCATCACGGTGTGCGGGCCTCTCACTATCGCGGCCTCTCTTGTTGTGGAGCACAGGCTCCAGACGCGCAGGCTCAGTAGTTGTGGCTCATGGGCCTAGTTGCTCCACGGCACATGGGATCTTCCCAGACCAGGGCTTGAACCCGTGTCCCCTGCATTAGCAGGCAGATTCTCAACCACTGTGCCACCAGGGAAGCCCACTAATACTGTATTTAAACACTTTTACAGCTAAATAAATGAGGGAGAATGACCTGTAATTTTCTTTCTTCTAATGTCCTTGTCAGGTTTTGAGATCAAGATTTTGCTGGCCTTGGAAAATAAATTTTTCTATTCTCTGAAAGAATTTTCATAATATTAGTACAATATCTTTCTTTGATATATTGTAGAAGTCACCAATAAAACCATCTGAGCCAGTAATTTCTTTGGGAAGGTTTTCAAATATAGATTTGATTACTTTAATAGCTATGAAAACTTCAGATTATCTATTTCATATTGTTTCCATTTGGGGTAACAGCCTAAGAATTTGTGTATTTCTCTAAATTTTAATTTTTATGGCATAGGGTTTTTTTTTCATTATTTCCTCATATTATGTTTTTATTACCTGTAAGGTCTGTAATGATACTCACCTTTTCTAAAATTCCTGTTATTGGTAAATTGTATTTCTTCAGATTTCTTGATAGGTAATATTACCAGGTTAATTTCACTAGTGTTTTCCAAGAAACATTTGGCTTAGTTGGTTTTCTCTATTTCATATTTGCTTTCTAGTCATTAATTTCTATTCTCATATTTACTATTTTTGTCTTCCTACATTGTTCACATTTAATTTACTTATAGTTTTCTGACTTCTTGAGATGGAATCTTAGAGACTAATTTTCAGCCTAAGTGTATCTGGTGGACACCATCAATGCCTTGCTCAAATCCTCTTGTATTCATTTTACCAGTGCTATATACCCATCTCCTAGTTTCTATCTTCTTTGTTGCTGACTGTGGATAGCTATAATCTTTCTCTGAGTATTACCCTCAGGATACTGAAACTACCTCATCCATGAAGATCCATAAGTGCCCAGGAGCTTAAATCCCTCTTGTATGGTACATAGATTCCCTCAAATACCTTTTACCAGTGACTTTGAATCTCTCAGTTTCTGGCTTGCAGTTGAGACCATCCTCAAAGAATTCCCTTTGGAATACTTAAGCCACCTTGACTATTTGGAGAGGTTGAAGTGCCTGGAAGTTTACACCTTCCTGGAACAGACTGTCAATTGCTAACTGATTCAGAGGTCCAGAGGCCTTCTCTCTGGCTTCCGAGGAGACTCACACTGAGACGAAATTTTCTCTCTAGAGTTCTTCATAGGATCAGACTGAGGTTGAGTTTTTTTGAGGAAATCACATATTTTGTGGCTTTTTACATTTCAGCAACCTGCTTTCTCACTCACTCCTTTATCAGTTCCTCTCTGGAGCATTTCCCAATACATCCTTGGCTTAGGGAGAGCTTCTGCGAAAATCAAACCTAGTACATACTGCACATTTTCCTCTAAGCACTGCTTTAGCTGGATAACACTAATTGACACATACCTTAATTTTATTATCACTTAGCTCAAAATGTTTTCAAATTTTCATTATAATTACATTTTTACCCCTGGATTATTTAGAATTATGTTGCCTAATTTCTAAATATGTGGAATTTTCATGATATCTCTATTACTGATTCCTAGTTTATTTCCAGTATGATCAGAGAAACATTCTGTATGATTTCATTTTTTTCAATTTTTTTTTAGAACTTTGGTATATGTTCCATATCTACATCACTCTTTTTTAGTTTGGGGTGCAATATTATGTGTGTTGGGTATGTGTGTTAATGAGCACATATATTTGTTAATCATGTTATTCAAATCTTCTATTTTTTTTTTTTTGTCTGCTTCTATGAGTTACTGAGAGACTTGTATTCAGAATCCTTGGTTATGCTTGTAGATTTGTCTATTTATTCAAATCTGTCAATTCTTTCTATATAATTTGAGGGGAGGTTAGTATTAGACGCATTAAAATTTACAATTGCAATATAAATAACCTATCCTGGTAGACAGATCCCTTTACCATTGTGAAATATATTATTTATATTAATACTTTTTTTCTTAAATTCTTTGATAATCATTTGACTACACTGGGTTTTTGGTTAGTTTTTACATGCAATATATTTTTTCATGCTTTTACTTTCAATTTTCTTGTATCCTTGTATTTGTTTCTCTTATAAACAGCATTACTTATATTTTGTTTCTATATTTATTTTAGAAATCTTTACTGGAAAAAAATTGTTTTAATGTGGACATCTCTCCAGGTTAACTAATTCTAGCCTTTCGTTATCTTTGAGCTATTTCGTAAATCAGTAAATTTGTATATATGCAAATGATGTCTGGTTTGGTGGAGATTTATCTTTCCTCCCATACTGAGGAAAAAAGTTTCCCACTATATACATATTGATTTTATTATTCCTGATTTATAAATATGCCTGTTCTTAGAATTCTCTTTTGAACTGGTTATAACATATGCCAAGTTTACTCATGAATCTGAGTTAAACTCTTCAATAATAAGTGTTTTTTATTTCTATATTAGACTCATGAGTTAATTTGCTCTGAGAATTATCTATTATCATCTTCAAATTAAATTACTTAGACCATTTGCATTTAATGTGATTTCTACTTAAGTTTAAATCTACTATCTTACAAATGTTTTCTATTTCTTCCCCCTATTTTCCTTTTTTTTTTTTTTTTTGATTAATTGCTGTTTTCAGCACTTTTAAAATCCTCATTCACTTTTTTTTAAATTGGGGTACAGTTGTTTTACAATGTTGTGTTAGTTTCTACTGTACAGTGAAGTGTACTCCCGTGCTGTATAGCACAGGAGTTCCCTGTCCTATACAGCATGTTCTTATTAGTTATCTGTTGTATACATATTAGTGTATATATGTCAATCCCAATCTTCCAGTTCATCCCACCCCCCCTTCCCCCTTTACCCCCTTGGTGTCCATACATTTGTTCTCTACATCTGTGTTTCTATTTCTGCCTTGCAAATCGGTTCATCTGTACCATTTTTCTAGATTCCACATATATGCATTAATATATGGTATTTGTTTTTCTCTTTCCTACTTACTTCACTCTGTATGACAGTCTAGGTCCATCCACATCTCTACAAATGACCCAATTTCATTCCTTTTTATGGCTGACTAATATTGCATTGTATATATGTACCACAACTTCTTTATCCATCCCTCTGTTGATGGACATTTAAGTTGCTTCCATTTCCTGGCTATTGTAAATAGTGCTGCAATGAACATTGGGGTGCATGTGTCTTCCTGAATTATGGTTTTCTCTGGGTATATGCCCAGTAGTGGGATTGCTGGGTCATATGGTAATTCTAGTTTTAGTTTTTAAGGAACCTCCATACTGTTCTCCATAGTGGCTGTATCAATTTACATTCCAACCAACAGTGCAAGAGGGTTCCCTTTTCTCCACACCCTGTCCAGCATTTATTGTCTGTAGATTTTCTGATGATGCCCATTCTAACTAGTGTGAGGTGATACCCCATTGTAGTTTTGATTTGCATTTCTCTAATAACTAGTGATGCTGAGCATCTTTTCATGTGACTCTTGGCCAGCTATATGTCTTCTTTGAAGAAATGTCTATTTAGGTCTTCTGCCCAATGTTTGATCAGGTTGTTTGTTTTTCTGATATTGAGCTGCATGAGCTGTTTATATATTTTGGAGATTAATCCTTTGTCCATTGATTTTTTGGCAAATATTTTCTCCCATTCTGAGTGTTGTCTTCTTGTCTTGTTTATGGTTGCCTTTGCTGTGCAAAAGCTTTTAAGTTTCATTAGGTCCCATTTGTTTATTTTTGTTTTTATTTCCATTACCCTAGGAGGTGGGTCAGAAAAGATCTTGCTGTGATCTCATTCACTTTTTTTTTTTTTAAAGAAATTCACGTTCTTTTATTTATTTATTTATTTATTTATTTATTTATTTATGACTGTGTTGAGTCTTCGTTTCTGTGTGAGGGCTTTCTCTAGTTGCGGCAAGTGGGGACCACTCTTCATCGCGGTGCGTGGGCCTCTCACCATCGCGGCCTCTCTTGTTGCGGAGCACAGGCTCCAGACGCGCAGGCTCAGTAATTGTGGCTCACGGGCCCAGTTGCTCCGTGGCATGTGGGATCTTCCCAGACCAGGGCTCGAACCCGTGTCCCCTGCATTGGCAGGCAGATTCTCAACCACTGCGCCGCCAGGGAAGCCCCTCATTCACTTTTTAAGTATGCATTTATTTTTTTTTCTTGATGAATATCTGTATATATTACAACACACATTCTATTTTTGTTTCTTCTCTGACAATGGTAGTGTTTTGATAACTTTCTCTCTCTTTACTTCCCTCCCACCTTGTATGTATTCTAATCCTCTATTTGAATTCTACATATATTTAAACCCCTGAAACAATAATTATCAGTGTTTTATAAAACATCTATTTGGATTTCCCCATTTATTTATCATTTTTCATGCATCTTCCTTTATTTCTTTATTCTTATATTGAATCATTTTGCTTCAGCCTGAAGAACTTTCTTTAGTAATTTTTTAGTACCTATATACTGATACAGAAGTCTCTAAATTGTTGTTAGTCTGGAAAAGACTTTCCTCTACTTTGCCTTTATTCTTGAAGGATATTTTACTAGGCTGGCAGTCTCTCTCAGCACCTTAAAGATGTAATTTTACTGTCTTATTTTTTCCTTTATTTCTGTTGAGAAATCAGCTCTCTTGTTGTTTATTCTTGGAAAATAATACACTTTTACCCTGGCTGCATTTAAGATTTGTGTTTGGTTTATAAAAGTTTGACAGTAGTATACTGAAGTGTGATAATTTATATTTATCCTGCTTGGGTTTCAAAGAAATTCTTGAAGAGCTTAATATCTATATTAGTCAGTGTTCTCCAGGACAAATAGGATTGCGTATGTGTATAAAACAAATTTGGTTCATGCTGTGATTATGGAGGCTGAGAATTCCCAAGATCTGTATATAGTTGGCAAGCTAAAGACCCAGGAGAGACAATGTGTAGTTCCAGTCTGAGTCCAAAGGCCTGAGAACCAGGAGAGCTGATGGGATAAGTTCCAGTTTGAAAGCTGGCCAACTCAAGAACCGAGAAGAACTCATGTTTCAGTCTGAGTCTGAAGGCCAAAAAAATACCAGTGTTCCAACTCAAGCCATTAGGCAGGAGGAGATCCCTCTTACTAAGACTTTTTGCTCTATTCAGGCCTTCAGTTGATTAGATGAGGTTTTCTCACATTAGGGGGAGCAATCTGCTTTACTCAGTCCACCAATTCAAAGGTTAATATTATCCAGAAAACCCTCACAGACGTATCCAGAATAACGATTGACCAAATGTCTGGGCACTCCATGGCCCAGTCAAGTTGACACATACAATTAACCATCACAATATCTATTGCCAATTTTGGAAAATGTTCACCACTATGTCTTCAAATATTGCTTCTGCCCATTCTCCTTTCTCTTATTCTGGAACCTCCAAAATACCAATGCTTTATCTTTTTATCATGTCTCATAAGCTCTTTTTACATACTCTGCATTCTTTTTATTCTCTGTGCTTCAGTATAGATAGTTCCTATTGACATATTTTCCAGTTCACTAATCTTCTTTTTTGCTATGTTTAATTTGCTATTATATATTTATATATGTATTAAATTCTTAATAAAATCTATTGTATTTTTTTCAGTTCTAGAATGTCCAATATATTCCATTTTATATATTCCAGTTTCTTGGTGACATTTTCAATTTTGTGATACATTTTCCAGGGCACTTTAATCTCAGTTATTTTAAAGTCCATGTATGATTACTCCAATATTTGGATTATTTGGTGGAGTAATTTGTTTTCCTTTTCCTCTGATTTTTATTTTATAATTTGCCTTTCTTTTGGCAGTGTTGATATTTTTATTTTTTATTATATGCCAGTCCTTGTGTATAAAAAATAAAAATTAAAAAATTAATCAGGTTCTAACTGATATAGTCTCTTTCCATAAGAAAAAAATACATACTTCTGATTTATTGCAGGCAGTTTGAGTAAGAAAAGATGACCTTCATCCAGTTGGGGACTGAGCTAGTTTGAAGATATTTTTCAGTCCTTTGTGAAAGCTGGTGTATTTCCAGGTCACTCTTGCTCTCAGGTTGTGACACTTTCAGGTTCCCACATATACTATCCAGGACCTCTTCTCTTCGATACTCTCTGTTCTTCAATATTTGTCTCATCAGTTTATGAGACGTCTGAAAATCTGTGCAGTTACTTATCCATTAAATGCCTCTTTTTGCTTAAGTTCTTGGTCTCTCACCTCTGTATGACATGAATTGGCAAATAATCTTAAAAGAAAAAGGGATTAAATATCGGGCTTATTTCAATTTATTTCCCTTTCTTCACATTCTGGCTACCTTGCTGGTCAGATTTTGTTTTGTTTTTGTTTTCTCATCTTTTCTAGTTGTTCTCAGTGGTGTAGTTGCTCACCAACAAGCTATTTTACCATTATTGGAAATATAATCACTCTAAACTTCTACCCTCCTCCTCTATATGCATTGTACTTTCTTTTGTATAGGAAAACACATTCCCTAAGATTTTTGTACTTGCCTCATTTGTTTTCCCTTGGATCAACAAGCTTAAATCTTAAACCTGAAATATGTCAACAATAAAAATTAAAAATGTAAACACCATCTTTTGTGTACTTTGAGTGTTGAACTCTCTAGATCTCAAAAATACATTGTTATAGACACAGATCACTTACTAAAAAAGGACCTCAATATAATTCTGTACTTACAGATGCTCCACTTTAAACTTTAAATCTAACCATAACACAGATGTTCATGTGATTTTCTCAAAACATAGGCATATCTTGTATAGTAAAAATTATTAGAGAAAGCTGGAGAAGAGTATAAATACTATGTTGTGTATTTCAGGAAGTGAGATGGATTAGATGGATATGTGCTCAAATCCTGGCTTGACCACTTACTACTTATGTGACCTAGGATTTAAAATCCTTACTCCTCAATTTCCTCTTCTGTTAAATCAGTCATTAATACATATGTAACAACATATGTAACATATGTAATAACATGTAACATATGTAACAACATGTTACATATGTAATAACATATGTATCATGTGCAGCAACACGTGTAGCATGTGTAACAACATATGTTATGCACGTAATAACATATGTAACATGTAATAACATATGTAACGACATATGTAACAACATATGTAACATATGTAATATGAGGATTTTGTAAGTTTAAATGAAAAAATAGGTATAAAATGTGTAACTCAAAATTTGCTTGACTCAAACTGCTCAATCAATATTAGTCACTTATTCATATTCTTTGAAAATAATTTTTCATGCTAAGTAAAATTATCTAGCAATAAATTAGAATTACACTAGAATTCTGGGTTTTAAAATCATAAGGGAATAGATTATTTTAGGTTAAATATCTACATATTTTTAAAGATGATGAAAATTTTTACATATAAAACAAAATGAAGGGCTTCCCTGGTGGAGCAGTGGTTGAGAATCTGCCTGCTGATGCAGGGGACACGGGTTCGAGCCCTGGTCTGGGAAGATCCCACATGCCACGGAGCAACTGGGCCCGTGAGCCACAATTACTGAGCCTGCGCGTCTGGAGCCTGTGCTCCGCAACGAGAGGCCACGATGGTGAGAGGCCCGCGCACCGCGATGAAGAGTGGCCCCCGCTTGCGGCAACTAGAGAAAGCCCTCGCACAGAAACGAAGACCCAACACAGTCAAAAATTAATTAATTAATTAATTAATAAAAAGAAGAAAGAAAAGTAGGTAAACATATATATATATATTTTTTAAATGAATTATAGAGGAGAAATGATTTGAGGCTCAAAAGAATTCCTTTATAGGAAGGAAAAATATTAAATAGCTAAAGTTCTTACTAGAGAACCTTTGTACTTAAGGTTAGGTTAATTGCCAAGAGTAAGTAATAAGGTCATAAAGGCATATCAAAATTAGGAGTAGTTGAAAGTAAACCTTTAAATTGTTATGAGATTTTAAAGTATATTTTAAAAATAGATTTTAAGTAGTGTAAAACCTTGCAAATTAAAGCAAAACTGATTCTAAAGTTGTGTTCAGAGAATCATGATAGCTTAGAACTGTAAGGGGTGGTATTTAAAAGATGGTATTTAAAAGATTATCAGACCTAGAAAGGTTAAGTAACTTACCAAGGTTACACACATACAAAGGCTGAGAAATAAGAAATTGGAATCTGTGTTGAATACCTTTGATCTACCTCTTCAGTTACACTCTCCATTCTTGTGTAATCTGAACTGTGGTCTGAAAGGCTTCTGGTTGACTTCACCCAATGGGCAACATTATCAGGAGATTAGAGGGAGGCAAGAGAGTGAGGTCAATGTATATAATCCTTGTATCGCCTCCCTCCATGGTCACTCTGGGCTGACTCTATTGTTTGCTTAAGGTTATATTTTATTTATATATTGTTTGCCAGGCAGTCCTCACAACATAGCTGTTAAAAGCTGCTGTTACAAGCCTCAGGGTATTGCACTATCCCTGTGGTTTACCTCTGTTCTTCCCTTTATTAAGCTTTTTTCAAGTTACCCAGTTGCATGCTCCATCTTTTTTCTGTTTGGACCCTGATACATACAGAAAGTCTTTAACTGGAAGCTCAGAATTTTGTGGTTCTTTACTAAACATTTTATGCTTCTCAGTATGATCAGATTGTTGCTTCCTGAAAAGTTTTTGATTTACTACATAGATTACATAGAATGTTCTGATCCTCAAGTATGTTCATAAGGCCAATCACTCTTGCATTATGTCACATATTCCTATTTTGTTTCTTAACATGTAATTTTAATTGTGAAAGTAAATTTATGTAAATAGATATTTTAGGATAATAATTACATAATGCCAAAAATTTTCAAAACCCTGAGAAAAACAATGTATCCAAAACAGTCCAGTGAAATGCTCTTGCCAATGGATTTATATTATATTATGTGTTACTTTATTTGTATATACTTTTTTGTAATTAAAGTTCTTCAGTGCATTGGGGCAAATTTACATAGAAAAATGCAAGTAAATGAACACGCAATAGCTCTACGTGCCAACCACATTACTTGGCAGTAGAGAAAAATATGCATAATCACTTACCAAGAGTACCTTTCACCCCATCTCCTATCCCACCACTTTTTGAAAAAAATGTTTTATGTTCTCACCATTACTAAGACATCTTCTAATGGCAAATTTAAACTCTTTATAGAGCCAGATTTTCATGATTGTTTCAGTACATTTACTAACTTTAAAATTGTGTTTTATTTGCTCCTTACTCCCTGTCTTGAAGTTGTGAGTATTTTAGTTCATGAACATGCAAAGTCTCCATGGTGATTCAGAAGAGAAAGTCCATCTAACGTGGGCCCAGATTTTCCAGTTTCTAATTGTATTATTAATATTAAAAAATAATAAAAATGTACATTTCAAAACAGTTCAGGAAAAGTTCAGCATCGAATGAAGCTACAAATTATGAGTAATCTGTTAGGTATATGGATTTCAAGTTCAAAAATACCGTGAGATGGTTTTATAATTAAAATAAAAATTTATAATACTTTTTTTCTTATCACATCAATAAATTCTTCTTGTGTTATCTCACCTTCATTGCATTCAGATTTTAAAGCCATAGCTAAAGCTGCATGTTTTCTCCAGATTTTTTTTTGATAATTTGTCAACTGGAAATGGAAGTCTAAAATTAAAGTCTTTAAAATTATATTATCTTAAGCAAGGATTGGTGGAAAAAAATCAACCCATACTGCTTTATTTTATTCAGCACATTAAGGTGAATTTAGTGCTCTTGCTAAGTTCACTATTCCAAAAAGTGGCATGACTAAAATGGATTTAGTATAGATTAATCTGATATGCAATCTTAGAGTAGGCAAATTGTCTCAAGTCACGTGGAACAAGTGGCCTCATTACCCATCAAAATCTGAGTTAATCTGTTAGTTTTGAAACCAAGCAGGACCCTGTGGGGCTCCTGGGCACGGAAGACTTTACATGTCCCCCGTTTCTTGTAGGGAATAGACTCCAGCCTCCATGACCTTCCCTGAATTCCAGAGGGCAGATTCAAACGGTTGCTAATCAGGGAAGGGAGGGGATGCAGAGATAAGAGAGGAGCAGCCAAGAAACAATAGTGCAGCCTTGGAGCAAGGTCCTGGGTCCCCTTCAAGGGATACACATAATAATATCTTTTGAGCTCTTTATAGAACTAAAGCCCCCAATTGGAAGATGTAGCATTCTTCATTCCAGAGAAGACCACTTGAGGCCAGATTAAAGGAACCAGAGAAGCTCATCAAGATATTACCTGAAGCCAATTTAAAGTAGTGAAGGCCCTGCACACAACCTAATCTTATCAGCAACCCCACCCTTGAACTATTGCTATAAAACTCCTCACCAAATCCCCCGGGTGGGGACACACAGTTTTTGAGGGCAGGAGCCCACTGTGTCCCCCTTTGCCTGGCAAAGCAATAAAGCTATTCTTTTCTACTTCACCGAAAATTCTGTCTGCCAGATTCAATTCAGCACTGGTGTACAAAGGCTGAGTTTTTAGCATCTGTTTCCATAAATCTAAAATCTGTTCTTGAAATGTATATTTAAAATATTTTAATATGACATGAAATGATAGCACTAAAATAATGATATAAATATATGTGATAGTTGGATAGTCTTTTTTATATTATGAAGTATACACTTATTGGATAACAAAGCATTTATGTATTTTGAAATTTTTGCACCAAAGATTGCATAAGAGTCTTTGAATGATAGGTAACGACTTTTATAATCTTAAATTAACTGACAACAATGTACATCATTGGATGATGAATAATTCCTATGTTTAGGAGTTGAACATATTTTGCCTATGGGCTTTCTTTGGATCCCACAGATAAGATGAACCACCATGATCCTATATTCACTGATTTTACAACAACCAGGTATACTCAGTAATGTTATATGCTTGGTTAAGATTCTTTAATTACAAAGAAAAGAAATCCACTGAAGTTAGCCCAGGGTAAGAAGACTTTATTGTAAGCTTATGCGTGGTAAAGGTCCAGAACTAGAATGAATAAGCATCATGAAAAGAGGCAACTCCAGTGACCACATTCTCTTCCTTTTTCTCTCATAGAGTAAATGATCACCTTTTGAGTTTCTATTTTTCTTTGCATGTCTTTTCTGCTCTTCTCTCAATAGACACTGACAATTGACTTACTCTGCTGACTCATACTTTAGGGTAGCTCAAATATCTAACTTGAAGATTTGTTTATTCAATTTGAAAAGCAAATATTTACTAAGCACAACCTGTGTTCTAGGTACAGATGATTTCATTTTGCCATGGCTCCAACTCTGTCTCATTTTCTGTCAGTTTCTTTCCTCCTCTTATGCCTCTTACACAAGCCTATTACCTGTCTCTTTATGTTTCCAAATTTAAATTCTCCAAAAAGAAACTTGCTCTCTACTACAGAAGCTGTAAATTGTGGCTCAAGGGTTATTTCAAGCCATCCAGATCTGTTTTGCTTGAAACTGACACATTATTGGCCCCATAACAGGGTTTTATCCTGATATTTACAAGTTGAAAACTTCTTCCAGAAAAAAAATTTAATTTCTGCTATCCCTTGGAGGAAGGGGGTAGGGAGAATTTCTGGCAACACTAGACATTCTTTTCAAAGTAACAATGACTTGGGGCTGATTAGCTACAGCCCTCTAGACAGAGCTTGTGAGTCCAGGTTGCCACCTCTCCCAGTTGTGTCCCACACTAAGCTGAAATTCTTTTGCCTTTTACCTTTGTCTTTATGCACTGACTTATTTTAGAGGAGAACCTCTAAGCAGCAGAAAGGAAACTACTTGTTACCCTGGCCTCCTTCAGTCTTTTATGTTATCTGCCTGGCCTCTGGGAGCTTTCCAGTTTGCATCTCCTGGTTTATCTCATCTTGGCACACTAGGTACATCACAACACAGTGGCCAGTCTGTGACTGAGCTTCTCTAGAAGAAACCACAGGCCCCTGATCCAGACAGTGAGGGTGGCTTTAGAGCAGAAAATATAGCTACGTAACTAAAAGAAGCTACAGGTGATGCAATTTCCCTTGCAAGAGAGTAAGGATAGGCAGGCCAATATAGTAACATAGCTAATTTATCATAATGAAAACAAACTTAAGTATGTTTAAATAACAAAAGAAAAATTCCACTGGAGGAAGATTCAACAACTTTTATCAGTAACATGACTTAGAAATCATACAACACTTTTCAGGGTGATAAGTCAGAAGACTGCAGGGTGCAGATACCCAGTAGTAGCCTCAGAAGGGGATCACATGGAAGAGAAAGCTTGGTGGTACAAAGCCCTGAACTCTCACCATATTTTGAGAGCTGCTAAAAACCAAAATGTTTCTCCCTGGCAAGTAGATTTTACATTCTCTCTTCTAATATTCTAAAGTAGGGGTTGGCACACTACAACCCAGGGCCCAAATCTGGCCTGCTGCCTGTTTTGTAAACAAAGTTTTGTTGGAACACAGCTCTGCCTATTTGTTTATTATTGTCTGTGGCTGCTTTCACACTACAGAGTCAGAGTTGAGAAACTGTGACAGACTGACTGGCTCACAGAGCCTAAAATGTTTACTATGGGACACTTCACAGAGAAAGCTTGCCTATCCCTATTCTAAAGAAAGACATACTAAATAAATATGTTATATAAATATATTACAAAATGGCCCTTCTAATGCAATTAGGTAGGAGAATGGCTCTTCTCCTACCTAACCTAAATTCTGGCTCAGTTTAATTTAATCCCTTCATTTTGACTTTGGTTGAAATGAAGGACTATAACACAATATCACAAATGACATTTATTCATATTGAACTCTGTTAGCAAACAACCAATTCTAATTCTAATTCTAATTCACATCCACCAATAACATTTGTAATTCACTATAAATAGAATTTCTTTTGGAAATAATTGTCAGTTTTAGCAATGCCTCCTGTGAAATTTCCTGCCTTTACTAGTCTCCACTAAGCCTTCCCCATTTTTTTACCAGTGAATGTGTATTATGATATAGACCTTCACCTAGACAGTCAGGTTGTTCAAGCATTGATGAAACAGGTAGTTTCAATTTATGCTAGCATAGGTTTTTAATATATACTGTTAGAAACATAATTATCCTCTCAATGTATAGTTCTCTTTTTTCATTAACTGCAGAAAAAAACAAACAAAAACACTTAAAATGAAAATGGAAATAAAGTTTTCCTTTATCCCAGCAATAATCTGCTAGAAAGCATATTGGAAAGCTACTCCCAGCATACAAACAACAAAGCATAAAATACTTCATAATTAACTAGAAATGCATAATATAGAATGTATAGCTATAACTATGAAATTCTGTTGAAAGACTTAAAAGTTAAGTCAATAAATGTGGATGTGATGGTTAATTTTATGTGTCAACTTCACTGGGCATTGGGTTGCCCAGATAGTTGGTCAAACATTACTCTGGGTGTTTTTGTGGGCGTGTCTTTGCATGAAATTAACATTTAAATAGACTAAGTAAAGCAAATTGTCCCCCTAACGTGGGTGCCGCTCGTCCAACCAGTGAAGGGCTGAATAGAAAAGCTGATACTCCCCCGAGTAAGAGAGAATTCTTCCTGACTGATTGACTTGAACTGAATGAAACACTGGCTCTTCCTGAGTCTCGAGCTTGCCAGCCCGCACGCAGGAACTAAACCAGCAGCTCTGCTCGGTCTTCAGCTTGCTGACTCACCCTACAGATCTCGGGGCTTGCCCATCTCATAACTGTATATAATCATATATAAGTATACATCCTATTGGTACTGTTTCTCTGGAAAACCCTGATGAATACAGAGGAGAAATACTTTGTTCCAGTTATTAGAGCCCAGTCAGGAAAATAATCGACCCAATTAAAAGAGAAAGTTATAAAGCTCCTAACTAGATCACTGAGGTAAAAAGAGAACTCTATAATTCACAAGGATACCACTCCTAGGGCTGAGGAAACAAAGGAAAGAAGTTGGATTTATTAATACTTTGACGTTTGCGGAGGTCTCACAGAACTGAAAGACCTTTGAGGAGGGGGCACTGGCAGTTGGTGCTGAGGTCTCGGAGGGGACATAGTTAGGCTGATTCTGTGAAGGTGGGAAAATCTGCAAAATGAATACAGTTGCTGCTGCCAAAGGGGAGAAGTGTTGCTAGGGAGATGCTCACAGGAACGGAAGTATACCTGGAGCCCACAGGAAGCAGATAAGAAGGAGCTAGTTCCTGGACCCTTCTCTTGCCTTATAGCCTCCCTCCAAGAAGCTGACACAAAGAGGAAAGGTGGCTTGCAGAGCCTGAGCTCCAGCATCACAAAGCAGGGTGTAGAAGGGTGGGTTTGGGTTTGAGAGACAATAACATCGTAGATGGTACAACAGATGTCCATTTTCCCCAAGTACCTTTATAGATATAAATGGTTTGGGTGGCAGAATGATGGTAACAAATATTTTAGAGTTCAACTGTAATTAAAAAAAATTGGCAGAGATAATCAACAAACATAATAAAAGTGACTTTATATTATGAACATGAAAATCCATGATAAACAATACTCCAAACAATACTCCACAATATAAATAGTGAAATTAATTAAATAAAACAAACTGTTGAGAAATAGACTCTGTTATATCTTCGAATTTATAATGATTAATTAATACATGGTGTTAGGAAGAAACCTAAGATACCTTTATTTTATATATCACACTTGAAACCAAATTTATTTTCAGTTGAATTAAAATTTCAAGTATGTAAAATAAGGACACTAAAAAATAGAAGAAAATAATGGTTGCCATTTACTTGTTCAGAGTGTGGAAATAATATATAAGAACACAAAGAAAGGACAACTTCAAAGGAAGAGTTCGACTGACTACATATAATGTGCAAATTTTGTAAACAAAGTCATTACATGCAAAAATGAAAGGGTGATGGTACATAGGGGCAATTTTGCAAATTTGTACAGAAAATGAGACACAGTTCTTGTCATGCAAAAATTTTACAAACAAATGATAGATACAAACATTTCTCCTTAGAAAAATGAGCAAAGTATCTGAACATGTAATGAGAAAGAAGAACTAAAAATGGCAAAAAATATATGAAAAATTAATTCTCTTTAGTAATTAGAGAAATGCAGATAAGATGAAAAATTTATATATATTTTTTGTATGAAATTGCCAAGGCGATAATAAGGACATTCGCACACTCAGCTGGCAGTATTAAATTGGCACAGCCTGCTTAGAATACATGATAACAATATGTGCCTACAACCTTAAACAACTTTCTCATTTCTAGGTATCTAACCAGAGAAAATGAACAGAGGTGTAGTCAAAGGCTTGGTAAGGGTATATTCTATTATAGTAATAGAAAATTGTAAAGAAACTCAATGTCTAACAATAAGTAAATTGTAGTAGAGCTATGTGATGAAATATGTTGCACTGATATGTTTTAGTGTTCTAAAAATAAACATTTGATAAACTCAGAAACCTTTCAAAACATGCAAAGTAAAAATTAAAAGCAAAATACAAAATAATGTTTTGGGTATTATGTTAGATAATATACAAAAAATTAATAGTTATTGTCTCAGTATGGTGAAATGATTAGTGATTGTTTTACTTCTTAAAATATTTTTTAAAAGTTGCCATTTATAAAATCAGACTGCTAAGGTATAGTTGTTCTTTTCATATAAGAAGGAAATATTTACTCAGAAATTGAACATCATTCTTAGAGCCAATAGGTTTCCTCATTACCCCCAAAACTAAATTTGGAGAGACTTGAGACTTCTTCTACAATAGCAAAATAAAAGAATTCAGACTTCTCTAAATTCAGACTTCAACTGCTAGTTCTCTAAAGTTCAGTAGTATACAAGCATTTTTCTGAGCATTTGTCAGATATCAACTATCAAATTCTATTTTCTAGGTTAACTAATAGGTTAAATGCCAGTCATATGTTTATTATTTCAAGATTAATTTTTTGACTTCTTCTCAGAGCTCCAGATTCACACATTTAACTGTCTACCCAGCACCTAACCTTAGAAGTTAAAGTTCACCAAATGACCATGTGTAAAAAAAAAGAAATTTTTATTCCCTCTGCCATGTTCTATATCCTCAGCACCCATGCGTCAGCAGCTTCCTTTTCCTCATTTTCTTAAGAACACATCTAATTATTCATGCCAAAATTTTCACATTTTTCTCAATCTCCAGCTGTCTCCCTAATCTACCCAGCTGTAACCTAATCCAATGCTACTATCTGGGTCCAAGGCCCCAGCATTTTTCTTGAACTACTGAAACAGCCTTCTATCTGTTTTTCTTGCTTACACTATGGCTCACCCTCCCAATTGCCCATTTGTTATGAAACAGCTACAGTAGCTATTTAAAAATGTCAGTTAGATGACATCATTCTCCACCTTAAAAATCTCCAAAAGTTTGTCTTAATTTGGATTTCCCCAGAAGCAGACCTTGGTAAGGGATGAAGTACAAATAATTTATTTGACAGCTGATCCCAAGGAATACCAGTCAGACTGGGGACATAAGACAGAAAAAGGGAAGAAGCCATAAACAGTGCATTCCTAAGCAAACTGCCACGGTGAGCAAGTGAAGATGAATCCTATAGGGAATTCTAGAAGCCAGCATAGAACATGTGCCTCATGTAATCCCACTTGGCTGAGCAAAGAAGTCAGTTCCTGTTAGACATTTGTTGAGGTTTTTCCTACAAGGGATGGTGGTTGGGGACCGTAGGCATTGATTCCCCAGCATTTCTGGCCTGCCACTCATTCATGTGGAACAGCCTCCGTGGACCAAGAGGGAGAGACTGAGACAGAGAGAGAGAGAGCACTCAAGCAAAGAGTCATAGACACTGACAACTGGAAGGCAGGCCTGAGGGCCTGGAAAAGTTAAGTTCCATCAAGGATGGAACCCTGAGAGCTAAATGATACTGCACCTTTTGTACCACTCTGATCCATGCATGACTTACTTAATCTCAGGAAAATGGCTTGTGTTCTTTACATACATGTAGACATACAACAGTACGAGTCCATTCCTGAAATTGATCTCAAGGTGGAGATTAATATCTATCATCTTCCTCTATCACTGCTTCTACATTCTATTTAACGTTGGTCAGCATTTATGTTGAATTAAGTTAGAGTTCTTCAACCTCAGCATTGTTAACATTTTGGGACAAATAATTCTTTGTTATGGGAAATGCCCTGGGCATTGTAGGATGTCAGGTATCATCCCTGACCTCAACCCACAGATACCAGTAGTACCCCTTCCCCCAAGTTGTGATCATAAAAGTCTCCAGATATTGCCAAATGTCCCCCAGGGGACAAAATTTTCCCCTTCTCCAAGCTGAGAATCACTAGGTGAATAGCCTTTTGGGTCATCGTTACCTTCTACCCTTAGGGGTTTGAACCTCTCATTACTGTACACTTGTCAGGCTGAATCTGGCAGGCTGTAGCTGTTGTAATTGCCTAATCATGGCTATTACTGGGCAAAAATAAAACAAGAGACGCCCTAATAGGTTCCCTGAGTTCCGAGCATAATCATGTCTACCTCCATTATATAGGATCATCACTATTTCTTCATGAAAATCAGGCTCAATTCCTCATGCCAGTAAAGCGATTCCATTCTTTATCTGTACTTACCGGTGTGAGGATCGATAAATGACCAGGTGACCACCATAGCTTTAGGTTTATTGGAACCTTACCTGCATCTCCTGGTGGAAGGCCATATCATGTCATGCCTGGAACCAAGATCTCTAGTCCAAACGAGCCTAAAGTTGTAGAGATGAAAAGTACAAAGTGACAATTAGATAGTCCACTCTTACTTCCACCTCTCTGTTTCCAGACCTAATTACTCTACCTATTGGGACACAACGCCATATAATAGCTGATAATTCAAAGTATATGCTGCAGCTTGAAAGAAAATGTCCCAACTCCATAAGATTGGCATTCTAGGTATACATTTCGGAGATCATCTGTATTAGTTTTCCATAGCTATGTAACAAATTACCACAAACTTGGTGGCTGAAAATAACTCCCGTTTATTAGCTCACTCCTGTAGGTCAGAAGTTCAGTACAGCTTGGCTGGATTCAGGGTGTCACAAGGCTGAAATCGAAGAGTTGGTTGCGCTTAGTTCTCATCTGGAGGCTCAGGGACAAAAACCCACTCCCAAGCTCATTCAGGTTATTGGCAGAATCCAGTTCCTGGTGGTTTTAGGACTAAAGTCCCCTGTAAAGTCCTTGCTAGATGTCATCAGGGTGCTACGTTCAGCTCATCAAGGGTGTTTGAATTCCTTGCCAAGTGGCCCCTTCCATCTTCAAGTCAGCAACAGCACACCAAATCATTCTGGTGTTTTGAATCTCTAACTTCCCCTTCTGTCACCAGCCAGAGAAAACTGTGTGCATTTAAGGGCTCATGTGACTAGATCCATCCAGATAATCATACTATCTTAAGATCAACTGATTTGGAATATTAATCACATAAGCAAATCCCTTTATAGAAAAGCTAGATTAGTGTTTGATTGAATAAGTGGGAGAAAATGTGTTGTATACACCAGGGGATGGAACTCTTGGGGACCCATCTTAGAATTCTGCCTATTGCACCATCCCAATGTTCTATCAATCTCTCAGCTTCACCATGATATGGTATAAGGCAGAAGCAGTGGGGTCCATGGTCATATGCCCATTATCACACCTCCTTCAAAACGAGTGGATTCCTTGGTCCAAGGCTGTATTATGCTGAGTCCCATCTTGATAAATCAAACACTCGGAACCTTTGAATAGTGGTGCTAGCTGAGGCACTGTTGGCATGAAATGTAAACCCATATCATAATATGTATCCATCTAAATAATGTTGAATTGATGCCCCTCTAAAGATGCAAGAGGTCCGATGTGATCAACTTGTTCCAAGTTACTTGTTAATCTCCTGGAAGAATGGGGTCTCAGAGTTTTTTCTGAGGCTGGTTAGATGTTTGGCAACAACGGTAGCTAGGTCAGCCTTGGACCTATATATATTCCCCATCCTTTTTCCCAGAGCCTCTCCAATTTGGGCCCATTGTGCAAGCAGTGAAGTGGTTGAGTGCAGAAATTGGTTGATCTCTGTGGGCTGATCACTCTATCCACCGATTTTCAGTATGGTGGATGTTCCTGGTAGTCATTAATGTGACACAAAAAGATCCACACATTTTGTGCTCATTCCTATAGATCTATCCACATGCTCCTTTCCCAGACCTTACTGCATCGGATCTTCAAGGCCTGCTCCTTCCATGTCCATGACCAATCAACCAAACTATTTGCCACTGACGAAGAATCTGTGTATATCCTTAATTTCAACCACTTCTCTCTCCCCTCTAAATTGGTGACTAGGAGTCCTGCTCAAAATTCTGCCAATTGGGAGGATTACCCCCTCATCACTGTCTTTCAGGACCACTGCTACCTATAGCTATAATGTATCAGTAACCAATTTTAAGCTTTTAGCATGCTAACAAGCCAATCCATCTTCTTTTAAAACAGCTTTATTGAGATATAAAGCATGCACCATACAATTCACCCACCCATTTAAAGTATACAATGCAATGACTTATAGTATATGCACAAAATTGTGCATTCACCATCACAATGTTGCCATTTTAGAACATTTTCATGACCCTCCCTCCAAAAAAGTGCTATCCATCATCCACCAAACCTTCCATCTCCCCCAGCCATGGGCAATCACTAATCTGCTTTCTGTCTCTGTACATTTCATATAAGTGGAATCATATAATATGTGGTCCTTTGTAACTGACTTCTTTCACTTGGCATAATATTTTCAAGATTAATCTATATTGTATCATATATCAGTACTACTTTCTTTATATGGTTGAATAATATTGCATTTATGGATATACCACATGTTTTTCTCTATTCATCAGTTGATGACATTTGGGTTGTTTCCACTTTTTGGCTTCTATAAATAATGCTGCTATGAACATTCATGTACAAATTTTTGTGTGGGTCAATACACCTTTGAACCCAGCCAGGAGTTTTCCTCCTCTATCAGACAGACTTAATAAGCACCTTATTAAACTCTGTATGTAATTATGCTGAGGGAGAGTCACTGGTGCAGGAATGTCATTGGGCTCTGAACCATCTGCTAAGGGCTGATCCCACATGTAGCACTCCTCTTATATGGTGGTTTGTTGCTGTTCCTGCCAGACATTATAACTTGGTGGGTGAAAAAAACTAATTTATGATGGAAACTCTGGTTGCACAGACATTTGATATTCTGCAGTCAGTTACTTTCTCTACCAGGGCCCAATACCATGGCAGGAGATGCTCTTTGAACAATGTAGGTTTCTCTTCTGTATAATGTCTGATCTTGCTCTAGAAGCTAAAGACTCTGCTTTGAAATCTCTTATTGCGGGTTGCCTGAGACTCAACATGTTGCCATTATTTACCACAAATACTTAAAGAACTCTGGAATTTGCCAGACCTTGTGCATCAAGTGGCAAGACTGCTTGCACCACAATCTGAGTTTGTCACAAAATTGTCTCTTGCTGTAGATCCTACTAAAAAATGGCAGCCTTTTAAGTAGCCTGATAAATGGATCTAAGAATACTTCTAAGTGTGGCACCAGCAGTTTTGGTACAGTTTCCACTGTATTCAAAACTAAAAGCTGAACAATATGTGCATGGCATGCAAATCACTTCATGAACTGTCCTTCCGCACTTCCCCGACCTCAGCTCCTATCACTCCCCCTTTTCTTACAAAATTTGGTCCACCTTCTGGCCTTCACACATTCTGTGCCTCTGACCTGAATGCCTACACATCTCCTCAGACTGTTTCCTTCTCAGGAGTCAGGTCTCTGTTCAGATACCACCACAGATTCAGAGAGCCCTTCCCGGACTGCCTGTAAAGTAGTTCTTCCCTCCATTCACTTCTCCTTGCTTTGCATTACTTTTCATTCTAATCCCCTCTTTCATTTCTTTATAGAACTTATATTTAAAATTATAACATATTTTTAGTTATTTATTTTTTCCCATAAGAATGTAAGCTCCACAGAAGCATGGAACTTGCCTGCCTGGACCACTGGTATATGCCTTCCATCTAGCACAGGTGTTGAATGAGGGAATGAAGAAAATAGAGGGATTATCATGGATAGTCATTTTATAGAAAGAAGAAACTGACATTTTTAACTGAATAAATAAATGTATATCAGGGTGTAAGATTAAAAACTTGGATGGGTATTAGAATGAAGAATCTCAGGTGTGAAGACTTTTCTTAATACAAAAGAATAAACCTTCAGCACATTTTAATGGAACACAATAATAGGAGTTGAGACCTATAACAAAATCTTACCTCAGGATTTTATGACAAGTAACTATTTGAGAACATTTTTTTTCTAAATGCTCCATTATGTTTAGCAAAAACTTATTAAGAATGGAACCATTCTTATTTTAAGACATGCAGAGTTAATGACCTTACTTAACCAGATCTGCATTGCCCCCATTATGAAGTAGCTTATAGCTATTACTTAACAGTATCAAAATGTGTATATTTGGAGATTAATGAGTCTGAAGGAGTAAATTTTAACAGTATTAAAAATTATGAGTTTCTCATTTAGAAGTTTTATTTGAAGATGTATATACCTCAATTTTTTTGTCAGGCTCTACCTGAGTGAGGTGAATGTAAATTTTCAATAGTTTCTTCAAATGTCCCCAGACACTTCACTTAAGTTTATACACAGAAAAATGGATGTATTGTCTCTAGGATGAGGAAGAGACGACTGGACAGAAAGTGTGAACAAAACCTAAGAATTTTTGTTTGTTCACAAGCTCAAACAAAGGCAAGAGTGTCAATAGATTTATAGCGTCCAGAACTAGGGCATAGATGACACTCTCTATTTTGCACTGCCCAGACTCTCCAAATGAACTGTGTTCCCATTAAGAGATGTATCAGCCAAATGAAGCCCATAGGTAAGACAATGGTCAGGCTAGTGAAGGGTTTGGAAACAATGACAGAGGATAGGAGTGTTTAGAAAAGAGCAAGCAAAAGCTTAGATGGGAGTGTGGTAATGGTCTTTAGTACTTAAATAGAGCTTACATATAAAACTAAGAAAAATTAATAATATTTATAAGGCACTGAATTGTATTCACTCTGTGGAGAATCTTTCTGACAAGCAGAGGTGTTTCAACACTGATCAATTCTTCCCTACTTCCTCTCAGTGTGGTGGGATTTTCAACCTCAGGCAGTTAAAAGAATGAGCAAAACTGTATTTCAGAAGAATACAAGTGTTTATCAATTGATACTATAATGGTAGACATACATCATTATAAATTTGTCCAAAATCAATGAATGTACAACACCAAGAGCAAACCCTAATGTGAACTATGGACTTTGGGTCCAAACATAATGATGTGTCAGTGTAGGTTCATCAGTTGCAACAAATGTATCACTCTGATGGGGGAGGTTATGCATGAGTGGGAGCAGGCAAAATCACTGTACCATCCACTCAATTTTGTCATGAACCTAAATCATTCTAAAAACTAAAGTCTATTAACATATTATAAAAAATTCAGTTGGGTCAGAATTAGTGTTCAAGATTAGAATTCATAAAGCCTGAGTCAGAAGGTCTTTGAAACTGGGTGGAGAGAACATGGGAATGAAAACAATCAGGAACATTGATTGGCAGAGGGTAAGGGAAGAGGTAGTCCTGGCCCATTTTATTACATTCTGGATGTGGTTGAATGTTTCCAAAGGTGGCTGCAATGATATCCTATCTTGCAACCTTTGGTGATGAGACTCTGTGGCTCCTCTAATTAAGAAATGGAGTCTATTTTTACTGTCCCCCACTTCACTCCTTGATTTAGACTGCTCGGGACTTGTTTCAATAAATAGAATGTGGAAGAAGTGACAACGTGCCTGTTCTGGATCTGGACTCTAAGATGCCCGGCAGCTCTGTCTTCTCTCCTGGAAGGCAGATGCCATGCTACAGGGAGTTACAGATTAGCTTGTTGGGGAGAGGACCATGTAGAGACTAAAGGATGAGACACCACAAAGAAAGAGAGATGATGTGGGGAAGTACCAAATTGCCTGTGTGAATCTTCAGGCCCAGCCTGGCTTCCAGACGAATGCAACCAAGTGAATGACCTCATTGACAATATGCAGTTAGAGCAACAACCCTAATCTGTGGGGTTTTCAAGATGGGATTAGTGATTTTATAACAAATCATCTCTTTGCCTCTGTCTGTCTCTCTGTCTCTGTCTCTTTCTTTCTTTCTGCGTGCATATACTAAGGAAAGACCAAGTAAGAACACAGCTACAAGTCAGCTGTCTGCAAGCCAAGAAGAGAGCTCTCACCAGGAACCGAATTGGCTAACTGGAACCTTGATCTTGGACTTCCCATTTTACAGAACAGTGAGAAATAAATTTCTTATGTTTAATCCACCCAGTCTTTGGTATTTGTTTAAAGCAGCCTGAGCTGACTAAGGCAGGAGAATTGGTCTGGGTGATCTGTTACTTTCTGATTCCAGAATTTACTCAAAGTTGCTTAGGTTTAAGACTTAGGAAAATTGAGAACATTTTTCTAGTTTTCTTGATAGCCAATAAATATTTAAAATATATTTTAAGTAATAATATTACATGATACTAAGTTTGTTTTATCAATATATAAATGCTTCAGTCCCCCCAAATCCTGAAAAACAGTGTTACACTTGTTCACTCTCTTTCTACCTCCAGTTTGGTAATATTATTCCACTGGTTTGCAATAGAGAACTGTATACTTAGATTCTGAATCCCTGTAAAGAAAATAGATAAGAATGCAAAACTCATATACAGACTCTAATGTAAGTAAAGAATGATAATGTGGTGATAAACTCAACAAGAAATCAGATCTCTGTACAAAGTTGATAAGAAATGAAACATAGATAAAAAGAGAAAAGGTAAGATGAAGGGGAAAACCATTTTGAATTTTTTAATATATTTTAATCTATCAGCAATATCATTGAATAAGATAACACAATAACTATATGTCTGCATGTAAAATGGTTCAGATAATTTTGTAAGGATGAAGAAAACCTGGAGGATCTTTTAAAGTCACATTCCTATAAGATATCATCATTTATATAAGAAAGGGAACAATTTCTGTGCATAGAGAAAGCAGTACAAACACTATAGAGAAACTGCCAGTGTTTGCCAGATAAGGTCAGATTAGGAAAACCATTGGGTATTCTCTGCCTCTACCTCAGATAAGCAAAGGAGTAAGGGGCCAACGTTAAAGAGAAAGGAATATAAATTAGGACTGGGGAGGAAAATAATCTGTAGGTGATGGCCACAGCTAAACAAGCCTTTTCTTCCCTCTATTATGCTGTGGGTGCAAAGTAATAAGGTAAAACATGGTGTAAAGAAAACTAAAATTTCTATTAGTTTTGTGATTCTGAAGAAATTGTGTAGAGAAATATTTTTCATAGTAAATGAAATTCTCCCATTCTATCCTTCTAACTGGTATTTTATGTCCTTTAGTTTCCTTTCCTCTTCCTTTGCAAGACTTCCATCTTCATCATATTTTTACAAAGAATCGAGGAGTTTCACAACAAAAACCCAGGAGTGAAGGAAAGTAAAATAATGTATGTTTCTGTAATTTTGTCTCTTCTACATCATATAAATACCTAGATGGAGATGGTTTTACAGCCAATATATAGTGCTCAAACTGGCTTGACTCATAATACTCCCACACTGGAGACAACCCAAATGTCTATCAAAAGGAGAATTGAAATATACATTGAGGTATATTCATACAATGGAATAGGACATAACAATAAAATAGAACAATCTGTTGTATTAGCTAAGTACAGCCTTTTAGGTGTAGCAAGCAAGCAAACAAATAACACCAGCCAAATACCAGGCACAAGAAAAAATATGGATGAATCTCATAGACATGTGAAGTGGGAAGAAAAAAGCCAGATGCACAAAAAGATTAATACTGTATGTATGACTTCACTTACAGAAAATTCAAGAACAGGCAAAACTAACTGATGATGATAGAAATCAGAGTAGTGGTTACCTCTTGGGGGAAGTGGTATAGACAAGATAGGCACAAAGGAATCTCATGGAGTGCTGGAAATGCTTTATATCTTTATCTGGGTGGTGGTTAAAAGGTGTAAACATGCAAATAATTCTTAAACTGCATAATTAAGAGTACTGTACTTTATACACTTTACTATGTATATTATATCTCAATTTAGAAAGAGATAGAGATTGAAAAAAGGTACAGGTTCTGTGGCAAATGTGTTAATTTTGAAGAACCCTGGTGTGAGCACTTCAAAAGAAAGACTGTCATCCCCCAGAGCAGCTGAGCCTGAGAAACAAAAAAGGTTTGTGTAACTGACAATTGGAAGAACTATTCCGCATATATTAAGACATCACAGACAGAGAAAACAAATAATGGTTTCAATTATGAGCCCTAAATAAAAAGCCACAAGGGTGGAAGCTTCAAATTGTAGGCTTTGGCTTGCAATTTACCTACTTCTCACATGGGTAACTCTACATTGCAACTTCCAACAATAGTAGTAGCAGAGATTTATTTGTTCAACAGTGGTGAGTAATTCTTCTAAGAAATTCAGAAGGACAGCTAATAAGAAAATATATGTAAAAAATAATTACCAGGGAAAAGCAGAATACTAATAAGAAATAGATAAAAGCAATGAAGATAAAGGCAATAAAGACAGATAATTTGCTATGATTACACTTTAAATCTGATTCAGCTTCTCAGCAGCCAGTGAACAGAGGTAAAGCTAATCAGTTTTTTAATTCTCGTTATTTGGAAAGAAGACAAATATCAATCTCCCAAAGGAAATAAAAATTTGCCTGGAATTAAATTTATGTTTAAACCCATGCTAAGTGATACCCACTGAATCCAACGATATGGTAAAGCAGAAGATCATTTAAAAATGAAAATACCTGGACTACAATCAAGAATTCATCATTCTCCAGTTGGGTAAGTCTAACCTTTCTTTAAAATAATAATGATAATAATATTAACAGATAACACACGGGGGCTTCCCTGGTGGCGCAGTGGTTGAGAATCTGCCTGCCAATGCAGGGGACACGGGTTCGAGCCCTGGTCTGGGAAGATCCCACATGCCGCAGAGCAACTAGGCCAGTGAGCCACAACTACTGAGCCTGCGCGTCTGGAGCCTGTGCTCCACAACAAGAGAGGCCGCGATAGTGAGAGGCCCACGCACCGTGATGAAGAGTGGCCCCCGCTTGCCGCAACTAGAGAAAGCCCTTGCACAGAAACGAAGACCAAACACAGCCAAAACTAACTAACTAAATAAATAAAAATTTTAAAAAACCAAAAAAAACAAAAAAAACAGATTACACAAATACCCTTGCTAAGTGCTGGGTGCTAAATTAATTCTATCCTCACTAAAGCTCTATTAATATGGGCCTTTATACTCATTTTACTGATGATAAAATTAGGGCTCAGAGAGGTTAAATGACTGGTCCCAAATCACAGATGCAATAAAACAAAGATAGTCATTCTTATTCAGTTTTCCTCACCAAGTGACTGTGCAAATTACATGTGATGTTTGGTTAGTCTTTCTGAAAATACTCTATAATTTGAAAATTTTAAATGGACAAATAACTACTTTGTACCTATTTATAAGCAAGGCATTTTACTAGACAAATTGCAGTCCACAAAGATGTAAATGGTACTCTGCGTTGATTTAATAAAAGGTCATGACTCTAAAGACAATGGCCATGACAGTCCCTCATATAAAGATGTCTTCCCTTCACTCCATCCTTTCCTACACTTTTCCAAGAATTTTGCTGATCTTTTCCATACACTCATTATCCTCTCCTTATTCTTCAATTCTCTTTTCCCAGCTCTCTTTCTTTTTTATTTGGTATTAATTAAAATAATGGATGCTATTATAAAATAACAAGGATATAAGTAAGAAGACAAAGTCAATGGAACTTAGTGAAACACATTCAGAACACCTGTGATGACAGTAACCCATAATAATACAAAAATTTTAACTAGATAAAAGTTCTTAAAATGTACTGTAGATTGCCAATAATTTAATCTCATTAGAGGGAATAAAGAGAAAGTGAAGACAGTGATCATACACAACTTTCAAAAATTTTTGTTTCTTTGGTGTAATTGGTGGGGATCTTCAGGTTAAAAGGAAGAATTTTTCAATGAAGTAATATTAAAGCATATTTGTATGATAAGGGGAATAATTACTTAGAAGGGAGAAATTGCTGATGCAAAAGAAACGGGGGTTATTTGAGGGATAAAATCCTTGAGCAAGTTAAGAGGCGATGGGATCCAGTAGATAAGTAGAGGGGTGGATGTTTAATTAACCATTCCTGAAACCACATATCTCTGGTTTTCCTTAAGGAAATATCAAAAACCGTATCTTAAAACCAGTTTTAGGTGGCAGGACATATTTAAAGTGATGAAAGGGAAAAACCTACAACCAAGATTACACCCAGCAAAGATCTCATTCAGATTCGATAGAGAAATTAAAACCTTTAGAGACAAGAAAAAGCTAAGAGAATTCAGCATCACCAAACCAGCTTTATAACAAATGCTAAAGGAACTTCTCTAGGCAGGAAACACAAGAAAAGGAAAAGATCTACAATAACACACTCAAAACAGTTAAGAAAATGGTAATAGGAACAAACATATGGATAATTACCTTAAATGTAAATGGCTTAAATGCTACGAACAAAAGACATAGACTGGCTGAATGGATACAAAAACAAGATCCATATATATGATGTCTACAAGAGACCCACTTCAGACTTAGGGACACATACAGACTGAAAGTGAGGGGATGGAAAAATATATTCCATGCAAATGGAAATCAAAAGAAAGCTGGAGTAGCAATTCTCATATCAGACAAAATAGACCTGAAAATACACTATTACAAGAGACAAAGAAGGACACTACATAATGATCAAGGGATCAATCCCAGAAGAAGATATAACAATTGTAAATACTTCGGCACCCAACACAGGAGCACCTCAATACATAAGGCAAATGCTAACAGCCATAAAAGGGGAACTTGACAGTAGCACAATCATAGTAGGGGACTTTAACATCCCACTTTCACCAAAGGACAGATCGTCCAAAACGAAGATAAATAAGGAAACACAAACTTTAAATGATACATTAAACAAGATGGACTTAACTGATATTTATAGGATATTCCACCCAAAAACAACAGAATACACTTTCTTCTCAAGTGCTCATGGAACATTCGCCAGGATAGATTATATCTTGGGTCACAAATCAAGCCTTGGTAAATTTAAGAAAATTGAAATCATATCAAGTATCTTTTCCAACCACAACGCTATGAGACTAGAAATCCATTAAAGGAAAACACCTGTAAAAAATACAAACACATGGAGGCTAAACAGTACGCAACTAAATAACCAAGAGATGACTGAAGAAATCAAAGAGGAAATCAAAAAATACCTAGAAACAAATGACAGTGAAAACACGATGACACAAAACCTATGGGATTCAGCAAAAGCAGTTCTAAGAGGGAAGTTTATAGCAATACAATCCTACCTCAAGAAACAAGATAAATCGCAAATAAACAACCTAACCTTACACCTAAAACAATTAGAGAAAGAAGAACAGAAAAAACCCAAAGTTAGCAGAAGGAAAGAAATCAAAAAATCAGATCAGAAATAAATGAAAAAGAAATGAAGGAAACAATAGCAAAGATCAATAAAACTAAAAGCTGGTTTTTTGAGAAGATAAACAAAATTGATAAATCATTAGCCAGACTCATCAAGAAAAAAAGGGAGAAGACTCATATCAACAGAATTAGAAATGAAAAAGGATAAGTAACAACTGACACTGCAGAAATACAGAGGATCATGAGATTACTACAAGCAACTCTATGCCAATAAAATGGACAACCTGGAAGAAATGGACAAATTCTTAGAAAAGCACAACCTTCTGAGACTGAACCAGGAAGAAATAGAAAATATGAATAAACCAATCACAAGCAGTGAAATTGAGACTGTAATTAAAAATTTTCCAACAAACAAAAGCCCAGGACCAGATGGCTTCATGGGTGAATTCTACCAAACATTTAGAGAGGAGCTAACACCTATTCTTCTCAAACTCTTCCAAAATATAGCAGAGGGAGGAACACTTCCAAACTCACTCTACAAGGCCACCATCACCCTGATAACAAAACCAGACAAAGATGTCACAAAAAAAGAAAACTACACGTCAATATCACTGATGAACATTGAAGCAAAAATCCTCAACATAATACTAGCAAACAGAATTCAACAGCACATTAAAAGGACCATACATCATGATCAAGTCAGGTTTATCCCAGGAATGCAAGGATTTTTCAATATATGCAAATCACTTATTGTGATACACCATATTAACAAATCAAAGGATAAAAACCATATGATAATCTCAATAGATGCAGAAAAAGCTTTTGACAAAATTCAACCCCCATTTATGATAAAAACCCTCCAGAAAGTAGGCATAGAGGGAAGTTACCTCAACATAATAAAGGCCATATATGACAAACCCACAGCCAACATCGTTCTTGATAGTGAAAAACTGAAACCATTGTCACTAAGATCAGGAAGAAGACAAGGTTGCCCACTCTCACCACTATTATTCAACACAGTTTTGGAAGTTTTAGTCACAGCAATCAGAGAAGAAAAAGAAATAAAAGTAATCCAAATGGGAAAAGGAGAAGTAAAACTGTCACTGTTTGTAGATGTCATGATACTGTATGTGGAGAATCCTAAAGATGCCATCAGAAAACTTCTAGAGCTAATCAATGAATTTGGTAAAGTAGCAGGATACAAAATTAATGCACAGACATCTCTTGCATTCCTATACACTAATAATGAAAAATCTGAAAGAGAAATTTAAGAAATACTCCCATTTACCATTGCAACAAAATGAATAAAATACCTAGGAATGAATCTACCTAAGGAGACAAAAGATCTGTGTGCAGAAAACTATAAGACACTGATGAAAGAAATTAAAGATGATACAAACAGATGTAGAGATATACCATGTTCTTGGACTGGAAGAGTCAACATTGTGAAAATGACTATAATTCCCAAAGCAATCTACTGATTCAATGCAATCCCTATCAAACTACCAATGGCATTTTTCACAGAACTAGAACAAAAAATTTCAACAATTTGTATGGAAACACAAGAGACCCCGAATACCAAAGCCATCTTGAGAAAGAAAACTAGAGCTGGAGGAATCAGGCTCCCTGACTTCAGACTATACTACAAAGCTACAGTAATCACGACAGGATGGTACTGGCACAAAAACAGAAATATAGATCAATGGAACAGGATAGAAAGCCCAGAGGTAAATCCACACACATATGGTCACCTTATCTTTGATAAAGGAGGCAAGAATATATAATGGAGAAAAGACAGCCTCTTCAATAAGTGGTGCTGGGAAAACTGGACAGCTACATGTAAAAGAATGAAATTAGAACACTTCCTAACACCATACACAAAAATAATCTCAAAATGGATTAAAGACCTAAATGTAAGGCCAGACACTATAAAACTCTTAGAGGAAAACATAGGCAGAACACTCTTTGACATAAATTATAACAAGATCCTTTTTGAGCCACCACCTAGAGAAATGGAAATAAAAACAAAAATAAACAAATGGGACCTAATGAAACTTAAAAGCGTTTGCACAGCAAAGGAAACCATAAAGAAGACGAAAAGACAACCCTCGGAATGGGAGAAAATATTTGCAAATGAAGCCACTGACAAAGGATTAATCTCCAAAATTTACAAGCAACTCATGCAGCTCAATATCAAAAAAACAAACAACCCAATCCAAAAATGGGCAGAAGACCTAAATAAACATTTCTCCAAATAGCATATACAGATTGCCAACAAACACATGTAAGAATGCTCAACATCATTAATCATTAAAGAAATGCAAATCAAAACTACAATGAGGTATCACCTCACACCAGTCAGAATGACCATCATCAAAAAATCTACATGTATAGCTGGTTCACTTTGTCATACAGCAGAAACTCACACACAAGTGTAAAGCAATTTTACTCCAATAAAGATGTTAAAAAATTAAAAAAAAATTTTTTTTAAATCTACATACAATAAATGCCGGAGACAGTGTGGAGAAAAGGGAACCCTCTTGCACTGTTGGTGGGAATGTAAATTGATACAGCCACTGTGGAGAACAGTATGGAGGTTCCATAAAAAACCAAAAAATAGAATTACCATATGACCCAGCAATACCACTACTGGGCATATTCCCTGAGAAAACTATAATTCAAAAAGAGTCATGTACCACAATGTTCATTGCAGCCCTATTTACAATAGCCAGGACATGGAAGCAACCTAAGTGTCCATCGACAGATGAATGGATAAAGAAGATGTGGCACATATATAGAATGGAATATTACTCAGCCATAAAAAGAAATGAAATTGAGTTATTTGTAGTTCAGTGGATGGACCTAGAGTCTGTCATACAAAGTGAAGTAAGTCAGAAAGAGAAAACCAAATATCGTATGCTAACACATACATATGGAATCTAAAAAAAAAAAAAGTTCCTGAAGAACCTAGGGCCAGGAAATAAATAAAGACGCAGACATAGAGAATGGACTTGAGGACATGGGGAGGGGGAAGGGTAAGCTGGGACGAAGTGAGAGAGTGGCATGGACATATATACACTACCAAATGTAAAATAGATAGCTAGTGGGAAGCAGCTGCATAGCACAGGGAGACTAGCTCGGTGCTTTGTGACCCCCTAGAGGGATGGGATAGGGAGGGTGGGAGAGAGATGCCAGAGGGAGGAGATATAGGGATATAATATATATGTATAGCTGATTCACTTTGTTATACAGCAGAAACTAACACAACATTGTAAAGCAATTATACTCCAATGAAGATGTTAAAAAAACCCAAAAAACAGTTTTAATAGTGTATTTTGCTGCTTGCTGGCAAAAGCATCCTAAGTGGTTCAATGAGTATTGGATGCATGTGCATGGAGTTTGAAAGATTTGATGATAAAAAGACAAGGGAATTGTCTCCTGGTGGCTTCTATGTTATCAGTGAGGCAAGAATAGATGTTACTGACTGTCCTCGAGGAAAATGAGAGGGATTAAGATGTTTGAGAGAGGGGAAATACGAAAGAATCATCTTGATGAGTAGACCAGCAAATTTACTAGGGAATTAGAGGATTGCTTAGCACTCCTGAGTGCCCCCTGAAGATTAGTGACTAGAAATCTAAAGTGCAAAACAGTCAGTATGGTTCTGTTTTCTCTCCAGGCATGTTCAGATATTCAGGTGCGTGTACAGAGTAAGCAGAGTGATGTGCATAATCAGGTTTGGCATTTTGCCAGGCAAGTTTTGAAAGCACTGCAGAAGGGCAAAGGAGTTGAGGGCTTCTACAAGGGAGTGATTAAAGTGATTAATCATGGAAGCTAACATGGTTAAAGAGAAAATTGAGAATAAGATAAGGCAGATGACAGTGAATAATAGGTTGGGTCAAAAGATTGGATGCTTCAGTGAAGGCAAAAGAATTGCTGGAGAGAAGCTAAAGTGAATTCAAAAGAGCATGGAGGTGGTCAGAGGAGGGTGCTTATATATGACATTTGTGAGAGGCTAAGTACTAAACACATCAATAAAATGGAGGGTAAAATCATGGGAAAATGATAGGCATAAAGTTGCAAAGGGAATGAGCTAGGTACTAAGATATTTAACAACTAAGAGAAGAACTTTCAAAACTTTGGATGACAGCAAAATGGAGAACTAATAGGAAATCTAGTCTGAAATCAGGCACTCCAAAGGACTGTCTTTAAGAAAAGGGAGCAGAAAAGAGAAATGGGCTGAAATTGGTAATGAGAATTAAGGAGAAAAATTATTCCACCTCCAAGTCCTACAGTAATGGAATGTGACAGAAAAACCAGGCACAAACTGATAACGCTGTGGGAAAAAGTTAGCTAAATTCTACGAACTTTAGTTTCTTTAACTATAGAATGTGGCTAATATTAACTGTCTAGAGTAGTTTGAGGATAAAATGAGATACCATATAAAACACAAGAAGGTTGTCAGTATTATAGGACAAAAAACATAGTCATCTCCCTATAACTCACATTTTAAAGTGCCACCCACAATATTAAATATAGCTCTTTTGGCTGTTTGTATTGATTTTTACTTTGTTCCATGTACTCTTAAGTAGACATTGAAGAGCCAGTGATAAGAAAATTCACCTCTGTAGGGCAGCCTTAAAAATCTCAAGTTGAGAGTTCATTTGAAAATGCTTCCAGGTTAATAGTTTAGCCAGGCATCTATCAAAAGCATATGCAAAAAATGCTTTTTCATTAGGAAAAGAGACACCTTTAATCTAAGTTTCAAACTGCATTTTCATGAATAAAGATCCAAAAATTATGGACTCATGGAAAAAAAATTACAAAATGTACAAGAAGACAAGATCCCAAGGTCAAATGGAAATTCTAGACAGCATAATCTCAAGATCTCAAGACTAGATATTGGAATTATTAGACACAGACTTTAAAATAACTGTACATAATATATGTAAAGCAATGGAATAAAATCTTGGAAATAGCACAGAACAAGAAACTTTGACAGTAGCCAAGTTGATTTATGAAATAACCTATGAGAAAGAATGGGAGGTCTGACATATAGAGAATTTCCAAGTTACTAACATATTTCTTAAACTGGGGGATAGGACACAAGTCTCCATTGTATCACTATTCTTTATATCTTTCATATTTTTATAAATGTTTGTAAATACATAGTATTTGATAAAACAATTAAAATAATTTTATGATCCTTTGAAGAAATACTGTATAGCCATTCAACAGCTGCCAAATTAATAGTATTTCAATTCCATCATTTATTGCTTATTTTTTAGCTGAAGTATTACTAAAAGAGATACTCCTCATCTATTATTTAGTTAGTCAGTGGTACAAGATGTGTGCTTGTTTCTTTCCCCTTATTTAACTATTTTAAAGATAGTTTATCTATAAATTTAAATCAATTGCAATTATTGTCCTTATTGAAGTATAAATTATCCCATCTTTGGCCAGTGGGAGCTTCTTCAAATTTGCTCCTTTTGACATAACCTTAGTCATTTTAAACATTACCCTAGTAAACTTTGATAGCTTCATAACCAACTGGTATAACGAAGAGTTCTAGGCTTAGCTGGTACATAGGCTGCCCCAGATCTGCCATCAGATATTTTTCCAAGCATAGTATTTTGATGGTAAGAGATATTTCACGACTACAACCTGCATACTTGGTGCTAAAAATTCTAATTATTCCTGAGTTGGCCACTGTTTCTAGACTTTTTGGTGCTAAAGCTATGAATACATTTATATTTATATGTATGTATGTATATGTATATACACACACATACACATACTATTTGTGTATATATGTACATATATACACACATGTATGTACACACTACATATATACATATAATATGTATCAGGATAAATACTCTTGATTTCACACTTCCATTTCAAATTTAGTACTACAGGATTTTAAAATTAATCATTTGTATTACATCTAAATATGTTTTCTTCCTCACCATGAATTAGAATCCTGGTTTTAAAGAACACAGGGGATTTTAGAAATGAAAAATTCCACAATTACTAATTTTTCCCACACATTACATATACTAAAGTCTTATAATAACAATATTAATATCACCACTTCCACTGATAATTCTCAAAAAATATTTTTGCATATATTATTCTCATACTCCCCGCCCCTCATTTTTGGGATAGGTGTACTATATATAGATGGTCTGAAGATATTATATTCTCTCCCTTTTAACTCTCATTTAAAATTAATTCTACAAATAACTATGTTTACAGTTCATCACTAGTTCTTATGTCAATGTCTCCCTACTCATTTTGATTTTCTGAATGGCTGCCCTCTAATGGATTCCTCAGAAAAGGGAACAATTTTCCCTGAATTTATACATGTCAACAACAGTTAGTCTGTCACCTTTATGTGAGAAAGTAAGTTGTGCTTGCTGTAAAATTTGTGGCTCACATTTTCATATCTTGAGTATCTTACTATATTGCCCAATTTTCTTTTGATATAAATCACTGGTGTGGAAAAGTTTAATGACAATATAAGTTCTTCTTTTCAGTATAAGTTACTTGCTATATTTATTCTATACCCTTGCGCTGATTTTTTTTTCGGAGATTTCTGTTATGCATATATTGGCTTTTCTTTACCTATTAATAGTTCCCACTTCCTAATTTAATCCTTTTTTCCTTTTCCATTTCCTTTTTTTTTTTTTAACATCTTTATTGGCATATAATTGCTTTACAATGGTGTGTTAGTTTCTGCTTTATAACAAAGTGAATCAGCTATACATATACATATATCCCCATATCTCCTCCCCCTTGCATCTCGCTCCCACCTTCCCTATCCCACCCCTCTTTTCTTTTTGAGTTTTAGTTTTTCTACTTTTACTCTTTCATTTTTATTTCACATACATTATACATTATATTTCATATGCTATATTATACATGTTACATAATTACATATATACTTATATTCCAAATTTATGTTCATTTGTTCTTGTGTTTAATTTAGTCTAGTTTTAGTTTCTAATAATATTTTCTTTTATATCTAATTTTTTCTTAAATTCTGTCACTCATGTTCCAAGCTTTTCTAAGTCTTATTAAAGTTATTTCTTTTATTTTATAACATTTTTATGTCTTTGAATTCACTTAGAAATAAAATGTGAAATTGTTCATATTTCATTTGAGTATATCTTTCTGATTTGCTTCATTCTCTGTAGATGTCATTCCGATCCATTGTTTTATATTATAAAAATGTATGGGGTTTGACATTATACTTTTCTGTCCCCTATTTTAACATGAAATAATTACATTTTTCTTCTAGTTATTTCTACATCATTTACTCAGAACTTCTTCAGACCAGAGGGAAAAAATTAAACATTTTCTTTAAATAATTAAGAAAGAAATAACTGTACTCTTCCTTTTCCATTCTAACTAGTCACTAGCTTTTTTGAAAACCAAGGAAGGAGAACAAGAGGATCATCAGATTGAGGGTTTTCCACATAAGTCTTGTCACCTCTGACACATTCCCCTTGTTGGCAGAATCTTTTATCTGCTCTTTATTATCATCACATTAACGCTAATTTTATTCTGCTGCATGTTCCTAGCCAGACATTCCATCCCTACTATTTATGCCATTTCACTGGTTTAAGGATGTCTAAAGAGGCTTTTGACAAAAGCTGACATTTCCACTCCAGCAGGTTGTGTGTTAGGAGGATGGGAGGTAATATAGAGATTAATTACGAAGTCAGCTCAGAGTGCCGTAACAAAGTACCACAGATTGAGTGGCTTAAATAACAGAAACTTCTCATAGTTTTGGAGGCTGGGAAGTCCAAAGATCAAGGTGCCAGGGAAGTAGGTTTCATTCTGAGACCTCTTTTTTTGGCTTGCAATTGGTTACCATCTTGCTGTGTTCACAAGACCTCTTCTTTGTATGTACGGGGAGAGAGAAATCTCTTCTTCCTCCTCTTCTTATAAGGCCACCAATTCTATCAGATTATAACTCACCTTTATGACCTCATTTAACTCTGATTACCTCCAGAAAGCCCTATCTCCAAACACTGTCACACTGGGAGTTAGGGCTTTAACGTGTGAAATTTATGGGGACACAGTTCAGTCCATAGCATTAGTACAATGAAATAAATTAATTTCTTAAATAAGACAATGAAAATATTCATCTGGATTTGGAACAGGGGAAAGTTGAGTTTGAGAAAGGTGAAAGTGTGAGACACTGTTTGGCCTAATAGGCTAACATGGGTCCTGAGGAAGACTAAGTTTACAGAGGCAGCCTGTAATTGTAGACATTGAATTAGGGGAATATAGGATATCATCAAAATGAGAGTCTCCAATTAGTTGTACTGAATACTGAATCTAATTTGTGTTATGGTTTTGAGCACTGAAATTCAGAGAAGTGAAGATCACACACCCAAAAAATAGCAGAAACATTTAAGGCCAAGACCCAGTACTATTTCTAAAGCATTCTTTCTCCCTCTGCTGTCATTACAAACTTCACAGTTTTTCTGAGGGCTTTTCCTAGAGGTATTTTGAACGTTTGGTTTCTGTAATGCTGTAACTAAATGAAACAGGCCTGTATAGGAATATTAACTTGTGAAAAATTGATTGAACACAAATGAAAGAACATTGAAGCTATTTCTCCTCTGCAGGATGAACACTCTAAGTTATAAAAATAACTCAGGATGTATTATTCTCAGGGATGTTTCATGAAATTGGCACCCATATCCACTGATGTTTTAAGAATTGTAAACCTGGAAGGTGGTTTTAAGGATTAGATGGACTCATAACACAGCAATTTTATTATAGCTTCTGGTTACTTCTGGATTTCCTTAATAAATTCCATGGTAATATAATACAGTTACTCCATAAATAGATGCTAATGTTTCGAAAAAGCCTGGAAGAGGGAGACTCTAATAACTATTCATTATTTCTAAGAAAACTTAAAGCTATGCAATATTTTTTCAATCATAGAAATTGATACCAAAATAATATCCACATAGCAAATGCCATGCCAGAACAGATTCCTTATATATACCAATATAAAGGCTGACTAGTGGCCAGTTAACCGGCTGGACATGAGAGTTCCATTCAACAAGGATGATAAAATGACTTATGCTCTTGGGCATTTTAATGAGAATCTTAGAGGGTTGGTAGCAGGTGTTAGAAACAGAAGAGGAAAGACGTAGAAGTCCAAAAATAACTAAAGTCACAATAGGAGAAGACATGATACTATATGCATAAGCAGAAACAATGAAAAAAAATATATATATATATAATGTTATATATAAAAGAGAGAAAGAGAACACACCAGAGCAAGAATGAGGAGAGCACGAAAGGGAAGAGAAATTAGTTGACAGCGACAGAGGATAGCTGATCACTTTATCAGTCAGCCTCGTCAAGATCATGCTACCTTAACAAACAACCGAAATTTTCAATGCCTAACAAAAAGTTGCTTATTTGTCCTTCACATAATGTACAACATAAGTCATAGGTTAGCTGTAGCTTTGTTCCATTTCTTCATTCTAGGATTCAGGTACACGCCACTCTCCTGGGCAAGTATAAAGAGAGATAGCATTTATGTCCTCTAAAGAGGGAGAGTTTCTGTTTGGAAATAGCATTTGTCACCTTTTGTTCACATTTCATTGGCCATACTAAATCATACAATCAAGCCTGATATAGGGATATGGGATAGGGAAATATATGTTCTTCATAGGAATAGACAGTAAGTAATTTGGAACAATAACATGATTGAGGACAGTTACCTTAATGGCAGTGCAATAGAATAGGAAGCAATGGATAGCTACTTGACAATTCTTGGTTCTGAAAGAGGTTTGGCTTGGCGATTGTTGAGACTCCTGGGTGTCTGTCCAGTTCCTTTACATCACTCCCTGTTTCATTAGCACATACGAATGTTTTCAGGGTTTGAGTGTGGAGAAATGAATGGAATTTCCAGCAACTCTAGGAGGCTTTCTGGTCAGGGAGGCTGGGGGGAGGTAAGCAGAGTCTGGAGCCACCTAAATAAGAGGTTAAGAAGCCCCAAGAAGCTCTGGCTTATGCAGCTGCCCTTTTAATCCTTTCAGGGAAATGAAGCAAGATTGATGTTTTAAATTTAACAAGAACACATACAACTTGATAAAATAAATATTGACTTTTAACAGAAAATATCCACCAAGGTTTCACTTCATTTGTAACTGTGTTTGGCTTTTCTTATGGCATTCATAATCCTCATTTTTCTCCATATGGACACTTATTAAGTCATCCAATAGATGTGGTAGGCTTATGAGCTGGCATTTTGCATTCTGGAAAATTAAAACCTGTTAGAACTAGTTAATAAATATAGAGTTGGTGTCTGTATGATGTGAAAATAATCTACCAGTACTTCTCAGATGCACATACATGCTTATTCAGAAACATTTATAATATCCTCTTTAAAGCATCAGCAATAATGCACTCAGTGCTATACAGATAGAAATATGGAAAAATCAGCTTAACTATTTTTAAGTAAAAGGTAGTAAACTCTAAACAACTGTTGGTTTATCTATACCATGGAAAGATACCAAACAACTTTTTAAAGAGTCCAATTTGAAAATTAATACATCTGTTATAATAACTTAGGTAAAAGAATCTTTTCCCATGCAACAACACTATAATGAATTTTCCCCTTAAAACTGGTTCTTAAAGGAGTCTTTTTGGAAATTTAATTATTCCCTATTCACTAGGAAACAGGAGCTAATTGATTGCAAGTATATCTTTATGAAATCTAACAGGACATTTTTATGTTGTGTTAAAGTCCCAGTTCATTTTTGAAGATTTTGGAATCCAATTTACTACTACTGAATCATCAGTAGTAAACACTGCATCTATCTTAAGAGATAAGTACACATAAAACATAGGATTAAACAGTGACACACACACACACACTCAGGAATAACTCAGAAAATATATAATTCACTTATATGTTCTGTTTTACCTCTAATTATTCTACTCCTTGTTACATTTATCACCAGTAAACTTTGTTCAAAATTTAATTGAGGGCTTCCCTGGTGGTGCAGTGGTTGAGAAACCGCCTGCCAATGGTGGGGACATGGGTTTGATCCCTGGTCTGGGAAGATCCCACATGCCACGGAGCAGCTGAACCCATGTGCCACAACTACTGAGCCCGCGTGCCACAACTACTGAAACCCATGCGCCTGGAGCCCATGCTCCGCAACAAGAGAAACCACCGCAATGATGAAGCCCACGTGCTGCAACGAAGAGTAGCCCCCACTCACCGCAACTAGAGAAAGCCCATGTGCAGCAATGAAGACCTAATGCAGCCAAAAATAAATAAATAAATAAATAAATTTATTAAAAAAAAATTTAATTGAAAACTGAAAAGTTTAAGTGATTTTCTATGCATCCAGTGAAAAGTAAAAAGGCAGCAGGAGAAAAAGCACAGGAAACCCTGAATTGTAAGATTAAGAGAAACTATTGGTTAGCATAGAGCAATTTATATATTGATTTAAATCAAATAGGGAAAACAGAATAGGGCTTCTAAAATTTCAATGTGCACACAAATATCCTGGGGATGTTTTAAAAATGCAGATACTGGTTCAGTAGTTCTGGGAAGGGGCTGAGATTCTTCATTTCTAACAAGCTTCCAGGTAATTCCAGTGGTGTGGCCCACAAGTAGCTGGGGGCTAGATGATGGTAGAACCTATGTCAGAATTACTCCAGAAAGACACAATAGAGTGTAGAAGGCACTCTACACCATGTGCTTCCACTGGCTTTAGGCCAAATATCAGTGTATTTCTAATACGCTTACGAGAATACTTCAATAGGCCAACAATAGCATGAGAGAGGGGTCTCAGTAAGGTCAGACGGCAGGCCTATGCACTGCTTGTCTTTGTTGTAATTTTATCTTTACTTCATTTCAAAGGTGTAACTGAATCCCACAGGAGTTCTACCTCTGATTGTAAGGGGAGGTTTGTAATTCTTTTATAATGTACTACTAGTGACCAAAAAGAATGTAGTTGGCGGGCTCTTCAGGGAAACACATTAAGCCTCTGATCTCTACCCCTGCCGACTGGAGGTGAAATAGGAAGCAGAGTCATAGGAAACGTCCTAGAGGGATCCCATGAGATTAAACATGTTTAGCCAATGTGATTAATTCTTAGGAGAGTTTGATCGTCTCTAACCTGTGCAAAGTGAATGCTATTTTGTCAGTTCAGAGAGTGGTTCTAAAAAGGCCTTTGGTCCGATGACAACCTAACACTTTTTAAAAGACCAAGAGCAACACCAAGTCATTTTTTTTTTTTAAACTACTTATGGAAACACAGCTTACCTCTTTCCAATAGTGATTTATAGCCTAATGGCAATGCTTCTGGACATTTTCTCTCTCAGACTGAAGCTGGGTACTAGATGCTTTTACTGTCTAAAAAAAATTTTAAAAACCTTCTGTCAATGGCACACTTAACAGACTTGCCATTAGGCTCTCTTCTATTCACCTCTCTTCTGTGTCTGCTGACTAGGTAAGCTTTAATTGTAGCCCGTGTGCTAGCTTTCATGTTAATGATCATCAAATGCATTATTAACTCTTCCTTTGATAATACAGGTCATACAAAACTAAAGCTTAAAACATTTCTCTCCATTTGTGAAAAAAATGTGACTAAAATGAAATTAATGGTAAAAAATAAACCTTTTAATTCATTGCACCAAACATGTAAGGGAAGAGAATTTTACTCCCTTTAATGATTTACATTTATTTGCTGAAAATATAAAACGTATTTTTTGTTCACAATAGAAGGGCTCAGTAACCAAATAGGCAGTAGAGAAAGAATCGACATTAACTTTTTTTTTTTTTTAAGTTTATGGCACCAAAGAAAATATTGAGAGGCAACAAGGCCACTTTCACCTTCATGAGATATTATACAAAATTCTATAAATAGACACCTAATTACACTGGAAACAGAATATTTTGGCCAAAAAATGTATTTTATAGCAATGTCTTCTATGCTTATTTGGAAACATGCATTGAATTTCAAACATCTTATACAGCCAAAGATGTTTTCTTTAAATTTCAGTGTAATAAATTCATGATATAATTTCTGTTATGCTTAACTGATCATCTTTATTGTTGTAAAAGATCATTTGCCATGGCAATTGGTAAGCCAGGGCTTCAATTAGTTACTCCATATGAGCAATTTCAGTGTCGCTAGATTGCTTGCAGAATATAAACATTGGAGTCCGTTATGACAGATATAATGTGTTTTATTAAATAATGCATAGTGCAGATCACAGCACAGATACCTTTTTCTTTTCTTTATTATTTTTTTTGAGATTCACATTGTATTCGGGAGGAAACGTTTCCCACTCTACCCTCTCTTCTCTCCTCTGTTCCACAGTAACTGGCCTCACATTCTCCCAATCTGTGGCATCCCAGAATCTGCCTGACCATGGGCCACAAGTCGAGTGGAAAACATTGATGATGTGCACTGTAATGGGTTCTTTCCTGCATGAAACACATCATCTATATAAACTCCCCATCTGCACAGAAATGCCCTCATTACTAAAGTTGCATGTGTGCAAGAAAGGAGTCAAGTGAATTTTGTACTCTCTGATCTATGGAGTGTAAGAGAGGGCTTTCGTCTTCCTTGCACTCTGGTACAATTTTATCTGCCAGTGTATGCCAGTCAAGGGCGGAGGAAAGAGCACATGCTTAGAAGAGAGCACTCCAACCTACATACCCTATTATGGGTATAAAATGGACCACAGATAGTTTATTTTAAGTAAATAATTGTGAATTGACTGCCTGTGGGCATGGTTTTTCATCCTTGACATAGCAGGTGAATTTAAGAAGCTTATGACATTGAGAGTAGCCTTTAACTAACTAGAAAAAAGAAACAGACCCGGTGATAAAAACGTGAAATAATATTTTCTAATAGTGAATATCCACAACTGGCTCTCTTTGAGGAATCAGCTGTAACCTTAAATTGGGTGGAATCCAAGAGGAAATTGTATTTTTTGTAGAAGTCATAAAGAAAACTTCCAAAGATTGGTTTTTATGAATGGGACAAAAAAGATGTCTAACTGGATTTGTTTTTCTGAATATATTTCTTGTTTTGTGTCCAGGAGTTCATCAGGTAGTTCCTGTGATCATTGGCAGGTGTGTAGCTAGTCCAAGGTCAGGTAATTCGGCTCATTGTTTCCTCCACTGAGAATAATCCCTTCAGTTTTGATGGCGGTAAACAGGGAGTGCATTTCCTACTAGCTTTGTAAGGAAGGTTTCTACAAAATTAGCTACTGTGTTAAAATTTCCCCCAAGTTGACCCAATTTTCAGCCAATTTTCCAACCAACAAGTTTAAATAATGCAGGAGGATTATTTTGTCTATAAATTATAATATTATAAACAGACTGTCAATCAATTGCAAGATATTAGTTGTGTGACTCTTTTAAAAAGAGAAATGAATGCAAACTGACACAGTGAGGAACATTTCAAACAAACAAATTTAGGCCCCTCACCACCACCCTCAGATAAAAGTCAAATTTGCTAGGCTTGTTTAACCTTTTCTTACCTTCTTTTTCATTTGTGTCACCTGTGTTTTGAAACTATGGTAAGGAACAAAATGGAACGAACTGTGCTAAAGCATTATTTTATCTATAAGTGAAAGATTTCTTTACCAGAAATAGAAATAACACATCTTTTTACTATGCTTATCATTGCTTAAATCTGTCTTACTTCTGCTTCAAAAAATTTCTGATATATTGCTTTTATGTGAAGTTTTCCTAATATACTTAACAGAATATGTTCTGAGAACCTAAGCTAACATTCACTGGTTTAAAAAATTTTAGGCATAGATCTGTTTAGCTGCACATTGCTATATTAAATTATTTTTTATGGTGCTAGAGATCTTTCTGAATAACTGATGATAAACTAATTCTAAAAGAGAAAAAATTGAAAGGAGAGAAATTTTAAAGAAAATTCCAGTGAAATTCTCTGAATTAAAAAAAAAATAAAGGTAGGACACTAAATTATCACCTAATATTTTAATGTTAAGATTTTTAAGAAACATTTTTTTTGAATTTTAGGTGAGATTTAATTTTAAAGTTTATTAACTTAGATCTTAAGAAAGAGAAATAAAAGTCCTTTTTGATGGGTAATTTTAAATTCCAAGATTGAAGCTGCCCATCTTTGTTTCCTGTCTTCAAGACTGAACTCAACACTTTGATACTGACTGCTAAAACAGACATTTCATAGTAAAAAGGACATTTCTTTCACCTTCTGAAAATTCAAAGTAATCTGCTAAGAGGTATCACAATAAGTATAGCATTAATAGGATCAACTTCCTTAGAAGAGAAAATCTATGTACACTGTGGGAAATTACATCCTGAAACTGCCAAATTTCTAGAGTATTCACTCATCTGTTTAACTAGTGTTTCTATCTTGCTTGCATTTTAGGTTTTATGGAGATGCATGAAATACTGTTGGTATAAAATATAAGTAAATGCTCTCTTTCATTTTACTTGCCAGGTTAGATTATTAGTCCTTATATCCAAAGATGTGAAATTTCCTTTGATACATAACATGTCAAACAGGAAGGCAATTTTCTTGTGTGGAAAAGAACAAAGAAAACTAACAACGCCATTGTCCAACCTTGGAAGAGTATTTTCAAAATAGGTTTCAGTTTTACAGTTTTGATTCCAGAAGTGAGAAAGCAGAGTGAACAAGCAGTAGGAAGTAGTATAGCTTATCTTTGTCATTTGAGGAACTATCAGTTGAGAAACATTCTACTATACAATTAAAGGATTAGGAAGCTGAGTTATAGATTATAGAATATTGTGCTCATTTTCTGAAGAATGTCCTGGGTTTTGATTGTAGAGAGAAAGTGAAAGAACAATTTTATCTCAAAGAAGAGTATTAAAAATGCACAGGAAAATTGTATAAAACTTGTATAAAAAATCTGTAAAATATTACTTCAGAACACCAAGTCACATCAATGAAGAAATCTACTATGTTTCTGCCAGGAAGCACGTATATTGTAAATATGCCAATTCTTCCCAAATTGAATATACAACTTTCCTGGAGAACTCTTTGACAATACAAATCAAATTCCTTAAGAACATGCTTATCCGCTTTTAGAAATTTATCTTAAAGATAGAGTGTGATTCAAATAAGCATTTCTATGATACAGGAAAATCACTTTCATGACCAATAGTAGCAGACTGATTATATAAACTTGGGCATACAAAACTTTAACATGTAGCCTTCAAAAATCATGCTGGGAAAAATAAAGCTTTGTAAAATTTTCAGCATGACCTTTACATGATAACAGTAAGTTACAGTACACTATAAAGCATAATCCCAATATAAATAATCTAAACACTCAATAAAATAATTACATACAGACATATATATAGAAAAAGACTGAAAAGATATGGGCCAACATTTTTATAGTGGTTACCAACAGGTAGTAGAATTATGAACAATTCCTATTTAATAAAAAATTATTTCCCATGGCTCCCAAATATTTTTTTCATTGGCTTAGTTTATAAATAATGAAATATTTCATACACAGAAACGTACAGAAAACAATACAAATGGCACACACTCAAATGTAGCATATGTCAATTTTTTGATTTATGGAATTAGAAATAATAAACTGTATATAGGAGGCAGTAATAAGGAGATATGATGAAGTAGAGCAGAGAGATGACATACACATGACAGATATAAGGCTTGGTCCTGGCCAATTAGAAGGAGGGGTGGAAATCCAGGTTGTGAGTAAAATGTACCCTCAAAGCAATAAGGAGCCATTGAAGGTGACTGATGAAAGAAGGGAAGTGGAGAAAATGAGGGTTGTAGAAGATTTTTCTGGTATATATACTCAACTAGGAAAAGAAACAGAAACCTTTGCTCCAGGGATTATTTCTTCTTTTGTCTTGTTAACCTCAAGATTAGGTCATCTCCCCTTGGGTTCAAGATACATTTGTAGCTATCTCACTTCTAGAACTTGTCCTTCCTGGGCTTTCCTGCCAGATCCTCTCTTCCGTGTTTATGCTATTTTCCAAAGTTTTATTCTTGCCACATTGATATTCTTGCTATGTATTTTCTGCATCAAATATGTAATGTATTCAAAGATGTTTCTATCAATGTGAAGTCATCTCACTCTTAAACCCCAGTCTCAAATAGCTGTGACGCCTTTGGATGAAATCACTTCCACATTTACACCACAGCCAAATACATCCATCATTTTTCACCACACACTGGATTCCCCTTCCTGACTTGCCTATTTCCAGTAGATCTGCAACCATTTCTCAAGTCTCAGTCTGGGGGAGGACCTTCTTCCAAACTCACTCATCTGACTGTTGACAGGCCTCAAAATATCTATTGACACACTCACACACATGGTTGTTGGCCGGTGTATTAGTTTGTTAGGTATAAAAGACTGGGTAGCTTAAACAAAAGATTTTACTTTCTTACAGTTCTGGAGGCTAAAAGTCTGAGAACAGGGTGTTGGCAGGGTTGGTCCCTTCTGAGGGAAGGCTCTGTTCCAGACCTCTCCCCTTGGTTTATAGGTGGCTATCTTATACTTTTGTCTTCACATCCTTTTCCCTCTGTAGCTGTGTTCAAATTTCCGCTTTTTATAAGGACTTGGTTCACATTGTATCCGAGCCCATGCTAATGACCTCACTTAATTACCTCTGAGAAACCCTGCCTCCAAATACTTCCACATTCTGAGGTTTGGAGAGTTACAGCACTAAAACATATGAATTTGGTGAGGGGACACGATTCAGCCCATAACAGCAGGACTCAAGTCCTCACTGGCTGCTGCCCACAGATATCAGATCCTTGTCCTCAGGGCCTGTCCATGGGCAACTTGCAACTAGGCAGTTGGCTTTCCTCGTAGCAAGCAAACTAAAAATTGAGAGAGAATAAGTAAAACAGAAGCCAGAGTCTTTCTGCAACTGGATCTTGGAAATGTGACACCCTATTGCTTTTGCCATATTCTATTCTTAAGAAGCAGTGTCTAACCCCAATTGTTTGTAATTCTCTGTAGAATTTGGAGCAATAGTCACCTCTTGTCTCAACTTTGACTCCTATTGACTAATTCTGCGACAACAGAAAATGTCACATCTGATATCCTGTTCCATTTAGGTTTAAGTTTTTTGGCTTTTTTAAAAAAATTGAAGACGGTTTTTCAAGGCAAAGAAGTGCCCCATTTTTATTCTTTCTGAGATCTGTGACAATCAAGAATACCTACTTCATATGTTGGCTAAACGAAAGCCTCCTTTTCAAATGGCAGTTTTCCTCGTCACCAAGAGATATCCGCGCTCTGGGTGGTAACTACCTACTTATTCTTGTCTGGCAAGCACGCCAAAGCTTCATCATCCAGCGCATGTTGTACATCTCAACTAGAAAGAAAACTAATCAATTCTCTACAGAAGTGTGCATTCTAATTCTGTGACACCGAGAAGTCTGTAAGTGCATTTTCTTGTAACAATATGAGATGGCAGAGTGAGAATCAGGAAAATGAGGCAATAGAAAGTCATGCCACACTCCTGAACCTGCCCTGTGACAAAGCTAATGTGACAACTTTATAGTTTCTGACACTACAATTGCTTTCAACCCAATATGCTGCCCTCCAAAATGGAAAAGTGTAATATTAAGGCTACTGGATGATTCTAATGTTTTATGCAACAAGACTTGTTGAAAGCACATGAACAAAAATCCTCAGTCCCTTTGCACATGATGTTTTCTCTGCCAAGAATGCTCACACCCCTGCCACTTCACGGAGCTAACAGCTAATTATCTCTCAGGTTCTATGATTGTGCTTTGGAAACATGCATCTGACCATTTTGTATATTCACCAACAAATATGTTTTATCATACTGAATTGTAGTCTTACGTTCAGTTACCCATTTTCCCATTAAACTATAAACTTCTGGGAGGCAGAAATCATGTCTCTCAGTGATCACTGTATCCCTGGCACCTAGTTCACTGCTTGGCACATGATAGGACCTCAAACTACTGCAACAAATGAGTAGACAGTATTTTTTTGCTCTCAAACTTGGGTGAAAAGTAGTCTATATTTTTGGCATATCATTAAAAAAGAAAACATCTCCTGAAGAAACATTAATTGTGTGTCCTGTAGTCCTCCCACCCAGAACTATTTCTCTTATTTCTCTAACTTATAAGGTTTTATCTAGTGGTTGGTGTTAGGGCTTGACTCTGTAAGCATCAAGAAGATACTGTAAGTAGAGAGAGCAAGAGATTCTTTTATATAAGAGTCTGTTAGTAAAAGCAAAGATTTATACTAAACCCTAAGGCCAGAAATATGATTAAAATTGGGAACACAGGACAAAAAGTTTGAAGTTGGGTAAGATTTGTAGCAATAAGAGGTTAGGTATAAGCAAGCACTGCCCAGTGTGATTACAGTTTACAGCATTGAGGGATCAGCTGTAGCCCACACTGATAATTTAAATGACTTTCGTTGTTTGAGAAGTAGGTTAAAGTGATGTTTAAGAGGAATTAGATTAAGGTCAAATGTGTAGGAAGATAGCTTCAAATGTATAAATGTTAAAAGTCTGTCCAAAAGAAGACGATGCTAGTAAAGAAGATGTGATTTAAGATATGAGCTGTATGGAAACATTATATAATGGATCACTGGCATGGAAGAGAAAAAAATGCCAGCTACTTTGTAAGACTATTATGGTATTCAGAGTGTGATAGAAGGGCAGTTCACCAAAGCTATCATTGACTCTGAGGGTGTTTTGCTGAATCATGCACGGTGTCAGAAGAACAGAGAATTTTCTTGAAAAATGAATACGTTACATTCATTCACCACACATGTTAAACTAGATGGAAATGAAGCTGAACAGTGAACAAAATGTAAACAGTTCGTGATTTATTCAGTGATTACAGGGGCTGACAAAAAGAAAGAAAAGCTGAAAATCCTGTTATGCTACGTATGGATATTATATTTACATCTAAGAAAAATCGAAACCATTTTAGCTATTGTAATCCAGATGTTTTACGAAAACTGCAGTCTCTAGTAAAACCATCACTCATGAGAAATTACACCTTTTCTTTTTACTGTGAGCCTGGAGATATACAGATTAGCTTTGCCTTCCAGATTATCTTATAAAAATTGAACATAGCAATGCATCTGGGACTTACATTGAGATCATAAGAATATAATGCTCATAAGAATATACTGAAATAATAAATGTACTATTTAAAAAAATCTTTCTTGTATATCATGGGAGATGAAGTTAAAAGATGCTTTATATGAATTGTATTTTATATTCCATTTTACTGGTTTTAAAATCCAATTACTAATAATATGGTATGTGCACTTGAAGAATTAAACCACAGCAGTGAATTTTTAAAAAGAGACACCTGAGAATCAGAATTGTCTTTGTAGTAACTGTATCAAACCCATAACTTAAAAATTGTGTGCCATTGGCTCAGTTTTTAATAGAAAGACAATACACTCCTAACACTTTAGCTACTAATTAGCATCTCTTCACAGGCTCAGGTCGAATTTTCAATGAAAAACATAAATGAACTTGCATTCTTCCCCTCTATGCATAGAATTCTTTACAGTGAAAACAAGGGGAAAAAAATGTCACTGCCCTATATATGTGCCCATCTCTGAAGTCAATTCATTTAATGAGTACTTACTACGTACTAGGCTGGGTTAAGAACTCATAAACATTAGTTGGCCTTTGTAAAACCCTAGTAATAGGTCATTCCAAACTTTAGCTGAGGAAACCAGATTCTGAGAGATTAATTAATGGGTCCAAGACCACACAGCTAATAAATTTTAGAGCTGAGATTTTAATCTGGATCTGCCTTGAATACTTGCTATTCTATTACTATTCTATTTTCCGTTCTTGCTTTACTATATGGATTAACTTCTAGCTTTCAAAGAAGAGTTCAGAAAAAAAATAAAGAAAAATCAATTAAAAGTTTAGAAATAGAGTTTGTAATAGAGATTGAGAAGAGTTGGAATAATTTAGCAAAGCGAATAGGACTAAAAAGTCTTTTAATATGATAATTTTTGTGCTAAGTTTCTTCTACTACTAGTTTTCAAATACTTGGAGATAGAATTTGGTAGGTTAAATAAAAGACTATTTTAGTAAACATTTCTACTGTTTCCAATATCCTGTTCTCTTCCCATTATGGAAGGAAAACTGCCCTCCCATGCCTTTTAGAGTTAGGCTTGCCATGTGACTGTGTTAGCCAATGAAATGTGAGTGGGAGAGGAATGTGTCAGTTATGTCTATGGACTTATCTTGGCTCAGTTCTGCAGCCGACTCTTTCCTGCCATCACTGTCAAGAGAGTTCATTTGACAAGTTTTATTGTATTAAGCCAGTGACATTTTTGCATTTTGTTATTGTACTTTAGCAAAACCTTACCCTATTCTGACCTGTATGGACCCTGTTTGTTACTCCTAAACTGACTATGCTATTCTTATATGACCCCATTTCAGGGAGAATAGGAATTCCCTCTAAAACACACATACCTTTTCAACATATAAATCATATCTGAAATTCTACCAAAACAGACAATATGAGTTATTAATCATTTTTGTCTTTAAAATGCAAATACTTTTGGAAGAATGATACATAAAAATTTATCAATTACCAACATTTTAGTGTACATTAAATAGTTCTAGCTAACAGTAATTCCATGTAAATATTAGGCATGCATGTGGTGTGTCTGGGCAATTCCTGGTCAGAATGAGGACAGGAAGAATGTACAAAATGGTTTATATTAAAAGAATCTAGAAGAATGATAAAAAAGAGGAGTGTTGAAAACCATAAAAAGTTAATTTCAGTGCAGGGCCCCAAATGAGATTGTACTAAAGATTCTATTGTTTAAAAACTTGTACTTCAAACTGCATGAGAGACATGAGGTAGAAATTGGTTATTTTTTCATTTTAAAAATGACATTGGGCTTCCCTGGTGGCGCAGTGGTTGAGAATCTGCCTGCCAATGCAGGGGACACGGGTTCGAGCCCTGGTCTGGGAAGATCCCACGTGCCGCGGAGCAACTAAGCCCGTGAGCCACAACTACTGAGCCTGCGCGTCTGGAGCCTGTGCTCCACAACAAGAGAGGCCGCGACAGTGAGAGGCCCGCGCACTGCGATGAAGAGTGGCCCACACTTGCCGCAACTAGAGAAAGCCCTCGCACAGAAACGAAGACCCAACACACTCAAAAATAAATAAATAAATTAATTAAAAAATAATAATAAATAAATAAATAAACAGTAGCTGCTAAATTGACCCACACCAAAAGAACAGCAAAACATAATCTTGGAGAGTTAATCTCTGACTGCTCAACCTTTAAAAAAAAAAATGACATTTACGTGATTTTATTTAATACAGAAAAGTTTTAAATTAATATGAATGTGCATTAATGTCCCAGCTCAGACAACCGCTTTTGACAGGAAAAAGGGATACATACACATGCACAGAATGCTCAAATAGTTAATAAAAACACAAAATTAGAGTCTGATCCCCTTCATCCCAGCCCTCTGTCTTTTTCACCGAAGTTAACTGCTATTACCAATTCTCATATATCTTTCTGAAAAATTATTGTCATATAACAGCATCTAACTCCATGTCTATCTTCATTTAGATTTTTATTTATTCAATCCTAGATATACATATATATTCTTTGTACTTATAGAAAAGGCATCACATCATACAAAGATAATACCTTGATTATTTTTCTCATAATAATAACTATGGAAAGCTTTTCATAGCAGCACATATCTCACCTTTATAAAGTCACCAAGCATTTAATTCAACCAGTCAGTGCTCTACTGGAGGACACGAGTTTTTAGTTTTGCAATATATAAAATATTATATAATAATAGATATCCTTTTTCATATACCTTGTCATTAATTTGAAAATACATCTTTGAGGTAAATTCTTAGACCTGGAGTTGCTGAATTTAGGAATTTCTGCAAGTTGGATAGATATTGCCAAAAAATGTTGCATCAATTTACTCTTCCACCAAAGAATATGTGTATGTCTATTTCTCCATCCCTTACTTAACCTGAACTAGGTCTTGCCAACTTTCAGTTTTAATGAGGTATATATAATTGACAAATAAAATTGTAAGTTATTTTAAGTGAATAATTTCACTGATGTTAAAATTTTGCAATTCTGGTATGTAAAAATTAATATCTTTCACTGATTTGCTGTCCTTGAATTATGAATGAGATTGAGTATTTCTTTATGCTTTCATTTTAAATTTTTATCAACAATTTGTTAATAATTTGTAGTCATTTATTTAAAGTAATTAATGTAAGTGGAGAAGGTTTATTTAGCTTATCAAAAAATAAGTGATCTTGTATCTAAATCCATTTTGTTCTGTGCTATATTTTTACATTTATCTTGTTGATTTATGAGAAGACAGGAGGGAGAAGAAAGAAATGTAGAAACTGAATGAGCAGGAAGTAAGATAAAGACGATACATACAAATGCACTAGAAACAAAAACAAATAAGGAAGAGAAGAAAGCAGTGATAAGGGAGGAAATAGAAAACCATGATGATAATACTTTATTGCTGCATTTGTCCACAGCCTAATAGAGTTGGAAACAAAAATAGGAGATTTAGTACAAAGGAGAACACTTCTGACTTCTTTATGTATTGTGAACTCAAAATGTCTGCCAAAAAAAAAGGAAATAGCTATCATGTTCTCTTTGGTTAGACTAGGACTAGCAGTGAATCTAATATATTACCTCTATGCTTCTGAAAATTATATAAAGATTTTGTTTTTTTCTTCTGATATTAAGATTGTTCTTAGAACAGTCTCTCAGTTTTGGTTTTAGACATAATTTGAAGTAATGGTTCTATAATATACACACACCAAGGAATTTTGCTTGCCACTGTATAAACAAATGATGATGTAGTCTTAGTTCACTAACTCAGAGAAGAAAATATAACTTTATTTTCTGGTAATACTTAAATTTTAGTATGATTTCTCACTCCACCTCTCACTGGATTGCGGATTCTCCGTCAAGACATTTTAGAATTATTACCCTTGACCATTTATTCATCTTTAATACCTGGGATTTCAGGTTAAGAGGTGGGCTAGGTACCACAAAACTTGGGTGAGCACACCTGGTTTATCTTACTATCTGTGCTCACTGGCAACCAATGGAACTCACAAAGTATAAGCTGAGTGGTCCCTATTTTTGGCCTTAAGCCATCTTGGAATCTATTCCTTTTCTGTCCTACACTTCTGTTCCTCTCAAGTGTAACAAAAGAGGGCAGAAATGGCTGCACTACTCACTTGCTACCCTGAAGTGCACAAGAATGGACCCACCGATCCTGGGCAATGCCAGGGTATGGAGTACTTCTGAGAGGCTGTCTCAAGCCCCTTTGGCTTAGAAGTATCATGTAGTAATTTCTGGGCTCACACCTTAGTATATAAGCTTGGTAAATAAATTGAATCACTAAGTTTAGAATTTAAGCTCTTTTCTCCACCCTCACTAGCCCTCAATCTGCTTCCCCTTACAGTCAAGAATAGGGTAGGAATAAGAAGTAGAGTTTGTGGCAGGGAAACTTTGCCAAGATTCTTTATGATATCTGAAATCTATTGCTCATAGCTTGAATGCTTCTTATTTGTCTGTAGCCTAGGTTATGAAATTCAAAACCCAAGAATGGACTTCTATTCTTGTTTCCTCTTTCTTTTACAGTGCTTATCCCTTCCTTGAAGCCTGGTGCAGAATGCTTACCTGATTGCATGTGGAAATAGTCATGAATAAAAATAAAGTAGTATGAAGGAGTATGAATAAAATACTCAAGTAATTTTCAAAATTTTAAATTTTCTAAATTACTGTTGCCATTAGAGGTTTTGTAACCATGCCCTTAATCAGATAACTAGTTGCTTAACTAGTATCTCAATCTCATCTTTTATTACCCTCAAAATTATTAGAGGATTGCATTAGATTGCTCTAGAAAATCTACTATTCTTGAAATGTACAGCATCTAAGTCCTCTCCACTCCCTTCCTTGTGCCACCACCTCTCACGGGAACAGGTAACACTCAGAAACACTGAAAAGTGTTTGGTGCACTGAAAGAAAGATAATAGGGGTAACTTCTTATTCTTTCCTTTAATTTTGGTGTATTTCCTCCCTAAGTGTTTATAATTCCTTACAGTGTTTTATTTCAACTTGAAACAATCTTGATTGCCAACAAACCTTATAAAGAAGCTACTAACTTTCAGAGGTACTTATTATAAACATTTTTCCACTAGCTTTGCAGTTATTACAAAATGCCAATCAGCCTCTTCAAAACAAAAACAAAAACAAAAACAAAAACAAAACAGAAACAAAGAAAAAAGCAGAAGAAGAAGAAACAAAGACTTCCACAAGTAAACTTAGCTCACCAGACTGAGCCTTAAAAGAAGACAGGAAATGAAGAAACCACTTTTCGCCATGGGTATTCCATTTTCACTGAGAAAAAAACTTGATTCAGACATGTTGACAGGCTAAAAGCAGCCTTGGCCAGGGCAGAGGAGAAACTTAGTGCCTTAGTAATCAAAGCGGAGAACTTCTAAAATAAGGAGTCTAGTAAACGTTTCATCTAGGGAAGGCACAAAGCCTGGTGGCACTAAGGTTGAAGCAATTACTGAAATGTCAGGGCTGCACAGCAAAGGGAAGCTACAAAGATTCTTATAGAGGGTGACAGGCTTTTTTTGTTTTTTTTTAAACATTCACTTTTCAACTGTTTTCAGTAAATATGTGCTTTAGAGGTAGTTAGTTCAGAAATCTTTGGGATAGAGAGCATCAGGAATGAAAGGCGTGAGCAACTGAGAAAATGAAGAAGCATCTTTCAGATGTTAATGCTTTGCTGGAATTGACATTTTAGAGCTACAGAAAGTCATTTAATAGCTGCAGTGAAGCACTGAGAATGTTTTGCCCTTGGAGAAAACTAGCAGAGTGCCATGGGGAGGATAAAGCGGGGGTGTGGGGGGAACCTAAAGAGTTGGTGTTCTTTGGCCTTATGGCACATATTTCACGGGAAATTTTTGGAGCTTTTAAAAATTGACTTAGAGTAGGATCACCAGTCTTGTACAGATGTTTACAAAAAATGCATACAACCAGCTGTGACAAGTAAAACACAAACAACTCTCTTTTTGCACTTTGATTTTTAAAAATATCTGGATACAAACTTTAAAAGTATTTTATTCTCAACCACCTTCTTAGATGAAAGCACACTTCAAAGGAAATAGTAGATTTCATAATTTGTGTTTTGCTTGTTTTCCATAAAATTCACACCTATGTAAAAGCTCCGTATTAAATACAAAAGTGCTTGAACAGGCAGGCTAGATTTTCCTTATTTTAATACTAGCATCTGTAATAAAATTTTTCTTCTCTTGTTTCCTATTCAATCACCTGTATTTTCAGATAGGAGGTCATCACCTCATTTGAAGGATGATTTCATAATTTATTATGAACAAACTTTCCAATGAATAATATTAGGGTTTTACTAAAGGTACATGCAAACAGTGGAATAAAAAAGAAAAAATTCCAAGAAATCTTAGAGATGCATATTTAGCATGGACAATTTCTGGCAATTGTACAGGACTTAGTTATTCAGTATTATTCAGCGCACTACATGGTGTTTGAGGAAGGCTCTAGAAAGATGATACGATTCTTGGTCTTAGATAAATGTACAACTTTTGAATATTTTTAAGACAGCATAAAATTAAATATAAGTAGTGTGATACGAGCTGAGTACATGATGAAGAAAAAAGATGTTAGACATAGTGTTCTTTTTTTTTTAACGTTTTTATTGGAGTATAATTGCTTTACAATTATGTAAAGCATTTTTGGTGTGTTAGTTTCTGCTTTCTAACGAAGTGAATCAGTTATACATATACATATATCCCCATATCTCTTCCCTCTTGTGTCTCCCTCCCTCCCACCCTCCCTATCCCACCCTTCTAGCTGGTCACAAAGCACCGAGCTGATCTCCCTGTGCTGTGCCGCTGCTTCCCACTAGCTATCTATTTTACATTTGGTAGTGTATATATATCCATATATACACTACCACTCTCTCACTTTGTCCCAGCTTACCCTTCCCCCTTCCCGTGTCCTCGAGTCCATTTCTCTAGTAGGTCTGCGTCTTTATTCCTGTCTTGCCCCTAGGTTCTTCATGATCATTTTTTTTTTTTTAGATTCCATATATATGTGTTAGCATACGGTATTTGTTTTTCTCTTTCTGACTTACTTCACTCTGTATGGCAGACTCTAGGTCCATCCACCTTAGTGTTCTTAATCTTGGAAATAATATATTTTGGTCCAGGGTAGGTTCATGTTTGGGGAAAGAATGAAGAAAGTTTACAGGGAAGAGGTGAGGTATTGTTAGTAATTGAATAGTTTGTATGATAATATGAGTGCTTTTCATTTCATACCTGCGAATTCTACCTTTATTAGAAATCTAAAAAGTGAGTAGACTATATCAACATATTAATGAGGCAGTGTGGAGCTACTATGAACCCTCCTTATGGGTTTTAACAATACATTGAAAAACTAAATTTCAAATTTGCCATAGTAAATAAATCAATACTTATTCAATTATGTTATGTTCTGTGTCAGTATTTGACTTTATTTTGTTTCTGTCAATGTACTGTATCCAAATTAATGTCCTAATAAGTTTTAAAAAGGTGAAAGCATCGTGACCTATTTTTAAAACTCTGCATGACATTATTTTAGTAATACATTCGGTGTCCTAACGAGCAGAGAAACTTTCCTTTTCTGTCTCTACCTCTCCCCATCCTCCTGTATTTACTTCTTTTAAAATATCGCATTATTTCTTATTTGACGCATTAAGCCAATTACCTTCTTGTAAAAATTCTTTGGATTAATTAATTCCATTTCTGTAAAAAATGACTCACGATTCATATGTTTTCTACTTTCAGAAAATATGCTTGCACATTTGCAGAATTTCATCAGAAGTAAGTACCGGAAATTATTTATGTTCTTCAGTAAGTTTTAACATGGGTAAGTTTACAAAAAGAGGAATTTTTCTGTCAAAGGGATCAGGGAAAAGTGAACATTTGGATTTTATACCTTTATAAATAGTTTGCTGAATCAAGTAAACTCTGCATTACCTGAAAAGCACATACAGCTTCCTTTATGTAAGATATAATTAAATGTGTAATTTATCTTCTATTTTTCCTGATAATTGCAGTGACATCATCTATTAAATAATATTTTTTGATTATAAAATTAATTTATACAAATCAGAGGAAATTTGGAAAAATAAAAACATTAAAAGGGAGAAAAAAAAGAAACATCACCTATAAGCCCATAGTTCAGTGATGTAGACTAAACAAGTTTTGCCATATTTCAGAATTTTTTAATTGATTTTTCTCAAGATAACATTTATCATGATTTATTTATACATATTTATGATTTATTAGATATATTATAATTACCTTCCCCATTATTAAAATTATTTATATGTATAATTTGAATACTATAAATATGTTAGTCTATATACTTTAACATAAGAGTCAACATTATGTATTTCAACTACCTTTCCAGAGAGGTTCATTAAAAATTAAATTCTAGGGCTTCCCTGGTGATGCAGTGGTTAAGCATCCGCCTGCCAATGCAGGGTACATGGGTTCGAGCCCTGGTCCGGGAAGATCCCACATGCCGCGGAGCAGCTAAGCCCGTCTGCCACAACTACTGAGCCTGCGCTCTAGAGCCCGTGAGCCACAACTACTGAAGCCTGTGCACCTAGAGTCCGTGCTCCGCAACAAGAGAAGCCACCATGATGAGAAGCCCATGCACCACAGTGAAGCGTAGCCCCCACTTGCCGCAACTAGAGAAAGCCCGCGTGCAGCAACGAAGACCCAACGCAGCCAAAAATAAATAAATATATAAATTTATTAAAAACAATTAAATTCTGTCCCATCAGCAATATATAATTATAAATTAATCATCAATTTATTATTTATTTATTAATCATCAATTATATTAACTAATATCAATAATTATAAAAGAAAGAATGAATGAATGCATGCACATTTGGTGTTCCTGGCTCTGGGTGTTCTAAAAATATAAACGGAAAATAGAAATAAAGTCTAGGGCACTGGGGCATGTATTTTAAATTTTTTCTGAGGAAAGCCCACCTGTGGTCCCTAAAGAGATGAAACATTGGCCTGCTAAGTTTCATAAAGCATTGTGAAAACACTGGTCTAGAATGGAAGGCCCAGTCAATGGTGAGTTCGAAAATGGTATGCCTGGGAAGCAGAAAAGTCTGTTGAAATACAGAGCAAATGTTCTTCTTAGTTAGAAAATATATGTACCCAACATGTACTGAAATAAAAAGAAGGTATTTGAAGCATGTTTTGTTTGTTTGTATAGTAGTTTTCTTTTAAGGGAAATCTTAAGGTATGATTTAAAAGCAAGCTCAAATTTAAATAAATTGGGCTGATAAAATATGAGTTACTGGTCTTATTTAGTTCTACTACAAGGAGACAAAAGTAAATTGAAATCTGTTTAACTGTATGAAACAATTATTGCAACCAAATGTGTCATCTGAAATGATTCATTTAACAAAGCAAAGCACAGCATATAAACACTTAAATTAACATATTTATTGACATGGCTTATAAATATGTTTTGTCACCAAAGTATTTTTCCCTTTCTATCTAAACAAGGCAAAATATTTATTTTGATAATCACCTTTTCCACAAAAGACATTAAATTGATCCTAGTAAATTATTCATGTATGTGATCTTATTTATATGATTGCCCTCTGAGGATAATGTTTTGTATATACTTCATGCTTAAATGCTTTTTATTCTCAATCAACTTTAAAAAACTAAGAAATATAAAATGTATATTAACCAGACTTCTACAATTTTACTATATAATCTTATAACTTATTTTTTTGCTTTTTAATTTTAATTTTTTATTATTTTTTAACATCTTTATTGGAGTATAATTGCTTTACAATGGTGTGTTAGTTTCTGCTTTATAACAAAGTAAATCAGCTATACATATACATATATCCCTAAAATTCTTCCCTCTTGCGTCTCCCTCCCTCCTTAGGTTGAAGGTTTCTGTAGGAACATACTTTTCCAACAACCTGCTTACAGATCATTCTCTGTTGGAAATGTGGTAGTGAATAACAGGAAGCAACTTCTTTCAAAATCAATATGATATAAACATTAATCAGGAATAATCACTTAAGGCTACAGGAAATGTTCATTACTTTACCCTCAGGTGAAGTAGGTAAGTGGGAGATGAGGGTTTGGGCACTTACTGTAAGATATTTTAAAAATAACCAACCACAATAAATGTAGTCCAGTTAAATAAAGAAATAAAGTTTGAATATTCATCATCCCTAAATTGCTAACTATGAAGAGTAGGATGCTCTAGGGAAAACTGATGAGCCCCATTTCTGGGGAAAATTATAACATATGTGTAGATTCACAATTTTCCTTTATAAAACAGCTTGAAATGAAGATAGAGAACTAAAAAGAGAAAATACAACAACAATACTGAAACCAGTGTTATAATGGAAAGTAGATTAACATACAGATAATTGACATGATTGGAGAAGAAAACTGAAATAGTGAAAAAGAAAAACATATTTAGACATATAATACAAGATAACACTCCTACATGAATAAAGACTGAAATGGCTCATCATAATCCAGAGAAATAATAATATAATACTGAGACATATACTGATGAATTTGACAAATTTCAAATTCAAAGAAAGAATCTTAAGAAACCTAGATGGAAGAAGTTAGATGCATAGAAAAAATATAGAATATTTGCCAATTTCTGTTAATCAACATTAAATGACAGAATACAAGGCAGTTGGGCTTTTGCTTCTGGGGCAGCTATGGTTCCCAGCTTTAAAACTTTTAAAGTGAAGGTACTGCATGGGAATGCTAAAACTGTGGTAGAAAATCCAGTCTTTCTGGTCTTAAAGATAAGAGGAAAACCACTCAAAATTGAAAGGGAAATATTGGAAAACAGAACTAGCATGAAGCTTTCCCAAATTCTATACAGAAACTCTCCTCAAGTTTCTGGCTGAATCCGAACTGTGCATATATAGGGCATTCACAAAGCAGCCCAACTGAGATGTGAACTGCCACCCAAGAGATAGTGCTTTCAATTTAAGTTGAATAAAGTTAATAGCCTTCTAACACAATAACAATATCTCTTTGATTACTTGAATGCAAATAGCCTCTCTGAAGGAATATTATGAAACTCGAAGTTTTCACAGCAAAACATTCATAATGTCCAGGCTATAATCCAAAATTACTCAACATATAATGATCAGGAAAATTTTAATAAGTCTAGAAAGAAAAGAATAATGCCAAAATGATCCAGATGCTAGAATTAGCAGAGAAGGATTTAAAAGAAGCCATTAAGTAAAGAAAAATAGTCCCATGATGAATACAGATATAAGAATTTTCAATTAAAAATAGAAATATATATAATATAAATTCTAGAGATAAAAAAATACCCCATCTGAAATTTAAAATTCACAAGATAGTTTTAACAGCAGAATGGAGATGGAAGAGAAAAGAATCAGTGAATCTGAAGATGGATTAATAGAAGTGATCCAATATGAATAAAAAGAAATAATTTTAAAAGATGAACTGTCCCTCAGGAACCTGTGGGGGTAATATCAAAATGCAAAGCATAAATGGAATTGAAGTGGGAGAAAAGAGAAATAATGAAACAGAAAATGTATTTAAAAATAGTTTCACAAGTGTAGTGAAAAAGCCATTTAAATATTCAAGAATCATAGAGAATTCCAATGCAACAAATTTAAAAACTGAGATAATATAGATAATTCTTTGTAAAATACAATTTTCTGGAACTGACATAAAGGAGAAAATTTAAATATTCCTATATATATTGAAGAAACTGCATATTTAATTTGTTATCAAAAGTCTTTCCACAAATAAAACTCTAGGTACAGATGATTCCACTGGTGAAGTCAATTAAATATTTAATAAATGAAAACCACCAACATTATGCAAACTCTATAAGAAAATAGAGACTAGTATAAACCTACTATCAAAACCTGATAGAAACAGTACCAAAAAAAGTATTTGGTAGTGTATATATGTCAATGCTACTCTCACTTTGCCCCAGCTTCCCCCTCCCACCCCGTGTCCTCAAGTCCATTCTCTATGTCTACCTCTTTACTCCTGCCCTTCAACTAGGTTCATCAGTACCTTTTTTTTTTTTTTTTTAGATTCCATATATATGTGTTAGCATACAGTATTTGTTTTTCTCTTTCTGACTTATTTCACTCTGTATGACAGACTCTAGGTCCATCCACCTCACTACAAATAGCTCAATTTCATTTCTTTTTATGGTTGAGTAATATTCCATTGTATATATGTTCCACATCTTCTTTATCCATTCATCTGTCAATGGACATTTAGGTTGGTTCCATGTCCTGGAAAAAAGTATATATACTTGCTGCCAATATCCCTCATGACTATGAGTGCAAAAATTATTTAGCAAATATTAGCAAATTAAAGGCAGCAACATACAAAAATGATAATTTATTATGATGGAGTAGAGTTTATCTTCAGGAAGTTTATGTGGTAACATTGATAAATCAATGTAACTTATCATATGAAAAGATTAAAGATTGAAAAAAATCACACCATCATTTCAGCATTTTAGATGTATTCATGATAAGAATTCTCTTAAAACCAGGCCTAGAAGGGAACTTCCTCAGTCTGACAAAGACATATATGAAACAATTATTAAGCTAACATCATGACTAATTGTGAACTAGAATGCTTTCCTCTAAGATTGAGAACAGGGCAAGGATGCCCTCTCTCACACCTGTATTCAATATGATACTAGCGATCTTAGTCATTGCAATAAAGCAAGAAAAGAAGCAAAACAAACAAACTAACAAACAAAAAAGCAGTATTCAGATTGAAAAGAAAGAAGAAAAACTGCCTCTATTTTCAGATGACATGAATTTATATGAAATTTCCTAAGGAATGTACAAAAAATATTAGTAGAATTGATAATGAGTTCTTTTAAATTTCAGGTTTCAAAGTAACAGAAGTTAATTGAATTTTATGTAGTAGAGGCAATAGATTGAAAAATAAAAATTAAACACTAGTAAATTCCATTTCCATAGCATCAAAAATATAAAAAATGTGAAAAAATTTAACATAAGTTGTACAAGACTTCTGATTAGAAAATTTAAAAATAATGCTAAGATAAATAAAAGGAGATCTAAATAAATTGAGAGATAAACCATTTTCATGGTTTGGAGGACTCACTGTTGCAGTCAAACCACTCTGTAGATTCAATTAAATTAAAACTAAAATCTAATTTTTTAAAAATGAATTTACTTATTTATTTTGGCTGCATTGCATCCTCGTCGCTACGCACAGGCTTTCTCTAGTTGTGGGGAGCGGGGGCTACTCTTCATTGAGGTGCGCGGGCTTCTCACTGCGGTGGCTTCCCTTGTTGTGGAGCACGGGGTCTAGGCACACAGGCTTCAGTAGTTGTGGCTCATGGTCTCTACAGCACAGGCTCAGTAGTTGTGGCGCACAGGCTTAGTTGCTCTGTGGCATGTGGGATCTTCCTGGACCAGGGCTCGAACTGGTGTCCCCTGCATTGGCAGGTGGATTTTTAACCACTGTGCCACCAGGGAAGCCCTAAAATCTAACTTTAAATAAGGATAAAGTCTCAGATATTTTGTAGAAATTAACAGATTGATTCTGAAATGAATATGGGAAGTCAAAGAACCTAGAATATCCAAAGCATTCTAGAAAAAGAATGAAGTTGAAATATTTGCTCTATCTGAATTTAAGATTTCTTATACAACTTCAGAAATTAAGACAATGAGATATGGTTTACTAAAAAAGAAAAATAAAAGGACTGACAAATAAGTGGAACAGAAAAGAGTACAGAAATAGATTCACATGTATATCATCATTTTCACAAAGGTGCCAAGCAATTCAATGAGAGAAGGTTTTTTTCATCAAATGGTGCTGAAATAGCTTCAAATCCATAGGGGATAAAAGCAAATATGACTTCTACCTCATACCACATACAGAAGTATATTTAAGTTGGATCATTGTCTTAAATGAAAAATCAAAAACCATTAAGCATTTAGAGGAGGATATCTTACTGACTTGGAGATAGGCCAACGTTTCTTAAAGACACACCAATACCATAAAGAAAGCAATACCATAAAAGAAATAGTTGACAAATTATTCTTATGCTTTTAAAAACACCTGTAAGGAAAGGAATAAGCAGACACTAACTGGTATAAAATATTCATGATATATCTAGGTATGTGTACAGACACAAATAGAAGGAGAACTAGTATGCAAGTTAAAAAAGAACACTTACAACTAAATAATAATAAAAAGAACAAAAATCAAATTAAAAAATACGAATCAAAGCATATATTGATACTTGCAATAACTGACTGAATCTTAAAAGCATGCCAAATGAAGAAAATCTTACACAAAAAATACTGAATGCATAATTCTATTTTTTTAAATTAAAAAATACATTGAACAAATCTATACTGCTGTGAAAAAGAGCAGCTGGAAATTATTGCCTCAGAGAGTGAGGTTGGGATTGACTTGGAAGAGGCATCAGGGAACTTTCTGGGGTGGGGGATAATATTCTACATCTAAAGAGGGATTTGGGTTATACAGTGGTACCCATTTGTCAAAATATTGAAAACATACATTTAAGATTAGTGCATTTTATTGACTGTAATTTACAGTAAATTTTATTTACTGTAATTTAAAAATTATAAATAAATATCGAAATGTAGTTAGTGATTTACATGTGAAGTATTTGGACAGACGAATGTACTGATATCTTCAATTTATTTCAAAATCATCAAATAATAAAATGGATTAAGAAATGGATACAGGGGTGGAAAGGTGGATGGATATATGATAAAACAAAAATGGTAAAATGCTAATGATAGAATCTAACTGGTCAGTATTTGGGTGTTCACTGTAAAATTCTTTCAACTTCCCTCTATGTTTGAAAATGTTCATTAAAAAATACTGGGGGAAAAAGAAGACAATGGAGCAATATCTATAATATTTTGAGGGTAAAGTGGATGACTCAAGGATTGTATACTAAGATAAGTTGATTGTAAAACACATAGGCAATAAATATACATGTTCAAATATGAAAGAGCCCAAGGAGTATATTACTCATTTATCTATCCTAAAAAATCAACTTGCAGACATAATCCAAACAACAGAGAAAAAAAGATATATAGCTATCATGTTTATTTACATTTATAAAGACTGTAAATATTATAATTTTAAAAACACAAATTAATGTAAATATGAGAACAATTATAATAGTGTAAAACAGAAAGCTCACTGTATATCATTCAGAAGTCAGAGGTGGTACATATACAGAAAGTAGGAAGAAATAAAAATAAAATTTTTAAAGGAATTCATGGGGGAGGCAAGATTTCAAAAGCTGATAAATAAAAAATATAATTTTAAGCAATTTGTAATGCTTTAAAAGTAATTATGGGACTAATAAAAGTGAAATATAGGGCTTCCCTGGTGGCGCAGTGGTTGAGAGTCTGCCTGCCAAGGCAGGGGACATGGGTTCGAGCCCTGGTCTGGGAAGATCCCACATGCCGCGGAGCAACTAGGCCCGTGAGCCACAATTACTGAGCCTGTGCGTCTGGAGCCTGTGCTCCGCAACAAGAGAGGCCGCGATAGTGAGAGGCCCGCGCGCCGCGATGAAGAGTGGCCCCCACTTGCCGCAACTGGAGAAAGCCCTCGCACAGAAACGAAGACCCAACACAGCCATAAATAAATAAATAAATAAAAATTAAAAAAAAAAAAAATGTGAAATATAGAACTTTCAAATTGTTAGGTTGGGGAAATGGGAAGGTAGTATCACTTTCAAGAAAACATGTGCAATATAGCAAAAGATTGAAATAGAAAAGAGAGTAAGAATAAAAACAGAAAATGTAAATTATGATGAAAATAGGAAGTCCAAATATTTGTTATAAATATAAAGCATTGATATATACAAATCATATATTAAAGTCAAAGGCTCTTAAATGATTAAACAAACCCATTTAAATGTTCCATTTGAGAATAAATGATCAATAAAAAATTTTTAATTAAAATATTAACAAAAACATACTGGAAAAATAAAAATCAAAACCAAAGCAAAGTAAAACAAAAGAGATAGAAGGATTAAGATCAGATAAAGTATAAATCAAAAGGTATTAAGTAGGACAATAATGATTAAGATGGTTTGGTATATTTATGAAATATATAATCCCCAAAGCATATTACTTACGTTTATTTTTATAATAAATACATAAGTAGCATGTATTAGAAACTAGACACTATTCCAAAAACTTTACAGCTGTCAGATACAAACGACAAACCCATGTGAGAATTTAAATTATTACCTCAGTTTTGCAGATGAGGAAAGTGTAGAGTTTAATACAGTAGGTAAACGTGACTCCTACTCTGTGTTCTTAATCCCTGTGGGAAATTCTCCTAGATCTTCACATGCTAAACAATATTGTTTTATAATATATAAACAAAACTCTTTGAATGTAAAGGAGAAATTGAAATAGAATTGTTATATAAAATTTTGATACATTTTTAAAGTCTTTGTAAGGAAGAAGAAAATCTGAATATCCTAAGGAATATATAAAATCTCGTAGATATTTATCAATTTTATTACAATGAAAACAGAAAATGTGCTTTATTTTCAAACTCACATGGGGAATGTCAAAAAAAACCTGATAATATGCTAGGCCACCAAAAATTAAAAGACCCAATACATTCCAGTGAAACATAGAAAGCCTGTTGAAAAACAATACAATTGAACGAAGATATTAAGGGTAGAAAAAATCAAAAAAAATGTACCATTAGAAAATGTAAAAATAATTTCCTAAAGATTTCTTGGGTCCCTGATTCTTTAAAATTCTTCTCTTCCTTTCACCTTATCTCCCTTCCTTCCTGCCTTCCTGAATAAGTTAAGTCTATAAAAGAATCGAAAAAAGAGTGGATATATGTATATGTATAACTGATTCACTTTGCTGTACAGCAGAAACTAACACAACATTGTAAATCAACTATACTCCAATAAAAAGTTAATCAAAAAAAGGAAAGAATAACATGAATGATTATTCAGAAAAAAAGAGTGCATGCCTGGGAGGGAGGCCTGGCCCTGTGTGGGATGCTGCAGCCGGACTAGGATGAAGAGGATGTCTGTGGCAGAAATGACAATAGCCCAGCACAGAATATTGCATCCCAACTGGGTTCAAGAAGGACTTTCCCTCTGGGAGGCCAATGGTGATACCATAACAGTAGCCCAGGATAGGATGTCAGAGGTTGTGGAAATGAAGAGGAATCCACAGAGAGAGGAGCACAGTAATAACAGCAGCCCCAGAGCTAGCCTGCATGTGTTGACAGGGACATCTACATGGCAGCACATGGCATCAAGGACAGCAGTGAGAGGTCTAAGTTGCATTCAGAGAGATGTAAAATAATGTAACAGATTTGTCGCTGTCAAAGAAAAGAGGAACAAATATGAGTAGCTGGAAAGGTGAAATGTAAAGTGCATCCTTTGGAGGTGGATTACGATTGGATGTATCAGTGTTACACTAAAGTTTTAAAGATAGATGAGAGAGATACACATGAAAATGTTGGTGTTTTGTTGTGAATACACACGTAAACACATACATATGATCCCATATTCTGTCTACTGACAGGGCATATCTGGTCCCTAGATCTTGGTTTCTAAATACAATTCAACATTGAAAGGAACCGAGGTTCTTGGGAGAGAGAAATATCTGATTCCAGGGTTGGAGAAGGCAAAGAACAAGGCGAACTTATAACAGCTTAAAGATTAGTAGGGCATGTCCAAAGGACACAGGAGCTCTCTCAAAGGGGCTCCCACTGACCAAATCTGAGATAATTTGGACATCAAAATAAATAATGACAGCAATGGATTAAAATCCATTGAGTAGAGTGAGAATCCATGACTTCATCTAGATTTAAATGCATGGATAAATAAATGAATGAGAGGAAAAAGCTTTTGTCTGAGATGGAGTGCCAGTTCACAAGTATAGGAGAAATGATAGAGGAAATGGAAAGTCATCTTTGGTAACCAAAATCACCAATGGATGCTTTTACTAGAGGGTGAAAGTTTGATAAGGAATGGAATGTTTACATAATTTCAAAGCACCTCCCCATAAAACGCTTATTATTTCAAATATAAAAAGAATAATGTTACAATGGAGAAACTTGGCAACCGCCAATTGAAATCAAGTGATCAGAGTTAACATCTCCAGTAATGGGACAAATCAAAATCATATTCTACCTGCTAGAAAGCAATAGAATGATCATAGCATCACTTCTGTTATATCTCTGCCAAAAACGCATGGCCTGAATCTAATCATACGAAAACATCAGGTTGAGGGACATTCTGCAAAATTATTGCCCTGGGATCTTAAAAATTGTTCCCAATGAGGCACTGGGAAATTCTTCTAGAATGAAGGAGACTAAGGAGACACGACAACAAAACATGGCACATGATCCTCGTTTGGATGCTCTGGCTATGGAGAGCACTGTCAGGACAACTGGGGAGGCCTGAGGGGGTCTGTGGAATGCATGGTAGTAATATCTATCTCATCAGAGCTTATTACTAAAGGCAAATTCAATGCCTGTCATCATCGAGATGGCCTACTGGCATGATAATATGAAAAAAAAAAACTATATTTAGATTTTCTTTCCAGTAACATCAATTTTACCTATTTTTAAATTGCAACTTCTTAAAAAGGCAATTTATTTTGTGTGTCACTCAAAAACTTCTATGTGTCTGACAACTTAATGTTTTTGGTACATGAGAGCTTGGGGGAAAAGTCTATTCTCTCTGTAGAACAACAACCTAAAACCATTTTTTTAAAAAATAGTAAGCTCTAAGAGACCAAATTCAAAGTTCTTTTATTTTAAAAATTCCATTAAGCAAGAATTGCTCTCAGAAAGAAAAGCAGGTAGGGCACACCTATGGGTATTAATTAACAATTCTCTGAAAATAAAAATTCAGAAATGCAGTTCCAAACATGACACAGAACACACTGTAAAGAATCCCTGCAGCTGTGACACTTATGTTTTGTCCTTCAGGTAATACCAAGCAGTGGTTCTGTCACTCTGCCAGACAGCCAGGGAACTACAGGTCCTGATGGAGATTCTTGGTTCAAGGTCATGTCCCCAGATACTCAGGGAGGTGCAAATGAAAAGACAGATCTACGTCTTGATTGTGGACTTCTAGTAACTTACCATCTAAAATTCAAAAGCTGGTATTTTCAATTAAAAACAGAATGCCAATGTGTATGGAAAAATTTAAACAAACAAACAAACAAACAAAATGACCCCGAAACGTTTAACTCTGACTTGGGCCAAAATATATTAGCTTGATCAGAGTGTAATTTCTGACCTCAAAAGTAGCACAGAATACAAACTCTATCTAAAGTTACAGCCTAGAGAGGAATGCATGTTATGCAGATGTAAACCCCATGGTTGCTCCTAAAGAAGCAGCAGTGCAAACTACTGGTTAGGATCCATCCCTTTTGTAACCAATCAAAACTCATCAGTCTTTAGGATGTTAGTAGATGTGCGTGACACCGACTATGCACATCTACGAACAGCCTGCAGTTTAAGCAAGCTGCTCCTGTGTGCAAACGTATCCCTGAGCCCTTGTTTATGTCCCTTTAGATTCCACTCCAATCTTGTTTGCATACAGTAAATTCAGGAGACGAGACTTGGCAAAGCTGTGTTTTGATAAGTCGGTAAGTCAAAACAGTTAACAATTCAGGTGACTGTCTTATTTTTCTCACTAGCAGCTACAAGTTTTCTAGTGGAGAATATCATAAGGGGCTCACACATGAGAGAAAAGGGAAAACAATTATTTATGTGAAGGTATGTTAATTATAACATATGAAACTGAAAATTAAAACCTCTCCCTGGTAAATGTTTTACAGGGCCGAGGAAAAGGCCTCCAAGTACAGAAAAAAAACAAGCACAGTTTTTGGGTGCACGTGGAGGCGAGCAGAGGCCAGTAAACTTAATTGAAGTACTTGAAACATGGTTTCTGGCTTACATAGCTTAAGGTAGTCACAAGCCTTTGTGAATTAAATAACATCTTCCTAAGCATAAAATAGACACCCAATATGGTCCTGAGTTGTGTCAGAGTGTCTGAGACAATCAAACAACCTACTACTTTCCTGTGAAGGAAGAAAGTGCAGACATTGACGAAATGAAAAGAAACGGCTCTAAGATGAATTCAGCAATATGAAAGAGAACACGGTTGCATAGTGGAGGGGATCTCAAAAGGATTTAACTTACATTAAGTTTTACTCCACAAGTTCACCTGCTATGAAATGAACGCTTTACCACCATATGCCTGCAGTGGCTTCCACTTTAGACCACCATGATATTGCCAATAACCATTAGCTCAATAGCAGCTGTAAATGCCTTACACAGAGAGGAAACTACTTCTGAGATTAATAACACTAATTCTAAAAGTCTTCACTGAAAAGGGCTGTATTGCAAGGTTGCTGGAATTAGTCCTTTTATAGGGAACAGAAACATGGCAGCATGAATGTGCAAATATGTATGCATGTGGGTACTGGATATGAAAAGGGATAATTAGGAAAAAGAGGAGCTGCACTCAACTGATCCTATCACTGTGGCTTAAAGAAAATCACTCTACAAATACTTGCTGAAATCTTTTTACCTGTAAGGAACCGTATCAGGAGCTGAATATGAATAAACAAACACAGGTCCTGCCCTCTTGAAGTTTACAGGACAACTTAAGGGGCAAGCTAACTTCACTAGCTCAATTTCTTGCATAGTCTAATCTACATCAATGAACACATGATGGATGAAAAGGATAGATTATCTACAACCCAATAATGTTTATGTTTTATTAGGTAGGAATGTTTTCATCCATAATAACTCACAGCTTAATCAAATAAGGGTTCAGTTTTCCTTGCATTAGAAGAGATATGAAGGTAAGCAGTGACTAACATTGGTTCATGTCCTCAGTGATTCAAGATCCCAACGTCTTTCCATTCTTCTTCTTTGCCATTTCTACGTGTTGAATTTTAACCCTGGGCTTGTTGCCTCATGGTTACAATATAGCTATTACAACTCCAAGCAACACAACACCTTAAAAGAAACAGGGTAGGAGAATGGCCATAGCTGAGAAAGAACTTTTCTGTCTCTATGCTTTCATTAGGGAGAAAAATATTCCAAAATTTCCAACTGACAAATATTTCTTTATATTTCATTGGCTAGCATTGGGTCATATGTCCATGCCCAGTACGGAGGCAAAATCCACCTTTCTTGAAATTCAGTCCTCCATTCATTTACCTAAAAAATAATCAGGGTTTATTTAGTAAAGAAAGAAAGACTACTTGGATAAGCAACCACAGATTCTGCACGTGTTTTAATACCCATATGCAGACTCTTCAATGGTATGGGTTTCTCTTATACAAATATGTTCCCATTCATTTACTAATAGAAAAATATGCACTTTTAATTATTTTCTCCATATAGAAGATAAATTTGTATCCTCCTACATGGACCTTGATTCAGCCATTGTACTCATCTTCAAGTCTGGAAGGTGCTAGAGTAGAGTTCATGATTATAATACAACACAAAAACTGGTCTATCCAAAAATTAAACCCATGCCTTCTGCCTCATTAGCCCTTTATGATAACCAACTGTGATAACTGTTCCCAAACACAATTATAATGTATAATGTTCTATTTATATTCTTTCAATAGAATTAATGCACACATTCACATGCTCACATGAACTAGGCAAATGATTCAAAACTACTAAATGTGAAATCAAAAGATGTTGGAACAAGATGGTGTTATTGGCTCTGTTTACAATGCTGTCTCAAAAACTTAGGGATGTATCCTTGAACCCCACTTAACCATCTACTATGGATTTAGCACACAATCCAGTGATATTTTCAGCCCAGAAAAACTTTTAGAATGATAAATTTTCCTGAGATCTCACTGTGTTGCCTCTACAGAGTATCAGGTAATTCAAGGTCTCAATATATTTCTTTTTTCTAAAATGAGAAAAAAGAGTTTTCTATTCATTTCAAAAAGAAGCACATGACCCTATCACTATTTATTAGCACTGGGAGTGTGAGTGGCTGTTAATACATAACCACGGTAAAGCACATTGCTTAAAACAAAACAAAACAATGCAAAATGCTTATGTGCATTTAGTCTCTTCACCGACCGAAGAATCTTTTCTCCAGTTTTATTTAGAGGGTATCTTTCTCACATTCATTTAGAGTAGCTCCACACTGCAGACAAAATGATGTCAAAATTTGAAACTGACAAATGTAAACTATTTCTTAACCTCAATCCTTAACTTGAAACCTTAGTGTCACAGTAGCAGTTAATAATTATCTAAAAAATAGATTTAACCAACAAAAATAGAATTAGTCTCCTCCATGGTAAATTTTGAATCCCATATTTATATCACTCTACTTTTATATTTATACAATACACTTCAGCAATGCCATGTGCCACTATCAGTCAGGTATGGACCTGGTAAATGAGTAAGTTAATGTGACCACTGAAACTACATGTTATTTTGATATTAACCTCAGGCCTCAAGCTGATTCTGCCATGTTCAGACATGAATAAGGCAATCTGGATGACCTGAAATGTATCAAATATATTCCTACTTTCTTTAATAAGAAATATTTCCAGTATTTCTATACTTCAGAAAACAGCAACCATGTACCTTCCCAGCTTCCTATAAATTTTCCAAATTTATATATTTAAAATCATAGAGCTAGACAAGGTTTCAGATTTGAACTAGTTTTATAGTTGAAGAGACTGAGGACTGTTTATGACTTTCTTGCAATTTGGGAGCAGAGCTAAAACTAAAACCCAATTCTTGTACCCAGATCATAGCTTGTTTCTGTTGTTGTTGTTTTAACAGCACAAAATTCAATTCACGAAGGGCTAATTACTTGGGGGATCTTCTGTGCATTGAAAGCATGGTTAAAAGTTAACCAAACTTTTATACTGAAAATGACAAAACATGAGAAAAATTAAAGAAAACAAATAATGGAAGTGTAACATGTTCATGGATTGGAAGTCTCAATCTTAAATTAATTAACTGCTCTTGGATCCAATACATAAAAGCATATCCTTGCAAGAACTTTTTGTAGAAATTAAGATCTGATTCTAAAATTTACATGGAAGAGAAGTCAAGAATAGTCAAGGCAAATTTGAAGAAGAACAAAACTGGATGATTTATCTATCAGAGAACAAAAACTTTGATAAAATATGGTGGTTAAAAAAAAAAAAAAATATGGTGGTTAAAATAGTGTGTTATTGGCATAGATAGATAACTGACCAGCAGAAGAAAATACAATCTACAAATTTAAAAATTATATATAGTATATGTATTTATGTATACATATGTATATGATAAATATGTATATGTATATCATACATGGTGTTAACATATTCATCTGATTTGTGACAAAGGTATAACACAGTACACTGGAAGAAGGATAATCTTCTTAATACATGGTATTGGGTCAACTGTAATCCACTGGAAAAAAGTTGATCTTGACTCCCCACCCTATATAAAACTTGACTCCAGAGGGATACAGATCTAAATATGAATGGTAACACCATAAAGCTTTTAGTGACAAACATACAATAATAACTTTGTAATGGAATAGGCAAATATCTCTGAAACAGGACACAACAAACAGTAACCATAAAATTAAAAATGATAAATTATACTATATTAAAATCAAGAACTTATGTTCTTACAGGTAGTATTAAGAGTAAAAAGTCAATTCATAAAAAGAAAAAGATATTCATAATACATACATCTGACAAAAGATTTGTATCCAGAATATCTTAAATAACTCTTACAAATCAATAAGAAAAGGTCAGAATATCCACGAGAGAAAGTGGTGAAAGGCTTTTACATATACTCCATACAAGAAAATATCCAGATGACCTTACTGTATGCTTACTGCACACAAAAAGGGCTCAACTACATTAGTCATTAGGAAATATAAGGTGAAACCAGAGTGTGATAATATTACACACCTACAAGTTTGGCGAAAATGAAAACTACAGAAAATACCCAGTGTTAGGCTGTGGAGAAACTCGGATGCTCATAGACTGCTGGTACAAATGGAAATTGGTAAAGCTGCTTTATAAGACTCTGTGACAGTATCTTTAAAACTGAACATGCACACACTATTATCCCGCAACTCCATTGCACTCCAGTCCTAAGAGAAATGAATGTTAAATGGTCATAGCAGCAGTATTTGTAATAGCCAAAGGGAAAAAGAAAAAACAAAAAACTACCAAGTATCCATCAACAGAATGGATAAATTGTGGCCCATTCACACAATGGAATAGTATACAACAATGAGAATGAATGATGTACAACTATGCACAAAACTATGAGTAAATATAATAAATCTATTTTTGATCAAAAGAATCCAGAAACAATACCGTGCAATTCTATTCATGCAAAGCTTCTAAAGAGACAAAACCAATCTCTTCTGTTAGAAATCAGAGCAATGTTTACCCATCGCAAAGTTAATATTGCAATGGAGCAGGATTTCAGAAAATGCAAGAGAAATGAATGAGTTCAGAATAACCCTAAGTGTGGTCTTTTCGATTACAGTTTTCTGAGAAAAGTAAGCTTTAGAATCTATATCAGAAAACTGAAATTCATATGACAGTTAGCTAAAGTTACACAGGTCTCAATATTATGATTTAGAAGCTCTAATTTTGTGATTTCAAGTCAGCAGCAGGGACCCCATGAGTTGCTACTATTCTTCTAAACAGGAAACAAGCTACTTAATATGCATTTCTTTAACAGAAAAAAGAGGGAGAAAGCGTGTGAACTAAATGCTGCGCTTTGGTTGTATATAACTTTAAAATGAAGAAATTTCTTATGTAGAAAATAGAAGGGGCAGAAGTTTGGGCCTTCATTGTCTGAATGAGTTTTATTTGGTCTATCAACCCCTAGCTTGGAGTATCCTTTATCAAATTTACTTTTTGCAGGAATTTCATGCAATATGGCTGGCTAAGCCATATTTCATTACACTCAAATTATGGCTGCATTAGGGAATGCCTAAAGAAAAATTAACCTAAAGTATTGATTCTCCATGAAAAAAAAATAAATTTGCAATTTTTAAAATCTACACAAGATATGTCTGTGAGAGTAACTAGACACAGCATTGGCTTATCATTCCAATCAGTCACTTAAATTGAACCTTCACAATGGCTCAAGTTATAATTTAGAATAACTAACATACGATGTCCATGTACATGGAGATGTGTACCACACTTGGGTCATTTTTTCACATATATGTGTATGTGTGTTTGTGTGTGCACTTCCAGCAAAGGACTATAAAAACCATTCCAAATAGACAGGAAATATGTTAATATTTTCCTCAGAAGTCTTCATTTTAAGATTTATTATGTTGGAATTAAAATCCTCAACAGAATAATAACTCCGTATCAACAAAAAAAACATTATTAAAGAAAAAATAGAGGCTCTAAGCATTTCTTAGTAATGCTGTACACTAAAAAATTATTACTAATTAAGATTATCACATATGCACACAAAAGATAGTACGAAGAATGTTTTATAATTTACTCCAAACAAAAGGGGGAAAAAAAGACCTCTTAAACATTCAGCATAATGTGAATACTCTGTAGAGTGGAAATTCAAGAAACACCCCTTTTTTCATATGATTAAACTGTGCAGCACATTAAGAATGCCAATTAAAGTTTCAAATTACATTTTTGGAAACAACTGCCAGTGGCATCCATCTTCCTCAAAAGTAACATCTGTGAAGCTGGCAGCATGGGACCAGAGTTTTGGACACTATGGGGTAGAGTATCATAAGCTTTATGTTTTTCCCCACAAAAAATGTCTCCTTGAACTTTTCTCAACTTATCCTTATCCATTTATTTTTGAAAGCTTTCCATGACTTTATATTATCTTGGAATTTAAAGGCAGAACATCTGCATCTTAGTCATATTAGCTTTTTCAAAGGGATTTTGGACAAATACAGAAGCAGATACCGCCACATCATCAGTTACATAGTAAAGAGGTACCTTTCAGTCAATGTCAATTAAGCCCCCAGATAAAGGATTTTTGCAAGCTAGCCACCTGAACACAGAATCTAATGAGTTGGAGAGGACTGCAGATAAATCCAATCTATTTTCATGTGACAGGAATTCTAACATTGGATAACACCTGTAATGGTTAATTTTATGTGTCAACTTGACTGGACTAAGGGATGTCCAGATAGGTAGTAAAACATTATTTCTGGGAGTGTCTGTGAGAATGCTTCTGGAAAAGATTAGAGATTAGCATTTGAATTACTAGACTGAATAAAGTAAGTCCCCTTTCACCCATGTGAGCAAGCATCATCCAATCTGTTGAGGGTCCAAATAGAACAAAAAGGCAAAGGAAGGGATAATTCTCTCTCTCTCTCACCTTGAGCTGGGACATCTTCTCCTGCCCTCTGATATCAGAGCTCCTGGTTCTCAGGCCTCTGGACTCTGAGACTTACACCAGTACCTCTCCCTGTGTCCTCCTGCAACCACATCACCCAGTTTTTAAGCCTTACTCAACTGAATTACGCCACCAGCTTTCCTCGTTCTGTAGCTGGCAGAGAGCAGACTGTGGGACTTCTCAGCCTCCATAACCTTGTGAGCCAGTTCCTCCAATAAATCTCCTCTTATATATATATCTCTGTGTCTCTGTATATCCTATTGGTCCTATTTATCTGGAGAACCCTGAATAATATAACACCCAAACCATAATTTCTGTCTCAACTTATCATCCTAGTCTTCCCTTTTCCAAGCCAAACATTCTCAGCTTCTTTAAACCGCTACTGATCAGATGGTTGTTGCAATCATCCTAATAGTATCTGCACCAAACGTAAAGACAGAAAACTAAGGCTTAGGTTCCCTGCCATCATTGTCAGATATTCAGTGGAATAAAAACCCCAGAAGAGGTCCCAGTGGGAGTTAACCTGATCTAGTTAATTACAACCAACAGACAATTCTTCCCTGGAACTCAAGGGAAATCTCCGTGGTATTCGTTCCTTCATAAACATGGAATCCCAGAGTTTAATGAGATATTGAGTATAAAAACACATGGCTCAGATACAGACTTTAAACATCCTGTTCAATAGCAGCACGTTGTGTTTATATAGTGCCTCTCGTTTTTCAAAGTACATTCTAATCCTGATCCTCACAAGAGGTCAGCAGAATAGGTGTTATTGTTCTTGACAACATAGAGATGAGAAAGCTAGGGTTCACAGAGGTAAAGGGAATACAAGTTCTCACAGTTGGTGGCGGGGGGGGGGGGGCGGGGAATGAAAACAAATCCTCCACCCAGGATTTCTTCTCATGCTCATTCTGACCACACTTTCCTGCCTTTTCACATCATGTAGGTAAACAAATGTGCAGAGGATTATGAAACATGCTTTGAAGGACACCTAGAAGGCCCATAGCTGCAAAGATCAACTCCATTACCTTTGTGAGCCTCAAACTCCAAAATAGGGATTTATTCTTGTGGAGTTTAAAAGCTTTCTAACTTTTTAAGAATAACTTGTAAAATTAAACAAAACAAAACAAAAACGAATTTTAACCTTACACCAGAATACCCTGTAGCAGGAAGACAGTTTATGGGAGACAGTGAAGGACAACCAAGACAAATTTCACTATCTTACTTTGTGTCCTGGTACTAGCTTTTAATCAGTCTCAGTTCTGATTTTTGTTTTTGTTTTAGTTTTGCTTTTTTTGCATTTGACTGTTATCAATCAGTTTCATCTCTTCACCTCTCATATGCTATCCTAGCTTATTTTTTAAGCATCTATGTTAGGTTTGCAATATGATAGTAATAATAATAAAGCTGCATTTATTTTCAAAATTACTTTTTGAAAATCATGGACTTCTTCAGTAAGTTAAAAAAAAAAAGCATTGAATCTTATTGACGTGGTTAAGGGAAAAGGTGAGGTAAACAGTATTCTCACAATTTCAAATGATTCCAGAGAAACACCAAAAGAAGAGTTTACAGACCTCCTGTGGCTTTGAGTAAAAAATTACTAATTTTTAGGTATTTTTATTTCTCATCTCTACTAGGTTTGAGGACTTAGTAAGTAAATTTAGCTGTAAATAATTGATGACTCAGTGCTAAATGTTGAGAAAGTTTCGACTTGATGATTAAATATGACTTCTGGCTTGTTGCTATACAATTTGTTCAGTTCTTATTCAGAGTAAGCCAGTTACCAGACTGCCATTAGATTAGCTTAACAGTCATTATAAAACCCTCAATCATTAAAAATTAGCACGTTATTGAAACATTAAACATTTGTGCTTCTTCTTCCTTTTTATTTTTTTTGCTATGAAATGTTCTACCAGAGCAGAAAGGTTTAAAATTTGCCTGTAGAAACTTAAAAATTAACTGTAAAGGTTAAATACAGGCATTCTTGGTATCTTATGTAAGTGATAATATTGTAATAGTTCTTTGAGTTGTGTTCTTTCTCTGCGTAGCACCATGTTCAAGAGTTTTTACATACACACACTCACACACACACAAATCCAAATAATTTAAAAGCCAAACCTGAAATGCATAAATCCAACCTAAAATGTATAAATTGCTATTTTGGAATAATGTAGAAGTTATTTCTTCTATAGATGCTTAAATCTCTACTAAAAATGCCACAATAGTAGCAGAAAGTCTGCTTCATCTATTGTTTGAAACAACGCTGAAGTGGAATGGAATCCCTGTGGAATGGAAGTGGAACTGGCTAATATGCACTTTTATTTCCTGTAAGTGGCAACATTGCTAGCAATTAGAAACAAGAACCAACCAACAGAGGGGGGGAAAAAAGGCAAAGCAGAATGTTGATTATTTTGAGAGGTTCATCAGGGAATGCTTTCACCTCAGGGGAATAAACACTGCCACCCAGCAGGAAGGCTTCATTGCTTCCAAAGCGCCCCGGCATTATTGAACAAAGTTATTAAAACACTTTTTATCCCCTTAATCTTCACTGCTATAGATGAAGTGACAAGGGTGTGGTTCAGAGCATGACAGATGAGATGGCAAACCAATGTTTTCGAGTCAGTGGTTTTATTAGGATTCAGGATTCATCTTGAAAGGAACAGAGTCTCTTTATGAAGAACATGCAAATACTATCCTCTACTCTATGCTTTGAGTAGAAGGTGTTCCTGTTCGCTTGGTTTAGGAACAGAGAAGCTTGAAGCTGTTTATTTTTCAGCTCCCTTTCTATGGATCTAGGAGTAATTTTACTACTGCTACTCACAGTCTGGTTTATTAGATATAGCAGTTCTTTTGTAGTGTTGGTATGGCATTTGAAACTCAGTAAATCATTAATGAGCCATTAAAAGGTCTCTGGCAGTCACTGTAATGTTCCCTAAATTCAGTCATATGCAAGTTAGGTCTTCAGTGGAGACCAATGCACAATAATGCAACACCTTACTTAAAAATTTTAATCTGAGCTGTATGTAATACAGAATATTTCCTACTCATAGAGGCTTAATGAAAACCATCATTTCTGAATTTCAGAATTAAATGTTATGACTGGCTACTTTGGCTGACTGGAAAATACCGCATTGAGTAAGCTCTCGAGGATATGAGATATTCAGTGAGCCCAAAGCTCCTTGAGGAAATTAAGTTCCATCTCATTTTCTCTCTGGCTCCCACTCACTCCTTTACATAATGGTAGTAGGTCCGGCCACAGGTGAGAAAGTAACCGGCCCAATTGATACCCTACAGAGCAAGGGTTTTCTTTGCATCTCCCGCATCTCTTATGAATTCTCAAAACCTTGTTATCAATGAAACAATCACTGCCCTTTCAATGATAAGAGAACGAAAAGAATACTCAGTTACCCCAAAGTCCTTTCCCCAGAGAAACCATCGCCTGGCCCTTTTCCCTATATGTGTGTAAAATGGAAAAACATCAGTGTGAAATTGTGGCCACTTTCAGCTCTGAGAACCAAGCCAAAAATCAGACAAAACAAAGACAGGGAAAAGGGAGAGTTAAGAGGTAAACAAAAAAAGGCTGTGAATTTCGGGTTGAGGGTGAAAATGTAGGGTAAGAAAAGAGCAACGGATGGATTAAAGACAGAAGGTCCAGGACATAGTTGGGAAGCAGAGTGGGGAAATACTCTGACCCCAGTCTGCTGGAATGCCTTACATCAGCCATTTGCTTTTTGAAAAGTTGACAAGTAAAACATGCCAAAGCCTGGAGATGGAATTATAGCCTTAATTTATGTATGTTTTCAAAGTACATTGTGTTTAAAGCAATATGAGGCACCAGAACCTGCTGGGAGAACTGCAAGACTGCAAAGCCATTAGCATCTACCATTTAAGGCTGTTTAAAAAAGCAGTGCACCGGTCACAGTTGAGAGAGCTGCCGATACACTGTAGAGGGGCCAAAGCCAGCCAAAACCCCCGGGAGCCAAGGAGACTGAAGGGCTGCAGAGCAATCAGCCACTGCCTCTGAGGCTCTGTTTGTTCTAGACTTCATTCCAGGATTCAATCACCGGCAAAGCCATTGGTAGCAATTAACACTTAGTAGGCACATGAAAATACCCTTGATTACAATTAACCCTTTATAGATCAGTTAAAATAATAAATTGCACACATCCCAGTGAAGTTTACAACTGAGGTGTGTGAGACTGACAACTGGATTTTGAGTGAAACCAGTGTGACATCTTGAGCTCTCCTTTTCCTTGAAAGCTGATTGTTCCCTAAAAGCGATACCCCTCAGAGCCAAGGCAGAATAGAATCACAGTTAGACAATGACAGAGAAAATGAACTACTTCAGACATAATTTTATATTCATGGATAAACTAGTGAAATAAGGAATGTGAAACTCCCAACTGGCACTTGAAATTTTAATTAGCTCTCAATTAAGAGCTCATGGCGATATTCTCTACCACTGGCATTTGAGAAAAGGTATAATGAAGGAGACTTGAAATGAATGAAAAGAAGGAGGTAAGGGCTGAGTCTATAGTAGTATCCCCTGTTTGTTTGTTTCCTGACAAATAATATTCAGACTAAATAGTAGGATGAAATAGACAAGCCTTAGGACTGTGGAGACCCATGATTTTAGATTTTGCCATTTTCACTTTGCCTTGCTTCATTTAGGCTGGTGGAGGCTCTTGGGAAGATTGAATAGATACATTAATTGCTTTTTATTGCAGTACTTGATCACTGCCTATTTTCCACTTCCTTAATTACAACATGGCAAATTGTTTAAGCTTAACAGTTCCAGTGTTTCACCATTAAAAAAATTGGTCTATGGCTATGACATATTTGTTACTTTTAGGATAGTGGGAAACATGACTTTCAGAGCCTGGGGGTGCACATTAGAATGTGATGTCTTGAATATGGCAAAATAATGGGAAAATTTTGGAAGTTTATGGTGAAATAGTTGAGTGAGTGAAGGCAGGACTTCATTCATTATTTTAAAATATGATAGCCATATACATGCCTACAAAGTATTATATTTAATTACATAATCAAAAACCTACTGTGAAAACTCAGTGATACAGAACAGGCCTTCAGTTTTTTCATTTGCACATGAAGGCTCTCCTAGGTGAAAAAGTCAAGGGGATTTTGGTAATAATAAATATGTTCTATCTCAGTGGAAATATCAAATCTAAATGAAAAAGACAACCAATGTGTCTATATCTCTGGAGGAGGGTCCCAGGTTAGCAAGAACTCATCATGATGTAGGATAGATTTAAGGAGTTTGTTGTGGGATACAGAAACTACAGGGAGAAGTGATGTTCCAATACAACACTGGTGTCATTCAATGCCTTATGTCTAGTCTCTAAAGACAACTCTAAAGTTCTCTAAAGGAACTCTCCCCAGACTCAGTGATGGGGACTTAAAATGTGTGAGAGGTCACTTGGAGGAGAGAGAACAATTTATTTAGGGCAGTATTTATTGCTGGAGAAGAGGAGGCACTCTTTAAGAACTTCAGAGATGCTGGTAGCCAGCAAGTGGAAGAGGCAGTGAATAATATAATTTTAGCAAGAAGGGAAGTTGGAGATCTAAGTGGTGGCAGAATAGCTGTCAGGGTGCTGGCAGTTTTTGTTTAAGATTTGACTTTGTTCCTGTTGGCTGTGGTCACTGAAGGACACTGCCTCTTTATGGAAGAGCACAGAGCCATAAGAGATGGATAGTAGTAGAAGAGAACTGACTTTAGCCAAGTAGCAATGAGAGACACTGAGACACCAGCAAGGAGGAAACCCAGGACTCAGGATGTTTGTAGCTCCAATGATGTTCCTGAGTGGATGGCGGAGAACTGGGAATCGATAGCACTGCCATGGCTGCTCAAGCTTTGCTGGCTCTCAAGCCGATCTGTTCAAAGGAACTAAATAAGGGTAGCATCTATTTCATATAAAGTAGAATGTTAAAACATATTTTATATTTTATCTAAAAGATAAAATTATTTGATAGTAGTACTTGTTCTGGTTTCAGAAATGCTAATATTTTACCAACACAACTTTAACCTCTATATCTCTGCAATTTAAATTCTATATCCATCATAAATCTTGGTTCATGCCATTAACAGAGCGCCTGGAGTGACTCATCTATATGTCGGCCTCGGTAGGAGCTTCTGCACAGTTGGACAACAAGTTACCACAGCACAGACTGCTTATTGTGTTAGCCTCCACCCATCCTTTCACAAGAAGGCTGACATGGATCTATTTATTTAGATCCCCCTGTGAGGCAGGATGACAGCCTTTTCAAAATGGTGGGCCAAGATATATTTGACTTCTGGGGGCAGGGGTTTCTGCCTGGGCTGACTGTCAAATGTCTGCTCCAGTGATTAGATACCAGCTACCTGTCACTGATGATTTTCAAAATTATGGTAGAGGAGACGGCCATGCATGAAAGCAGTCTTCGTCACTTAAAACGGGCCATTTCCATATAGTGCGCCTCCAGGTTGCATGTGAATGCATCCAGAAATAATCATGTGCTGGGGTGGCAGACCTCTGTCCCTCCTCACCTCTGTGGGTGCAAGAGGAACAGGTTTTAACACAAATCACCAGGCAAAAAGCCTGAGAATTTTCCATGCTGGTACCACGTCCTATCCATTCTCTTCAAACCAATAACTTATTCTCTAATTATAATAAATAAATGAACTTGGCGACAACTTCAATGATATAATGAGATTCCTGTTTTGTAAATGAAAAGATTATGTGTTACAGTGATTTGTGAGCTTTGATACGAACTGAGGGGTAGATTGGATACAGACTGAAGTGACGTTAGTTAAGGGCTGAGAAAGGAGACAGGAAAAAACATGGATTCATTAAATCACAATGAGCTTATTCTTCTTTGAAGGACTAATAAAGTAGTAGCTTCTCTCAAAAGGCAAGCCATAATTTCTAACAATGTCATATGCAATAGTGTAACTATCATATTGAAATAATATAAACACTGTACTTCTAAACATATTAATGAAAATTGGAGGTATAAGCATTGCCAATTATTTTTCTGGATATTTTATATTTTCTAGATACATTACTTACCCCTGAAGTTTCTAAAGAAGGAAAAAAAAATTACAATTGCAAGTGTAATTGTCTATCGCCTCAATTATTCTTTATTTCTAGTGGTATCAAAAAAACTGACATTTGGAGAAATAGTGGCATTTTACTCAAAAATTCAAAAAGTGTACTGTGATTATGGTTTTTCTTCTTCCCAGCGTACAGGAGGATTGCACCTCAGCAACCCCTCAAAGTTAGGTGTGGACATCTGCCTTGGCAAATAAAATCGAAGCCTTTAACAGTCAGTTCACAATTCTCCATGTCCCCTTTCCCTGGTACAGCAAACACTGATAATCCAAAGGGTGGACCCCTTTTAACTTGCATTTCTGAGTAAGGACAACATGAGCAGAGCCCACAGCTGCCCCATGATGGACATATAGCATGAGTGAGCAACAAGGTTTAGTTGCATTATAGACATTGCAAATATGGATTTATTTGCTACTACTAACTGAAGTTCTCCTGATCAGTATAATTGCTTAACTTCCTTGCACCAGGGCATATATCAGAAAACACAGCTTTAATGTCAAACAAATGGGAGTTCAAATCCTGATTCTGTCACTTTTTAGCTGGGTGACATTGTTATGGTTCTCAGCTTCTCTGAACTTTCGTTTCCTCATCTATGAAATGGGTATGATGATAGCTACATCCCAAGATGACTGAATCAATTACATTGGAGATATATAAGAACTGAACACAGTTCCTAGCGTATTTTATTAAGCTACACAATACATGGTAGCTTTTATTATAATTACCTTCTAGAGAAAACTATAGTTTAAGTTATTTCAGGTTACTTATGATGACATCAAGTTCTAACTTGAGGCCAGGTTTTCAGTTAATGTTTCCACTAATGTAACCCCATGCACACTATGAATGTTATAAAGCTACAGATTTAGGCCAAATTATGATAGTAACTTTTATGAATCCATTTCAGCATCCTGAGCTTAGTAATTTTGATAAATGGCTCCTTCAAAAGCTTGGCTTTAGTGACTAAAATGGTTGAGAGAGCTGTGTTTAGAGCTGAGTAATTATACAACGAAACTCCTATGAAAAAAAGCTCAGAAAAAAAGGACCTTAAAATATTGTTATAAAGGCAGGTCTTTTCGCTCACCGTACAAGTGTTTCTTGTTTATTTTTTCAATAATATCAAGTCCAATTTCCAAGATGTTTATTATTAAAGGAAACAGATTAAGAATAAAAATAGACTGGAGAATAGTGACCTTTTGCAGCATACGATGGCATTGCTTTTGGATATTTGTACTCTTGGAGACCACTTGATTCTTAAAAGTAATCAAATTCACAGTGGCAATAAGAAATGTATGAACTTGTTAATGTGACTGATATATTCATTTACCATAACAAGGTCGCTTAAATAGTTCCCAATGTCTATGATAATCGTTTTATTGACAAATTGATAACAGTATTAAAGCAAGGCACACAGAGTAAATGAACTGAGATTGTTGGATGGTTGGATGCCTACTACTGTGCAGTAGAGTGAAGCATAAAACAAAGATATTTCCTCCAGGAGCTGTAATCTAACTGAGAAATCAAAATACACATTCCTTCTTCCGTTAAGGTTAATGTGTGCAGTTCAGATAAAGGGAGCAAGATTTACACCAATTGTTCTTAAAGTGTGGTTCAGGAAATGCTAGGTGTCACCGAGACCTTTTAAAGGGTCCACAAGGTCAAAAATATTTTCATGGACATATATACACTACCAAACGTAAAATAGATAGCTAGTGGGAAGCAGCCGCATAGCACAGGGAGATCAGCTCTGTGCTTTATGACCACCTAGAGGGGTGGGATAGGGAGGGTGGGAGGGAGAGAGATGTAAGAGGGAGGAGATATGGGAACATATATATATGTATAACTGATTTACTTTGTTATAAAGCAGAAACTAACACACCATTGTAAAGCAATTATACTACAATAAAGATGTTAAAAAAAAAAGGACAATTATGAGAAAAGAAAAAAAAAAAGATATTTTCCTTTTTCACTTTCACTGTGAAAGTGAAATGAGTGTATGTGAGTGAGTATATGTGGAATTTCCAGAGGCTACATATGTATGATAATACCACCTCTTTGACAGCAAGTGGAATGAACACTTTTATATTTTTCTGTTCTAAAAAGTTCTCAGTTTAAATTTTTAATTGATAAATATGAATAGATAATCCTGTATAAACACAAGCTCTTTGAGTCCTCAAAAAAATTTAGGCTAGGTATGTAAAGGATCCTGAGAACCACTGATTTACATTAAATCTAACACTTCTTCCATTTCTAAATGTTATTAGCAGATATTCTTTCACCTGATGAAATTGGAAGACTGAATGACATGATAGCAACATTTTGAGTTGCTTATACATAAAATAAAGCTAATTGATACATACCTGATCAAATGCATAATTGTCACATAACTGTATAATAGTTAAGGATAGATAATAGTTTTATTTTATATTCAATCTCTCTCTCTCTCTCTCTCTCTCTCACACACACACACACACACACACACACCCCACAGGGTTAGGATTGTCTGGCAGAATAAAGCTGCTTTGAAGTTCTTGCAAAGACTATGGAACTCATACCCTGGCATCATCCAGGCTTTTTCTTGTTTTTGAAGAGAACAGACATACACCAGTTGCTGCAGGAGGTCCTCTGTCCTCTAGTCTACACTTCTATTCTAATGGTAATTACTTTTTTTTCATTTCAAAATAAAGATTGTCCAAGGACTGCCTTATACAGAACATAGAATTGGAAATGTAAAAGTGAACCAGATTTCCCTCTATGGGGGAAGACAAAGGGGATGGAAAGAACTTTTTTCAATATATTGAGTCTACTCCAATCTACTGCTCTCTTTCTCCCTATATCTGTGGATTTCTTTCTTTCCATTATACCAAACGTCATTTGGTATAATGTCTGGCATTTTAATGTCATTTAATGTAGGCTATGGTATCAGTTGTAATAGTTTCATCACCTTGTTTAATAGTGATACTTCCATTAAAAACTAGACATTTCTTCATAAAATCTCCTGGAAGTGCTGCCATGGCTCTCATCAACAAACCTAATGACCTAGTTAGGACAGATAGTATTATAATCTTTATTTTACAGGGAGAAAGCAGAGACTGAGGACAGTCAAGTGACTCTCCCAAGACTAGCCAATGCAGGAGTCACGATTCAAAACCAACTTTGGACTCCCACTTCAGGGCTCTATTAGAAACCCTACTATTTATCAATATTTGTGTTAGCTACACAGTACAAAAACAAATTTCTGTACCAAATCAACATCTTCTGCTAAATCTACACATATGGCATAATATTTAGTACAGTCTAATATACTTGGATGCTTTAAAGAATGCTGAGGTATGCAGTGATCAGTGGCTGACATGATCATTCCAAAATTAACTCAATCAGTATAAATGAAATTATTGAATTTCCCCACAATTCTAGGAAATTTACTGTTAGTGTTTATCATAGGACTAGTAAGTGGATCCAAGAATTAATTTAGTGGCAGTCATTGGGATCTGTTTATTACATTTAAAAATAAATACTGGAAAGATAATGCTCCGTTCTCATGCTGCAATAAATCCTTGTGTTGTTAATCTGTATGAAAATATTTGGGTTTCTATTAACCTAACTGCAAGAATTCAGTCTACATTTGCTATCTGACTGGAAATAAGTCATTGGTTCAGATGGCATTTATGTCCCAGAAAGGCGGTAGCTGCTGTTGAGAAGCAGAAAAATGAAAATATTATTCATTCCAAAGTAGTTCTCCAAAGTCACACGTGCACTTGAACAAAACCCACCTTGCCTATTTCATTATCATTGCAATAAGCTCCAAAGTTTTAGGAAGGAAGATTTTACTCTGCTGTATTGAAAACTGAAGTGCATTTGTACATTGAGAGGGAAGTGCATTGTGTTTTCAATCAGAAAATTACACTCATGCCACTCACTGTGCACTGAAAATTAGAATAAAATTAGTGGTAGTTTTTGAAGGTATTTAAGGAAAAGTTAATATGATGTTCAAATAATACAGTTGTGTTTAGTGTCAGTCAAGTGAATGGCTTATTTTCCTTAACTATAATTTTTTTTAAGTAAACACAATTTTTTTAAACCTACTTAATATGTCTACAAATAGGCTAGCATTTAATCATAACTTTTTGTAATTGGACTAAAAAATGGTTCTCTATGAGTGAAACCGTTGAGCGATATTTGTGCTTTAATGTTCTGGTGATGAGAAAAAAGAAAGTTTAGGGTATTATAATGCCTTATATGTAAAAGTCAGCCATGTTCTCTGATTATTATATTAATATCTCTGTAAAGTAAGTTTTTAACCAGAACAAAGTGCACTGGTGTCCTAAAGATTTAATATATTGAAAAATGTAATAAAATATATGTGGAATTGAAAAAAAATGGACTATTCTATTCTATGTCAAGGCATATGTTAAAGTAATCAGAAACAGAAATTTTCATGCAGAGTGGCTTTAGAAATAATTGAATCTAATACCTTATTTCACTCAGGAGAAGCTGTGCCACAGTGATTCAGGTGACTTGAGTGTTACATCATAATAATATAATCCATGTTCTCTCCATTATTTGACAGTCTCTAACTAAGCAGAGTGTATACTGCTGTCTGTGAGCTATTTTTTTGATAGTTGCTATAGAAGGATGTGTAGGATGCAATTAATTTGATTCTACTTTCATCTTAGATTGATGACGCTAAACATAAGTAAGAACCAGACAAGTTGGCAAAGAGGAAACAGATTTAAAGCACTATCTAAACACGCTACATTTAGGCAAATAAAAATTCCAACTAGAGATGTTCATGAACAAGTTAGATACAATGAAAAGCAACTCTTCAAAAGCACTAAGAAACATAGGCAGGCAGACAGATTGACAGCAGAAAGGGAAAGGAATAAGGAAGAAAGGAAAGATTAAAAAATATGTTCTAGAAAGAATATATACCTTCAGGAAACAGAAGAAAAATGTATGCCAATTAAGTTTATATCCTCTAGGAATGGAAGAGAACCACCTAAAGAATATGAAACAAGAATAAAAGAAGAAAGCAAATTTAAGACAAAACTTACACCATTAAGAAATAATAAATGAGATACAGTAAGCACTAGAGTCAGTAACCTGGAATAAGGAATTAAGATAACTTCTTTAATGAAGAGGAAAAAGAATGATGGTAAAATATTTGGAAAGCATAAAATGTGTATGGAAAACTGTTATCATGCTTTAACTCACATCATTTCATAGAATTTGCTATTATCAAGATGCTTCATATCATTGAAGCTAAAAGTCAATTCTCAAGCCTCTTGCTACTTGACTAGCAGCATCATTTGACTTATCTCTTCATTCTCCCCATTGAAACATCTCCCTCACCTGGTTTCTAGGATACCCTACTTGTCTTGCTCTTCTCTTATTTCACTGGCCTCTGCTTCTCAGTCTCTTTGCTGGTACCTCCTCATCTCCACAACTTCTTAATGTGGAGGCATCTTGGGGCTCAGTCCTTGCTCTTTTACTTTTCCCTGTCTATGTCCACTCTCCAGGTGATCCCACCTGGTTTCATGTCTTTAATTATTATCTAATTTTTGATGACTCCAAAATGTACCTCTCTAAAATATATCTTAGTCCTGCACATCAAACTCACATATTAATCTTTTTACTTGGAATTTTCATCTCAAACATAACACACCTAAAACCAAGCTTCTAATATCCCCCCAAATTGCTTCCTCTGAAGACTATGCCACCCAAGTTAAAAGCAACTCTATCCCTGCTGTTGTTCAGGCCAAAAACTTGAAGTCATCCTTAATTCACTCCTTTCTCTCATATAGCACATTCAGTCCATCAATTAATCCTGTGACTACATACTCAAAATATACACAGAAGCACACCACTCCTCACTACTCCCACAGCTGCCACCCTGGTATAAGCCATTATCTTTCATCAGGATTATGTCAATAAACTACAAACTGCTTGTCTCCTTGCCAGAGTGACAAAAGCAAATCAATTTAAAAATACAGGTCAGATCATGTCACTCCTAGGTTTAAAACTCTCTAGTATATTTGCGAGTTATTCAGATTAAAAGTCTAAACCTTCATTAGGACCTTGGAATCACTTCGTGATCTGACCCACCATTACCTCTGACTTTATCTCCTGTGACTCTCTTCTCAGTCACTCAGATCTAACCACACTGGCATCCTCACTGGGCCTTGAATATGTCAGATATTTTCCTGCCTCAGGTTCCCAGTAATTTATTTTATCCTTATCTGGAATATTTTTCTCCCCACATATTCACATGTCATGCTCATAAACATCTAGTTCTCCATTCCTTTCTAAGCATACTGAAGCTTACACCTCACTGGGTCCCTGTTGTTTGTGGATGGGGGCAGGGTGATATGACTATTTATAGGCAATTAAATCTGAGTGAAAGTGATGTCATTTCTGGGTCAAGTCCTGCATGATGTTCTTGTCTTTCTTTTCTCTTGCTGTGGTAAATATAGAAATAACTGTGTTGATTCGGGGAAGGCACAAGATTTTAGAATTTATAACCAAAAAAATGCATAGACAGAAAGTCAAGTAAAGCAGAAGCCACACTTGGCTTTATAAGCAGAAAGAATTTAATGTAGGGGATTAGGTGTTTACAAAACCAGTGTAAGCGCTAGAGGAGAAACAGACAGAAGAGACCACTGCTAGCTTTGAGATTTACCACCATCACTGTGGTGCTAAGAAGAAAGAAATTGCTGTTCCTACGCTAGTTAGACTTGTGGGAACTACTTCTGAAATCAGACGCCCTGGCAACGGAGCAGGTTACTTTCAGGGAAACACATAAAGGCTTCTGCAAATTCTCACAGTTTCAGGAGCCCATCACTCTATGTTACTACTTTTAGAAAATGGCTTCTGACCCCTATTCCCCTTTCAGTTCTTATGAGAGTACATCTCCTTGGCAAAGTGTGGCAGAATTCAGATCCTTAGAGACAAGAGACTCTGAGAAATGTAGGCCCACGTTTTCAGCCCATCAGAAAAGGGGAAGATCTAAAAAGGGATAAGTTTGCCAAGAAAAAAAGTAGCATAATTCCCTACTTTGGTTACTCGGCATCTATATTCTAACCATATTATCCTTGCAAACAAAAAAGACCTAAAACAACTTGCCTCTGCCTAACATCATGCAATCAACTCTTGTAAAATAAAAATCTGCTTACTTCCTTTCAAAAAGGAGACCCCAAGTCCCATCCTCTGTGTGATGATAACTTCTTCCAATTTAGTTACAACCCACATTCATAAAAATACAATTTAATCTATGGATTAAATCAACAATAACTTTATTATAATGGCAGGAAAAGAACATCCACAACTACTAATTTCCTCCTTTCTGAAATTGAAATTGATCATGAGGCCATAATTGATATTTTATCTTCTGTTTTCTACCACATGTTTTGAGTATCCTTACCCTTCATCCATCAGCTCAGCTAGGCATGATTCTTCCTTAGTAGACTAAATCAAATCTCCATCCTTCAAGTACTGGAGACTGTAGTGGACCTGCCCATATTTCATTGCTATGCAGAAAATAATTAACTCTTCAGGCCTGAGACTGCTATCTTTAAAAAGGCCTGCTTGCAAGGTTGGTTGGCTAATATCTGGGGACCTGGATTTTGGGAAGGGTTCCCACCATTACCTGATAAGAATGGCTCACTGTACCTATACCTTTTGTTCAAACCATGTGGTTTATCCTGAACACCTGCTTTTTTCCTAAGAGTCTGGACTTTTGTTACATATCTAGTAGATGCATAAGTGACAAGCCCCCAATAAAAACTCTGGGAACTGAGTCTCTGTTGAGCTTCCCCGGTAGACAGTATTTCACATGTGTTGTTATAATCCGTTGTTGGAGAAATTAAGTGCATCTTGTGTGACTCCAATGGGACGAGACTCTTGGAAGCTTGTGCCTGGTTTCCTATGGACTTTATCCCATGTGCCTTTTCTCTTTAATTTTTCTTTGTATCCTTTTGCTGCAATAAATCATATTTGTGAGTACAACATTATGCTGTGTTTTGTGTGCACTCCTAGCGAATCATTGAAACTGGAGGTTGTCTTGGGGACCCTATACCATGGCTGTGATCTTTTATTATTTTTAAAAACCATGTTTTAAAACTTATTATCCAATTATAACATCTTAGATAGACCCATCATATAGAAATGAGGAGCAGATTTGTGAAAATTCTCTCTGATCTCTCATTCTAATATTTAAATTTTTTTTACTTAAGCAAATCAAATTTTAAGTGTTTAACTCAGTGAGTTTTACAATATATGCATAACTCATCCATATCAAGATAACAAATATTTCTAACACCCCAGAGGGTTCCGTGTGCTATCCTATAAATACTTTCCCAAAGTTAAACACTGTTCTGACTTCTAACACCACTGAATAATTGTGTCTATTCTTAAAAAGTCTGTAAATGGAATCATATAATATATACCATTTTGTGTCTGGCTTCTTTTATTCATTATAGCTGTGAGATTAATATTATTACATGTAGCACTAGTTTTTAAACTTCTGTCTACAGATCTTAGGAAATTCTTCTGAGGTCATATATGCACTTTAAGGATAGGCAAAGCAACACACATACACACATGGGATCCTAAGAGTCACCTACACTTGCAATCTCTTTGCACCTTTAGGAGCTGCTTAGCCCAATTTAAGATGCATTTGGTCTTGGGCTGCTATACCTGCCCAATATTATGGCATGATGAGAGGGAAAATACCCACTGAGGAGGGGCTTCTTGGACCTCCTAGGGCTCAGGAGTAAAGCTGAATCTCTTTCACAAAAATAGAACAGTTATTTGAAGAAGGCATGACTTTTTTTCCCCCAAATCCAAAGCATCTGTGTTATAATTCTACTGCTGGGCCTCGAAAGATATGATAGTCAGCATTTCTAACGACAAAAATTTTAAGTACCATTGGATATGCTGGGTCAGAAAATTCCAGTGTAGAGCAGCTTACACTGTATCTAGAACCATCTTCAGAGCACTTTCTTGCTCTGGCATCCTCTCAAAGCTGGATTAAATATTAATTGGATTGTAGAGCACATTCAGACATCCTATATATTGCCTCTAATATAAAAAAATGCCCACCAAGCTTTTAGTAATGAGAGTACAATGTGCAACATTGTTTTCACTAGAAGATAATATCGCAACATAAGCCTTGCCATTGGAGCTCTAGAAACTTCCCAAGGAAGCAGTGCAAGAGTTTTCACGAGGCATAATCTTCCCTACCCTCTGGCACACTTGTGTCTTATAAAAGCACCCAGGAAACCTGTTTATCATTTTCAAACAATAAAATAACATCATTATAGTAGACCACACATATGTCCCCAATATATGTGGAATGGCAAGTTGATTAAGATTGCTGGGTACTAGATTAAAACAAAGAGCCAGAGGTAAGACAACAAATAGATGTCCCCAGTATGTGTGGGATGGCAGGTTGATCAAGGTTGCTGGGTATTAGATTAAGACAAAGAGACAGAGGTAAGACAATGAAGGTGTGCTGCTGTCCTGCCAGATGAAAGCAAATTGTTTCTGGTGGTCTTTGCTAAGCAATATAGAGAAAACAGCTTTTGCCAGATCAATAGCTGCATACCAGAAGCCAGAGCCTGAGTTGATTTAGTCCAACCAAAGAAGCGGTATCTGAAATAGCAGCAACAACATAAATCAAGACCTGATCAAGTTTATGATAATACACTGTCATTCTCTAAGAACCTATTTTTCTCCTGTATGGGCCAAAAAGAATCGTCATATATATATGGTTTTCAAGTCTTTGAAGATGGCACCAACCTTTGATATTTCCAGGGATACACTATTTTTTTATTTAAAAAATTATACATAACTACAATGCTTGTAAGTATACACCTTGATAAATTTTAAAGAACAAACACACCACGTAACCAGCTGCCAGATGACAGAACAGTACTAGTATCTCAGAAACCTCCTTTGTGCTCCTTTCCAGTCACTACCAACCCCAAAGGTAACCACTATCCTCACCTCTAACAAAATGGATTACTTTTCCTTGTTTATATAATTTATATAAAAGGAATAATGTGTACAATTTTGTATCTTGCTTCTTTCAGCCCATATTGTATTTGAGAGATTTATTCACACTGTTGTGTGGAGTTAGAGATGTTTAATTTTTATCATTGTGTAGTATTCCATTATGCAAGTATATTACATGTTATATTATCAATCTACTGTTAGTGGGTGTTTGGGCCATTCCCAGTTTTTTGCTAATTCAAATAGCATTGTTATGAACATTCTAATACATGTCTTTTGGAGAATATCAGTATACTGTTGAGTATATATCTAGGAACAGAATTTCTGGCTCATAGAGCATGTATATGTTCAGATTTACCAGATATTGCCAAACATTTTTTTCCCAAAGTGGCTGTGCTGATTTTCACAATCACTAGCAATGTATGAGATTCTAGCTGTTCCATATCCTTGCCAAGACTTATTTTCTATCATTTTTATCATTTTCATTTTCATCTCTTCTGGCGTGTGTGCTATATTTCAATACAAAGTTCACTAAAAAAAAATCTCCTTTTAAAAAATTAAGAAGAGGGTAAGAATACTTAGTGATATTGGGAATCTACCATCTTGTTAAAGTTAGAGAACATGGTGACTCCTCAAGCTATTCTAGGAAAATTTTCTCCCATCAGAAAGTTTTAAGACAAGATCAGCAAAACTTCTTCTGTAAAGAGCCAGATGGTAAATACTTGAGGCTTTGTAGGCCATACAGTCTCTTGCAGCTACAGGACTCTGCCACCACAGCAGGATAACAGCATAGATACCATATAAGAGAATGAATGGATGAGGCTATGTTCCAACAGAACTTTGCTTACAAAAACAGGTGGGAGGCCATGGTTTGCTGACCTCTACTTTCAATTAAAGTAACAGCCTGAAAAGAATTTGAAAACTTTACTGGGATTAAGAGCAACAAAAACAACTCTGTAGTTACTTTGGCATATTTTCAACATTTGGGGGTAATGTCCATACTTACTTTAGTGTCTCCTATGTTTTTTTGTAAATATGCAACCTTGAAAAGTAACTAGTAATTTTCATAAGCCAGAATGTGAAAGGATATGTATAAAGAATATACCCCATACTGTCTTTTCTTCCTATTTCCTATATTTTATAACTTTTAAAGGCAATCTGTGCTTTTAGGATGTATCTTAAGGTACTTACATTTGGAATCTGACAGAGAGATTCTTCCATATATGCTAAATCATTTGCTTTTGATAGGGTTGGTGTTTTTCACTCGGCTCCAAATTATTGCACTAGAGAATTACTGAAGTTCCAACAGGATCAAAGATTTAGTAAACTACTGTTAATTGTTATGCAGATGAAAACAATATACTGATATGAGTGAGTGCCAGGCTCCATACAAAGAAAATTTTTTTAAGGTAGAAAAGAAATACAGTGAATTTTGAAGATGTGGTGAATATGTCTTCTTCTGACACTATCAACAATGAAGTCAATCAAGAACAAACAAATAATTAAAGAGAATCATTGAAGCCAAAATAAATGTGTTCTAATTTTGTTTCACACCACTTGTCACCATCCTGCATGGTTGAATGCTTAATGGAGCTCCCTGATACCCAAGTTAAATATTTTCATATGTAATGTGATGCACTTCTCAAGCAGAAAAAAAAAAAAATTAGGTTAATTATCCCTTTTGTAGCATTTAGTTGGAATAAAATAGTCCACTTTCCCCTGTGAGGCAATGAGGAGTTCATGTATAATGATAGTCAAAAGAGGCATAATACAGACACAATACCCCAGACAGCTGTTATGGAAATAGGCTAGGAACAATGAACAATGGGAAAACATCAAGAAGAAAACATACATAAATTCACACTAATAATTATCATAACAAATTTGATTCCATTGCTTCCACTGTATCACTTCTGTGTTACCTATGTCAAATTTTAATTTCTCCCACACTAACTATAAAATGATATAAAGCTTTATAAATAAAAGCTTTGACTATTTTACTGGCCTGTGTATTCTTATCGTGAAGAGGAAATACTGATATGTCAGTAAGAGCTGATGATTTCATCAAAAGCTCCTACCAGGTGATTTTTTAAATGCTAATTTCCAGTTTCTGAAGGAGAGCGGTAGTTAGATGTGAGGGGTAATTTTTTCTTGTTACTTAATTTTGTTTGTTTGTTTGTTTGTTTTTACTCTTTGAAGTTGGCTTTCAACATTTTATTATTCAGTATGGACAATTTATGACTTTTTAAAAATTTTCTAGGCGCTTCTTCTGGCAAAATGATTCTATTTTGTTATACATTTGAAATTTTTATTTCTTTTGTCCAGTTTTATTGAGATATAATTGACATACAGCACTGTATAAGTTTATGGTGTACAGCATAATGATTTGACTTACATCCATCATGAAATGATTACCACAGTAAGGTTAGTGAACATCCATCATATATATACAAAATTAAAGAAATATAAAAAAAAATATTTTTTCCTTATGTTGTTACTTAGTTTTATCCATTTATTTGCTTCTTTCTAACGTCACAGGTTTGAAATGAAAACACAAAAGCTCCTAGGAGGTGTCAAAACATACCACTGAGGATATACAGATCCTAGAAGAAGTTATTTTCAAAAGATTAGAAATCATAAAGACTGGCAAAAGATATTTTTACCATTGAGTTCAAACCTACCTAAGCAGATTGTACCTGAAGGCAGAGATGGCCTCCTTGGAGTGGTGGTACAATTTAAGAGGCATCAAAAGGGCAAGGACATTTCTCTCACTGGATTTGTTATTATGTTTATCTACTCATTCCTTCCAAAAAAATATATTAGATAACTAACATTGGAGAATCATAATAGATTATAATTATAACACAGTAGATATTGTATAATACAATTCATTAATCCCCTCAAAAGCACTGAGAAGTTGTTGAGATGAAGATAATCTTGAACTTTATAAAGAGAAATTTCTTGAAGTTAAACTCTCCAATTATGTGCATACAAACTATACTTTTTTATGAAAACTTTTTTAAGCTATTTCACTCACTGATAATTATAACTAACAGTTATTGACCACTTAATACGTGTCAGGCACAATGCCTAGAACTTCACCTATATTTCTCATTTTAATTCTTCCAGTCATTTAATGAAGTTGTAGAAACTAAAGGTTGGAGATTTAAATGAGTTGCTCAAATTTCATACAACTATGGAAGGTCATGACCAAGATTGCTTGATACCACAACTTGAGCATTATTTAGTATGCTGTACATCTCCCTGATCTATATCAAAACCTTTTAAGTATTTGAAATCAGTTAATGGAGCTTTTGTGATTCTCCCTCAAGCAAAGTATTCTCAGCATTGTTTTCCTTTTTTCCTAATCATTTACTTGGCTTTCACAAAATATTTCTTTCCAACTGTGCAAGATCTTTAAGTGTAGAAACTATAACTAAATATATTAATAGAGATGTGTTGTAATCGATCCAGCACAGAGAAAGTCATGTTCTCCCTTCTGGTCACTGCATTTCTAATTAAATTGGATAGGAGTCTTGTTGCTTTAGACCATTGAGCCATACTGTTCAACCATGACAACATATTCTGTCGTTGTGTGTGTGTGTGTGTGTGTGTGTGTGCGTGTGGGCGTATGTTTCAGAACCAAAAGTAGGATTTAAACTTTCTCCCAATTACATCTTATATTATTATACAAATCAAATAATTTCAACCTGCTAAATATTTTAAGACAACAAGTTGGTCATACATAACAATGGTACACTATCCGGTTATCTGTAGATTTTGTGAGAAAGTCACTTGGGGTCTCACCCAATCATTGATGAAAATGTTGAATATAAATTTCTAAGGAACTACACGATCAATCTGTTTTACATGTATTTATATGAGGTCGGGTTTTCTTACTGCCTTTGGAGGATAGAGAAGTGTGCATAGTTTGCACAAGTAGTAGTATACGCATGTGGGTAAGTCAAGTAAGCAGTTGGAAATCTGAGCTGGAGTTCAAAAGGGAAGACCTTTGTAAGATACTGATTTAGGTAGGAATCTGTATAAAGGTGATGGCTGAATTATAAAATAGTCAAGGGAGTGAGTATAAAATCAGAGGTAATCATTACTCAGATATTATACAATCTTGGGTGATCATATGTAACAAGAGAAGTTTAAAGGAGAGAAACTGGAGACTCAAAGAAGGGGATATTAACACTTTCCACTGTTAAACAAATGTCACAAATATGGCAAAAAACAAAACAGATATGGATAAAGAAGAGTTTATGAGGCATCTATAGGCAAGCCTCCAAACATGCACTCTGATGATCTCAATGTAATTCTCTAAAAAGAAATAGCATATAGTGCACACTAGTGTGTATGTCATAACACTGAACGTTCAGGATGATGCTTAGATGCTAGAGCAAGAATGCCCAATAACCTTATTCAACAGAACGTGGTCCACACCATCCAGTGCTGGTGCATAGGAGAAACAGCTTGAAAACTGTATCAAGGATTATCTCCTGAAACTGAGGATTCAGTGATAGAGACTTGCTTGTGCATATGTGTATAAGAACTCTATGCTCTGTAGTATTTTAATCCCAGACCATTTTTGCCTTGTGAAGAAAAACCTGACATCATTCCTTTGGTGTGTATCTCCTAAATGTGAACTTTTGGAATGAGGCTCAGATCCTAGCACACAGCCACTAGGTTTCACAGGAGATCATGATGCTGACTGATAAAAAGAGCATTTTAGTAGGATGTTGAGAACAGAAAACAGATTGCAAAGTGTCAAAGAGTAGGTGATAGAGGAGCAGAATGTGGAAACAGAGATAGTGAATGAAGATTATTCTGAGGAGGGACATTGAAGGGAAATTGAGAATGGTGCAGTAGCATGAAGAGGAAAGTTTTGTTGCCTTTTTTTGTTTTTTTCTTGTTTTTTTAAATGATGAGGAGTGAGGAGGTGAGCATATCTGTAGATTCAAGGGATGTCATCACTCCTGAAGAGGAGAATATTAAAGTGAGGAAATAATTGGTAGAATAATATTCTAGAGAAGATTACAGGAATGATAACAAAACTGCAGAAAAGTAGTTTAGTCTTCCAAATATCTCTAAGACTGATATTACTATGACATAATCCAAGGCCAGAATCTGGTCTTTTCAGCACAGAATCCTATAACTACTTTGTTTGTTTAAACCCTTGAGAGGTACCATTTATAAAAAAAAAAAAATGTTATCAGTTTATGCCAGGTGTAATCCCTGCAGGACTGAGGGTCTGTTCTTATTTTCCCCTTCACAAAGTGTCTCTATCCATGACAGACAGGACGGAGCATTTCTTCTAGCTTTATCAAGGATTTACTGTAGTGAATGTCCCCAGGAAATCTGGTGGAGTTGCACCAGTTTGTTGGAGGACTTCTCTTTATAACCTTGTCTTCTCAGGGTCAGAGGTAGTGTTTTGGCCAAAGGCCTGGGAAGTAAAAAGAAGTTATCTAGCTTCACTAAAGGCTATTATTCCTAGCAAACTAATACTAATTGTATCTGGGTTTTATGTACAGTGTATTTCTAATCATTGTTTTAATTGTGTGGACTCATGGTAAAAATAGCAACATGGTAAGATATTCATACACAGAAGCCCTCTCATAGGATGGGCAAATATTATAGTCTTGAATGAAAGAAAGGGGCTGGTCTGGGAACATACAGAATGTGGGTCACATGGGCAGAGAGGTAAAAAAAAAAAAAAAAAATCCCATAAAGACAATTAGAATTTTCATGGTCACTCTAACTGACTTTGTAAGCAGCTGTCTGGAAATGCATTTATTCACGCTTAAGTCAGAGGTGATCAAGTTTAAGACAGCCTATGGGCATTCTGTTATTCTTTGAAGGTGGCTATGCATTTGTGCAAAATTTATGTGGAGAGAGGAATCCATAATTTCTGTATTCTTACCACTTACACATTTACACATTGAGCATATTTCCACTCTATTTTATACAAATTGTAATCATATATATATATATATATATATATATACATACACATATATAATACATATAACTGCTGTTTATTGTATTCTATTTTTAAAAATTCTAATCTATTTTTTCTCCAGGTAGGGGAGAAATATTTTTGTTGACTTTCTTTGGGGTAGTAGAAATAGGGACATTTATTTTCTCTCTATACAGGACAAGAGATAAAACAGCAGTTATCTTTTCATAACTCCACTTCTCATTTATCACATGGCATGATATCACATTTACCCACTTCACTCCACAATGTACTCCACTCGTTTTATTCTTAAACTTCTTTTCTTTTCCCACATCTTTTCCTACATTTATTCATTCATTTGTTCATTCAAAAATTACTTAGTGCCTTCTTAATCGAGGATGAAATGTGATCTCTACCCATAGTCTTTTGGGATGGAGGTAGAGGACAGGTGATAAATACATAAAACAATAAAATTTTGGGCAGATGATAAACTCTGCATAAGAGAAAAACTATGTTATGGAGTTTAGAATAATGAAGGATTATATTAGAGTGGAATTGTTGTGCAGGTATGGGAGTGTATTGAGGAAGTTTAAGCAAGATTCATGAAAGAAACTGAATTTAGACTGTGATTGAAGGATGGAGTGTGGGGATAGGGAGATAATTGGGAAGGAGTGCACATGAGAGACAGCCATATCATAGCCCAAATTCAAAGGATTTGCAGAACCAAACTGACAACGATTTGCAGAATTAAACTCATCTGTTGAGGTCTGGACTACTAGGAAAAGAGTGACACAATTAACAGCTTTAAAAAAAAGGCAGAAGAGGAGTCCAGCTCAAGATGACAGAGTAGGAAGATCCTGAGCTCGCCTCCTCCTACAGATACACAAAACTACAACTACATATAGAACAACCACGCCCTGAGAATGACCTGAAGATGAGCAGAACAGATTTTCTATAACTGAGGATATAAAGAAAAGGCCACATTGATATGGGTAGGAGGGGCAGACACATGGTCTAGGCACTCCTGGTGCAGTGGCCACAAGTGGAGAAATATCACCAGCTGCAGGAGTTCCCCCCAGGAGTGAGGGGTCCAAGCTCCATGTCAGGCTCCCTATCCTGGGGACTTGCACCAGGAAGATGATCTTCCATAATATGTAGTTTTGAAAACCAGTGGGGCTTATGTCAGGGAGAGCCAGAGGGCTATGGGAAACCAAGACTCTGCTCTTGAAGGGCTTGTGAACAAACTCACTTGCACCAAGCCCCAGCATAGAGGCAACACCTTGAAAATGCCTGGGTCATATGAGAAGGAGATTTGTTGAATAATTTTAGGGTGTGTGCTGGAAGGGCAGGGAGTTGGTGGAATTTTCTCTGGGAATAGAAACGGGACTAGGGCCATTTTCATTTTTTTATTTTTTACATCTCCTTTCACCTAGCTGGCCCAGGTACCGGTGGACACCATTTCTTTCACTCCTCATCATCCTAGCTAACGCTATGCATCCCACTCCAGCACTCCCCTGAGGACCTGCCCTTCCAAATTGGCTGCCACACTGCCCCACCCAGCAGGCAACCCTGGCCAGGACTGGTGTCCCTACAAAGTCACAGCCAGTTGCACCAGAGCCAACCTTACATATCAGCATGCACCTGCAGCATTTGCAGCCAGGCCTCATAGACAGCAGGGCTGGGGGTCGTATACCTAATACATAGAAACAAACAGAGAGAGTTATGCAAAATGAGGAGACAAGGGAATATCTTCCAATGGAAAGAACAAGACAAAACCTCAGATAAAGAATGAAATAAAATGGAGATAAGTGATTTACGAGATACAGAGTTAAAAGTAATAGTTATAAAAATGTTCACTGAACTCAGGAGAAGAATGGATGAACTCAGTGTGAACGTCAACAAAGTGATAGAAAATATAAAAAATAACCAATTGGAACTGAATAATACAATAATTGATATGAAAAATACACTACCAGGAATCAACAGGAGATTAGAGGATGTAGAAGAATGATCAGTGATCTGGAAGACAGGGTAGTGGAAATCAACTAATTGGAATATTAAAAAACTTCTTTTTAATTAAAAAAAGAGGATACTATAAAGGACCTCTGGGAAAACAGCAAGTATACTAACATTCACATTATAGAGATCTCAGAAGGAGAAGAGAGAGAGAAAAGGACAGAAAACCTACTTGAAGAAATAACAGCTGAAAAATTCCTTAAAAATTCCTGGCAAAGCAAACAGACATCCAAGTCCAGGGAACACAGAGAGTCCCAAACAAGATGAACCCAAAAATATGTACATCAAGACACATTACAATTAAAATGTCAAAGGTTAGAGATAAAGAGAGAATCTTAAAGGCAGCAAGAGAAAAACAACTTGTTATGTACAAGGGAACCCCCATTAGACTATCAGCTGATTTTTTAGCAGCAACTTTACAGGCCAGAAGAGATATCTGCACTCCCATGTTCATTGCAACATTGCTCACAATAGCCAACATATGGAAGTAACCTAAGTTTCTATCAACAGAAGAATGGATAAAGAAGATGTGGTGTGTACATATATTGTGTATTACAATGGTGTATACTCAGCTATAAAAAAGAATGATATCATGCCATCTATGACAACATGGATAGACATAGAGGGCATTATGCTGAGTGAAATAAGTCAGACAAAGACAAACACCATATGATTTCATTTATATGTGGAATCTAAAAAAAAAACAAACAAAAACTAAAAATAGATTCATAGGTACAGGTAACAAACTGATGGTTGCCAGAGGAGTTGGGAGTGAGGATTGGAAAGTTAGGCAAAATAGATAAAGGAGATTAAGAGGTACAAAGTTCCAGTTAAAAAATAAATAAGTCACAATGATGTAGCATACAGCATAGGGAATAAAGTCAATGATATTGCAATAACTTTGTATGTGACAGATGGTTACTAAACTTATGGTGGTCAATTTGTAATGTATATAAATGTCAAATCACTATGTTGTACACCTGAAACTAATATAATATTATGTCACCTATATTTCATTTTTTAAAAAGGCAGAAGAGAAGATTTATGAAAAGGAAGATCTTGAATTTGTGGGAAGGATAACCAGGTGAAGGCAATCTCAGAAAAGGACTCAAATTGGATAGATTTGTCAAAACTGAATATATACAAATGAGTGATATAGATTATGCATAAAATGTGCATATTTCTGGAATGGATTGAGTTTATCTTCTGATTTTACACATGAAGAAATTGAGGTAAACATGTTTGCCATGATATATTTAGTGGATCAATGATACAGACAGGAGAAAAATACAAGTCTAGTTTTCTTCATCAAACTATTGTTATATGTTTCTGAAATTTTAACAGTCAGTGTTTGATCAGAGAAGCAGAATCACTATGGGTATTACAGAATATGAGATTTATTATAGAAATTATTCTCTAAGCAGTCATGGGAGCTACTTAGGCAATCTAGTGTAATGCTGTTGCCCCTGCATCTGATATTTTCTTGTCGTCAGCAGGGCTGGAGGATGGGAAGGAAATGTAATGTACAGAGTTGGAAACAAGGAAAAGCTGGAATCCATGAAGAAAACAAACAGGAACTCCCAAAGACAAACTGGTACCCACGCCTGTCTCTCACAATCTCCAATCATGGTGATAGAGATGGTACTCATGATAAGCTGGCTCTCTTTCCTCCACAACTGGTCATGCACCTGGCCCAGAATTCTAAGAAACTGATCCAACAGGAGGATCTCCAACAGGACCTGGGAAGCTGCTGAAACAAACACTGCCTCACACAAACAAGAGGAACCAGCAGACTCAGCAATGTGCGTGGGCTTCGACAATGCCTGGCTCTGTTTTGACCTACTGAGCATAAAGAGATGGCTGCTGCTTCACTTTCACTTTCCAAACCCTGAGTTAATTTCTCCTGTGGCCCACTAGGAAGCATACAGGAAGGGAATTCTGGAAAATATAGTTCCAACTTAGCTAAGTTGACATAACGCAAAGCCACCAGAGTCTATCCCTTGACAATTTAGCATTATACCATCTTAAACCATTCTTTTAATCATACCTAAAAGTTCCAAGTAAATACAATAGCCAAATTGTGTTTTTACTCAGTATGATGCAATTATGCCACATAACAACCAAAAACGTCTGACCCTCTCCCCTAAAAAAAAGATGTCAAGTCCCTTTATCCATCTTTGGACAATGCTTATTTTTCTTCTGAGTCACTCTTCCCTTTTGACATCTGTCATTTAAATAAAGAGATATGACGTTGGCAACTGTTAATACAGTCTATGTTAAATAGGGGGATGTGGTAGGGGAAGAGAATTGACTCGTGTTACCCATATATATTCACATAAAAATTAATAAATATTCATACCTATTGAAGATTCTGATTTTTGCAACTTATCATGTGGTTGAGCTGATATTTATCATTTTCTTTTTCGGTTACTCACTCTAAGTTCTCTTTTCCTTCAGTAAGCACTTCAGCTGATCACGGTTTCTTGCCAGGTGGAGTGACCCAAATCCTCATTTGGGACAGCAGTAGTACTGGGACATCAGTAGTACTGCCTGTGTTGGGTTGTAGCTTTTTTGTTGTTGTTGACTTTTACTACAGGACATAAGAGGAGAGACTTCAGAGGATCTTTATTCTAAACATTCTCCTCCCTAATTTAGGTATGTAAAGCATCCCAGTTTTTCTTTAAAAGTCAGGATCAATCAACCCAGCCAGCAGAGTAAACCTCTTCCTAGCCTGTTGATTGACTGGCTTGAGAAGCCCAGACTGGCCAGGTATTTAATATTTGTGTGAGTCTGGATCCAATTTTTGGTACCAAAATCTTATTGTAGTTACTAGTGTAGTTACTATTGCTGCCTGTAAAAGTGCACAACCTAGTGGTGTAAAATAACAACTATTTTATTTTGCTCACTATATGTGGGTCAGGAAGGTGGGAAGGGCCCACTCGGGAAATTCTTATTTGGTTGCAGTTAGCTGTTGGCAGGGGTGGCAGTGGGCTGCCCATGCTGTAAAAAATGGTTTGCTTATAGGGCTGGTAGGTGAGGCTGGAGTTCAGGTGGGCTATCAACTCCAAGTCTTGGTTGGTCATATTTTTTACATGGTGGCTGGCGTCCACCAGAGTGAATATCCTAATAGAACTAGGAAGAAGCTGCATGGTCGTTTACGACCTGGCTTCAGAAGTTCCACTGTCCTCTACTGGTCAAAGCAGTCACAAGCTTGACTTGTTTCGAGGAAAGGGTATACCGACCCTAACTTCTGATGGAAGAATGTTGAAGAACCTGGGACCATATTTTTAAAAACTATGATAATGGACTTTGATTCCTTTCACATTCTCTACACTCCTGTTCGTTTAGACTACCCACAATTTTCCAATTACCTTGTGTTTTCAAAAGTATGAGCAGTAGTACTTACATTGCTTTTTGCTCCAGTGACATCTTAAGCTTGTGTCTCTTCCTATCAAGATTCTGTTGTTTTTAGATTGTGCTTTAATTATTATTCATTTCTTTCTTTATTCATTCATTCACTCATTCAACAAATATTAAGGTACTTTAGATTTCAAAAAGCATATCCAAATGCCTTTTCCTAGAGGTGAATTTTTCCCTTTCTTGAGTCATCAAGTTATTCATTAAACTCAAATTGCCCTCTCTATCTACTGTCTTAAATTATAACAAGTCTGATTTATGTTATTCTCCCTCTACCCCAATTATATGTTTTTTTTTTTAATGCAGTGAATGTATCTTGTATTTCTACCCCTAAATTTACGACACTTTATTGGACAGACGTTATTAGTGGCAGAGATAGCTGGGTGACTGAATGGCTGTCTGGCTGGACAGGTGGACAAATAGACAGGTAGACTGACAGCTGGATGAACTAAGACAGGAATATAAATGACTTCATTTTCATTTATCTTAGTAGAAATTAAGATCTTCCTTTAATGCCTTAATTGTGCAGAAACAGATAAAGTTCAAAAGTGGCTTTACTTTTGCCGCTGTAGTATAGACAGAATGTCTTAGATAGAATGTCTAATAGAGAGAATGTCTTTATCAACAATATAGAAGTTACATGCTACAATGACCCCTTTCCTAAGACTCACACAAACTCTTTCAGGTGTATACCCAGATGGGACAGAGAGACTAGGCTATAAAATGAAATGAGAATTCTGAGAAAGTTCAACGTCTATTATGGAAAATAAATTGAGAAAAATTCTATAAGTTAAGCTGAGCTAGTTGACTGCAATACTGAGATAAAGTATTTTTTTCTTTCAAAATTTTATTGGCAAAATCAACATATTAAATGCATATTTTGTACCTGGTACTATGATAAATGCTCTCAAAATTAATGCATACCTATATTTGGACAGTATACATATGCATTTTTTGTGAATGTTGTTTATCTCAGAATCTGTTACCTGCATCTGTAAAATTCAGATAACGTAATAATAAATAATACATCTCTTGGAATTAATTGTGAATATCAGCTAGAATGAAGCAGCTCAGGTTAGATAAAAAACAAAACTTTATTCTGCAAAACCAAACTTTAAACTCAAAAGTAAACAAGTCAAAAAAACTTTGAACGAATATGTCCTATTAGTTCAAGTCAGTTTTATTAACAACAAATATCTATAAGCTCTAGCTAAATGACCAGCTTCTCAAAGACTATAGTTGTTTCACATTACTTTAGTATATATCACTTCAGATCCTCTAACATCCCTATATGATCATTGAAGGCATTCAATAAACACTTAGAACTAAGGTTGAATGAATGAATTCATACATAAATGAATGCAGAAATAAATACATCCATGTTTGGAAAGCATATTTCTCTGTGTAGGTAAGCTTGCTTTGTGAAATCTTTGGTATTACTCTTCTCAGCAATTCTTTCTTCAAAGATGAAATAAAATCTGTGGCATGAATGATTAGTGATCCCAAATGAGTCAAATTCAAATTAATAAAGACTTTATATTCATCACTACACTTGTGCATGTGACCAACCCTATTGTCTGGTTCAGAATTCTGCGAAAGAGCCATACCAGGTGTCTGTTGTTCTGGCTTGTCCCTAGAAGAGCTCCATACACATGGTGGTATTTAATTCCTCTTGACAATGATTATGACATGTGGTCAGAAAATGAAGTTAGGTGCCTTGGACACATACACCATGTTAATTCCCTACAGCGACACTTCTTAGACATGACCTAAAACCCCAACCTGGGGCTTCAGAAAGAAGTGAGAATTTGAGTGATTTAGTTGAACTTTAGAAAGACCTGGTGCTGTTTTAAACTATCACACCTAATTTAATGCAATTAAGCATGACTGACATTTTCTTTTCAGGAAGGAATTAGAAACAAGCTGGCAAGGAGAAAGAGTAACTTCCCCTGCCCCAAATAGACAGCTCTCCCAGGGTGAAGTTGAGCTCATTAGCAGGGCAAGATGTTGATAATAAAGGAAGAACACTCTACCGTCAGCTGCTGCCATTTAGTTTATTATCATAAGCGCGATGCTGTCCCTCAGCATAGAGCTACGGAAGATTGTTCTTTGGGGGGGAATTCTTTAACTGGATGAGATTTGTTGCAGTCATATTTCAAACTGACGCTCAAAATGCCAATCATTTACTTTCAGGTAATGAAATCGATCTATTGTATTTCTGTGCAGTACACGGAATAGCTTAAAGCTCAGTAAACATTTTCTTTTCACTTTTTTTCTGACATGGCCAAAATTAATTAGTGATTTATTGTCAGCACATTGCAAGGAAGCTTATCAAGTTAAAGTAGAGTCTTTCCATATCGGCCCCCTCTTACCCACTAAAGGAAATCTTGAAAAGTCTAGTTTTATAACATTGTAGTTATTATACCATACTTCTCTGCTGATTTTACTGAGTACATTTTATATGCTTCTGGATACGCTCATTTTGTATTATCATTACACTTTTAAAGGGAAAAGTTAATAATTATAGAAACTTCTCAAATTAGCTGTGTCTATTGGAACATCAAATATCTTAACAAAATTATTGCCAGATATTCAATCCCACAGTAAAAGCAATCCTGGCGTTTATTTTTATTGTTGCTTTTAAGAGTTCCTTCTTCCCACCCTTGCTCTTTTCGCTCCATCTTCCTTTCACAAGTCTCCCTGAGTGGGTCTATATGTATCACTGACAGGAGAGCTGGGGAGCACCTTGAAAGGGTTGCTATGGGAATGGATTGCTTCCCACTATTAATAAAGTTCCTACTTAATAGTCTGACTCTGGGAAATAGTATTGAGGTTTCAGACAAAATGATAGAAATCTAGCTGAACACAGAAAAATGAGGGTAATCATAAAAACTTTATCTTTTGGTTTTGTATACCTAATAAATATAAATTCTGGCTTTGTAAATACTTTGTAAACATTTGCTTCATTTATTGTAAGTAGTAAACCCTTATCTCTCTGAAGACAACTGATATCAAATAAATTATTTATATAAATATCCTAAACCAGGCACTTGGATTACTGAAGATGATTATTATTTGGACAAAGTGAACAAATCATTTATTGCAGTGAATTTTCATTAGAGAAGACTCAGTAAAACCAAGAGACAAGTTGCTGCTGAGGAAGTCTGGGTGACAGGATGCGCCATTCTATGGTAACTGCACTTTGTTAAGAAGTCTACAGAGCAATGTTGTAGTCTTGACTTCCTGATTATCAGAAAGATCTAAATAGTCAATATGGAAATCAATCCGTCACTGTCACAGACTGGGCACCCTGGGGAGCAAAGATGGAGATCAGTGGGATTAACATGCAGCAGTCTGTTGGAGAATACTCTCAGTATAAGTACATGTGAGGGAATGAAGGAAGCCAAATTGGCCAAATGGAGCAGTTGAACTTTGTCGCAATTGCAACAAAGACCCAGCCAACCATACTGGGAGATCTAGAGCTGGGATGGCCCTATAGACTTGTCCCAGTTTGGAGCAAGAAGACTAGACATTTATACCCCTGCATCAATCAGTCATTAGATGTGAAATGCACTCTTGATAGGGGCATGAACTTTCATAACCCAATAACTTTTGGGTCATAGTCCAATAATTTTTGGGTTATTCAGCTCTGTTCATCCAGAGAGGAACTCAGCTGAGAGAAGTTGGCCATCAACATTCCCAGCAGCTGGGAAATGAATGCCATAGTCCTGGAGGGGAGATCTGTGCAATGAATCATGACATTCACTACTCCAACAAAACAGAGTGCACATACCCTTGGCAGAGAAATCCCTCTTGGGAGAATCTATCATAAAAAAATAGAGGCAGTAACATGTAAAGAATTATGTGCAAAGATATTTATATTAATGTTTTATAATAAAAAATTTATGAAGAAAATCTTAATGTGCTTAAACAGCTGAATGGTCAAATGCATTACAGTGTATTCACACAATGAACAATTATAAGGCTAGTGAAGATAAATTAGTACATAATGTATACTACTCTGAAAAGATCTTCACAATATATTACATAGGAGGAAAACCGTTGTGGAAAATATGTTTGGTCTAAATTTATTTGCATCATCCTTTTTGTAAGGAGTAAGCATGATTTAAATTATGCATTATAGAAGTGGCTATATATGCTTGCATATTCATGGAAAATAACATGGAAGGATTCATACCAGGGAGTAAACATCAATTATTTACAGGGTTGTTTAGAGACTATTAATTGTTCCTTTGTATTGGTTTTCTTGTTATATCAGTATGCTTTAATTGAAAAAATGGAAATGGAAAAAAGGGATTTATTAAACTTGGGGATTCTATGTGCCTCAGCAGGTATGTATGCAGAATTTTAAAAGCTGACTGTACACATTAAAAGTCATTTTTCCCTAGTTGTTTTTTGTATCTCTCTTCAGGTTCCAGTGTTTTGATCAGCTGAACATCCTTTTCATGGAAAATATACATAGTCAAATAATACCACATAAAGATAACTATCTATATAACTATAATATTAGGGGAGATGGGCCTCTCAAAAGCCAAGCTACTCTTCCCTAATTCTAGTATAACTTTATTATTTTGCATATGAAGAAAATAAAGCCCAGGTAGGTTAAGTGACTTGTTCAGGGTCACAAGTTTGTTAGTGGTAAAGCAAGTTTAGATCCCAGGTAACTCTTCCTCCTGTTACATGATTTGTACTCTTCTGTATTCTCATGAACACCTTTTTATTTTCCCATTTAAACCTATCGTCTTTACCTCTTGTGATGGATTATGTTACTACTATGTATATCCAACTATTCACTCCCTCCTCTGTAACAGGATTACATAAACTCATGTGCTGTTGTTTGACCGGCAGCTCCTTAGAGAAGAAGAGAGTGATCCCATTGTCGTGACAATGTGACTTGCTTTGTCCAATGGAAGTGAATGTGTTTATACCACATCTGGGCAGAAACTTTAAGAACAATTTCAAAATTAAGCTCCAGCTCTTGTTCTTTGCTCTCTGCTTTGAGAATAACATGTCCCAAATAGGGTCTGCTCCTTCAACCTGGCCAAGTGATAAAAAGGCACAGAGAGCAGATCCACAACAGCAGAACTGCAGCAACGGACAGATAACATGGAATGAGAAATGGTTTGGTAAACCATAGACATTTAGGGGTTGGTTACCACAGGAGAGCTAATACACTGTACAGCTGTTGCTCCCGCCCACATTTTCTATCTCAATAAATGAATACCATCTACTCAGTCCACTTAAGCCAAAGTGGACTTTTAAATATGTAAATTATGTAGCATTAGTTCCTTGCCTAAAACCCTTCAATGGCTGCCCATTACACTTCAAAGGACTTCCAAAGTCTTTATGCTCGACAAGACCCTGTATGATTTGCCTTTATTTCCTAATACTCTTCTCCTTGCTGACCCTGATTCTTATCCCTCTTGTCTTCTTTCTATTCATAGAATATGCCAAATTTGTGCCCTCTGCCTGGATCCCTGGTAACATATCTGGTTAACCCCTTATTACTAGAATTCTGCTCAAATATCATCTCCAAAAAGAGAGTTTGTATGATCAACCTAAATAACGTTGCTTTCAGTTCATACTAGATACTTTCTATCACATTATGCTTATTTTCATATACTAAAATGTTTATATACCCAGATAACTTTTTGTTAATTCCTTTAAAGAACCTGCCATAATATCTTTTGTATAATACTTATTTGAGTATTGGTCTTACCTCTCAACTAGACCCAAAGAATGTTGGATAAGATTTGGGCTTTGAGGGAATAGGCAGAATTTAGATAGGCAAAGAAGATGAGAACAGAGGTGCACAGAGGGTAAATCATTTTACTCATTTTCGTGTTCTCTACAGCACCTACTGTTAGGTCTCACTCAAAGCACACGTTCAATATATGTTGGTTGAATTGAACTGAAACCTAAACTCAGGAAAAAAAGAGAGAGCAATAATTACATTTTCTTGGATTTTCACAGAAATGCTTAATTATTGCAGATATAGAATCTGGCAACTGCTATTAGGGCCTGACAAATATCTATATTAATACCTCTATAAATGGTATAGTAATTCATGCTAGAATTGACGGTTGCATTTCCCACCACTACTGCATTTCAGTGCAACAGGAAATTGTTCCTCAAATCTCATTGAAATGTATGTATGGAATGGAATTTTGTAATAGTGCTAAGTCCTGTTTTATTTTAGGTTACATTTTAGTCTGCAGGAACAAATAATGTATCTTAATGCATTAGATTATGATGATCATGCTTGTGAGTACAATGTTCTAAATACTACGTTGAAATGACAGATACACATACATTAGGAGGCAAAACATGTGGGCTGATAGATGGACCAACAGATGTGTTTATTTTGCCTTGCATGGGTGTTTAAAACTTATTTCAGCAAATACTCAACATTGAAGAAACTTCTCATGAAAGTGTGGATTTCTGGATTGTCTTGAAAAATAAACAAGGTCTGGTAACGCTGAACATTCACTCCTGCGTTAGAATAATTTGCCACTATAAAGTAGTGTTTTCCATTTTAGGTAAGGCATGTAATCTCCAAATGACTTCCTAAACTCTTATCTATCTCATTCCTGAGTTTGGGGCTCCAACAATACATATAAAATATACACTGTTACTTAATAATAATAAAATAAAAACAATTTGATAACTTTTAAAGATGTCGATACAATAAAAATACTTATTGGAGGTTTATGCGGAAATTACTGTGTTGTATAGTATTCAAAAATATAAATAAATGTTAAGGCTAAGATCCTGCTCTAGTTGGGGGGGTAGGGGTGCCTATAATCTACTGAACTAAAACTGATATGGTCACATAAAAATATGATTAACCACATAAAGGGGTCAAAGATGAAATTACTAATAAATGCTACTTCTAATCAGAGATATGAGAGTGCAGAGAGGCAACCCCAGGGCCTAGGAGGTTGGCCACCAGCAGAGGTGGGATGTGATCTTGATTTTGAAGGAATGAGTGGGATTCAGCTATGCAATGAATATATTAAAAGGGATACATAGTATTCAAGCATTTTAAAGAATAGAGGGTAGTTAGGTCAGATGACAGAATTAAAGATTTATATAAAATAATAGAGAAGATGTGGCTAGAGAAGTGTTATAAGACAAAATTCTGGAGGGGTCCTGAATGAGACTGGTGTCTATATTTTTGGACAATAAGTTGTTGATGATCCTATGTGAAAGGCCAAGAAATACAGCTGCCTGCAAGCTCATTCTTTAAAAATTAACTTCAAGCCTGTGCTACAGAACGTAGACTTGGGTATATTAATAGATCTGCCTGGAATCAATACCCAAAGTCAGCCAGAGGCTGTGTCTAAGGCTCTAAAGGACACACCATGGAAGGCATAATAAGAGCCCAGGCTCGTTACACTACAGTGAAATCTGCCAAATTGGTCTCAAACATATGCTTAATTGGTTTATGCTATAAGAAACAAATTAGAGATTAAAAAATAAGTTTAACTGTGAAAAACTTGATTCACAGAGCTATTTTGTTCTAAAATGTGTAATGATTATAACTCTGGATATAGAATGCTATCCATGGAGGTAACGTGGCTTGGTAATTGAGAGCTCTGTCTTAATACTCAAACAGACATTGCCTCCTGACTGTACCCTCCCACCTTCTAGCACTCTGACCTTAGTGTATCACACAGGCTCCCTGTACTTCAGATTCTTCTACTGTAAAATGGAGATAAAATTATTATTTACCTCATAAGATTATTGTCAGATCAAATGGGGGCAATACACATAAATTGCTTAGTGCTCTGCCTCTCACATAGCCAAGGTTATTATTTCTACTATCTATTGCAATAGTTCCCTACCACTCCGACCTTAATTCTCTTCCCTCTTTTGCTCATTTTGGGTACTGCCATAATGCATGCTTCTGATCTTAACTCTTTTGTTCAAAAAATTTAATAACTACCCCAATGCCTAAAAATAACATCCTCCATTCTTTACCCTGGACTTTCCATCTGAGACCTGGCTTTGCTGTGTAATTTTCTAGAACATCTTCACTGAACCAAATGTAACATATCTTACATTTTTCTCAATACGCTCTGGGTTCCCTATGGGAAAGCCAATAACTTCATAGAGATTCATCTGAAGAATCACTACCACGTGCAACCCAACTACAAGATTCATTCACCCCTTTTCCGTTTTTCTCCATTTTTTCATCATCATGTGGTCACTGAGCCAGCTGAGGATCTAGACTCTTGCCATTCTTAATTTTTTTCACATTGCGACAGCTTCCAAACCCTTGCCGTCTTTTTTTTTTTTTAACATCTTTATATAATGGCTATATATAATTGTATAATTGCTTTACAATGGTATGTTAGTTTCTGCTGTATAACAAAGTGAATCAGCTATACATACACATATATCCCCATATCTCCTCCCTCTTGCATCTCCCTCCCCCTCACCCTTCCTATCCCACCCCTCTAGGTGGACGCAAAGCACCAAGCTGATCTCCCTGTGCTAAGCGCCTGCTTCCCACTAGCTATCTATTTTACATTTGGTAGCGTGTATATGTCTATGCCACTTAAAGCTGGAGCTGCACATCCTATTCCATCTGCACCCTAGGACTCTAACCTCACTTAAACATCCCAAAGTCTGAGTGTTGCCCGCTTCCCCAATAAATTTCAACCCATTCAAAAAACATTCTTCATTATCATGGAATTTCCCCTTAACATTTCTTTTCCCTATACAGAAGCCTTAAAATTACCTAGATGGCATTTACAACAAAAATAATCCCACCTTATTGCTTATGGCATCACTTGTCTTGAGGTTTAATGGTTAGAGGAACTTTATCACTATTGTAACAACGTTTCCTTTTTTCTCTTGCCTAAGACTCAACAAACATTGAGGGTCTATACAATATTCCAGCTCTACTGTGGGTTGCAGGAGAAACAGAGGAAAGAGTCTCTATTCTCACACAGCCCACAGTTCCCTGTTCGGAGGCAACTCAGTTAAGTGCAATATTTTTCAAGCCTTTTTTTTTTATTATTACCCAGTTAGAATACTTTTTTACATTATGACCACACACACGCGCGCGCACACACACACACACACACACACACACACAATGGAAGAGCAAAGGTGGTCAGACAAACATGCAAAAAAGCAATCACAGTGCACTGTGACAATCGCTGTGGTCAAAATGTATGCACATTGTCTAGTTGTCTTACACACCTTGTTCTTTAGAATCTGGCAGAGCATCATCTGTAAATTCGGTGCTAAATAAATACGTACAGAAGTAATAAACTTGTTGGTAGAATTTTAAAATTAGCTCTTTATTACTAAGACATTTTAAATTTAATTATAAGCTAATTAAAATGTTTAATTGCTGAGACTTTTACATTTTGTTGAACATAGTAGGAAAGCCCTTCCAATGACAAAGATTAAATGAAATACTGATAGAAAATTTTTATATGTGAAATCACTATACCTATTAAAGGATTTACTTTAAGATATCTCTTGAATTATATTATACACTCCTTATAATATATTTCCTCACTTTGTGGATGTATATTTGCTCACTTTGTGGCATCTACGTTAATCTCACTTCCTTCCCCACCCATCAATCAATGACATAATACTATAAGAAAATAAGCATTTTTTTCAAATATTCTATTAATAAGAGTGAGATTTTTTTCTTATATGAAATAAGGTTTAAAAGCTGTCAGCTTCTAAATGTCCCAGCTTCTATAAAATGTCAGATTTTCAGTTTCCTCCTGGACAAAATACACAAATATTCTATTCCCAGATCTTCAAGGCACCAATAACTCTAAGTGGCTTTACATAACCTGCTGTTCCTTCACTTGGGCCATTTTTCCTGATATTTAGGGTGGCAGTTTTCAAATCCATAGCTATCTACAATTCTCATGTTCATAATTTGGATCTATTTATTGGTAGTCATAAAAATCTCTCTTTTTAGAGCATTACAACATCATTTAACGTCAAAAAAACTATACATCTCTTAAATCAAAGGGTCAAAAGTTGATGTTAGGGAATACCAAAATTTAAAAACATAACTTACACAGGAAAAATATACCTGTGGAATCATATTTTAGTTAAAAGTCAACTGAACACTTTCAATTATGAAGAAATTGTCTGCTTTCTGCTACTGTTACCTTCTATCTACTAACAAACACAAATATGTTTAATATCTCAAGTATTTTGGGGTGGATGAATTACAGGTGATGAATAAGTCAACTTTACAATCTAAATCTGTGCTATTTGTCAAGAGAAATCAGAGCAGTGTTTGCCAATAGAACAGTAAGAGAATTTGGTGTGGAACGATGTAAAAAGCAATTATTTCAATAATGTCACTCCTCAAAGTGAAAGTTTATCAAAGTTGGTAATAACATGGATTTTCAAATTATGATGTCTCTAGTTAGGTGCATTTATTCATTCAATAAACATGTCTAATAAGCATTTACTGAGTCCTAATGTCTAGTCCTAAGCTAGACAGCATGCTAGGTGACTGGGAACTAGAGTAAAATATCTCTGACAGCAGGAATTTACATGTAATGTGGAGGTAGCAAAAATTCAGGTAACATGTGGATCTACTACACTAAAGTTTCTCCAGCAGTAGTAAGCAAGATAATTTTAGGTCGCACACAGTTGAAAATTTGTTTTTTGCTCATTGTAAATATTTCAAAGCCACTTTGAAAAAAAAAAAAAAAAAGATACAATCATGGTGCTGATACACATTTTTCTACTTAAATTTATGTTAAAATGGATTTAATTTAATGAAGTGTATTTTATAAGTAATTGTGCTCATATAGTAAAAATTGTGAAGGATTTTATACTAATGACTCAAGTTTGTGAAACCTTGACTGGCAAGCATCAAATGTTGCTCTCAACCCTCAGATTTTCTAAGCCAAAGATTGAACTTTCAGAGACTTAAATACAATAGGAAAAAAATGTATTACTGTGCAAATGATTACTATATTCAGTAACAGTCCCTTGTTTTTTGTGTTCAAATGAGGTGTTGCCTTTTCTCAATTTCAGCTAGCTGAATAAAATTTTAGCAGGGGAAGGAGGGAGACTCTGAAGAAATAGAGACCTCCCAAAGAAATTACCCTTGTGAAACAGATCTACACTCAAACTAAACTATGACTTGGAAAGGTAGAGCTGGATAGCTCCATTATTTGGGCATTTGGGGAGGGAGCATGACCTGAGCCTGGGGAGCTGAAATACTAAGAAGTGAGAACTTAGCAATGAGCCAAGGAGGCAGTAAGAGTAGCAGACTAGCTACTGTAAAGCAAACTTTTCTACCCAACCTAGTATCCAGAGGGATCATCATGCATATTACAGCAAGTACATTTGATGAGCAACAGTGATGTTAGACATCAAGATAGTGCACAAGTTATGCCCAATACAACCTGATTCAACATCTTAAGATGATAAGAAGGCAAAACCCAGAATTTTCAAGCCCGTTAATTATACAACTAAAATTGCAGAACTAAGCAACCTCGGTTATTATGAAATGAGAGCAAAAGAAAAATTACTTTGCATCGACTGTTTAAAAAAATCTTCAGAGACACAGTGTAATCCATTTCAAGTAATGTGGGCTTGCTCTTTTTCACAAATTGCAGTTAAGTTAGCTTACCTTCATTCTGACAGTTTGCAATGCGTTTATTCCTGTTAAATTTTATCTTGTGGGATTTAGCTTACAATGACAATTGCCAAGATTCCTTTGAACCAGATTTGTCATACAACATAGTTTCTGTCATTTATGACATTTTTTTGGTGTGTTAGTTTAAATAAGACTTCTAATAAACTTTTAAAGCCACAATGACATTATTATACCTCCGAAATTAACAATATTTTGTTAATATCATCTAATACTTATTTCATGATAAAATTTCTATATATAGTTGATCTGTTCAAGTCAGCATCCAAACAAGATTTGCACAATTGCATATGGTTTATACATCTTAAAAGTCTTTTTAAATTTATAATAGCTCTTCCCTTTCTTTTTCATATTAGTCACTTGTTGAAATTACTTGTTGAAAAAAACTGTCTTATAATATTTTCCACATTCTTGCTTTAGCATTTGGCTGTTATCTATATTGTTTCTCTATCTTTCCTATTTCCTATAAACCCAATTAGAGCTAGAGATGTAATCAGACACAGGGTTAATTACTGGTGCGGCTACTCCTTAGGAGGTACCATGTATGCCTTAATGCATCTTACCAGGAGGAATATATTTGTCCAGCTAGGTAAGACTGAATAGCTGGTTCAGGTGTTTAAACCTGATTCATCAATTAGCTTCTCCATCAATCTTTCTCCTAATGTTTGAGCATTCCTTGGTGATCATTTCCTAAATCCACTATTTTATTGTGTTTCTAAATGATAATTTTTTCTATTCAACCATTCCGTCTGCATAAATTACCTGAAACTGTCTTATAAAAATTGTTCTCAAGGGCTTCCCTGGTGGCGCAGTGGTTGAGAATCTGCCTGCCGACACAGGGCACACGGGTTCGAGCCCTGGTCTGGGAGGATCCCACATGCCGCTGAGCAACTAGGCCCGTGAGCCACAACTACTGAGCCTGCGCGTCTGGAGCCTGTGCTCCGCAACAAGAGAGGCCGCGATAGTGAGAGGCCCGCGCACCGTGATGAAGAATGGCCCCTGCTTGCTGCAACTGGAGAAAGCCCTCGCACAGAAACGAAGACCCAACACAGCCATAAAAAATAAATAAATAATAATTTTAAAAAAATTGTTCTCAAATGTTTGGTTACTCTGAAATATATTTGTACAAGAGAAGCAGAAAAAGTGCTAGGTTGTTTTTTATTTATTTTCAAAATAATGAGTAGGTGCGACCAAGTAACCTCCCAATATGATGGTATTTAAAAAGGTTATTATTAACAAAAATATATATATAGGTATTTTGATACTTTATTGTCTTTTGGGGGGGCAGGGTGTCATGCTCAAATTGTCCCATCTTTGGTCATTGGAAACCACTTGAACTTGGTTCTTCTCTTGTTTTTTCTACCTTATCTATTTTTTTTTAACATCTTTATTGGAGTATAATTGCTTTACAATGGTGTGTTAGTTTCTGCTTTATAACAAAGTGAATCAGCTATACATATACATATATCCCCATAGCTCCTCCCTCTTGCGTCTCCCTCCCACCCTCCCTATCCCAGCCCTCCAGGTGGTCACAAAGCACTGAGCTGATCTCCCTGTGCTATGTGGCTGCTTCCCACTAGCTATCTATTTTACATTTGGTAGTATATATAAGTCCATGCCACCTTCTCACTTTGTCCCAGCTTACCCTTCCCCCTCCCCATGTCTTCAAGTCCATTCTCTACATCTGTGTCTTTATGTCTTTATTCCTGTCCTGCCTCTAGGTTCTTCATAACCACTTTTTTTTTTTTTTTTTTAGATTCCATATATATGTGTTAGCCTACGGTATTTGTTTTTCTCTTTCTGACTTACTTCACTCTGTATGACAGACTCTAGGTCCATCCACCTCACTACAAATAACTCAATTTCATTACTTTTTATGGCCGAGTAATATTCCGTCGTATATATGTGCCACATCTTCTTTATCCATTCATCTGTTGATGGACACTTAGGTTGCTTCCATGTGCTTGCTATTGTAAATAGTGCTGCAATGAACATTTCCACTTTATCTTAATCTCACACAATATGCCATTATATTCATAAATATTTCAGTAAGTATTTCTTAAAAATAAGGACTCTTTTTCAAACATAAGCACAATATTTAGAACAAATAATTTCACAATAATTCCTCACAATGTAATGTTCTTCCCAGGGAAGTCCACATCTGATGACAAAATGAGAAAGGTTTATAAAGGTCCAGCCATTTTGACTCAGTGTGGGAGTCTCTAAAGGGCAGTTCTGTCTTCAAAGCTCCCCAGTGGGTTAATGGAGACTTTGTTGAGCCTGAGTAAGTTAATTTTTTCCTCTATCCGGTCATGCTCCTCCTTCCTGCCCTTCACATGTGTTGGTCCTTAATAAACATATTTCACCCCAACTGTTATTTCAGTATCTGTTCCCAGGGAAGCCAAACTATAGCACAAATACTCCAGGAATTTGAACCTCAAATTTGATCCAATTGCAAGAATAATCTCTCAAAATTATGTTCTACCTACGATATGTATTTCTGGCCTATAAGTTCATATATATGTAAAATTTAGACTATCTTATTTTTATTATCAATAGCTACACCCAAGATTTTTTTTAAAAGAAAATGAAATGAACATTTTTATTCTTTCTATGAATTTTCTATTGCCTAATCATGAATTCTTTGATAACATAGTATTAATCTGAATATAGCTTTTTCCTATTTTAGAATATCAGAATTTCAGCTTCAGATGGTAAAGAAACTAGAAGGGATTTCTAAATGCATATAGGACTAATTACATTTAGAAGAACTGGTGCCATTTTGCATTTTATTTTTCAACTAATGGCAAGAGTGCAGAGGAACATATATTAATCATAGTCACTGGTTTTTTGCCTATCAATTTACGTCTGTTTTATATATTATCAAGTTCAAGTTCATTGTAAAATACTTTTACAAGTTTTGATAATGGGTTCAGATATTTGAATGTACAAATTTATTACACAATATATTTGCTTAAACTCTTAAGATATCACCAAAATGAAAAATTTAGCAAGTCGAACTTTATACATGACCTATGTGACACATACAACAAAACTGTCATCTATTATAGACTAGTGTAGACTAGACTAAAAAGAGGTAGAAAAGGATTTTGAAATGATGACTACGGCTGCTTCTGTCTTTGGTTATGACAGTCATTGTTTTTTTTTCACAGTCTGTAACCCTATCAGCTAGATAATACTGGAAAGCTTACAGGTCATTTACTCAGGAAGACACCCACTAGTACTGAAAAAGTTATGCAAAAATTATGTTGATGTTGGTAACCAGAAGCAAATATAACAATAAGAGATATACAGATACTATATCTTCTCCCTTGATAAAAACTGTAAGACCACCACCTAATACATTTTAAGTAATGGATGCTATCAACCCCCATTTCTCAACCCATTATCTCAACAAGTTTGATAACAGGAAATATGAATGTGCACCACACCCAAGTTTTAATCTTATAATTCTTAAACTTGAATGGAATAGCACTTTGTTTAAAATAGTTTAAACACAGCTCCTCAGTTAAGAAACTTTGTAATACTTATCCAGTATCACATAAACTTTGTAATACTTAGCCAGAGTTCTAAGTTATTTCATTTTGTAGATTTTTTTCTCTCAGTTGCGGAACATTTTTCTTTATTATTGGAGTAAATAATAATTTTATTGGAAATGCAGAGGCCAAAATCTTAACATTATAATCGTCTAGTGAATAATATTTTTGAGAGGTCATTAAAATTTTCTTAAAATTATTTATATATGGTTTTAAGCTGTAAGAAAATATTCTGTTATTATTCAGTCAGTCAGCCAACAACTATCTGAAAGTTCACTGTATGCAGTGAGGTAGAGGAAGAACAGATATGGAATCAGAATTCCTGGGTCAAATTTTATCTTCACCTTTCACTATGATATCCAAAATAGTCTCAATCTACTCCATATTTGGCATTATTAACCACAAAATAGAAATAATGATAATATTTTTCCTGCATACCCCACAAGGCAGGGGTCAAGTGAGATCATGCAAATGTGAACCCATTTTGTAAAGTGTAAAGCACTCTCCACAAATTTAAGATTTTAGTAGCACCTTGTGTGAAACACTAGATGGATGTTGGTTGCCTAGATACCTAGTGTAACAACAGGCCTCCCTGCTGCTCTGTAACCTCTTTTCACTACCTCATTTGTTGGGTGGGAAATAAAAAAGTGCACAGGAGAAAGGAATGTAAAATTAAGAGCCTGTGAAAGTCTTGCCAGGAACATTTGGAAATAAGTGCATTATTGGGAAACAAGGTTTCCCCCCACCCCCTATAAAGATGCTTTTCCTTATCTACTTGTCCCTGAAATTTTCTGGAGGCATTTTTTTTCAAGATATGCTTTCTCTAATACAAGATTATCTTAATTTACAAAACACATAAATTTTTTAAAATTTTATTTATTTATTTTTGGCTGTGTTGGGCCTTCGTTGCTGCATGTGGGCTTTCTGTAGTTGCTGCGAGCGGGGGCAACTCATCGTCGCGGTGCGCGGGCTTCTCATTGCGGTGGCTTCTCTTGTTGTGGAGCACGGGCTCTAGGTGCGCGGGCTTCAGTAGTTGTGGCGCACGGGCTTAGTTGCTCCGCGGCATGTGGGATTTTCCTGGACCAGAGCTCGAACCCGTGACCCCTGTGTTGGCAGCCGGATTCTTAACAACTGCACCACCAGGGAAGTCCCCAAAACCCATAAATTTTGATGAGTGAAAACCAGCTTTGTATGTACATATGAAGATAGATTTAATCAGTCAAAGAAAAGTAGGTACTTGCATGATTAAAAATTTTTTCCAAGCCAAAAGAAGCATAATATCCTGCTTTAAACAATTTTGCCTCAGAATTTTGTCAGGACTGGAAAAAACTTGCAGTGCTATTAAAGAAAAAGCTTTTTAAAACCGATGAAAAATAGTTAAATGTATACTGGGAAAGAAAACCCTATCAACTATACTCCAAAATGTTATTCCTGCAGTACTATGAAATTAGGCTACTGAAAAAGAAAAAAATTCTGTTTGGGAAAGGCATATTACATTTAAAATATCATTAAATTTTAATGTGTAAAATTAAGTATATAACTCGAGCTTTGAGCAAAGCCACATCAGGCCCCTTGCTCAGCAGAGAGCATTATACCATGAAGCACACATTTTTCTTCATATTCTTATAGGATATAATCGGAAGTAACCTTGCCTCTAACTCTTTACAGTTAATTTTTATGAATGTTTTTAATTAGGGAAAATGTTTCACAAGAGTAAGGAGCTGGGAACCTGCCACATGCAGACAGAGTTTCCTCTGACATGAATTTTAAAAGAAGCACACTGACAAATGTTTCATAGCAGTGTTGAAATAGTAAAAATCGGAATGTAAGCACAGCAAAGGGACATATAGAATATCATGGCCACAGATTTTGCCCCATGGACACATTTGTTCATGAAGCAAAGTGGACAGAAAGACTATTAAAAGCCCAAGAAGTGAATCTTAATAGTGACAAATTGGTACTATCATTGGCTTGGTCCCAATCTGAATGTAGAATTTTTATACACTTTATCTGATCTTGAAAATGCACTTATACATCATGTTGGATTCTAAAGTAGGAGAACTGTACAGGACCAGAAAGACTGAGAGTATAGCCAGTGAGTCAAGAAGTAGGTTCAGGTTTGGAGATGGGAGTGGAAGAAGGGAAGTCAGGTAGTTTTACACCTCATAGCTAGAGTGGAGACCAAGACAAATAAACCATTATATACAATGTCCCTGGATCCTAGGTATCAACAAACACAGGAAACAAACAAACAAACCCAAAATTCTGGACATCCTCCTACTAGTACTACCCACAGTTCCAGTTTCCTCCCCACTTACCTCAGTCTGAGAGATAACTGAACTGATCTTATAATTATCCAGCCCTTAAGCTTCAGAGATGAGGAAAGGATTTTAATAAAATCAAACTGAACAGTGAAAGGGCCAAAGAAGAATGCATTCTCATTGTTCAGGAGGGGAAAAAGTTAAGGAACTGTCATTCAGAATATGTTTATTTCCTGTATTTTGCATATATTAGATAGGAGGCTCTCTGCATTAACAAAATATTCGTACTAATTATATATGAAAATGAAATATATCTTATATATATTTTCTTATATCCAGCAGCTTACTGAAGTTTTTCATTGATTTTAATAATTTTTGTTGGTACTTTAGTTTTCTACTTAAACAATCATATCATATACAAATAATGACAGTGTCTCTCCTTCATTTGCAACCCTCATAGTTTCTATTTCTTTTATGGTCTTACCTTACTGGCCAAGATCTCCTCAAAAACGTTGAAAAGAAATGTTGACAATAGATGTTCTTGCCTTCTTCCTGATATTGAAGAGAACAGTACAGAAAACTATTAAGAATAATTGTTCTAGGTTTTTGTTAGATATTTTTATGAAGTTTAAAAATATTCTCTTCTATTGCCAGTTTACCAGATCTTTTATAGTAAGCGTCTATTGAATTTTATCAAACATTTTTTTGTGTCTATTGAGATGATACGCTAATACAATGAATTATATTCAATGATTTTGTAATATCAAACTACCATTCCAGTGTTAGGATAAACCAAAACTGATTGTGATGTATTTATCTTTTGATATACTCTGGACACAGTTTGCTAATATTTTTAAATGTTTTCATCTATATTCCTGAGTGAGATTAGACTAAAATTTCCACCCACTTTTATTTTTTCTAACCATTGCTAGGTGGTGTTAATATCTTACAGTAGTTTTTAGAATTTTACTCTTCTATAATATGGAAATTTTCTATAAGATTGGAATTACTTGTTCTTTGAAAATTTGATAGAATATGGATCTGGTGGTTTCTTTGGGCTAAGATTTTGAAAATAAATTCAATGTATTTAATTTTTAATAAAACTATATAGACATGCTTTTTCACCAAGAGTCACCTCTGTTAAATTATATTTTTTTCAGAATTTTTCCAGTTATTCTGTTTTAACATTTACTGCTATATAGCTATTTATGTTCTTCTATTGACTCTTTAATTTCTGCTCTATTTATAGATATGACCCCTTTAAAAAATAAAAACCCTAATGAATTGCTTAGTTTTGCCTTTTCCATCTTTTCCCAAATTAGTCTTACTAGAGATTTGTTTATTTTACCAGTCTTTACAGAGAATTTTTTTTCTTTGTGGATCTACTTGATCATATGTTTATTTTCTATTTTATTATTTCTGCTGTTAAATTTTGCATATCTTTACTTCTAATTTCTTTGTGTTTATATTTCTTTACATTGTTCCAACTTCTTTTTTTGTCCTTTTTTTCTTTTTTTTTTAACATCTTTATTTGTTCTAACTTCTTTATTTGAATTTTTTAACATAAAGTTTAACATTTGGGAATTTAGGACTGCTTCACCCCACAAGTTACAATAGGTAGTATTTAAATTACTAGTAAATTCTAATAATTTCTAAAATTTCTGTTATTAAATTTCTTGGCCTCAATTACTGAGATCCATTTCTTAACAAATGTGAGGGTTTTTATATATTTTTTATCAAGTTCTAATACAAATGCATTTGATTGGAGAACTGGTGTGATAATATATTTGAATTTTGTGAAAATCTCTTTACTACCTAGTTCTTTAGCAATTTTTGTAAAGGTTTCAGTTATGCAGTAAAATCATGTGTCTTAATTGTAGGTTCAATTAAGGCAAACTTGTTATTGTTTTGCTCAATAATTACTGAATATTTGTCCTTTCAATAATTAACAAAATGCTGTAGAAATCTCCTGCTATATGGTGTATTTGTCTTTTCCTCCCTGTAGTCTTGTAAAATTCTGCTGTATATGTTTTTGAAGATATATTATTAGGTACATACAATTTTAGAATTGCTGTATCTTACAGGAGAATTAAACCTTTCATCATTTTGTAGTGAAGTGACTTTTGTTCTTTAGAAATGACTTCGTTGTTGGCATTTATTTTATCTGATTAAAATTGGTACTTGTTATTTGGGTAGTATGTTCCTGCTACATATATTTTCATTCTTTTATTTAAATCTTTCCACATTCCTGTATATTAAATGTCTCTTGTAAACAACATATAGAATTGGAGTAAAAATGTGTTCTATCACAATTAACATATATACACAAAAATACACAAAATAAGGTCACCTCAACTTAATAAGAAGAAACTTGAAAAACATCAAAAATTTATTAAAAATTATCAAAAGGCAACAAGCCCAGCAATAAATCAGCTAGAATAGCCAAGAAAATATGGGAAAATAATAACAATAAATGAGGGCTTGAAAATCCAGACTTTTAAAATCCAGACTTTAATCCATGGCAGTATGAAGATAAAATAATTTAAATAGCTTAGTATTCCCATCAGAATAACCAACCTAATCAATTGAAGAAAACAGAAACTCTATCCCCAAACACCTAAATAAGTATAAGAATTTGATGTACGATTGAAGTGAAATGTTAAGTCCTTCAGAAATGTTATTAAATAGAATAATTGTGATATAAATTTAATAACTAGAATATTATAAATGATAGAATATACTAACAGGAATAACTGTTTAATGAATTGAAAAGAAATACACAGTTTGATTTGTACTTTTTCTCATGCTATATTCCCAAGTAGATTTTGTATTTGTTAGAGTGTCTAAGTAATCATTAAGAAAATGATATAACTAGAAGAAAAGGTGTGTATTTTCTAAGCATGACAACAGAAGCAAGCAATAATAAAGGAGACCCATATAAATTATCAGGGCTGCTCTGAGAGCTATACCCATAAGTATAATCTTTTAACATGCAATGTCCCCAATCACAGGTAAATACAGAGCAAGCACTAACATTGCATTTAACTAACAAAAATTGTTAACTCTTCCTTCCTAATTTGGGCAGTTCCAAATGGGGTGGAGAGAATGAGTGAGAATTAGGAAGCAATACTCAGAGATGATATGGTCAAGGTTAACATGATAGTAATATTTTTTTAATAAATCATGAAAATCTAGATTATTACCCATGTAAAGTTGTATGCTCTTTTATTTTCTATCTGTGTGTCAGTTTGGATAAGTTTGAATAAAACTACTCATTTAACAAATATTTATAAAGAACTTACCAACTGTGAGACACTATCAGACATAAGATATAGTATGAACAAGAGAGTTCTAGTTCTTATGATATTTACATTAGAGTAGATCCTTACTTTCCCAAACTGTACAATAACTCAGAGCATTAAGGTAAGATTTAAAGTAGATAATATTTGAAGTGCTTATCATTATTAAGTTTGTAAGGAATGATTACTTGAATACAAGTTTAGATACAAGAAAAGATTATTTGAGAAAGAACATCTGAAGCACTGCCCTCTCACACTCTTCACTTTTCTTCCTGTACTAGAAATACACAAAGGGTTACCATTTAGACGCACCAAAGAGAATTCCTACAGTCTTTTGTCTTCTGCCATGATGATAAGAGCTGGAAAGAAATAATGCTATTTTACTCTCTCTACCTATTATGATTTTTCAAGATTAATATGAAAGCTGCCACTTTTTAAGCTAACATCATTCTCCACTACTTGGCAACATGTGCCCTCCACTGCAGCAAAGACCACCTTGCATCTGACAAACTTCTCACATTCCCCACAATGCCTTTGATTCTGGTCTCCTCATTGAGTTATACTGACTTTTTATTTCCAAATATAGTCAATACTTAAGCTCAGTTGTAAGCAAGTCCACAATGAACACTTTCTCAAAAACATGGTGGAACACTACTCTTTCTTGGATGTTTCCCATACCACCTCCTATCCCTGAAATTTAGAGTGGTCCATGAGCTAAAGATGTGATAACCCTACTCTGGCCACCAGGTCTCCACTGGAAGGAGACAAGAAGGAATACTGGTGCTCTTTGAGCTTTGCTAAGGACTGCCTTTCTCCAGCTTCCTCATCTTTGAGAGCTAAAGACAAGAGGAAGCCACAGAGCTTTCGATGTCACATTTAAGACCAGTTTACTTCTCTCAAACACCATTACTAGGTGAAGTCAGGCCTCCAGAACCCAGCGTAATTTGAAACTGCCTCACCGACCCTCCTATCAGCTCTCAAGTCTCTCCAACAGCGCCTGCCTTGAGATCATCAGGACAAATCCCATTGTGCTCTTTATCCCTGAATGTATCATCACTACCAGAAGCTGAGAATTCCCAGACCATCCCTCATCCTCAGAACTCTAACCCTCAGATTGCCTTGTACACCAACTCTGGCTCCATTTTCCAAACCTGTCCATCTCCTGAAACACTTTCACAGCTGTACTCTCTGAACTGGTGGCCAGTCATCAGCAGACTCTCTCACATCCTCAAACCCCTCTTTGAACTCTTCCTTCCATTCCTTGTTTTAACCAAAATCAGTTTAAGCCTATAATCCTCACAAGTAGGCAAAGTTTACCCTCACACCTCTCCTATCTCCAGTGTTTGAGATGGAGTGGATTATTCCTCATTGCCACTTTCAGAGCATTCTTCCTCAGCCCTATACTCTCCTAGCTTTGAATCTCCTGCCAGAGCTGTCATGGTAAATTCCTCTCACTCCTTGATAATTTTATCCCCTTGTACATTGCTGTCACTCTTTCCAACAACACCCCTGTTTTATTCTTGGTGGTTCCAAGTTCATGTATGTGGTCATTCAAATTCTTGGCCATCCAGTTCCTTGAATTTTTCTCTTCCAAAAATTGAGCTCTTCACAATCATATTCTTAGAAATCTTGGCATTATCAATTACTTTATTCCCTCCAAAATTGTAATTTCTTGCATCTTAATTCTTCCACCTATCAACTCCTTGCCTTCTAGCTACCTCAGTTTTGTTGTTCAATTCCAGTAAGTATTTAATTAAACCAAGATATAGACCTATTGATCCTAAGCTCCTTTTCATTGGCCTTAGTAGCCTTCATGTCCTTCCTTTTCACCCATTAAAAACCATGTACCATAATTACAATCACCCTCTTCTATTTATTGCTGCCTTCAGCATTCCTCTCTTCACAATAGTACCTGGCAAAAACACAATTCTGATTAAATCTAATTCTCTAAATACTCTTCATCTAGACACATGCAATTAAATATGACTGGAGAAAAACACATAGATGTGTTCTCTAGTTTACATTCATTTCATGACCAAAACCTCAAGTGACTCTTAATGTTGCTCAACAATCCTGCTTCATTGTACCAGTACATTTACTCTCCCATTCCCTTTAAGGAAAAATGCACTTTTTGCATTTTCTTCAAATCACTGGGATTTCTGCCAGTCTTTACCCTTAGGCAATTACATTTATTTCTATGCCACTGAGAAAGCAGAGGCATCAGAAGAGAACTTCTACCATTCCCATCACTATACTTATCATACCTATACACCTAACTATCATTGTGGCCACATAAATTAGGTTTAAGGTTAGGATTAGGGTTATGAAAGCTACTCTTCCTTTGCTCTTAGTATGGAAGAACTGCTCATAACCAACCCTCCGCTTGTGTACTAGATTTCATCCTCTCTTACGTATGCAAAGACCTATTATTCCAGCAATTCTTCTTTCTTGTCCCTACTTCATCAGTTGTTCATCCTCTAGCGATTATTCCCATCGACAAAAATATTATAATCTCAACTCTCATCCAGGTACCGCCTCATTTATCTGTTCCCCTTGTCATCAAAGCTCCTCAAACATTTATATTTAATGTTTCAAATTTCTCACTCCTTATTCTCTTTCAAACTTACTAACAAAAAATTATGTGTTCTTACCAATTCACTGAAATATCTATTTTTAAGGTAACCAATAAACTTAATAGTGTTAAATTCGATGATCAGTCTTCATCTTATGTACTTATCAGCAAACATTGGACATAATCAATTACTTTATCTTTCCCAAAATACTTTCTCCCCTTGGGTGCCACACTCTCTTGATTTTCATCCTACCTCAGTGAGCTCTTCTCTCAGTCTGCATATTATGGTAGATTCTCCCAAGATATCAGTCTATAGACCTCTTCTCTTTCTACACTCAAGCCCTTGATAATATCATGTTGTCTTATGTTTTTCCAAGCTATTTTTAAGCTGATGGCTTTCAGAGTTATTTTTCCAGCCTGGATCTCTCTCTGCACTCAAGGCTTGTATGTACAAATATTTATTCAATATGCTTCCTTGGATGGCTAGTAGGTGTTGTAAACTAAACATGTCCAAAAATCCAGTTTCTGATTTTTCCACCCACCACAAATCTGATCCTCATACCACTATCCCAAACACAACAAATTGAAACATTATCTTTCTTTTGACCATATGAAAAACTTTGAAGTTTATTTTTTATTTCATTGTTTCTCTCCTACTTCACAGTCAATCTATCAGAATTGATGCACATTCTAACTTTAAAATATAATCTAACCACTTTTCACCATTGTTACTGCTACCTTCAATGCCCAGGCAACCATTTTCTCCAGTCTGGTTATTACAGTAACTCCTTATGTGTTTCCTTGCTTTGCCTTCCCTCTCACCCTCCCAATGCCCATTCTCAATGGACATCCAGAATGACTGTATTACATATAAGTCAGATGATCTCAGTTATCTGCTTAAATCCCTCCAATAACTTCCCATCATAGAGATCAAGCCAACGTCTTTACAATGATCTACAAGAACCCAGATGATCTGCCCATCAGTACTCCTCACATTTCCTCCCCCTTCCCCACACTGCTCTGACCCAAGTTTACTCCATTCCAGTCACCTCAGATGTCTCCGAGCCTTTTCCCTCCTTCTACCTGGAATGACCCTGCCAAGGTATCTAAAAGACTTGTTCCTTTAGCTTCTTCAAGGAATCAGTGAGGCCTTCCTGGCCACCTACATAAAATGGCACCCTTCTTTCATGCCCCCCAATACTCCCTAGCCTTCTTAATTTGCTTTAGTTTCCTTCATAACATTCACCAATATCTGATCATTTATTTACATGTTTATTATGTGTTTTCTCACTTCAACCCTCTTTAAAACCATAGCTTCATGATGGCAGGAATTTATGGCTCTGTCCTCTATGCATAACACTTAGTAGGCACTCTATAAAAGTTTATTGAATGAGTGAATGAATGAACATAGTATGTGCTCAAATATTAATGTACAATGTGATCAATCCTGTTCTCCTGTAAGCATTTATAACACATAAAGTCTGTATCATGTCAGTAGCATCTAATTATAAAGTTATTTTTATCAATAGCTACTACTAAGAACTCATGTATAGAGACCATATTTTAGACTTCTCTTACATTCTCCACAGTACTTTTAATTACTGCTCAATTACTGATAGCTGCTCATAAAATCTTGTGTATAGATTAAAATACTCACTGATAGCATGGATCTAAATGCTCCAAGAAAATGCGACAAATTTCATTTCCTTCTCCCCCTCCTGCTATTTTTTTTTTTAAACAAAGTCATTTCCCTCTTCCCCCTCCTGCTATTTTTTTAAACAAAGTCAGCTAAGAAGTAATCTCATTAGGAAATCTTAAATTCTCAGTTCTTCTGTGTTTTATCCTATAATCCAGAGAGGAGCTTATCAGTGATGAGATGTGGAAGAAGAATAACTGAAGCAAAAGGAGAAAAAAGGCAGAAGGGAAACCAGAATTGGAATTCCTACTGCATGAGCAGATCTTTTGGATTTACCCTGAGGTACTGTTGGTTAATTAAACATCACGTGATAGATTGCAATATCTTGAGCTTCCTTCCAGTTAGAATACTCATTCAATTGGGACGAGGCAATGCGGACTTCAAAGGAAATTAACACATCATATAAATATCTTTATACATAAGATTTAAGCATTTTAGAAATTCGGTAATTTGGTATATGACAAGCTTGAATAACCACAAACAATGTTATAATCAAGTAAAAAGGATCCTAAGAGTTTATTTTCTTTACTTCAATGTAAACAGAAATTTCACCCCTTTCCTCACCTATTCTTGAATTTAATGCACCCCATGTTATCTTACATGTGACCCAGTAGTTCACCACTGTATTACACCATCTCCTTGACAGAGATATAGACCACTTCTTCACAGGACCATTTTACTTAAAGATACATATCAAGTCACCTTTCAACCTTCTCTTCTCCAGGCTAAACTATCTCAACTGCTCTATCTTTCCTTCACAGATTTTGCTTTCTTACTGTAATAATTTCCTTAAGTTCTAATTTTTTTTCTTTCTTAAATCTCTAGATAGTTAGGAACAAATAACTGGACACATTATTTCAGAGGGTTTAAATGATGCACAATGAGAAGCAGTAAGAGCCCTGACCTAAGGGATGAAAGGCCTGGATTGTAGTACAATTTCAGTCATTCACTAGAGTTGCCTTAGGCAAAGCACTTACCACCCTGAGCCCTAATTGCTCCAAGTTTTAAAAACCAGGGAAATATCCCATTTTATCTAATAGGGACTTTGGGGTAGGAAAATGCTTCCTGAAATATAAAGCATTTTGTAACAATATACCGTTATATTTCCAGCTAAACATAGTTTGCTACTCTCCTAAAAACAGAAAATTAGTACTCTCAGATATTAGTGTGTAAAAAGTCCTCCTGTGGCTTTTACTTAATTGGCAAAATTTCCCTTTAGACTATCATATAAAATATGACTCTTTGAACCTATTTACCAAGACATATTTAATTTTTTTAAATGTGTATTGTGCTGTTCATGTCTTTGTTAAAGGCAACAATAGGGAGGAGAGAGGAATATAAAAAGATAACTAGGTAACTGCTTGTCTTGGTTTAAACTCTTTTCCCATTCAAGATGTGACTATGTTTTGATTGTGTGGAGTTAAACATAAATGGGTATGTATTCAGCGGGGTGCAGGGGAATTAGAAAAAAATCTTCTTATGTAATGGGTGTTTTGTGGTTGATTTCCTTCCCAGCACGCTAAAAATGTAATCACCAAATGTGATATACAAACGCACAGTCTGGGATTTCCTCTTTACAGTCCTCCCATCATACACGCACACGCGTACACACACACACACACACACACACACACGCACCCCTCTCATGGTTACACATTTAGTTTCTATTTAATATGTTATTCAAATGAAGCATTTCTCTTGTTTCTTTTTCTCCCTGTCTCAAGTCATCTGATATTTAAAAACTCATTTTCTAAAACGTGTACGAGAATATGATACTAGAAACAAATTAGAACTCCCAAATAACCTGTGAGTCCTTTGAGTCCATTGAAGTTCATTAACCTACAAAATATGGAAACTATATAGAAGCATATAATTCATAGATCTCTAGTCAGTAGCATAAAATTAGTAGAGTCTTGGGGAGAGCAGGCATGGACACAGAACCACCAGACCTCTTCATGGCAAAGATATGAATGACTTTTTTTTTTTTTTTAAAGGGAAGGTCCAATGGAAGGCCAGTATTTCTTTTTTTTTTTTTAATTAATTAATTAATTAATTTATGGCTGTGTTGGGTCTTCGTTTCTGTGCGAGGGCTTTCTCTAGTTGCGGCGAGCGGGGGCCACTCTTCATCGCGGTGCGCGGGCCTCTCACCATCGCAGCCTCTCTTGTTGCGGAGCACAGGCTCCAGACGCGCAGGCTCAGTAATTGTGGCTCACAGGCCCAGTTGCTCCGCGGCATGTGGGATCTTCCCAGACCAGGGCTCGAACCCGTGTCCCCTGCATTGGCAGGCAGATTCTCAACCACTGCGCCACCAGGGAAGCCCATGAATGACTCTTAAGGGAGTGAGAGGTACCCCTCTAACTCTGCAAAATTCATCCTTAGGCTAAATACCTTGCTATAAGATTTTAAATATCTACATTTCCAACTTCTTGCTCTAGCTTAGTTCTAGTGTCATGGAATTTCTTATAGTCATCCAAATAATAGTTTCATTTGATCTTGAAGGCTGAAAAGGTAAAATGAAAACAAAATTTTTTCAACTATGCTACAGGTAGAAAAAAAATCATGTGTATAAGGTCCTCTGATTACAAATACCAGGAACTCACTTCAAATTACCTGAAGAAAAAGAAATGTATTGTGAAGGATATTGTGCTCCACGACCACCACTTGAATAATGTAAAAGTTCTCAGAAAAAAAAAAAATTTTCGGCAGGGTAGACACCCAGAACTGGGTCTACTTAAAGGACTCTAAGGAAAGGACTAAAGGACAAAGGAAAATAATAAAGCATATGTTTTGTTTCAAGAGTCTCACCTCCATTCCCTTTCTTAGAAATTATTTTTTCTTCTCTTTCAACATCCACTTTCCTCCAAAGTAATTGTCAGTCTCATGCTTCCTAGAATATCTGATTTTCAAAATCACACTGCTTTAGCGCCTAATATCTCTCAACTTCAATTTTCGTACTTCCAAATTGGAGCTAAAGATGCCTGCCTCCCAGAGGAAGATGAGATAATGCATGTGAGAAATCTATCACAGTGCTTAGTGTGTAATTTATGCTCAATAAAGATCTTTTCGTTTTCCAATCCTTAAATCATACTCACAAGTTAGTGACATAATATGTGACTTTTCTCAAGGATGTATGGACGAAGAGAGTCTATAAGAGTAGAGGTTTTATGTATTTACCTCTTGGAGTGGATATTATAAAGAACAATTATAAAAATGCCCCAACAGTATATTCATTATCAGAGAAGAGTATGAATTGAATGGGCAGCTACAACATTCTATTACTTGCAACATTCATACTACTTTCAACAAAAATGCCCTTCTAGATGTATAATTGTAGGTAACATACAATGTAAAAATTCTAGTTTGATTAATTATTTATACTTAATTACTTATTTATGCTCAACATGTGTTTCTCCTGGGTAAAATCATAAAACTCACAATTATGTATGACTTTTACTTAAGAATTTCCCCAGTGGTTCTGGACTACTGAGTCCCTATATAACTTCTGTTTATTTTCCTGACAATTTGTCAATATACCACACAAAGTTATGGAAATTCTTCTACATTGCATCTGACATCTTTCAATAAAATGATGGAAAATCATGATCTTTACGTCAACAACACTCAAAAGATAGCTAATTAGATTTTTAAATCTTTAGAATCTATAGAATTGAAAAGTCAGACATCAGGAATTATTAAAAGAAAAGAGACTGACAGTTCTGTCTACAGACTTTATTGATTACAATAAGATGTTTATAGGACCACAACACTAGAAAAAAAAAGTACTATAAATATTTTGCTATGAAAAATTCAGGGGTTTTTATATAGGATGCCAAGGAAATGTTAAAGGCTTTCACAAATCTCCAGCATCAGAATTCAAAAGCTTGGTGTACTCTACAAATAAGCAATGAACACTATACTTATAAATAGATTACCCACTGGACCCATTACTTAGTCACTCCTTAAAAACCTGGTAAAGACCAACTTCTTAAGAAACTGCAGCAGGTTACTCACCACCAAGTGATGAATGTTTCCTGGGGGCAGAGGGGGAATATTGTAGCAGGCAAACAAAATGAAGACATTTCTTGGAAGAGGCTATGGTTTTAGGGTGTCTAAAAATAACAGAAACTCTCTAAATATATTTCTAGTCTCTTTATAATTGGAACATTCTTAAAACCTTCAAGGGAAAAAGACCTAATATTTACTCAAGTTTATTATCATCTGCAATGATGAAAGGAAGTAAATTGAACGAGAAAAAAAAAAGACCACTTGGTGAGACAATGCCTTTTTTCCTCTAGCTTAAGCACATTTATTTCTTCTAAGAAGAAGGCTTTATGTTCTCAGCTATGCAATTTGCAAATATGCATTGAACTGTACACAATTTCAACCTTGTGGGGGATGACAGAGCTTGTATTTCCTATTTTATATATGTTGGAAATTAAAACTATGCTTAGCAATTTCCTTGAAATTCGGTTGGATGGTTTGATGAGAAGCAAAAGGCATGACCATTCTCTCATATCAACACAGCTATTCTATACCCTGCTGATTTTCTTACAATTCTAGAACAGACAGACAAGGAAAGTGCTATTAATGATAGAATTAAAAGCCTCTCAAGAGGTTTCATTAAGCAAGAGACTATCACCTGGGAAGAACTCAAGCAGCTCTCCATTAGAAATATAGACATAATGAAGTGAGACATTTTTAGATTTGTTACTGTGATGATTTAATGTTTGAAAATATCCTTTGTCCTTCACCACAAATACCAATCCTCTTTCATAATTTCTCAATTTTGGTTGCATCTACTTGTTCAGAAGGTAAGTCTCCTCTCTGTTGTTAAAGCCCAACAACAAAAGACCACCAAGTGCAAAGCACATATCTGATAATGGACCCGCATCCAAAATATACAAAGAACTTTTAAAACTCAACAGTAAGAAAACAAACAACCCAATTAAAAAGCGAACAAAATTTCTGAACAGACACCTCACCAAAATCATGTACAGATGTAAAACAATGATATACCACTCCATACTTTCTAGAATGACTAGATTCCAGAACACTGACAACACCAAATGTCGGCGAGGATGTGGAACAAGAACTCTTACTCATTGCTACTGGGACTGCAAAATGGAATGCAAAATGGTACAGCCACCTTGGAAAACATCTTGACAGGTTTTACAAACCTAAATACAGTCTTACCATACAATTCAGCAATCATACTCCGTGGTGTTTACCCAAATAAGTTGAAAACCTATATTCACACAGAAACCTACATGAGAATATTTACAGTCACTTTATTCATGATTGCCAAAATATGAAGCAACCAGGATGCCTTTCGGTAGGTAAATGGATAAACTGTGGTACGTCCAGAAAATTGAATATTATTCAGTGATAAAAAGAAATGAATTACCAAGTCATGAGAAGGCATGATGAATCCTAAATGCATATTATGAAGTGAAATAAGCCATTCTGAAAGGGCTACATGCTATATGATTCCAACTGTATGACCTTTTGGAAAAGGCAAAACTATAGAAATAGTAAAAACATCAGTCGGCGGTTTCCAGGGCATGTGGTGTGTGTGGGGGGAGCGTGAATAAGTGGAACACAGAGAATTTTTAGGGCAGTGAACTTATTCTGTATGATAATGTAATGGTGGCTAGATGACATAATGTATTTGGCAAAATTTATAGAAACGTGCAACAAGAGTTAACCCTCATGTAACTGTGGACTTTAGTTAATTATAATATGTCAATATTGGTTCAACAATTGTAACATACATATCACACAAATGCAAGATGAAACTGAAGAGGGGTGAGGGAGAATATATGAGAACTCTTTGTACTTTCTGCTCAGTTTTTCTGTAAACTTAAAAATGCTCTAAAAAATAAAGTCTATTGATTAAAAAATAATAAAAAGGTCACCAGGAAAATATTTGTAGTAAAAAATTTTAGAATTAACTTTTTACAGCAAGAAAAACATAAACCAGAGAAACTTTGAGAGATTATCAGTAATAGGGTCTCGGGAATGGCTTATTATAAGATTGAGCTTGATAATTTTAAAGAGGGACTAGGGACTCTTGGGCCACTTCTGGATTGAATGCTATCAGAGGTGGGAACAACAGGTATATTAATCATTTTTAATCCAAGAGGTGGGGGATTAAAGCTAGTCTATAGATATTATTAGTAAAGAAGCAGTAGTCACTTATGTTAATCAAAAGAGAGGGACGTTTAAGTCATTTTGGGGGCTATGTTAAAGCCTCATGTCTGTCTTCCCAAACATGGCTACAGAGAGGACTTGCCCAAGTATGGTCTATATTTTACGATCATTTATTTTAATTGGGACCATCATGGCTTAGATGTTACTGGGACTGTTTTTTACTCGCTCACTATAATAACATGACAACAACTGAATAAATCACACCAAGTCTTGCTTGGTGTAGAACTAAAGTACCTGACATGCTCACTTGCCTAGCTGTCCTCTATTATCTAAGCAGTTCACAAACCCCAACAAGGTATTTCAAAGAATATCTGACTATTCTACTTTACAATCAGATTTCGATTATAGCATCATTCAGAATGCTCTCAGATGCAAGGAACATAAAATTTGAATGGACTGACTTAAACAATAGGGGAAAATTATTATCAGTCATAGCAAGATATATAATTATGATACTTCTAGGTATGGTCAATTCTGAGGTTTAATGACATTATTAAGGATCCAGGTTTTCTTCATCTTTTTGCTCTACAATGCTCAGTGTGTTAGCTTTTATCAATAGGCTTGTCCCTTCATGGTCTCAAGATGGCTGCAAGCACCCTCAAGCATTATATCCCCACACAAGAATAAAGGAGAAACACTGCATCTCTTCTTTGTCCCATTTTAAGACTGAAAATAACTTTCCAGCAACTTCCTCTTTCCATATGCATATTCCTCTATTTGTAATATTGTTTCATAATCTTAAATAAAATTGCATGTGTCATTGCATAAGTTCCTGATGTCTGGGACTAAGACCAGGAAATATTCTTTGAATTTAGACCAAGGGCCGGCAAACATTTTCTGTAGAAGGGAAGAGAGTAAAAATTTTAGACTTTGCGGTCCACATATGGTCTCTATTGCATATTCTTGTGTTTTGTTTTTGTTTTTCTTTACAACTCTTTAAAAATGGAAAAGCTACTCTTAGCTTTAAGGCTGAGCAAAAACTGGCTTTCAACAATAACGATGGTAAACTATACAATGTTTTATGTTTTTATCATGAATACAGTTCAATTCAACAAATTGTTGAGCACTTCCTATGTGCCAGGCACGGAGAATGCAACCATGCATAAGTGAGCCAGGTTCCTATTCAGACAGTAAGTACTGAACTGAGGGCTTCCCTGGTGGCACAGTGGTTAAGAATCCGCCTGCCAATGCAGGGGACATGGGTTCAAGCCCTGGTCAGGGAAGATCCCACATGCCGCGGAGCAACTAAGCTGGTGCGCCACAACTACTGAGCCTGTGCTCTAGAGCCCATGAGACACAGCTACTGAAGCCTGTGTGCCACAACTACTGAAGCCCGCGCACCTAGAGCCCGTACTCCACAACAAGAGAAGCCACTGCAATGAGAAGCCCTTGCACCACAACAAAGAGTAGCCCCCGCTCTGCGTAACTAGAGAAAGCCCGCGCACAGCAACGAAGACCCAACACAGCCAATACATAAATAAATAAATAAATAAAATGTTAAAAAAAAAAAAGAAGTACTGAACTGAGAAAGTAATTATATAATCAGAGGAAACCACTGAATATAGTGAATCTTTAGATTCCAGAGGCTCCCTTATAAAAGAGAAAGCAGCATTCAGAAATTTTGCTTTTTTAAAAAAAGCTCATATTCAGAAGAATATGTTTCTTATTTAGCTCTTTTTTTCAAATACCATGCATTCCTTGATTATCTTCATGTGCAAGCCTGTGTGAAGAATTATGTGTTTCGTTATGATAACATTTATCTTTTTGTTGGGTTCTTCCTCTTTTCACTTTTCACCTTCTATATGCTCCAGGAGTACGTTTATATCTCTCCTTTGAGCAGGTTGGGAAAACCTCTATATCTGCAGCTAGGAACCAATTCCTTATGTGGGAATTAGGAAGCTGGTGACCTTCGTGGAGCATTGGGATGGTATCTCTATGGTATACATCTCTTATGAGGGTATATATATCATACCCTTGAAAGATTATAATTTCACTTTAGAACAAGTTTTCCAATTTGCAAAATTGAAGGAGTACATAGAAACGAGTAATGGCTTGTGAATAAAAGAGATGAATGATGCCTTAATCAGTTTTGGACAATAAACAGCTCCAGGATTTCAGTGGGTGTCCTACATTATCATTTTTTTCCACTCATGTGACATGCAGGCTGTAGGTAGGCTATGTCTGTGTTGGGGCTGATCAGTTCTCTGCCAGCTTTTCATTCCGGAATCCAGACTGAAGAAAAAGCTCCTATCTGGGATATTTTGTTCCTATGGCAGAGGACTGAAAAAAAGACCAAGATGAATCAAGCAATCATGTCTAAACATTCTCCATTGCTCTCTTTAGATGTAACCAAGGAGAATAATAATAATAACAACAACAACAATAACAATAATAATAATATAAAGATAAAAGTTGGAGGATCAAACTTTACTGATATCTTGAACAGTCACAGGGCCTTTGTTCCAGTCTCTTTTTACTTTTGCCAATACAATTTTTCAAAAACAGGTTATTTTTTTAAAGTTCTATTTCATGACAGTCAGCTCCATAAGCAATCACTACCCCTACAATTTCTTTTGAGCATAGCTTTTTCTCCTGACTTAATTTCAGGTACTTTAAGCCTATTGGATTTTTGTAGAATTATGCCCTTCTCTTTACCAGAGCCATTTTCAGAGCCCAACTGAAAGACCACCTTAATCCACTCAGAAATCTTAACGTGGTGCATGACATAGCCATGTTTGGTATTTAGACTGTAGTTCAAAAGATTTCCTAATTTTATGTTTCGCTGATTGGATTTGAGGAATCATTCCATTTTCCAATTCTGCAATTTCCAGAATTGCTGAGATCTGTACCTCCTTTCATCCTCACCTTCAAACACACCAATTCTTTTCCGACCCCAGCTTTCTTACAGTGCTTTCTCAAATGCACCTAATAACAACCAACTCATGCTAGTAATGTACTGTTTTGAAACCTTTTTGCCCAAAGCCACAGCCCTTCACTGTACATCAACTGCCTTCCAAACAATCTCAAACAAAAATATTACAAAACACTTTGCCACTGTATAACACTTTTCCAGTTTCCCATAATAGTTTCTCTTTCTCCTGGTGCCCAGAAAAATCTCTGTCACATATATTCAGCATTTTTGTTACATCAACCCACAAGGTTTAGCAGTTATTTTCTCAACTGGACATTTTTGCTGCTGTAACAAACAACACCCATAGCTCAGTGGATTACCTCAGAAGCATTTTATTTCTCTCATGTTACATGCAAACTGGGGTTTGGCTATGGCTGCTTTGACAGTGTTTAACTGTGGTTGGCTCTGCTATGAGCCTTCTCATTCCTGGCCTCACTGTGGAGGTACAGTCCCTGTCTGGGACATGTTTTTATGGCAGAGGGCAAAAGAGCCTGAGATGAACCATGAAAGCTCTTTCAAAATATCTGTCACATTTGCTCATATCTATCGGCCAAAGAGGGCAGGGAAGTATCTCCCACTAGAGGGAGGCACCAAGTCACAGGGCAATGGGCAGAGAGGTAAAGAGAGGCAGCAACATGCCTGTAATATCGTTTCAGACAAATGCTGTGTTGCAGGAAGGTCCTCGTGAGATACATTTCGTGAATGAGTAACTATTTGGATCATAAGAAAAGCTCTGAAATAGGGTAGAAAGAATCACAATAAGCCTTTCCATTTTTCATTTAACTTTGTAATCCTTTGGGATAATGTGCTCAAATAATCAAGATAGTATCTGAAGTAAGTTAAATATCTCATATTCTTCTTCTCCTCTCCTAACCATCTCCTTCACCCAACTTCTCTACACCATCTTCACTAGAGAAGATAAAAACATTTTCATGATTAAAACAGATAGCTGAAGACCTGTAATGGGAAAGAGCTTTTCTAAATGACTTCCACATAACACAGGCAGAGGTGTTATATTTAGGTCAATCTGTGTATGGGCTCTGCGGAGAGTACCATCCCTAAAGAAATTTCTACAGTTCCTCACTTGTCAAATAAGTACCTGCCTTACTAGATCCTAAATAAGAATTATATCAGTAAAGATATAAAAAAACAAGCAGGAAATTCACTTTTAAGGGTATATAAAATTTTATCTCTGATCTTTAAATCATCCCTTATATATATCTCTCCCTAGAAATTCAACTGTTTCTCATTTACATGAATTCTCCACGTTACACAAGATTTTAAATAAACCAAAGCATATTATTCTTTTTCACACAGGTTATATATTTCTATAACAATTATATTTAACCCTATTCTCTCTATATAACTGCTCCATTTTTATTTTATGTTAAGGGCCTAAAAAATATTTGCCATCATTTGGAAGGAACCTGCTTAGGTTCAGCTGTTGTTAGAATAAAGGCGGTTTTTTCTTTTGTAGCAGAACAAACTACTTCTCATCTGTCCTTGGAAAGCACATTTACAGAGAAAGCCATTTATAAAGATTTCAAAAGAAAATCTGATGCCAAGTGCCATAGTAAAGCAAACTCCACCAAAACTACAATTTTATACTTCAAGAAGCTAATATGCCTCTAATAAAACACATTTCCTGTTGAGATAAGTAGTGCTAAGTATACTCATTCTACAGATGAGGGAAAGCAAGGCTGAGGAAGAGTGCAAAGTAATTTGCCCAATGTCAAAGGAGTCAGAAGTAGATCTTGGAATAGGGTCTTAATAGATTACAGTGAAAAAAAGACAATTATAGAAATTATAAACCTCTCACTCATATTATAGTGTTTCTATTGCAGGAATAAATAGCCTCATCCATGGGATTAAATTAAACATATCTAATTTGTATGGGGAGTACAGATTTAAGTAGCTGAGCCTCAAAATTAATAGAGAACAGTCACAATACCCACATCACTTCAATGCACATATTAAACATAAAAACTAGAAAATTTATATTATTACAGAACTCACGATGTGCCTACGCTCTTCTATTTTCAACAGAGATGGCCACATCATTCATTTATTTACCAAGAAGTCATTCCAAGGCCAGAGTACATATGTGTTAATTTCATATATAAGGTTAAAAATTCTTATTATTATTTATCTGCCATATAATGTAACTTTAATATTGGGGATAAAGATAAGAGCAAAATATAGTTTACTGATGAGCTCACTGTGGAAACTTATGAAGGATGAGACTGTTGAACATTATATATTAAAGATATAACTTTTATTAACAAGAACTTTAAAATTTTGTGTACAATTCTGGGCATGCATAATAAATATGAATATGATCACCAGCAGAATGATAAAGGACATTGTGCTTGGATTTTCCTGAGACATTTGGACACTTTTTCTAGGAAAATTTATAGAATGTCTCCATTTTCATATCTATTGTGTGTGACTGTGGCACCAGTAATCATAGTGCCTTGGCCCTCGGGCTAGACCATAAATTAAATACACAAATCATCTTTGCCTCACCTTAACCTTGAGAGGGCATGTTCACTCTGTTTCTAAAGAAATGCCATAAAATGTGCTTCTCTGGCAATTTTAATGCTTCATGATTCAAGCAACTACTTCAGCATATCTCAGGAATATCTTAAAATATGACCTTAATCTTACCTCTTAGTTATAAATTAATATGATTCACTTCCCTGTCAAAATCACTTAAAATCTTTGTAAATAAGACCTTTTGATCTCTGAAAGTTAAATCATATATCTTATTTCTAATATCACTATAAAATCCAAGTGTATGTGTGGGTGAGAGTATTGAAAAGTAGTAATAGTTATTCATAATGAATATGTTAGAACTTACATATCCATGAAATGCTATTATTCAAAGTTGTGACCTTAAACACTTTAAGTGAATTCCAATGACGTTACCTTTTTCAAAACACCGCAGATATCAGTGTAAATACTCATCAGTAATGGGCTCCCTTTATAGTCATACCTTACTTTAAAAAAATGGTATGTCCAATCTATCACTCACGTTTTACCAGACTCTCTTCTAATTAATATTAAGCTGCTTCCAAAAATTAAGGTCACCCTGCAGGTTTCACTCTGTATTACCATCAAAACCAATGTGTTCAAACCTAACTTTCTAAAGGAACTAGAGGAAGAAGAACAAAACCCCCCAAAGTTAGTAGAAGGAAAGAAATCATAAAATCAGAGCAGAAATAAATGAAATAGAAATGAAGAAAATAATAGCAAAGATCAATGAAACCAAAGGTTAGGTTTTTGAGAAGATAAACAAAATTGATAAATCTTAGCCAGATTCATCAAGAAAAAAAGGGGGAGTACCTAAATCAATAAAATTAGAAATGAAAAAGGAGAAGTTACAACTGACACTGCAGAAATACAAAGGATCCTAAGAGACTACTACAAGCAACTATATACCAATAAAATGGACAACCTGGAAGGAATGGTCAAATTCTTAGAAAAGTACAACCTTCCAAGACAGAACCAGGAAGAAATAGAAGATATGAACAGTAATCAATCACAAGTAATGAAGTTGAAACTGTGATTAAAAATCTTCCAACAAACAAAAGTCCAGACCAGGTGGCTTCACAGGTGAATTCTATGAAACATTTAGAGAAGAGCTAACACCCATCCTTCCCAAACTCTTCCAAAAAATTGCTGAGGGAGGACAACTCCCAAGTACATTCTATGAGGCCACCATCACCCTGATACCAAAACCAGACAAATATATCACAAAAAAAGAAAATTACAGGCCAGTATCACTGATGAACATAGACACAAAAATCCTCAACAAAATACTAGCAAACAGAATCCAACAACACATTAAAAGGACGATATCCCATGATCAACTGGGATTTATCCCAGCGATGCAAGGATTCTTCAATATATGCAAATCAATCAATGTGATACACCATATTAACAAACTGAAGAATAAAAACTATATGATCATCTCAATAGATGCAGAAAAAGCTTTTGACAAAATTCAACACCCATTTACGATCAAAACTCTCCAGAAAGTGGGCATAGAGGGAACCGACCTCAACATAATAAAAGCCACATATGGCAAACTCACATCAAACATCATTCTCAATGGTGAAAAACTGAAAGCATTTCCTCTAAGATCAAGAACAAGACAAGGGTGCCCACTCTCACCACTATTATTCAACATAGTTTTGGAAGTCCTAGCCATGGCAATCAGAGAAGAAAAAGAAATAAAAGGAATACAAATTGGAAAAGAAGAAGTAAAACCATCACTGTGTGCAGATGACATGACACTATACATAGAAAATCCTAAAGATGCCACCAGAAAGCTACTAGAGCTAATCAATGAATTTAGTAAAGTTGCAGGATACAAAATTAATACAAGTCTCTTGCATTCCTAGACACTAACAACAAAAGATCAGAAAGAGAAATTAAGGAAACAATGCCATTTACCACTGCAACAAAAAGAATAAAATACCTAGGAATAAACCTACCTAAGGAGGCAAAAGACCTGTACTTAGAAAACTATAAGATACTGATGAAAGAAATCAAAGATGACACAAACAGATGGAGAGATGTACCATGTTCTTGGATCAGAAGAATCAATATTGTGAAAATGACTACACGATTCAAAGCAATCTACAAATTCAATGCAATCCCTATTAAACTATGAATGGCATTTTTCACAAAACTAGAACAAAAAAGTTCACAATTTGTATGGAAACACAAAAGACCCTGAATAGCCAAAGCAATCTTGAGAAAGAAAAACGGAACTGGAGTAATCAGGGGCCCTGACTTCAGACTATACTACAAAGCTACAGTAATCAAGACAGTATGGTACTGGCACAAAAACAGAAATATAGATCAATGGAACAGGATAGAAAGCCCAGAGATATACCCACACACCTGTGGTCACCTAATCTATGACAAAGGAGGCAAGAATACACAATGGAGAAAAGACAGTCTCCTCAATAAGTGGTGCTAGGGAAACTGGACAGCTACATGTAAAAGAATGAAATTAGAATACTCCATAACACCATACACAAAAATAAACTCAAAATGGATTAGAGGCCTAAATGTAAGACCAGACACTATAAAACTCTTAGAGGAAAATATAGGCAGAATACTCTTTGACATAAATTGCAGCAAGAAGATCTTTTTTGACCCACCTCCTAGAGTAATGGAAATATAAACAAAAATAAACAAATGGGACCTAATTAAACTTAAAAGCTTTTGTACAGTAAGGGAAAACATAATCAAGATGAAAGGACAACACTTAGAATGGGAGAAAATATTTGCAAATGAAGCAACTGACAAGGGATTAATCTCCAAAATATACAAACAACTCATGCAGCTCAATATCAAAAAAACAAACAACCCAGTCAAAAACTGGGCAGAAGACCTAAATAGACATTTCTCCAAAGAAGATATACAGATTGCCAACAAACACATGAAAAGATGCTCAACATCACTAATTTTTAGAGAAATGCAAATTAAAACTACAATGAAGTATCACTTTACACCGTTCAGAATGGCCATCATCAAAAAGGTACAAACAATAAATGCTGGAGAGGGTGTGAAGAAAAGGGAACCCTCTGACACTGTTGGTGGAAATGTAAATTGATACAGCCACTATGGAGAACAGTATGGAGGTTCCTTAAAAAACTAAAAATAGGGGCTTCCCTGGTGGCTCAGTGGTTGAGAATCTGCCTGCTAATGCAGGAGACACGGGTTCGAGCCCTGGTCTGAGAGGATCCCACATGCCGCGGAGCAACTGGGCCCGTGAGCCACAACTACTGAGCCTGCGCATCTGGAGCCTGTGCTCTGCAATAAGAGAGGCCGCGACAGTGAAAGGCCTGCGCACCGCGATGAAGAGTGACCCCCCACTTGCCACAACTAGAGAAAGCCCTCGCACAGAAATGAAGACCCAACACAGCCATAAATAAATAAATTTTAAAAAAATTAAAAAAAAAAAAAAACTAAAAATAGAACTACCTTATGACCCAGCAATCCCACTATTAGGCATATACACAGAGAAAACCATAATTCAGAAAGATACATGCACCCCAGTGTTCACTGCAGCACTATTTACAATAGCCAGGACATGGAAGCAACCTAAATGTCCATCAACAGAGGAATGGATAAAGAAGATGTGGTACATATATACAATGGAATATTACTCAGCCATAAAAAAGAATGAAATTGTGTCATTTGCAGAGACATGGGTGGACCTAGAGACTGTCATACAGAGTGAAGTCAGAAAGAGAAAAACAAATATCGTATATTAACACATATATGTGAAATTTAGAAAAATGGTAAAGATGTTCTTATAGAGCCGACATAGAGACACAGATGCAGAGAGCAAACATATGGATACCAAGGAGGAAAGGGTGGGTGAGATGAATTGGGAGACTGGGATCGACATATACACACTACTACGTATAAAATAGATAACTAATGAGAACCTACTGTATAGCACAGGGAACTCCACTCATTGCTCTGAGGTGACCTAAATGGGAAGGAAATCCACAAAAAGAGGGGCTATATGATATCACTTATATGTGGAATCTAAAAAAAAATGATAAAAATGAACTTATTTACAAAACTGAAACAGACTAACAGACTTAGAGAACTAACTAATGGTTACCCGGTGGGGAGGGATATATTGGAAGTTTGGGATAGACATGTACACACTGCTATACTTAAAATAGATAACCAACAAGAACCTACTGTATACTGGCAGGGAACGCTGCTCAGTATTCTGTAGTAATCTAAATGGGAAAAGAATTTGGAAAAGAATAGATACATGTATATGTATAAACTGAATCACTTTGCTGTACACCTGAAACTAACGCAACACTTTTAATCAAATATACTCCAGTATAAAAAGTAAAAAGCAAAACCAACAACAACAAAAAAAACAAAAGCAATGTGTTTAAGGATTGATAGCATTTCCAAAACAGAAATTCAAAAATATTTTGAGAAAATAGCAATAAAAGTAAAGTAGAAATAAAGTTCCCAAATGTCCTTGGAACACTAGTCACCACTCAAGTCCTTGTGCCTATGATTCAGTTCAAGGTAGGAAGCTGACCTCTGACTTGTGGCATCAACTCCAGTCTTCTGGAGGATGCTAAACCACTTTCCCCAACGTGCTGGAGAAATCCACATTGTTTTACTAGTTTCTTCACAAATGATAATTATAATAGTAGTAATCATATTAATAATAATTATTATGCATATTTATAATGGGCCAAGTACTTCCTAAATGAAATATTTCCTTTAATCTTCATAATAATCCAGTTTAACTCTCACAACAATCCTATCAAGTAAGGATTGTATGAATTTCATCTTATGCATAACGTCTTTAAAGCTGAGACGGGACTTCACTCTAATGCTATTATTGATTTGGCATTGGTCATCTGTAGAGCAGTCCTAGACAATGACTATTTACAAATCATTGTAAAAGAATAATTATGCCTTCATTCATTCCTCATCCCCATTTAGGAACCACTCAGATAATAGTTCCTGGAATTCCTTCAGTGATAAACATTTGTCAGTTTGGGAATGCCTGGTTAAACGCTTTTCTTATGTCAGGATTTCTTATTTTTTTCTAAAACATGAGCATTATGAAGTTCTAAGAAGTTAACAGGATATATATTTTCCTGAACTAATTTGGTTATGAAATCTGTCTCCCCAGAAAATATTTTAAGCTTATATTAAAAGGAAAATACTTTCTCATCTCACATAAGAGATAATAACCCGAATAGGCTGAATTATCTGAGTGCCACTCTTTGCATGGTGTTGCATCCCATAGAAAGACAAATCCAAACTTAATATTCAGAAAGTAATGCACATCTTTATGGAACTCTAAAATTGACAACAGAGGAGTAATTATATTAAATTTACATACAGCAAAGCTTGTTTAAAACCTCCACACCCTGTTGGTGTACTCTGTCAAATTCCCATGTTATCTGCTAAAAAAAAAATCTATTTGGGGCTTCCCTGGTGGCGCAGTGGTTGAGAGTCTGCCTGCCAATGCAGGGTACACGGGTTCGAGCCCTGGTCTGGGAAGATCCCACATGCCGCGGAGCAACTGGGCCCGTGAGCCATAATTACTGAGCCTGTGCGTCTGGAGCCTGTGCTCCGCAGCAAGAGAGGCCGCGATAGTGAGAGGCCCGCGCACTGCGATGAAGAGTGGCCCCCGCTTGCCGCAACTAGAGAAAGCCCTCGCACAGAAACGAAGACCCAACACAACCATAAATAAATTAATTAAAAAAAAAAAAATGATCAAGTCCTTTAAAAAAAAAAAAAAAACTATTTGCTTTCTTGCCTTCAAAATGCTCTAGAAAAATCTCAGATCTGCCCTGATTCTATTCCCTTCTCTTCTCCCTCCTTTTCCTTCCTGTCAACTTCCAAATTAATTTTCTGCATAAGTTTCTCCCTGTCTGTATCAGGATGCTTTCAGCTGCAGGTAAATAAATATATTTTTTGACAGAAATCACATGAATAATGAGGAATTTATCTTCCTACATAAGAAGAATGGAGGCAAGGTAAGTTCACAGTGCTTATTTAACAGCTCACCAATGTGAGGCTTTCAGTTTGGTTGTTCTGCAATTTTTTTTGTTTGTTTCTGTTTTCCTTTCATGGCAGTAAGATGGTTGCACCAACTACAAATACCACACTCTTATCCCAAAGCATCTAAAGGCAAGAATAGGACTAAGCCCCTTAGTCATGTCCCTTTATAAGAATGAAGAACATTTTCTCAGAAACACCCACTAATACTCTAATTGGTTAGGATTTTATCATGTGCTCATGGATAAATTAATCACAGGTAATAGGAATGGAATAACTATTATTAGCTGGTCTAATCAAAACTCAAGTCATGAGGCTGGAGAGGAGCCCATGGAGTACCTGACAAAATGCTGATTTGTTCAGAAAGAAGAGGAGACATATTTTTGAGTAGGAAACCATTAGTCGCTATTACCTGCCCTTTCTACGCAGCTTCTCTCTCACTCTTGCAATATCCCACTATTCATTATTCCTATTCAGCCCTACGAAAAGACCCTACAAATGAAATCCTCTATAAGGAGACAAGGAGAGATGAAGTTACAAACAACTATACACAATTTTTCTATGCCATATATGTATATATGTTTATATAGCATGGACAATAATGCATAAATATAATATTATCCTATTGTTTCTATAGCCTGTCATTTTTCTTTTAACAGTAGATTGTTCATCTTTCCGTGAAAATTAATAGACTCTTACAACATTTTTACTGACTGGCTATTAATTTTGTGACTACTAAAATTATTAACCATTTGTATATTTTCTTGCATTTTCTTTGCCTATTTTTCTTCAGGTTTGTTTTCTTATTGATAAAAGACCTCTAATGTACTAAGGATATTAATAATTTTTTTCATATATATTGCAACTATTTTCTCAGTTGACTTTCAATTTTGTTATGCATTTTTTCACATCAGAAGAAATGCAGTTTTCATGTAGTCAAATTCATCAAGTTTTCCTTAAAGGGCCAATCTTCCATGTTACTCTTAAAATGCACTTTCCATCCTAGGATTATATATGGTTTCTTTGTCTATGGTTTTTACCCAAAGCGTACTTTAAAAGCATTGACCCTGGAGCCAGTTTGCCTAGGTTCAAATCTCAGTCAGCTACATATTAGGTGTGTCATTTAAGACAATTCAATTAAATTCATTTTGACTTAATACCAAGTCACTTAGAACCTACAATACTTGGCTATTCTTCCAGTACTTTTATTATATATGTTACAGGTGAAGTTTCAATCCATTTGGATTTAATTTTGCACAGAGTACAACTTAGGGAGTTAACTTTATATTTTCAAATGGTTAGCCAATTGTCCCAAAACCATTTAAGTAAAATAATAATTCTTTTTCTGCTGATTTAAAATGTGACCTTTATCATAATTACATTCCTTACCTGATTTATTTGTTTCTGGGCTTTCGATTTTGTCACATTTCCTTGTATTTCCTGTAGTTTTCCCTTTATTTCAATACTATGCGTCTTGGTCCAAAAAAATTCTTGAGGCCCAATGTGGACTGTAACCTTTTTAAAAGTTCCTTTTCCTCTTTCTCTCATTGAAAAAGTTTGTCTTGGCATTGATATTTTTTAATATTAACAATACGATTCATATTTTCTTATTGTTGGCATTTTCCTAGTATATCATTATTCTCACTTTAATCTTTTACTTTCCATGTGTCTGAAACATTTCATTTAGCTATATTTATTACATGCAGCTTACAATTGGGCTTTGATTTTTTACCCAATCTGTTTATTTACACATATTAAAATGTTTTCTTTAATGTCAAGTTTCCTATTTCTAATCCTTTATTTTCTTTATTTTAATGAAGATTTTTGTTTTGTGTTCCTTATGTGTTTGTATGTGCATGTTTAGTATGATACTTTAGGTACTTTCTCATCTGGTTTCAGTTCTACTGGCTATAGTGCCAACCTTATATAATACACTTAAAATCTTATTTATTTTTTCATCAACTTTGATAATATTCTTTAACTAATATTCACTATGAATGATAAAATATGAGCATATCCCCTGGGACTTTCATCCCACTCCCAGCAGTCAACAAAAGACAGCAGAGCAGAAGGTTGGCTATACTCCTACACTGTAGCACAGGGAAGCTTTAGAAGTGCAGGCAGTATATCTGGTTATGAGTAAAATCATCATCCCTTTACGCTAACACTTTTTCCTCAGTGAAGGAGAGTGACCCAAGACCCAGAAATTAGCATGGCTTAAAGAACATTTCTTTGAGCCTGTAAGCACCTCTGGGATTCTCAGATACCTATATCTATACATCAATAATATATCAATATAAATATATAGTCTCAGATATATATACACATATATGTAGATACACATATACACACATATATACACATATATATACATATATATGCACATACACATATATACACACACACACATATGAAAAAGAAGGCACAAAAATAATTATCTTCAAAACCCTTCTGTCTTTTCAGACAAAAGCTGCTGCTAAAGCATAAAGTACTATCATTGTTATGGGTACTCAGGTATCATTTTAGATTTCAGAAGCAACTAAACCAAACACTGAGTGTGAATATGTTTTTTTAAAAACGAACAAAATATTTCCCTTTTAATCTTCTACCTGTTTTGAAATTGCCACATAATCTTCTTTCTTTCCCAATCTATGTTCAATACATTTCACCACCATGGGTGTGATGTAGGAGAGAAAAGTTGTGGGACTTAAAAAATAACACTTGTCATCATTACTTTTATTAATCCCTCAGAGAAATGAAACACCTTTAAATATGTTACAGAACCAGATACAAGCTTAAATACAGCTTGTTAGAAGATATTTAAAATGTGATTCATCTGCTATTAATCTCTTAACCTCCTCTGCAGTATGCTGTCACCGAACAAGGAACAATCTAGAAGGCTTTTAGAATCTGACACTTCTGCTATAAACATTTCAGATTAAAGACCCTGGTGCTTGTTCAGAAACGTCTTGATCCACCCAGGGGCCACTTCTCCCCTTTAAGAACTGAAAGAAAGTTGATGATAGGTTGCTAAAGGAAAAAAAAAATTTTTTTTAACATCTTTATTGGAGTATAATTGCTTTACAATGTTGTATTAGTTTCTGCTGTATAACAAAGTGAATCAGCTATACGTATACATATATTCCCATATCTCCTCCCTCTTGCATCTCCCTCCCACCCTCCCTATCCCACCCCTCTAGGAGGTCACAAAGCACTGAGCTGATCTCCCTGTGCTATGCAACTGCTTCCCACTAGCTATCTATTTTACATTTGTAGTGTATATATGTCAATGCAACTTTTCATTTCATCCCATCTTACACTTCCCCCTCCCCGTGTCCTCAATTCCATTCTCTATGTCTGTGTCTTTATTCCTGTCCTGCCCCTAGGTTCTTCAGAAGCTTTTTTTTTTTTTTTTTTTAGGTTCTATATATATGTGTTAGTATTCGATATTTGTTTTTCTCTTTCTGATTTACTTCACTCTGTATGACAGACTCTAGGTCCATCCACCTCACTACAAATAACTCAATTTCGTTTCTTTTTATGGCTCAGTAATATTCCATTGTATATATGTGCCACATCTTCTTTATCCATTCATCTGTCGATGGACATTTAGGTTGCTTCCGTGTCCTGGCTATTGTAAATAGTGCTGCAATGAACATTGTGGTTCATGTCTCTTTTTGAATTATGGTTTTCTCAGGGTATATGCCCAGGAGTGGGATTTCTGGGTCATATGGTAGTTCTATTTTTAGTTTTTTAAGGAACCTCTATTCTGTTCTCCATAGCGGCTGTATCAATTTACATTCCCACCAACAGTGCAAGAGGGTTCCTTTTTCTCCTCACCCTCTCCAGCATTTACTGTTTGTAGATTTTTGGATCATGGCCATTCTGACTGGTGTGAGGTGATACCTCATTGTAGTTTTGATTTGTATTTCTCTAATGATTAGTGATATTCAGCATTCTTTCATGTGTTTGTTGGCAATCTATCTTCTTTGGAGAAATGTTAATTTAGGTCTTCTGCCCATTTTTGGATTGGGTTGTTTGTTTTTTTGATATTGAGCTGCATGAGCTGCTTGTAAATTTTGGAGATTAATCCTTTGTCAGTGGCTTCATTTGCAAATATTTTCTCCCATTCTGAGGGTTGTCTTTTCGTCTTGTTTATGGTGTCCTTTGCTGTGCAAAAGCTCTTAAGTTTCATTAGGTCCCATTTGTTTATTTTTGTTTTTATTTCCATTTCTCTAGGAGGTGGCTCAAAAAGGATCTTGCTATGATTTATGTCAAAGAGTGTTCTGCCTATGTTTTCCTCTAAGATTTTTATAGTGTCTGGCCTTACATTTAGGTTTTTAATCCATTTTGAGCTTATTTTTGTGTATGGTGTTAGGGAGTGTTCTAATTCCATTCTTTTACATATAGCTGTTCAGTTTTCCCAGCACCACTATTGAAGAGGCTGTCTTTTCTGCATTGTATATTCTTGCCTCCTTTATCAAAGATAAGGTGACCATATGTGCGTGGGTTTATCTCTGGGCTTTCTATCCTGTTCCATTGATCTATATTTCTGTTTTTGTGCCAGTACCATACTGTCTTGATTACTGTAGCTTTGTAGTATAGTCTGAAGTCAGGGAGCCTGATTCCTCCAGCTCCGTTTTTCTTTCTCAAGGTTGCTTTGGCTATTCGGGGTCTTTTGTGTTTCCATACAAATTGTGAAATTTTTTGTTCTAGTTCTGTGAGAAACGCCATTGGTAGTTTGATAGGGATTGCACTGAATCAGTAGATTGTTTTGGGTAGTATGGTCATTTTCACAATGTTGATTCTTCCAATCCAAGAACATGGTATATCTCTCCATCTGTTTGTATCATCTTTAATTTCTTTCATCAGTGTCTTATAGTTTTCTGCATACAGGTCTTTTGTCTCCTTAGGTAGGATTATTCCTAGGTAATTTATTATTTTTGTTGCAATGGTTAATGGGAGTGTTTCCTTTAGGAAGACATTTTTAAAGAAGAAAAATATATATTGGATACAAACAAAAGAAAACTTTAGGGAATCTAGCTAAATATGTGTGGCTTTTCCTTTAAATAACTGTTATACTTTAAGTACATGTAGCTATTTGCTCTAGTTAAGTGCAAAGCACCTTAAATTTAAACAAGAGCTCATATATGTATGAGTTGAAAAAAACTAATTTTATCCTGATCAAAATGAGATAATGATATTAAATTCTACTTGTCTTCCCTTTCTGGTAAGTGTTCATAACTCTTTTTCTGGAAGACCCTCCTAGGGGCATTTGTTTCATATGCTTGATTCCCAATTCCATAATATAGTTTTTAAAAATTATTATGGGAATATCTATGAAGATTTCCCAAAAAAAATAGGGGTATATCTAAGAGCTATGGAGATCATAGCTACAAAACTACCAATAATCATTTGATAGTTTTATTAATACCAAACACCACCACCTTTTCCTGCTAAAAATACCTGATAGCTGAGTTCATTAAATTAAAAGAAATAAACAGAAGAACAGAGTTTTGTCTATTTTAATGCAAATATATACTTATATTCAACTTAGGCTCTGTGCCCAATTTTGTAGTTTCTAGGAATTTTAAAAAATTTTAGATAACATTTATAATACTTCAGTTGAAATAAAAAATAACAATAATTTTGTTAGTCTTGTTTTTGTGGTGCTAAGAGATGTGATTAGAAGAGATCCTACTTGAATATTTTCTGCCTTTAGTCATACTTGAAACTTTGCTGTGTATTTTTTCTTATTTTTGCCTTAAACCACAGAATAATTCATTCAATATGAATTTTCTCTGATGATTTTCTGTATTTAGAAAATAAGACTACACATATCATGAAGGCAGTCTGTTTTACTGTCTGTCTGACTTTACTTTTTATTCAGTCATTGTTTACCCAGTGTCTAGAATGATTCTTCGTATATACAAGGCACCAATAAATATCAATGATGAAGGAATGGAGACACCATTAAACTTATTCTAAGGGCTTGCCTAACTTCTGGTGTCACTCAGCAATAAATACTGGACACCTACAGTGTGTGTTCTGAGACTTTCATGGCAAAGTAGCCATGGTAGCTTCATGGAACACAGGGTCCTAGTGGATGAAAATCTGACAAGCAACTTCAGTAACTGCCCATACATAGACGGCACTGAGTGCTATGGGAGCACACTGAGCGGCACCTCACACACTGGGCCAGAGGAAGTGGATGTATATATATTGAAATTTGAAGCCTACATAAGTGTTATTCAGGTGAAGAGATAAAGAGAACAGAAGTGGTTGATGGAGGGCATGGAGATAGAACCTGTCTGGTATATGAAAAATACTTGGAGAAAGATAACACAGAATGTTTAGGGTAATTTAACAGCTCAGTAAGTCTGGAGAGCAGAATATGAGGAGGAGAGAAGCAAAAGGGGAGACTACGGAGGTGAGAAGGAACCAGATCTCCAACTTGAGGAAGAGATAGAAGCCTGAAGTCTGGGCCATGTGACTAGTCATACCACTTTGAAGGTCACTAGTCCAGGGTTCACAGTGGGAAATCCATTAGGGATATCTGGTTTGGCCTGAGAGTTCAAAGTTATGTCTTCTTAGTCTCCAAAATATCATCTTAGAGTAGGGTTTATTGGCTGATGCAGCAGACTTCTCTTAAAAGTCTGTGTTTCTAATAGCCAGAAATAGCCTATGGAAACAATGCCTTCAATAGACTCCCAAGGCTTTGACTGCATGCAGAGTAGTAGATAGATAGATAGATAGATAGATAGATAGATAGATAGATAAATAGATAGATAGATAGATAGATATTATGTGTGTATGTTTGATGATATATATCATATAATCTCTGGTGAGTGACATCAGAGGTTAGGCAACCTCCCTAGAGTAAATCTAAGGGTACTTCCATGCCTTCATCCCTTCATCATTGGGTAGTATTTATTGGTGGCTTCTACATAGAATGAACATGTCCTGCTTTGGATCTAATGGGTACTCATTGCTCTTGCATGAAACTCCTTCACTATTTTTGCCCTCAACAGATGGTTGTAAGAATATAAATATGAGAAATTGAATACTGCCTGGTTTAGAACTGGCCTTCTGGCTGCCTTTTCCCCCTCCTTTTCATGTTCCTCTTCCTCACTGTTGTTCTAATTATGAGGACCCTCACAGCATATCACAGACTCTCTACTGTTAGAATTCATGAAGTCCATGACATATAAGGATGCTGCATGAAATCTCAGCATGAATGCAAATTTGGCTTCCTCTTCTCCTCTGATCTTCTCCTTTCAAAGTGGTTTAACTCAGAACAGCTTAAATTTCCTGAATTCTCTAAACATAGAAATATATTTACTTACCTTATCCTCAAAACTCTGACCAACCTCTCTTGGAGACAGTTTTGCTTAAATGTGTGGAAAGAAGCCAATTTATTTTTATACAGCAGTAGAAGAGAGGCCAAGAACTGATAACCGATTTTTTTTTTTTTTTTACTCTGGTAAAAGTAAAGTCTGACATACGCTCACCCACATTGCTAAAGTGAAGACAAGAAATGACAAGTGCCTCCAGAGGAATTGATTTTAGACTGTTTGAATCTGGACCAGTCAAGGGGAAAAAAATCTACTAAAAAACTTTCATCAAATATGCCATGGTCTCTCAAAGAACAACCTTATATGTAAGAAGTCAAAGTTTTTTTCAATTTTTTTTGAGTGCTAATAGCTCACTGCTGTATGCTGAGGCAATTCTTAACAACAGAGAAAATGAGACAATTTTAAGAGCAGGTACGATGGTCTTGGATAATTGAAAAGCCTATGTCCATAAGGCCAGATGAGCTTGCTTAACAAGAGAGAGTTTAATTTTGGTCTGGAGTCAATCAAGAAGTGATTACCAGCTCTGTGTAAAGAGCCTATCTATTACTTGCTACCTGACAGCAAAAAGAATGGGATTTAGACTGAGCAGAATTGACAGCTGCCAAAAAGCTATTTGGAATTTCAGGAATGGAGGAAAATGGACTGAGCATATAGAGTTTTTCTTTTCTGTGCTTTAAAGCACCCAGATTGGACAAAGGGAGTCAAAATATTGTAGAAGTAGAATTGCACTGAGCAGACAGATGGTTGGAAGACCTGACTTTTGGTCCTGGCTAATTGTATGATCTTAAGAAAGTCATTTAACTTACCTGGGTCTTGTATTTCTCAGCCATAAAAATGAACAATTGAACTAGATAGTCTCTAAGCTCTACTATATGAGCTTCAGGAAAACAAGGACAAAGTGTTTCTTCTTAGCCTCTGTAACTAGCAAAGGGCCTGGCACACAATAGGCACCCAATAAATACTCCTTATGTGAATAGAAAAACTATTTGTTAAATTTCTTCTCAGAGAAAGGCATCATGCTTATTCATGTATTGTATATAGAGAGAGATTAAAATAATTATTAAAATATATTGATAATATACATTGAGTTATTAGAATATCAATTTACATAACCGAAGAAGCCACACATAATTTGAAATATTAAGCTTAATTGAAATAGCACTTTGACATAGGCTCTAACTAGTAAGTGTAATGAATATTTTCCAGCAGATTTGTCTGGATATCAATTTAAATAGGTATCTTGCTCACGAGGTGAAATTTGTTTCAGCTGAGACTTTAATGTTAAAAATGGTCAAAAGCCAAATAACTGAAGGATGAGACCAAATCATTGGTTGCACTGAAGTCTAATAGCAATTATTTTTTTTCTGTAGGTCCCATCCAGATACAAGAGAGAGGGGAACTGGTAAAAACGATATTTGCATAAAAGTTTCACATGCCTATAATAGTATGCCATTTATTTTCACAAATTTTCAGTTTATACTGATGCCCCTTTCAAAGAGATGGAGTATGGTGCTGTCATTTGTGACACTTAATACAACCAAAGGGCTATAGACATAGGGTGATGGCCTCAGAGACAGTCAGAACACAAGGGGAGACAATGACAGAAGGAAAGGGGAAAATCATTGTAAATGCTACACCTTCTCCAAGTGTTTTCCCTGGTCAATAATATCTTGATTTCTGGCTATCCTTACATTGTAAGTAACTCATTTGATGGTGATGGTGATTAAACCATTTTACCAATGAAATGAATATTAAAGGCAAACATAAAAGGTATTTGTGTTGAAGAGGAAGCTCCTAACAAAGATACAACAGATAATGATGAATACACAGAAGACTTAAGGACTTCTTTTGAATTTTCTTATATCCAGAGTTTTAAATATGGGTCTAGAAGTTGAGACAAGACTCTAAACCACCTGGTGACTTTCTTGAGACCTAAGCCTCAGGCTCTTTTACATGGAGTTTTACTGTTTCTACTTCAAGTATAATCTCACCTCAAGCTTTTTGATTTTAAAATATTATTAATAAAATAGCCTAATGGAGAATTTCGGTTGTCAAGATTCAAGATATTACAAGGAGACATATTCTTCTCTTTGCTAATAGGAAAAATTGAGGGGTAATTATTTTCATACCAAAGCCTATGGTAGTTTTAACCAGCAAAAACTGAAAACGAATGAAATCTTGAAAATTTTTAGTCTGTAGATAATACTGTGGTCCCATCTATACAAAAATGTAAAAGACTAGGGTTATTATTATCTTGAGTCAGATAAATATTTTCTAAACACACTATACACACAAACATATGGTGACATCTGGATATCCATTCCAAAATGGATCTAACTAAGTTAGAATTAATCTTGATGTAGGCTACCTACATATGGCAGCTTTGATTCATAAATTCCTCAGGATTCCAGGTATTTTCCTCATGTTTTTGTGTTGTTAGTGGCTTGCATTCACAACATTACCTGATGTTAAAAAAATGCTTCTTTTTTTCCAGTCATTATGTCTTATGGAAAGGAACGATAAGGATACATCCCCTCTTTAGAAGATACTTCCCAGAAGATGCATACATACTACTTCTTATGTTCCATTGGTCAGAACTTAATTATAAGATTACACCTGACAGTAAACATAGCTGGAAAACATGGTCTTTATTGTAAGTGGTCATATGACCCTGTAAATCATGTGATGTAAGGGGGAAAACTAGAAGACTATAACAATACACTTATTTTTGAGATGAATCATAAATATAATCTGCTATTAAACTACCCAAGATATAATAACTGCATAGCTATGACAATCAAGTTGTATTGAATATAGACCTGTCTTTTAATTACCAACATCTGAACCCATACTTAAGTTCCTTGATTAAAGGATGACATTAATAACACTAATGCCCAGATATCATGTCCCTTTAAGTGTCAGTTTCTTTGGTTCTATTTTTAAAAGCAAACAATACCCAAAATCCATCTCATAAATGCATTCCATTAATCATAAAGGAAATCAGGTCAGAATTTCAAATTTAGCACACCACAAAATCAACCATTTTAAAATTAATATTCTTCTAACAGAGAATCAGTAAGTCCATTATACTCAAAAGGACAATATGTGTCAGATTCTGTCACAGCACGCTATATCAGCAGTATGTATTAAGTTGATTATTCTTTCCCTCTAGAAACGTTCTTAATTTGTTTTCCATGACTCCATACTCTCCTGGTCATTCTTTTTGTTCACTGGTCTCTTATCCTTTTTTTTTTTTCCTTTGCTAGTTATACACTGTCTCCATGACCACAAAACATTGGAGTGGTCCAGAGCTCATTTCTTGGATCTTTACTTATCTTTATCTATACCCGTTCACTTGGTGATATCATCCAGTTTTATGACTTTAAGAACAATCTGCTAGTGACTCCAAAATTTGTATCTGCAACCTAGATCTACCCCTAAATTCCAGACCTGTATAGCCAATTGCCTTCTCAGTATTTTTATTGGATGTCAAATGGGCATCTCAAAGTTATTATGTCCAAATGAAGACTTTGGCTCTCCTCATCCCAATCTACTTCTCTATAGTCTTTTTAGTTTATATTAATAATAACTCCATCTCTCAGTGTCTCAGGCCAAGAAGTCTTAAAGTCATCCTTCAATCCTCTTTTTTTTTCACTTCCATATCCAATCCAATAGCAAATTACTTGGGTTCTTCAGTCTATCTCCACACGGAAGCCAGACAATATTTAACAATCAGATCATGTCAGTCCTATGATGGTAACTTTCCTATGCCTTCTTCTTTTACTCAGATAATTAGTCTCTACTATGATCTCTAAAACATTATAAAATCAGGTTGCCCATTATCAGTTCCTCTTATTTCCTAGTAGTCTCCCCTTGCTCACCCCTGTCAACCACAATTGTTTACTTCTAGCCTTTATGCACATCAAGAATGCTCTTACCTCAAGGATTTTGCATTTGCTATTCTCTCTTCCTCAAAACTTCTTGCCCCATATATTCACATGGCTAACCCCCTCACCTTTTTCAAGTCTTTCTCCAATGTCACCTTTCTGGTAGGGTATTATCTGACCCCTTATTTAAAATTAGCTCCCTCACACATCCAATAATCTAAATCCACCTTTCTTGCTTTATTTTTCTCCTAAGCCCTTTTCACCAACTAACTACTACGACATGATGTATTTGGTTTATTTTCTGTTCCTCAAACTAGAAATAATCACCATGAAAGCAGGAATTTCAGGGTGGGGGGGCTTTTACCCATCTTTAGTGCCTAGAGCAGTACTTATAACATAGAAGATGCATAATAATATTAATAACATGTTATATCTTAGCTTAAAAAGCATAAAACGACCGGTACGGACTCCGCCTATCTACCCTTCTGTTTGCTAAGCCAGATGCATAATTAATGGAGACTTACTGATCTATAAATTCCCTTGGTTTGCTCTTTGCCTTTCCCTATTTTTGTTTTATTTATGCAGTAGTAACAGATCTGTTGGATATAGATCCACATTGGACTAAATATTTGCTTTTTTGAGAATTTGCCAGTGTATGCATTTTAATTGACCTATTACACATGGCTGAATGAATCAAGCAATTTACCATGGTTAAGTCCCTTGATTACATAGGAATCATGCAGCATTCTAGAACTCTTCCTTGCCTAGATACTTAAGATTATTTGGTGTATATTCTTCTTCAATTTATATTCTGTCTTCTATTATTTGGTGGAGTCTTTTTTGCATTTTTCTTTAGAGTAAGGAACATCTTATGTGTGCCCATGTGATACTAAAAAGTCATATAAGGCCTAAGTATATGTAACATTTGTTTCTGTGCATTGAAATCACTTTCTGGCATTACAGCACACGTAAGGGTCTATTGTACAATATGCTTTCATTTCATTTATAACCAAACTGAACAGGAGTGACATTGTGGAAATGAATAGAGTTTACTCCTGCTCAGTTTGAAAAATTGCATCTGACATGAAGTGAAAGGAAATATGTGGAAGGGTTGAAACCAAAAAAAAAAAAAAGAGAGAGAGAGAGAGAGAAAAGAAAAACAGTGAAATTTTCTCAATGAAAAAATACTATTCTTTGCCTTCTCCTCAAGGAAAAAAGCATATATATCATGTTTTTTACCAATTAAAAATGTCAGCATCATTTGCAAGTTATTTATTATAGTTCACTTAAGTATAATGTGTATTTATCATGTTGTATAGTCTCAAATCACTAAAGACAATATTTTGCCATCATTACTAATATAAACTCTGTTTCAGGAATATGTATTATTAAAATCATGGTAGGAAAACTCAACTGTGGGCAAGGTACTTAAAATAGTTCTTGATTTAGGAATAAATTTCTAACCAACATTGTACTATAAATTGGCAGAACAAAAAACCTTACAAAAGAAGTAAGTTTAAAGACGGAACAATAAATGCTGGAGAGGGTATGGAGAAAAGGGAACCCTCTTGCACTGTTGGTGGGAATGTAAATTGATAGAGCCACTATGGAGAACAGTATGGAGGTTACTTAAAAAACTAAAAATGGAACTACCATATGATCCAGCAATCCCACTACTGGGCAGGTACCCTGAGAAAACCACAATTCAAAAAGAGTCATGTACCACAATGTTCACTGCAGCACTATTTACAATAGCCAGGACATGGAAGCAACCTAAGTGTCCATCGACAGATGAATGGTTAAAGAAGATGTGGCACATATATACTATGGAATGTTACTCGGCCATAAAAAGAAACGAAACTGAGTTATTTGTAGTGAGGTGGATGGACCTAGAGTCTGTCATACAGAGTGAAGTAAATCAGAAAGAGAAAAACAAATACCGTATACTAACACATATATACGGAATAAAAAAAAAAAAAGAAAAAAGTTCTGATGAACCTAGGGACAGGACAGGAATAAAGACACAGATATAGAGAATGGACTTGAGGACATGGGGAGGGGGAAGGGTAAGCTGGAACAAAGTGAGAGAGTAGCATTGACATATATACACTAACAAATGTAAAATAGGTAGCTAGTGGGAAGCAGCTGCATAGTACAGGGAGATCAGCTCAGTGCTTTGTGATCACCTAGAGGGGTGGGATAGGGAGGGCGGGAGGGAGATGCAAGAGGGAGGGGATATGGGGATCTATGTACACACATAGCTGATTCACTTTGTTATACAGCAGTAACTAACACAACATTGTAAAGCAATTATACTCCAATAAAGATGTTTAAAAAAAAAAAAGACATGGAATAGATCTAAATATGGTGTGGTAAAGATTTATTGTTCTATTTAGCATCTAACATCTGTTTCTGTTCTGTGGTTAACAATGCCTTGTATTTCTTTCCCAGAACCATTATTTCTCCTTTCACAATTTGTATATGATTGGCTAGTTTTGACTCCTTTCTTGATTGTTACAGACTGAATGTTTGTGTGCCTTCAAAATCTATATGTTGAAGCCCTAACCACCAAGGTGATAGTATTTGGAAGTAGAGCCTTCGGGAGGTAATTAGTTTAGATGATGTCATGAGGGTGGAGTTCTCCATGTGGGATTAGTGTCCTTATAAGAAGAGGAGGGGAGAGAGCCATCTCTCTCCCACCATGTGATAACACAAAGAGAAGGTGGCCATCTGAAAGCCTGGAAGATAGCTCTCACCAGAACCTGACCATGCTGGCATCCAGATCTTAAACTTTAAGCCTCAAGAACTGTGAGGAAATACATTTCTGTAGTTTAAGGCACCCAGCCTATGACCTTCAGATGCATTAGGTCTGGCCAATCTGTATATTTCATGCTTCCGGCCATAATGATTGAATCATGGAGGATTAGCTGGCATAACTCAAACAATTAAGAGTTAGATCTGAATATTTTTAGAATTCCCTCAGCCTTTCATAGTTGGGATTCCTCTCTGAATCACAGCATAGAAAATGATTTCAATGTCTACTTTCTCAGTTCTCCCCAAAATAGTACCCCACTATTACCAGCTAAGATGTTGCATAAGAAAGTTAACTGTTTACGAGTGATACATCCACTGCCTTGAAACAATGAATTTGTTAAGGCACCAGGACTTAAAGCCTTAATATTTACATTTTAGTTGAGAAAGTCTCCCTTATTGGGGAGTATAAGATTGGAAGAAAGTAAAGATGGAGCTACTAGCTCCATGGAGCCTATTAATTCTTGGATGTCAGTGTAAGTGATGCTTCCTCTTAGAAGCCTTCCTTGACCTCTATCTTAATCCATTTGAACAGCTATAACAAAAATACCATAAACTGGGTGCCTTGTAAACAACAAACATTTATTTCTCACAGTTCTGTAAGTTGGGAAGTTTAAGTTCATGGGACTGACAGATTCAGTGTCTGGTGAGAGCCTACCTCTTCGTTAACTCTTGTCTTCTCTCTGTGTCCTCACATGGCAGAAGGGCAGGGTTCTCTATGGAGACTCTTTTATAAGGGTACTAATCCCATTCATGAGGGCTCCAGTCTCATGGCCTAATCACCTCCAAAATCCCCACCTCAAAATATGTTCATATTGGAGATTAGGTTTCAACATATGAATTTTGAGGGAACACAAACATTCAGACCATAGCATCCTCCGTGATAAGTTAAATCTCTCTACTATGGATGCTCATACACATTCCTTTAGCAGGTATCACAGCTATAATTTTAAAATTGTGTTTGTGATTATTTGATTAATGCCCAGCTTGCCCATCAGAATTTAAGCAACATGAAAGTAGAAACCGTGTCTGGTTTTGTTTAGCATTTTATCTCCAGTACCCAGCACTGCACCTGGCATGTATTATATGCCAAATAATTGTGAGATGGATGAAATGAATAATCTTAAAAATAAAATAATTATTTTCATATTCAATAAATGTACTCTGCACTGAAAAATTTATGCCCATTAAAGTTATAAAATACAATACAGTAAAGAAAAAGCTTAAAGTACCTTATACATTCAACTTTCTTAGTAATAGGAAAATGAATTTTTATTTTTCTAGTCTATTATTTTTTATTTCAAGGAGATGTAAAGTTAATCTGACTCACTTAAAAGACTGAGTTATTTGTAGATACTTTATCAAAGATAGCAACTCTACAGGCATAAATAATTTTTAGACATATAATTTTTAAACCATATTCTTATAAATATCTTTAAGATAATTAAAATGGTAGAAAATGCTTGCTAAAAAATTTTTAATTGAATTTTAGTTATTAAAATAAGTTTTTGATTTATTTTAAACAGGATAAGTATACTTCTTTTGGCCAAAAACTTTAAATGGTTTTTGGCAACTGAAGTTATTGAATTGCTGTATCACCTGAGTTTGACTCATTACTCAGTTATAATCAATTCTAATAGACTAATTTAAAAACACTCTGTTCAGGTATTCAAATGGTTCAAAATTCAATAGCATATAGCAGAATAATTATTTACACGGATAAATAAAATCCCTTAGAAATGACAATGTGCCAAACTAGGCAAGTGTGTATTTACTTCTGAGATGGTCATCAATGTAGAACATTAATCAAGTCAAGTGAAAACTGAATGCGATTAATGGCTTAGGAACTACAAATATTCTCTTGACTAAGCTGAAAAATGGCTGATTGATTCTGCATTGCTTGGTAAGCATGCAGTGGAATTGGAAATATTTTGGCAAATACCCAGGAAATTTTGAGCACTTTCCCAAATATTTTAGGAGTTCCCACCAAATAAACATACAGATACTAAAAGGTACATAGAACAAACTTCCCTCTCCTTACAGGAACTGGAGGTTCTGCTTTGCCTTATAAGTGACAGCTGAAAAGAAGACTTAAAGTTCTTCCAGGACTCAGTTTTATAAACAATAAATTCTAGATATTTTCCATTTATGAAGAGATAAAGGCCAAAGGAATGAGAAAATAAATAAATGGAACCAAAATGATTGCATATTCCATTATTGCAAAAAAAAGGGAGAGGCAGGGAATCAAATGATCTCCAAGGATAAAACCTAGGCCTTTTGCATGCTTCTAGTTTCTTACAAATAGTAAGTCATCAATATATCTTTGTTAAATGAATGAATTGAAGGCTGTGTATCTTTTTTCTTATACACCAAGCTTTACTTTTATATAAAGAAGATTCAGAATCTTACTTCTAATTACAGCAGATTCAGTTTTTAGGGATATTACAAGAGAAAACAGTAAAACATACACAGAGACACACACACATTCACACACAGAGAAGATGGAAATTTTAGGTACTAATACTTATTTTTGAAAAGAAGTATTAGCTTTTATTTTCATTTTGGGGTACTTATTTTATGCCAGCTTGTAAAGAGAATATGAATAAAGACAAAGGACAAATGAACAGTTCAGTATTTGCCAATGAAAGAAACATGGAAGAAAAAAAAAATGGAAAAGGTAAGAAAAAAGTCAAAGATACTTATGGTGAACACACTAGAGTAGCAGAGTGCCTGAAAATTCTAGGTACTTAATATTTATTCACTGATCAAATTACTCTGAGTCAAAAAGAGAATTATTTAAAAAATTAGGTGCCAGTCTAGAGAAGAGACATTTTTCAATCTATTTACTAATCTAATGAACATTTATTGGGCAACTCAATGTCCTATACACTGCCCAATACTGAAGATATAAACAAGACATTAAGAAAGGTCATAAACATGACATAAGATATGAGGAAGACAAAGACATGTAACAGTGACTTATAACATAAGAAATTGAACACTATCGTAGAGGATGCCTAAGGATCTCTAAATGGGAAGGATCCGGATTAGATCAATAAAGGCAAGAGAGGAGGTGTCATTTGGAATTAGGCTTTGAAGGGTGACAGGAATTTTACATATGGACAACAATATTTAATAGTTCAGGAAAAAGGTAACCAAAATAATTCCTTTATACGCAACCAAGTATATACCTAAACAGGAATGACTGGAGTATATGCTACTGCCGGAACTGCTATTACTACTACAGTGTACATTTTTGCTGTTAGTCCTATTATTAGTAATTCTGTGCAAAAAGTTGTTTCTTTTTAAGCATTTGTCACAAAAAATCCATAATTTTAAAAGCATTTTTACTGAAAGGTTATATTTCCATTTTTATTTCTCTAATAAGATGCCACAAAACCCCTTTCTTTGATTTTTATAAATTTTCAGAGTTCTGGTCCAAAATAGCGACATAGGAGACTCCTGAACTTTCTTTCTCCTATTGACACACCAAATCTACAGCTACGCATGGAGCAATTCCCTCTGAAAGAAATCTAGAACCTGGCTGAGAGACTCATATCATATGCATTGGGTAAACAAGAAAATACTCACATCAAAATGGTTGGAGAGGCTGAGACACACTCTTGCCATAAACCCCATCCCTAATACAGCAACATGCAATTAGGAGGGAACTTCCAACTGCCAGCTTCTTCCTGAAGAGTGAAAGGTTTGGACCAACATACAGGGCCCCAATTTTTAAAACTTCCACGTGGAGGATGGGCCCTCAGAACACCTAGCTCTGAAAGCCAACAGGGCTTGCTTGCATCCATGAGACCCATAAGACCATAGCAGAAAGAAACAATTCTTGATGGGCTCACGAGGCCTTGCTGAGGCTATCCTCCCAGAGCTCAGCACAGAGGGAACAGACCAAAACTCCTACTCCCAGTTTTTCCTTAAAACAGGCCTATTTGTGTACTTCAAAAGCTGAGGCTTAACGGTCAGGCTTCTGATTTAGCACATACATAGGGGCTGACTGTGAGCCTCCCCAGAGACTTGGGAGACCGGGGGTCATGGTGAGGGGCACCACCTCTGCATTTTCTCTCTGGCCTACAATAGGACACCAGTGTCTCCTTAGAGGGAAATTATCACATGTCTGGCACCCTGGTTTTTGCAGCTACTACCAGGGGATGCACCTTGATCACCTGGCTCTGGTGGCCAGTGGGGCTTATGTTCACAGGCCTCGTACAACTGTAGCAAACAGATGAGTTCTTAACCAGCTATTCCTCCTGAGCTCAGCCAATAGGGGACAGACAGAAAAGCCCATCCTTCAGTCTTTCCCTGAAACAGGCCTACTTCAAAAGCTACTGCCTGAGGTTTTGGCTTCCGATCAGCCTACACCTAGGTCTGAGATCCTCCCCACTGGGACATGGACAGGTTTTGGCATACCCTCCACTACTGAGACCTACTAAGAACAAAGAAGGTAGTCTGGACAATCACAATTGTTTGAGAGACAACAAAGAACTTGGACTAGGCTAAGCAATAAATTTCATCTCCTGCATGAGACCTTTCTGTCAAGACTGGAAGAGGTGACTGTTTTATGTAATGTGCAGAAGCCAACAAGAGAGTCAAGGAAAATAAAGAAACAGAGAGATATGATACCAATAAAAGAACAATATATAACTCCAAAAATAGACTTTAATGAAATGGAGATAAGTGATTAACCCAATAAAGGGTTCAAAATAATGGTCACAAGGATGCTCACTGAGGTCAGGAAAACAATGCATGAACAAAGTGAGAATTTTGACTAAGAGATAGAAAATATAAGAGTGTACCAAACAGAAATCAGAGAGCTGAAGAATACAATAACTAAAGTGAAAAATTCATTAGAGGAGTTCAACAATAGACTATATCAAGCTGAAGAAAGAATTAGTGAATGCAAAGATAGGGCAGTGAAATTAATCCAGAGGAGCAAAAAGAAAAGAGTGACAATAGGGACACTCAAGGGACACATGGGACAACATAAATAGACCAGTAGTCACTTTATAGGGGTCACAGAAGGAGAAGAGAGAGAGAACGGGGCAGAACGTTTATTCAAAGAAATAATGGCTGAAAACTTCCCTAACCTGGGGGAAGAAAGAGATGCAGATCCAGGAAGCCCAGAAAGTCCCCAAAAAGAAAAATCCAAAGAGAACCACACCAAGACACATTATAACTAAATTGTCAAAAGTTAAAAACAAAGAGAGAATCTTAAAAGCAGTAAGTGAAAAGCAACTTTTTATATACAAGGGAATACTCAAAAGACTATCACCAAATTTTTCAGCAGAAACTTTACAGTCCCAAAAAAAGTTGTTTTTTTTTTTGCAGTCAAAATATTTATTATTTTCCTTAACTGGGTTAAATGACAATACAAATATTGTGATCCTGTTTTAAGTTTCTCATGTACTATACTTTAAATATTCAAAACTTTGTATAAAACCACACATGACTTAATTTCTTTCACAATGCCTACTATAGAAATCTTGATTTAATTGTATACGTTTTGAAATAAATTCTCTCCTTAACCTTATTATTATAGATTTGAAAAGACTAGTTACAACTGCAACAGTAATATCTATCAGGTCCTTACTTATAAACAACACACAGGAAGAAGAAAGGAGAGAACAGACTAGGGAGAGAGAAGAAGAGATGTTCATTTATATTGTTTCCAACTGGTAACAACCAGATCAGAGTATCAGTGTAGTGTGAGTGCTTCTTGAGTCATTAGGAAGGAGATTTTAATGTATTTAAGGGGAAAAACCACAGAATAAATTCAAAGTGCTGAAAAAAAAAAACCTACCAACCAAGAAGGCTCTACCCAGAAAAGCTGTCCTTCAGAATTTAAAACGAGGTAAAGAGTTGTTCAGACAGACAAAAACTGAAGGAGTTCATCACCACTAGAACAACCTTACAAGAAATGTTAAAGGGACTTCTTCAAGCAGAAACAAAAGGATGCTAATTAGTAACAGGAAAACATACAAAAGTATAAATCTCACTGCTAAAGGTAAATAGGAAGTTGAATTCAAAATACTCTAATGTGCAATGGCTGTGGGTAAATTATAAATCTAGTATGAAGGTTAAAAGACAAAAGTATTAAAAATAACCATAACTACAATAATTTGTTAATGAGTTCACAAGCTAAAAGATGTAAATTGTGACATCAAAACATGAAATGCACTGGGGGAGAGTTAAAATGTAGACCTTGTGTATGCATCTGAAGTTAAGTTGTTATCAGCTTAAAATAAACTGTTAGAAATATGTTTTATATAAGCTACATGGTAACCACAAAGAAAAACCTATAGTAGGTACACAAAAGACAAATAGAAAAGAATCTAAGCATACTACTACAGAAAATCATCAAATCACCATGTAAGAGAGCAAGGGAAGAAGAAAGGAAGAAAGGAAATAAAACAGCCAGAAAACAATTGACAAAACGGCAATACATACCTATCAATAATTACTTTAAATGTAAATGGGCTATTTCTTCAATCAAAGTACACAGATTTGCTGAATGGATAAAAAATCAAGACCCAAATATATGCTGCCTACAAGATACTCATTTCACTTTAAGGACACACATAGACTGAAAGTAAAGGGATGGAAAAATATATTCTTCCAAATGGAAATCAAAAGAGAGCAGAGATAGCCAAACTTATATCAGACAAAACAATGCTTTAAATCAAAGACTAATAATAAGCAAAAAGGTCATTATATATTGTTAAAGGGATTAATCCAATAAGAGGACATAACATTTGTAAATATTTATGCACCCAACATAGACACACCTAGATATATAAAGCAAATACTAACAGACCCAAAGAGAGAAATAGACAATAATACAATACTAGTAGGGGACTTCAATACCCCACTTTAAATGATGGGTACATCATCCAAAAAGAAAAGCAATAAGAAAACATTAGACTTAAACTGCACGTTAGACCAGACGGACTTAAGAGATATTTATAAAACATTCCACCCAACAGCAGCAGTATATACATTCTTCTCAGGCACACATGGAACATTTTCCATGATAGATCCTATGCCAGGCCATAAAACAAGTCAATTTAAAAAGATTGAAATCATATTAAGCATTTTTTCCCCAAACACAATGATACGAAACTAGAAATCAATTACTAAAACAAAAGTAGAATATTCACAAATATGTGGAGATTAAACAACATGAACAACCAATAGGTCAAAGAAAAAAATCAAAACAGAGATATCAAAAAATGTCTTGAGACAAATGAACATGGAAACACAACATACCAAAAATTATGGGATGCAACAAAAGCAGTTCTAAGACAGAAGTTCATAACAGTAAAGGCCTACATTAAGAAAAAAGAAAGAGCTCAAATTAAAAACCTAACTTCACCCCTCAAGGAACTAGAAAAAGAAGAATAAACAAAGCCCAAAGATAGTATAAAGAAGCACATAAAAAAGCAGAGTGGAGATTAATGAAATAGAGGCTGAAAAGACAATAGAAAAGATCATAGAAAAGATCAGTGAAACTAAGAGCTGTTTTTTTGAAGAAATTGACAAACATTTAGCTAGAGTCACCAAAGCGGGGGAGGTGGAACTAAAATAGATAAAATTAGAAATGAAAGTAGAGACACTACAATTTATATCACAGAAATACAAAAAATCATAGATGTTAATACGAAAAAGTATACACCAACAAAATGGACAATCTAGAAGAAATGGATACATTCCTAGAAACATACAATCTATCAAGATTGAAATCAGAAAGTAATAACAAAAAATCTGAAAAGACAAATTTCCAGTAAGGAGATTGATTTAGTAACCAAAAACCACTGACAAAGAAAACTCCAGGATCAAAATGCCTTCACTGGTGACTTCTACCAAACATTTAAAGAAGATCTAATACAAAATCTTCTCAAACTCTTTTAAAAAACTGGAGAGGAGGGAATACTTCCAAACTCATTTTATTAGGCCAGCATTACCCTGTCCAAAGCCAGAAAAGGATTCCACAAGAAAAGAAAATTATAGGCCAATATCCCTGATGAATACAGATGCAAAAATCCTCAACAAAATATTAGCAGACCAAATTCAACAGCACATTAAAAGGATCATACAACATGATCAAGTGGGATTTATTCCAGGGATGCAAGGATGGTTTAATATCTGTAAATCAATCAATGTGATATATCACCATAGGCAATGAAGGATAAAAATCATATGAACATCTCAATAGATGCAGAAAAAGTATTTAATGAAACTCAACATCCATTCATGATAAAAACTCTCAGCAAAGTGGGTACAGAGGGACATACCTCAACATAATAAAGGCCATATATGACAAGCCTACAGCTAACATCATACTAAATGGTGAAGAGATGAAAGCTTTTCCTCTAAGAAAAGGAACAAGACAAGGATTCCCACTCTTGCCACTTTGATTCAACATAGTACTGGAAGTCCTAGTCAGAGCAATTAGGCAAGAAAAATAAATAAAAGGCATCCAACTGGAGAGGAAGAAGTAAAACTGTCTCTATTTGCAGATAACATGATATTATATACAGAAAACCATAAAGACTCCACTAAAAACTACTGGAACTAATAAATGATTTCAGTAAAGTTGCAGGATATAAAATCAATATACAAAAATCAGTTGTATTTCTATACTCTAACAACTATCAGAAAGAGAAATTAAGAAAATTATCTCATTTACAATTGCATCAAAAAGAATTAAATGTCTAGAAATAAATTTAACCAAGGAGGTGAAAAGTCTGTTTACTTAAAACTGTAAGACATTAATAAAAGAAATTGAAGAAGACACAAATAAATGGAAAGATATCCCATGTTCATAACATTGTCAAAATGCCCATATTACTCAAAGCAATCTACAGATTCAATGCAATCCCTAACAAAATTCCAACAGAATTTTTCACAGAAATTGAAAAAAAATAATAATCTTAAAGCTTATTGAACCACAAAACACACCAAATAGCTAAAGAAATCTTGAAAAAGAACAAAGCAGGAGGCATCACACTTCCTGATTTCAAATTATGTTATAAAACTATAGTAATCAAAACAGTATGATATTGGCATAAAAACAGACACATAGAGTGTTGTATAAAAGGAGAGAAGATTAGCACTGCCCCTGACAAGAATGGCAGAGCCTCTCAGGCCTGACAATATTCATGTGGTTAAGGCATTACCACCTACTTCATGACCTCTAAGCACTGTTTTTTGAAGGAACAAAAACACTAATTTGAAAAGATATACGCACAGCAATGTTTATGGCAGCATTATTTGCAATAGCCAATATATGGAAGCAACCTAAGTTTGTATCAACAGATGAATAGATAAAGAAGATTATATATATAAACACAAACATATACACATACATACAATGGAATATTACTCAGCCATAAAAAAGAATAAAATTTTGCCATTTGCAACAACATATCTGGACCTAGAGGATATTATGCTTAGTAAACTGTCATACAGAGAAAGACAAATACTGTATGTTTTCACTTATATGTGGAATCAAAAAATAAAACAAATGAACGAATATAACAAAACAGAAACAGACTCACAGATACAGAGAACAAACTAGTGTTTACCACAGGAAAGAGGGGTGGGGGAAGGAGCTAGATAGGGGAAAGGGATTAAGAGGTACAAATTACTAGGTCTAAAATAAGATACAATGATGTAATATACAGTCCTGGGAATATAGGTAATATTTTATAATTTTATATGAAGTATAATCTATAAAAATATATCACTATGTTGTACACCTAAAACTAATATAATATTGTAAAAAACTATACTTGAATTAAAAAAAACAGATACATAGATCAATGGGACAGAATACAGAGCCCAAAAAGAAATCCATATATATATGTTCAATTAATTTTCAACAAAGTAGCCAAGAATATACAATTGGGAAAGAATAATCTCTTCAATAAATGGTGTTGGGAAAACTGGACAGTCACATGCAAAGGAATGTTATTGGATCCTTATCTTACACCATACACAAAATCAACTTAAAATGGATTAAAGACTTGAATATAAGAACTGAAGCCATAAAAATCCTAGAAGAAAACAGAGGTAAATTCCTTATTATCAGTCTGGCAATGACTTTTTTGGCTTAGACACCAAAAACAGAGATAATAAAATAAAAAATAAACATATGGGATGACATCAAACTAAAAAACTTCTGCACAACAAAGGAAACCGTCAACAAAATGCAAAGGCAACATATGAAATGGGAGAAATATCTGCAAATTATATATCTGGCAAGGGGGTAGTATATAAGAAACTCAGACAACTCAACAGCAAAAAACCCCAAGCAATCTGATTTAAAACATGGGCAGAGGATTTGAATAAACATTTTTCCAAATAAGACATGCAAATGGCCAACAGGTACATGAAAAGAGCTCAGCATCACTAATCATCCCGGAATGCAAATCAAAACCATAATGAGATATTACCTTATACTTGTAGGAATAGCTATCATCAAAAAGACAAGAGATAGCAAGTGCTGGTTAGGATGTGGAGAAGTGGAAACCCTTGTGCACTGTTGATTGGGATGTAACATGATGCAGCCAGTAGGAAAAACAGTATAGAGGTTACTCAAAAAGTTAAAAATACCACAAGATCTAGCATCCCACTTCTGGGTATATAGCCAAAGGAAACAAAATCACTATCTCAAAGAGTTTTCTGTTTCCCCATATTCATTGCAGTATTATTTACTGTCGTCACAGCATGGAAACAACTATCTATCGATACATGAATAGATTAAAAAATTGTGGTATATATATGTATACAATGGAATATTATTCAGCCATAATAAGGAAGGAATTCTGCCATTTGCAACAACATGGATGGACCTTGAGGGTATTATGTTAAATGAAATAAGTTAGAGATAAACAAATATCGTATGATCTCACTTATATGTGGAATCTGAAAAATTAAACTCACAGAAAAAGTGAACAAGCTGATGGTTGCCAGAGGCAGGGGGTAGGTAGGAGAAATGTGTGTGAAGGTGCTCAAAAAGTACAAAATCCAGTTATAGGATAAATAAGTTCTGGGGATGTAATATATAGCATGGTGACTATAGTTAGCAATATTGTATTGTATATTTGAAGTTTTCTAAGTTTAGATCTTAAAAGTTCTCATTACAAGAAAAACTTGCAAGGTGTGTGAGGTGATAGACGTTAATTAAACTTATGTGATAATCATTTAGCAATATATATGTATATCAAATAATTATGTTGCACAACTTAAACTAATACATTATGTCATTATATCGCAATAAAACCAGAAAAAATAAATTTTCATTTTATTCTTCTCTGCATTGTCTTTTTAAACTCATGGTCCTTTCTGTCCCCTCTCAGTCCTCCTGCATCAGTTGTCCACTTAAGTTTAGATTTTTCTAGCAAAAAACTTACTGTCCATACTTCATTGTCTTGGTTCTATTACCTGGTGTATCAGTGGATATGTTGGAGTCCCTCAGCTAAAGCTGAGTTTCTAGGTGGGCCTATGGATTATTCACTCAGTTCTCCAATGAGAACTGGAAACAAGATGGTGTGGCTTATCTCTAGCAGCACTTTTCTTGGTCAAATGAATTTGTTTGCTGCTAGAAAGCATTTGTTCAAGTTGACTATTCCAGAAATTGCTCTGTAAAAATGAAATTTTCTACAAAATGAAATAACTTACAGATGACTCAGGTACTCTGTAAAGATGGCTTACTTTGCAGAAAACTGTTAGGATTCACCTAAATGGTTCATTTTACCGCCCATTCTGTGTTTCATGTGACTATGACACTTTGTTTCCCTGAAGAGATGAGAAAATACCAAAAATTAAATTTGAGTGTCTGAGCTAAGCTAAAATTCATGGGAGTTTTCCCTGGGTGCTCTAGATAGGATGCTTTCCCTATCTCAAGAAATCACAAAGACGGAGGTAGGTTACAATTCACTTAAAGTCAATGAATTATGTAAAATCCTATAAAGAATAAACAGGAAAGCATCAGTGCCGTTCTACTCCTTGTCTCAAAGTATACTCTCCATCATCTCTGTATTATGCCTTACAGATCATTTTTAACATGTGGTCATTTTATAAATTAAAAATAAAAATATTATTCAAAATAACATTACCGTCAGAACAGTAGCATATTCCCTCCCCATATGGTTCCTCTGAAAGACATACGACTTTCTGTATCTGATTGACCTCACTTCTATTGATGCCTTAACAATATGTTTCATAATCACCTTTTTTTTTTATAACTGCAATTTTTTTTTAATTAATTAATTAATTAATTTATGGCTGTGTTGGGTCTTCGTTTCTGTGCGAGGGCTTTCTCCAGTTGTGGCAAGCGGGGGTCACTCTTCATCACGGTGCGCGGGCCTCTCACTATCGCGGCCTCTCTTGTTGCGGAGCACAGGCTCCAGACGCGCAAGCTCAGTAGTTGTGGCTCACGGGCCCAGTTGCTCCGCGGCACGTGGGATCTTCCCAGACCAGGGCTCGAACCCGTGTCCCCTGCACTGGCAGGCAGATTCTCAACCACTGCGCCACCAGGGAAGCCCTCATAATCATCTTAATTGTAAATAGAAAGCCATAAGACTTGGAAGCCTATATTAACAAATAAAAATTTGGAATTCTGTGCTAGAAAAAAAAATCGTCGATGTCTTTTTGTTTTTAAAGCCAGAATACTCATGGGCAAAGCCCCTTTTATGTCCTGGTTAGATTTTCCAATAAATATGGGGTCAACTACACCCAGGATAGATCTTAATCCCTAGATCAGGGAGAGTGGCACAAAAATCCATCACCTAACAGGGATGTTATGTTTTCCCATGCCATGAGCTAAAACCTCTGGGAAAGCTGCAGTTTTCCTGCTTCCCACTCAATACAAGCCAATATGCCTAAGAGACCCTAGGAGACAGTAGAACCTTAAGGTTAAGGTTGTTACTTGAGACTGACTAGAATTTATTAGCCAGATAACTAGCACAGCCAAGGCTTTTGTTCACTGTCTGATTTAATTGTCATGTTAGCAATGAAAACTTTATCATGTAAGTGCTCATAGCATTTACGTCTATTTTATGGTCTCCTGTGAAACTCCATTTTAAATTGCAGGTGACTGCTAATAATTCCAGGAGTAATGTCCATGTGTTTCACACACCTGATCAATCTTAGCATCTGTGAGTTTAACTCTATAAAATATCACTTACTGACCATTGCAATAGACCATACATACTGCTCTGCTGACTTACAGTCCCTGGATCTCTACTATCCACAGACGAAATGGTTCTAATCACCTGGGATGAAATAACAGCCACCTTTTGTTCTCAGCCTGTGTCTTCTGGCTAGGTTTAAACAGCTAAAGTTATTGCCTTTGTGTCTTCAGAATTGTTAAGTCTTTATTTCCACTCTGACAGGTCTACCATCAATGTTGCTGAGAATCAGTCTTCTTCATACACTTCATTTTCCCTTTGTGAATTTTCAGCTGGAGAAGAGGTTTGACCTAACAAGTGATTCATCGTTTTCTGCTCTGGGTAATTTAACTTCCTCATGGTCTAATGTTATCACATCTCCTAGGCTGCTATTAAAATCACTCTATGCCAAATGTGTTTTCTTAGTGTTGACATTACAACTTATGAATTTAAATTTTAGGTCATACAGTGGAATAAGACTTAAGATTAAAATTAGTTTTGTATGTACTATTTTCCTGGAGATAAAATTAAACTATAACAATCTAGCATGAAAGTAAAAATGTTTTATTGACTCAGTTATGGATCTAACCTTGAGGCTTAACCTCAAGAATTGACATAAAAATCATTTATTACATATATTGGTGTTGCGATAAATGTGCAAAGAGAACTATTTTAAAGCCAGGCTCCCTTAGGAATTTAGAGTTTAAAACATTAAAAAAAGACTCTAAGCACATATCAATACTTAGAAAATAATATGCATGTGTATAAAATTGCATATAAATGTATGCACAGAAATACATTTTGATTATATTTTCCTTGAATAAAAGTCTTTTATATGTGCTTATGTGAATATATATGTATGTATGTTTATAAACATACATACAGAGATGGATTGTCACAATCTTTAGAGTATAGAGTAAATTTCAGTCAATATACATTTGTTGAGTATATTTAAGTAAAAACTTTCAGTCAGACATAGGAACACAATATTTTATATTTAAGACATTTTGACTTTTAAAAAAAATATTTTGTCCATTACAAGGATGCAGTCTTTTATGAAAGAAATGTTGTGTTTGAAATAGTTAGTGGCCTAAAGCCACTAGTCCAATTTTGTCCAAGACTGTGATTAAAACAAGAGCATCTTTTGCAAATATATATTTATATATACATATATATACATATACATATATGTGTGTGTATATATATAAATAAATATATATATATTTATATATATGCGTGTATATAGAGAGAGAGAGAGAAAGAGAGAGAGAGATTGTAGTACCCAACAAAGAAAACTGAGGAAAGGAGTACAAAAAAAGCAAGCTTTTCTTTTTTTTAATGTTTCCAAAGGCTTAATATGAATATTTATATATTTCTTAATTTTTTTTTCTCCTTCAAATAAAGGAAGTAGCTATTCTGTGAGTTAGAAAGGCAAATTAAATGAAATTAGATAATTGACTGGAAGAATAGTGATAAGGAAACAGACTGTGTCTGAGAAAGACAGGATGTTTGGCTTCTAAAAGCTAAGCAATCCAGCAACGCTTTGACACCATGGCCTTATAATTTTGACACATTACTAGCTAAGGTTTTTTTTGTTGCAATCTACAATTTAGGATAAGTCAAAAAAAGTTTAAGTAACAATGGGAAAGGTAATGGCATGTACCTTGAACATGTCTTTCTTTTAAAAATTCCTCTAGAAATGTCATGTCAAAATACATCACTACAATACAGTGGGGCAAAGATGGTGTCTTTAATAAATAGTTCTGGGGCAATTAATGTCCATATGAGGGGTGTGGAAATATCTTGACGCTCTACCTCATACCATTCACAAAAAGTAAGTACAAAATGGTTATCAGATGTAAATTTGGGAAGTAAATCAATGAAACATTTAGAGAAAAACAGGGAACATCTTTTGAACCTTACAGTAAACAAAGATTTCTTAAATAGGATATAAACACACCAACAATGACAAAAAAATAGATAAATTTAACTATGTTAAAATTAATTACTCTTGCTTATCAAAAAAGACCACTAAGGATGAAAAGGCAACCACAGAGAGTGGGAGAATACATTTATGCCATGTATATTCAACAAAAGACTCATATAAAATTACATAAAGAACTCAAAATCAAAAAACAAACAAAAAAGGCAACCAAACATAAAAATGCAAAAAATCTGAAGCAAATTAAAAAAAAAGATTATATTCAACTATTTAATAAACATAGAAAAAGCTGCTCAGCTCACCAGTCATCAAAGAAATAAAAGTTAAAACCCAAAACAACATCAGTACACAGGCTCCAGAATGGCTAAAATGATAAAAACAGAAAATAAGTGTTGACGAGGACATAGAAAAACTCAGACTCTCAAGCACTGCTTATTTGTCAGCTTCCCCTAAAACTGACAGGAGCATAACCTATGGCCCAGAATTCCACTCCACTTGACAGAAATACATTTACATATTTTCCAAAAAAACATGCACTGAAGTGTTCATAGCAGCACTATTCACAATAGCCCTAAGTCAGAAACTACCCAAATGCTCATCAATATAAATGAATTCTGGCACATCTGCCAAATGAAATACTACACAACAATGAGAATAAATGAACTATAAACATGTTTCCATATTACAGGTGAATTTCAAATGATGCTGAGAGAAAAAAATTAGACTCAAAAGAATACATATATTAATAAGGAAAATTTATTCTATTAATATATAATATAAAAATATGTAATAAAGAATATGTATTTATTATTATACATTTATTTTTATATTAGATTAAGGGCTAGTTTTTTGTTATGAGATATATCTTGTTAATAAAAGCCTTGATAAAATATTTAAATTTTAATATATAAAATAGCATATTCAAAGAAACAAATGATGATTTGGCCTCATGACATAAATTAATCTATGTTTAAGATTTGAAGTTCAAAGTTAAACAAACTTTCCCCTCATGAGACTAAACCCAAAAGTAGAATTTCAGGCCCAATTTATCATTTGAAAATTTCCTTAGGTGCAGTTAGAAATAACAGAAATCACATGGCTAGAACAAGTGGCAACAATTCAATGGAAGCCTTACGGAAGCTGAAGCATTTCTCTGTCCTGCATTCCTCAGATGCCCAAACCAAATGCTAATTAAGCTCTGTGACCTACATGCTCGCCCTGCCACAGATTCTGGAATCAAATGTAGGGAGCTCTTTAAAGAATCCTATCCAGGAATTCAGTAGTTTGATAATGTCAGTCTTGTAGTCCTCGATATTTCTCTAGACTAGCATTATTTGTTTTTTATAATTCGTTTTCTTTTATATAACATGTTTTTATAACCAGCTCTTGCCTTTTCCTTGTTAAGCAGTTCTTGCCTAGTAACCCAGTTCCTGTTCACTGGTTTCTGCTTTGAGTGATCCGTGGAGTGTCCTGCTTGACGTCCTGCCTCACATCAGAGCACTTTCTAGACAGAAGTCTCACTGTGCTTCTATTTTTCCTGTGGCCTGCAGTCTGTGTGGTTCTCACTGGATTTGCTTGGTGCTGATTGCCAGTGTGTTCCTGGACAATGAACCGTTGCCTATTCCCAAGCTTTACCAAAACCCTGCTTTGCCTGCAAGCCAGGACATTCACCTGTTCCTCCTCACCCCGACCTCTGTGTCCCTGCACGGACTTTTACCAATGCTAGTTTCCAAACCTCTTTTTCAACCATCTCACCTCACCTGGGAAGGTATCCTAAGGTAGCCATAAGCCTGACATGCATTATGCTTCCTCCCTCTAGAATCCCTCACAGTGCTGATTTCTGAGGGGCATGACAAGCCCAGTGGATCTTTCTCACCTCTGAGTTGCAACCGTCTCAACCAGGCCTTTGTGAAAACTGCAGCAAGAAGGTGGCAGAAATTAAGAACAGAATACTTTTATTTTTGACTCAGTCAGACTCAGGATGTGACAAGACAAGAAACAGCCTGGAATTCTCCATCCTTAACAATGTTTACCAAATCCTGCCCCACTTGGGCATGCATCAGAGCATTGAGATGGAACTAAAAGACAGGAAAGGCTGAGAAAACAAAAGAAGATGCAAGAAACAAAAAGAAGAGTATGAGGTAAAAGGAAGAATATGTCAGAGCAATTTGTGCACTGTTACTTATTCAGCTGTTACTTTGAAGTCTCCTTTGTATTGAGTTGGTCAAAAAGTTCGTTCGGGTTTTTCCATAATGTCTTATGGAAAAACCCGAACGAACTTTTTAGCCAACTCAACAGAGGACATTACTGCTATAGCCTCTTTCTCCACTATTTGCTTATTCTGGCTTTGCCCTGTTTAATCAATCACTGGGTGTCCATTCAACTTTGCATTTTTTCTTTAACTACGAAGATCAGGCTTTAGTTGTCCTAGACCTTGACTTATCCTCAGACCTAACCACATGACTTTGGAAATATCACTAACTCTTGTTGGTTTCCTCATTTAAAAATGGCGCGTTTGGATTAGATCAGGAGTTCTCTTTATTTAGGAGAGTAAAATTCCTTTTATTTACTAAAGTCATAAAGTTCATGAGAATAATTAGGGTGCGTCCCTGACGTAGTCGGAGTGAAATGAGGGACAGAGGACTGACTGCTAGAACCATGGTGAGTACTCCAGATTCCAGAGCCAGATAAAGAGAGGTTGAATCCTTGCTTTCCCATTTACTCACCATGAGAGTCAGACATAGATTCAAGCAGCCTCAGTTTCCTCATCTATGAAACACAAATAATATTAGGGTTGACTCCACTGGGTTATGACTCAGAACATAAAAGGCACTCAGTAAATATTTGCCACTAAAAATTTTTATTTTGAGATCTACTAGTCTAACTAGAAAAGTTTCAGGATAATGCTGAGAACAGTGAAGTACAAATAAATCAGGACACAGTTTCAAATCCTACTTTGACTAGTTGGCCACTGTGGTACCTTGGAGGAGTGACTTCACCTGACACTTCCTCCTCTACGAAATGTGATTAGAATAGAAACTTCTAAGGTATCTTCCAATTCTACGTGCTGTAATTACCTAGCCTGTTATTTTGGAAAAAGTCTTTAAATATTTGTGGGGCTCAGTAGGGACTGAATCTTACCTTACTGTAGTTCGGCACCAAGACTTATCATAAGAACTCCAGGAACCCATATTATAATAAACATATTTTCCAAATAAAGAATTCTGTTTTAAAATATTATTTACCATGATATGATGAAGTTTATATTTATCATGCTTTTCTTTCTGCCAGGTTTACCAAATAATTTTGTTTAAAATAACAAAAGAAGTATTTTATTATTAAAGATGTACTGAATAAACTTTGAAACCGTACAATCAAGGGGCATAAAAAAGGCAGAAATAGGGCTTCCCTGGTGGCGCAGTGGTTGAGAATCCGCCTGCCAATGCAGGCGACACGGGTTCGAGCCCTGGTCTGGGAAGATCCCACATGCCACGGAGCAACTAGGCCCGTGCGCCACGACTACTGAGCCTGCGCGTCTGGAGCCTGTGCTCCGCAACGAGAGGTCACGATAGTGAGAGGCCCGCGCACCACGATGAAGAGTGGCCCCCGCTCACCGCAACTGGAGAAAGCCGTCGCACAGAAACAAAGACCCAACACAGCCAAAAATAAATAAATAAATAAATAAATTTATTTAAAAAAAAAATACAGATTCCCAGCCCCACTGTAGACTTTAAAAAAAAAAAAAAAGGCAGAAATAAAACTATATTAAAAGCGTCAGTACAATATAGTTGCATGTATTTCACTATACATTTTTTACCTACCAGTCTTTATTTTGAATTTGTATTTTCTTCTCAGTTGTTTTTGCCTAAAATAATTAATAAACCTTGTAGAGAAGAAATTTTCATTAGAAGCCATAAGGGAATTGAATGTCAAGTAACTTCAGATTAAATTATGTGTGCATATGTATAAAGGTGTATGTATATGTATGTGTATGTGTATGTGCATACTTGGTTATGCACAAGATGTACTAGAGAGGTATTATATTATATATATTATAGAGATATAAATCCATGCTCTTATCTACACACACACACACACACACACACACACACACACAATTTTTAGGCCCTAAAACTTGCTAAAAAATAATCTGCAAGCAAAGAGATAGTACACACAAGATATGCCAACCACTAAGAAAAAAACATATCTGCCTAGTAATTAATGTAATTCTGAAAGTTCACTATCATTTTCTAATGTATTTGAAGAAAAGCCACTGGATTTGAGAGGTTCTAACCCTTACTGAGATCACATAGTCAAAACATCCATGTCAGTGTGTATTTCCTTTCTCCTCTCTCTTTTCCCTTCTCTCCTCCCTTCACTTTTTCTCTTCGTAATGCTCTGTGTATTTGTTTTCTACTGATGGACAACAAATTACCAAAAACTTAGCACTTTAAAACAACACACATCTTTTATCTCACAGCTTCTGTAGGTCAGGAGTCAAGGCACAACAGCTTAGGTAGGTCCACTGCTCAGGCTTTCACAGGTTCTCAACTGAAAGCTCAACTAGGTAAGAATCTGCATCCAAGCATCAGCTGTTAGAAGAATGCATTTCCTTGTGGCTATTGGAAGACACCCTCATGCCCTAAAAGCTGCCCACAGGTCCCTGCTGTGGGGCCCTCTCCATAGGCAGTTCACAGCCTAGCTGTTTATTTCTTCAAGGCCATCAGAAGAATCTCCGGCCAAATTCTGCTAATACAGAATCTTACACAACATAAACATAACCATAGGAGGAACTTTCCAACACCTTTGCAATATAATATAACCTAATCAAGGGAATGCCCTTTGCCACGAGGATGTGATTCACTGAGAGTCCACTTAGGGTGTGTTTGCCACACTGTATGATAGCAATTTGCTAAGAATTCTTTTCCAAAGATCACTAGTAACCCACACTGCTGAACTTCAGCCTTAGAATAGGGTCCACTGAGTTTTTTTTAAAAATCAGAAACAATGTTTCTAACTTCAAAAAAGAAACTAATGCTAATATGTTGACCACACTTGACCTTTACCTCCACAGGGTCATTTAAATATTTACACCTACTGTATTCACAAGTTTGATTGACAAGCACTTTATAAAATATTTATGCTGTCAAAAAACAGCATGGATCTCATGAGAATATTGCTTTTTTATTTAAAATTTATACTGAAAAGTTATTCTTTATAATGACAATGAAGATATACTTCTCCACTTCTTTTAAAAGCCAAGATGAATATTATTTTAGTACAGTATTAGTATTTGCAGAAAGTTGTGAAAATGGAGAGGATAGAGAATTGAGAGTGCAGACAGTGTGTAAAAAGGAGATTTATTAGTGTAGTCTTCAAATCTCCTCAATCTTTTCATAAAACAAATAATCAGAGTAGTGAAAAGAAAAAAAAAAATCCACAAACATCTGAAAAAAATCTAGTGACAAAATATCCCTATCAACTTTTGAGAATACAAATTGGTGGTGTCAAACCATCACCGGTAGCATGATCTGTACAGGACAAAGATAGTATAGAGAAAGGGAGCTCCAGTGGTACTAAGAGCTCAGAAACAATAAGTAAGCCAAAAGATTCACGTGCAAAAAGAAAGAACTCTCTTTTTCTGGAATCCTTAGCCATTCAGAGCTAAGAATATTCATGAAAGTTGGATAAGGATACACCGGCTCCAATTTGAGAGTGAGTTCCAAAACAAGGAAAATATCAGAAGGTGCTAGTTAAGTTCGCCCATGAAGGAGTTTGGAATTATTGAACAAAAACTCTCTTATGGAAGAACAGAGACCCAAGGGGGTTAAAAAAATTTCTGTGACTAGATGGAAAATTGAGTGAGGCAAAAATCTCAGGCATAAAGGTGCAAGAAGTTTCAGATTCTGAGTAGTAGATGGGAGAAGGTCCTAAGGAGGTAGTTCTTAGAACTGTGGACATGGCCACACAAAGAAGACATATTTTTAATGCTTTATGATGGAAGAGGGCTATCAAGAAATAAAGCTACCCTGACCCACACACCATCACAGAAACATCCCTCTAAAGTACAAGAAAACCCATGCCAATTAACATGAATAACAGAAATGGATTATGATCAAACTTTATACAAAGAAGTTGAAAGAAAAAAAAGAAAGAAAATGAACTTACTATAAATACACAGACATGAAGGAAGGTCCACTAAAAAGTCTGACTACAAATCAGAAGTAAATCATGTAAATTAAGAAAACTCTAATGTGCTTAATTGAAAGTACAAATTCAAAAATCTCAAAAATGAGATTATAAAACAAGAGGAGGATTTGAAAATAGAGTTTTCAGAGCTAAGTACAAAATTAGAACAAAAAAGAAAGAAGTATTTTTTTCAGTAAGGAAAGCTCAACTAGAATAAACTTGAATGAATACCATGGAAGGTAAAGTAAGGAAAACAAAAGATAAAAAGGAGGAAAAATAACAAACAGAAATTATATGTATGTATGTATGGATGGATGGATGGATGGTTAGATAGATAAAGAATACAAGAAGATGTCATATAGATATAATAGGTGAGTCTAAGAAGGAAAAAATATCACAAATACTAATAATTCATATAATCTTGAATAATAAAAGGCTTGAACCTACATATTTACAAGGGTACATCGTGCAGTTGGGAAAATTATTGGTGAATGGTCACTACTGAGTCAACTGCTAGTAAATCTATTGGGTTTAAAGTTAAAGAAAGAATTCTTGAGCATATAGGCAAAAAGACCAAATCATGTATAAGGGAAAGATAATGAGATTGGCAACAGACATCATCAGCAACACTTCATAACATAAGACAATGGAGATGTAAATACTCAAGGAAAAAGTATGGGCTCAGGTCTTAAATGGAGCCAAACTCATTTTAAATCATACTGTTATAAATTTGCAAAAGGACAAGGGAATATTGATCCCATGATCCATTCCTGAGAATGTATTAGAGAAGGAGCCCACCACGAATTCAGGTGAAGTTTTAGCATTTTCACTGCAAAATTATGACTAAAATAAATTGAATATACGTAACTGTACAGCTAACAGCAATCAATAGGGATAATATGACAAAGAGAGCATAAATATGCTTTCTGACAAAAGAAATGTATTACAGCTAAAAACAGTGGGTACGAAAAGCAGAGTGTATGGAATATACAAGTTTGTTGGCTCCCAGGATGTGAATTTGTGTTAGAGGCTATCATGTCTAATTCAATTCTGGGGGAAAGGGAGAGAAGAATGAAAAGGAATTTACTCACTAATTCCATTATTGTTACATTATGTAAGTGGTAGATTGGTAAAATAATGGACTAAGTGTACATATTAAGGTAACTATTAAGGAAAAACACTAGCCGTCAGTGCACACTGAATAAAGGGCATAGTACCTCCAACTTAATTACAAATGGTCCAGTAAAAATATATATACATATGCCCTGTGCACGCACCCACATGTGTGCATGCACACACACACACACACACACACATATATACATATTAATACATATGTATGGAGAGGGAGAGAAAGGGGAAGAATGACAAACAAAGGGGCAAAAGTGTAAAAAATTGATGAATACTGATAAAGGGAAAATAGGAGTTTCTTATAAAATGGCCAAAATATTATTGTTCTATATGTTTGATTCAAAATTTGGAAATTTAATACAATACATATTAATAGATCTAAGAAAAACATAATTTACTAAATTAATAGTTAAAAGAAATTTCCTAAATATAATAAAATCTGTATTACTCCAATTCAAAAGTTAACACTTAATCAATGGGAATACTCTAGCGATATTACCAATGAAGTCTGCAACAAGACAAGTGTACCTAGCATCTTCAGTTGTATTTCACATTAAATTGGAACTATTATCTAACCCGGTTGGGGTGTGTGTGTTTATTTCATAAGAATCTAGAAGATTATATGCAGAAGTTATTGTATTACAAAAAAAAAAAAAACCCAAAGAATCAATTAGAATCTACTACAAACCATAAAAGAGTTTAGTAACGTGCCAGGATATAAAATTAACATTCCTAAAACAATAGCCTTAGTATTTACAAACAATAGCAATGACCACTTTCAAGATATAATGGAAAGAAAGGCTCTATTTAAGATAAAATAATGATGATGATGATGATGTATTTAGGTAGAAACTTTCAAAAGTGCAGTAAAAGATATGAGAAAAAATATACTCATCAAAGAAGCAAAGGATACATGATCAAATGGAAATGTATACCTTATTCTTGAGTATGAAAATTCAACTTCATATAGGTGTCAATTCTAAGTTAATTGTGTAAATATAATCAACACCCCACCAAATACCATGACACTGTTCTTTGGAAAAAGTCAGGTTGATTATAAAGTTCATAAAAAGAATAAATAAGCAAAGTCAGCAAAGGAAATCCTGAAAAAGTATGCAGTGAAGGAATTTTATACCTAATATTACAACACTTCAAAGCCTCCAGAATTAAAGCAGCATGGTGTTATTTTACTAATAAACTGAAAGACCAATGAAAATAAATAGAATATGCAAAACAAGATCAGATATGTATAGAATTTAGTAATGATAAAAGTGTCATCTCAAGTCAATGGGAGATCAATTTTTACTGAATGGTATTGGGACAAGTGGATAAGCATATGGAAATTAATAAAATTGTATCTATTCCACATATAGTATACTAGGATAAATTCCAAATGGATCAGAAATTTCAAAATAAAAAATAAAGTTATAAAACTACTAGAAAACCTGAATTTGTTTTTTAACCTGGGAGAGGAAAACATTTTCATTTCTGTCTATCTACCTACCTATCTATTTATCTGTCATTCATCTATCCATCCATTCATCCACCCACCCAGTATTCAAGGACTTAGATACTAAAAAAAAAAAAAAACAGAGATGTATAAACCTTGTAATTGTACATTTGAATATAAAACCTCATATACACTCAAAAATTTTCCCTTAATATATTTACATTGTCCAGCTCTGCCCATTGAGAAAGTCTAAGAGCAATATCAACTCACCAGCAAAGGATAACTTCAAGGCCCAGACTGTGGTTTCTAAATATTGTTTCTCACTAAAAGGAAGTAGTGCTCTTTGGGAGAAATAGCTGATACCAGGTCTGGGGTGGGAAATGTAGAAAATGATCCCAGGATACCATGTCTAAACATTGTAGGAGCCAACGTGATGGGATCCCACTGGTCTAAGTTACATGCGATTGAGCATCAGACAGTATAAAAATTGCAATGGATTGAAACACCTGATATAGTAAAACCTGTAAGAAATAATATCTTTAAAACTGACTAGATATAACAAAACTTGTTAGAATACATCTTATTAGCTTCAAAATTGATCTTTTTAAGAAAAGAGAAAAATTAAAAACCTCCTAGCCAAATAAAAGCCAAATAAAGTAAGTTCTTTGGAGAAGTTACAGCTCGTAAATGCAGATAAAATTATAAAATTAGAACATCACCATTTTACAAACTAATTAAATACTGTATATGGGCAATAATCAAGGATTTCAATTACTAGGTAAAAAATTGCTGTGAAAGAGTCAAGCTTTTACTACTTAACTGTAAGCATTAATGAAAGTGAAGCCTCCTAAGGTGATGTATTTAGAAGTACAGAGCACAACATATGTCTTGTCATAACTGAATCTGAATCTATCTCTCTCTATATTACTATGATTTTACAAGAAATACAGGGGATAGCAAGACAAGGTAAATGATATCCCAAAGAAACAATCAGCCAAAGTCAGGGTATAGGACATTCCACAAGATAAAAGACTCAATTTCTTCAACTACACTGTGGCATGGAGGAAAAAAGGAGGGGGGATTGTTAGAGCACAGGACACTTAAGAGACATAAAAATGAAAAGCAATGTGGTATCTTGCTTGGATCCATATTCAAACAAACTGTAAAAAGACATCTTTAAGACAATTAGGAAAATTTCAACACAAATTAGGTATTAACTAGCATTAGGGAATTATCATTAATTTTGTTAGCTGTAATAATGCTGGTTATATTACAAAAATAAATGCCTTTATTCACTAGAGATGCATACGCATATATTTAAGGGTGAGTTCACATAATGCTTGGGATTTGCCTTAATACAGTCCTGAAAACAAAGTAATACATGTAGGGTTTTCAGAGTTGCTAATATTCATTTTTATCACCACCAAAATATAATGAAATTTCTACATGCCAAAATATCCAGCTTCCCAGACAGACTACCATATCTTGTTGTTATAATTGTCCAGTGTTCCTGATGTTTTAGTTATCTATATTTATGAAATTTCCACTGTGTTCAAAACACTGCATTTGTCAGTTGGAAAAGAAATGAAAGTGAAATTGATGATCACTTGACCTGTAAGATTTTATGATTTTTCAGTGGAGCTATAACACATACTTTGAGAAATATGCGACCAATATATTTTAACAGAAGGTATGCATGTACAGGAATACTGTAGAATTATTTCCCATTTGGGGAGGGTCATTGCCTGAAAGCAGTTGATTTTTCCTACACCTGTTTTAGGATTATTGTTAAAAACAATAGAACTTGGTGTGGATTTACAAATGCCAACCTACATACAAACTTGGGAAGGGGAAGACAGCAGAGCTCAATTTGCTACTTAAAGTACAAACCACTGTTGGAAACCAGAGAAAGGAGGTCAGCACTGGATGTTTACGATGCCGTCTCTAAGATATGTGGGCTGCAGCTGAAGGTGCTATTGCAAATAACAGAACAACTCTTCCTACGCTGCTGCTGGCTCTGTTCTCAGAGAACCCCAGTTAGGTCTATCTGCAAACTCTGCCCACTGAGGATATATGGAGTTGCCTTAGGCTCAAGCAGAGCAGTGGAAAATAACAGCATCCCCTAACAGTAAATGCCTGAGAAGCTCAGCTGCTTGTTAGGTGTTCCTACGGTCTTTCTAAGTTGAAAGTCTTTCTAATCACTGGTTGTACTGAGCATTAGGTTATACTTTATTTAAACATATGTTCACTCAAAAATACTTACGATGCATGTCATCTCTGAGCAAAAGCAGAAAAACTCTGCTCTGCTGGAGCTTCCAGTTAAGTGAGAGAGACATGCTTTCACCAAATCATCACACACATACTCACAAACTGTGATAAGAAAAGACATATTTCTTCATAAGTATATATCAAAGGAATCCTTTTCTAGGCTGGGCAGTTTCAGGAAAGGCTTTCCTAGGGAATGACACTTAACTGAGGGTTGAAAGAAGAGTGTGCTCTGGGCAAGGTTAGTATAGCAGAAACTTTCGAGGCAGAAGGGACTGAAGGAGTAAAGTCGCCGCTACAGGAGGCCAGATGGGCTATGGTGCAAAGAACTAAGAGGAGAATGATGAAGTTTGAGGATGAGGTAAGCCTAACTTTACAGAATGCTGGAGCCACGTTAAGGAGTTCAAATTTTATTTTAAGAGCAGTGGGAAGCCGTAGAAGGGTATTAAGCAGTGGGGTAATAAGATCAGATTTATATTTTAAGAAGATTACTCTAGTTTCAGTGTAGAGAACTGGATTGAGTGATAGCTGAATAGATGAAAAGATTGTAAATGGGTGTCGCAAAAGTCCAAGCAAGATACTATAGACAATGAAACAAAGTTGGTGGAGTGGAGGTGAAGAGAAGGCTGAAAAGACATGTTAAGAAGGTGTAACTGACAGGCCTTGGTAAGGGATCAGATAGGGGAAAGTAGAAGGAGGGAAGTGAGGTAAGGCAGAGGGAGTCATCAAGGAAACCCATAGTTGCCTTTTTTTTTCTTTTCTATTATAGTTTATCAGAGGATATTTAATACAGTTTCCTGCGCTATACAGTAGGAACTTGTTGTTTATCCATTCTATATATAATAGTTTGCATCTACTAACCCCAAACTCTCAATCTATTCCACCCCCATCCGCCTCCCCCTTGGTAACCACAAGTCTGTTCTCTATGTCTGTGAGCCTGCTTCTGTGTCATAGATAAGTTCATCTGTGTCGTATTTTAGATTCCACATATAAGCTTTTGACTTACTTCACTTAGTATGATAATCTCTAGGTCTATCCATGTTGCTGCAAACGGCATTATTTCATTTCTTTTTATGGCTGAGTAATATTCCATTGTATATATGTACCACACCTTCTTTACTCATCTATCAATGGACATTTAGGTTGTTTCCATTTCTTGGCTATTGGAAATAGTGCTGGTATTGAACATAGGGGTGCATATATCTTTTCAGATTATAGATTTTTCTGGATATACTCCCAGGAGTGAGATTGCTGGATCAAATGGAAACTCTATATATTTTTAGTTTTTTGAGGAACCCCCATACTGTTCTCCACAGTGGCTGCACCAATTTACATTCCTACCATCAGTGTAGGGGGGTTCCCTTTCCTCCACATCCTCTCCAGCATTTGTTATTTGTAGACTTTTTAATGATGTCTTGTTTGTGCAGCTGAATGGATGGGAGTCAATTTGTGGAGATAAGGAACATTTGGAGAAAACTAGATTTGGAGAGGTTTGGTCTGAGATATGTTGAATATAGGATATCTTACTGGAAATGTCAAATGGGCAAATGGATATAAAAATATGTAGCTCAAAAAAAGGTCTAGAAATTTGAGTGCCATTAGCCAAATGGTAAATGAGGCCAGAGGCAGACATGAGATTTCCTAAAGGGAGGGAGTAGAGGAGGCCTTCAATGAGCTGAATCAAGCCAATAGAGAGGGTTAATTATTTAATTTTTTAAATTGTTTGAATTTTACCAGCCAAATGTTTTAAATTGTTCTGAATTTAATAGTATTTAGATATTGCATGAATTTTCCAGTTCAACAATTTTCCCTCTCTTCTGCCATTTTAACACATTTGCAATACCTGCTGGCTTTGAAGGCATTTGGGTTTTCACAATATGGCTTGAGAAAGAAAAGGATGTAGGATAGTCTTGAGCAATTTCGTTATATATTGAACATTTGGGTAGAGACAGATGACCAATCAGTTACCAAGACTGCTTTTATATATTGTCAGCATGCAAATATGTATGGAAATAACTGCCCAAAATAAACTTATATATAATTTTGCTGCTAGCTAGTTGGCATCTTGTAGAGCCAGGCTCTCAAATGGTATTCTAAGAAACAAGGAGCAGAAAAGGAATGACCTCCATGTCTTTCAGTCAAGATCCTTCTCTCTGGCATAAGACCAGGTGCCCATTTGGACCTATCCCATGAAATCTCTTAAAGATGCTGTGGTCTTTTAGAGGTCAGGCCTTTATTCAATCAGAAGAAGACTGAGCTAGAAAGGTCTTGTAAAACCAAGGTTGGAGAGAAGAAGGAGGTTATAAAAAAGATATAAAAAAATGTCTAGTCAGATGCTGCCAGATATTTTAGTCTTTCTTATTTTTAGTATGGTTTTCAGCAAAGTCCTGTTAAGAAATGATAGCCATCCCACCAAATAGGAACTTGCTATGTAACTAATGACCCCAGAACTGAGTGTTTTCAAACAACTACTATTTATTTGCTCAAGATTCCATGGATAGGCAATTAGGACTGGGCTCTTCATGGATAGTTTGTCTCTGCTGATCTCATTTTTGTATTTGGGCCACCAGCTAAGAGAGCTGGGATGGCTGGGAAAGCTAAGGCTATTCCCCACATGCTCTCTCTTTCTTATGCTTGGTCACATGCCTGTAGTTTTCCAAGAAAACAAGAGTGAAAGCACAGTTCTCCTGAGGCCCATCAATATCTCACACATCAATTTCTGTCAATTCTACTGGACAAGGCAAGCCAAGAGACCATTCCAGTTTCAAGGAGTGGGGAAATAGACTCCACCTCTTGAGTTGAGGAATTGCAAAGAATGTATTTGTATTTTCATTCTACCATTGACCTATATAATGAAACTGGGTCCTTTAAATCAGAATTAAAGAATATAGGTAAAGTCTTCCTGTATTTTGTTTGTAGGTCTCCAGCTGTTGAGGCATCTAGCACTTGATATACTTCTACTTTTTGCATTTTTATTGATATATAATTCACATATCATAAAATTCACCATTTTAAGGTGTGCAATTCAGTGGTTATTAATATCTTCACAGAGTTCCACAACCATCATCATGATCTAATTCCAGATGATTTTTATTACCCCGAAAATGAAACCTATGCCCATTAGCAGTCATTCCACATTCTCCCCTTCCCACAGCCCCTGGCAACCATTAAAGTATTCTCTGTCTCTAAGGATTTGCCTTTTCTGGATTTTATATAAATTAAATCGTATATGTGGCCTTTTGTGTCTAGCTTACCACAATGTTTTCAAAGTTCATCCATATTGTAGGATGTATCAGTATTTTATTCCTTTCTTTGGCTGAATAATATTCTATTGTATTAATATAAAGATTTTGTTCATCCATTCATCAATTGATGGACATTTGGGTTGTTCCCACCTTGGGATAATTATGATTACACTGTTATGGACACATTTGCCTACAAATTTTTGTATGAACATATGTTTTCAATTCTCTGGAGTATACATAGGAAGTGGGATTGTTGGGTCTTGCTATACTGTAATACTCAGTAGTTTTTACTAGATGGATGCTTGATTGAGGCATACCAATGTGTTTTATACATTCTCATAGATACTGAGATGAGAACAAAAGTCCATGTTGATATATGTTTCTAGTAGGGGCCCTTATCCCAGCAAGTTCAAATTCACTAGTGTGATCCAAGGTAATTAGCACAGAACAATCCACCATAGGAAGAAGCCAGAGGTCAGTGATCTCTGTTCCCATGACTCTCAATCCTCTGCATACTCCACTTCTCACATATGTATATATTACAATAAACAAGGTATCTCCCTTACTGTCTTTGTGTTATTAATATACCTCATCAACTGAGGTCATTGATATCCCCTATTGTTTGGAGGCACACACTTTGCTTAACATCAACCTATAGTGTCAGGTCTTATTATTTCTCTTATCATTGTCAAATCAAGGTGCTTTATAACATTGCTACCTAGGTATGATCCACAGAGCAGTAGGCACAGCACAGGCATTACCTGTGAGCTTCTTAGAAATACAGAATGGCAGGCCCCACTCTAGATATACTTAATAGGAATGTGCATTTGAACAAGATCCCTATGAATTTGCATGCACATCAAAGTTTGAGAAGCAATGCCATATAGCAATCTTAATTCATTGAGCTCCTATAGAAAAAAAAGCTAGAGGCTCAGTCTCCTAGTCAAAGTCTTCTGTGAGAATACAGACATTAAATACTATTATTACCAATAATACAGAGAATAATTACTGACTATCAACTATGCTTCAGTCACTATGCCATGTGCTTTCCCGGCCTTTTGCTATTCCATCCTTATGGCGATCAACTACTTTTGCCGTTTTACAGATATCAAAATCAAGGCTCAGAGACCTCAAGTTTCTTGCCAGAAGCCACAGCTCTTAGAGAAACAGCCAGGAGTCAAACTCCAGTTTATCTAATTCTAGAGCTCAAGCTCCTCGCCATTACTCTATCTTTCCCAGTAATTCCTGCAAATAGTATTTCCAGAGTCTAATTCATAAAAAGGAAGAAAAATAAATAAGATCTTTCCATATAATTTCTAAACTTCCTTAACTAGTTACATGTGTTTTTACCTATTCATGAGGACTAAAGTGCTATAAAGGTAGGAATTTTTGTCCTTGTCACTGCCAGTATCTAGAATAGACCCTAACATGTATTAAGTCCTCACTAGACTTGTTGAATGAGCAAACAAATATATGCATCAAAACCTCACCTATAGCTTATTAAAATGAGCAAAATTTCATCTTTACTTATTTCTCTTCCAATTTTTCAGCCTTCAACTTTACCTGTAACATGAATGCAAATGGCTGTTTTGTTGTGGCACTGATGCATTTATCCTCCATGAAAACAGAAGTAATACGGTGTTATACATCGGCAGTAACTCCTCACCATGCCGTCTTATCACAGAGCATTTTGACACAGTACAACCTTGAAGGAGCTGTATTGTGGCTGAAAATGTATCTTGTCAGTTGTTGTTTTCTTAGAAAACATCAATGTGTAAATGTCAGCTGGACCTGGCACATTGGTGCATTTTGCAAGAACTGAAAATGTGCAGCATACTGGTGGTACAATATGCACTGGGAGAAGTTATGATGTATTACCCAAGGGACTAATAGTGCAGGAAATTTTTGAAACCAGACATTCTACTTCATCCATCTTACACATGATTATTTTACAGTGGGATCACTTGTTATTCACCTCCATTTCATTAGGCAACCAAATTACATGCCAAGCTAGCTTTATAAATAGAACCTTGAATAGGTGGGCCATAGCCCAAGGAAAACAAGAGAATAAATTCATTTATGTAATCTCATCTTTTAGAGCAGAAGTTGTCTTTTCCATTTATACATATGGGAACTGCCAGAATTAGTCTGAGAGAGGTAGGAAAGGGTGCAATTACTCAAAAATACTTAGGAAAACACAGAAGACCTTCAGTATTTCTTTAATATAATAAAAGGAGATAAATCTATAGCAGACATGCTGGAAATTTCATTATGGTTATCTAGGCAATATACACACTGATTTATTGACAAGGCTATTTTGTATCTAATGCTAATATCAAATTTGATCTGCACACAAGTCATTGGCATTAATGAGACTATCTCATTTGGCCATGGATGGTGAATGGCTAAGTAGGTAATGAGATGAAGGTGAGCATATAATCTTTCTTGACACCTGACAAGAAGGGCACACCTGCACAGCCAAAGGGTAGATGTTCTAATTAATCCTTTCATAGAATTCTACAAACTTGCGTCCAAAACTTCAAAAGCAAAATTTTCTTATATTTCAGTAGGGAAACTCACCTACATGATGTGTGAGGCCAAGTGCAAAGTGAAAGTGTGGAGCTTCCTATTCAAAAAAGCAGAGGTCAAGGTAGGGGAGAGAATGCTGTTAAAGGCATTTAAATATAAGGCTTTTTCCTTTCTCCTGCAGTCTCTCTTCCAATTTGTCATGCTGTTGTTATATTTTCTACTTAATTTCACTCTTAGTAAAGAATATTAAGATTCTTAATTATTAGCATGATTTTACCATTCATCCTTATGTGATGAAATGCCAGTTTTTTTAATTTAAGTTTTCTTATTGAAATATAGTTGATTGACAACGTTGCACTAATTTCTGTTGTACAGCAAAATGACTCAGTTATATACATATATACATTCTTTTTCTATATTCTTTTAAGTTATGGTTTATCCCAGGAGATTGGATATAGTTCCCTGGGCTATACAGTAGGACCTTGTTGTTTATCCACTCTAAATTTAATAGTTTGAGGAAATGCCGGTTTTAAATGCAATTAACAGAGCATTTAACTCATATGAGGAATGACTGAAATTAAGACTAATTTTGTGGCTTATTCCTTGAGAGTACTTGGAGAGTATTCCTTGGAGCTGACCAGAAGAGACCTTAAGACATTTTCAGGAAGATAGCATCCCCCAAGGCGAACTTGAATACTCATGGGGCAAGTGCAGACTCCCACAGCTGCCAGGGGCTCAGCTCACATCCCAGGGCTAACACGTCGGGACCCGACCACAGCTGGGCTCTGCTTCCTGCCAGCCACCACACTGATAAGCCCTGCCTTGGCCAGGGTGGGGAAGTCGAGTCAGGCATATGCTCTCCCCAAGGGCTGCCGCTCCAATCCATCACAACATCAGTGCTGAGTACCTGAGTACCGGGTCGGGTGGAGGAGAGGCTGCCGTGGTGACGCCGGGCCAGGGTGGGGATGGCTGCTACCGTGATGCAGATGCAGGGTCATTACCCCAGCCCTTGCTACAGCCATACCCAGGACCTCTCTGTAGGGCAGGGTGGCAGCAGTGACTGGGTGGGGTAAAGAGGAGAAGGCCGGATGGTGTCCAGGGTTCCAGAGCATGGAGAAGTGAGCAACCTGGAACTCATCCCTGGGGGCTTAGGCACTGCACGGGTCCACACCCATGAAACAGCTCTGCTTGCTAACGCATCGTTTCCAGCCTGGGCAGGGACTGCTGTTTGCCCTCTGATATCCATTCTCCCCTTCTTCTACAGTTACAGACCCCTCGACTTTTAGCTGGGCAGAAGGACACCTAGGGTAAAGCAGGCATTTTTCCAGTCAGCCTTGCAGATAATTATGCAGTGTGACTAAGTCATGGCTAATGATGTGTGAATGGAATCAGTATCTGCAAGGGCCAGACTTCAGGGATGACTGAGCAGGAAGCTCAAAGGACTTGAGTTTCTCAGGATTTCATGCCACAAAGACAGCTCACCAGCTGTGGACTGCCCACCAACAATCTTAAGGAAAAGAGATAGAGATGTCTAACTTAAACATTTAAGCCTTTCTTTTCTGGATCTCTTTCTCACAGACGAACTGTAATCCCAAGCATAGCATAAAAGATATAGTCTGCTTTTTATGCTACTGCGCTCACCACTGACCCCTGTTGGGAAGATAACATCCAACCGTAAGATCTCTTCCCTCCTCTACCCCTGCCTTATCAATGTTTTTCTTTAAGCTATTTGAGAAGGATATTCTTCAATGTTCGCATTTTGCCATAGCTTTATCTTACCTTATATGACTCAACAGGATTGTAATTGCTCTTATTAAGATTCGATTCCTTTCCTGAAAAGAAGTAGCAATGCTGACCATTTAGGAGTAACTACATATTCCAGTCTCCACTATTATAGAGAAATTGAGTTTCAGGTACAGAACACTTTGTTCTTGTAACCCAGTAGAAATTGTTTAGGAAATTTTTCCAAAGTCAATCCTAAATAAATAATGAGAAACCTCACTTGAATCATGGGTTGCTATCTAAACTGGACAATAATTTCTGTTAATTTCCCTCATTCAGGCTTTTTCTTCAGTGAGCTTGGGAAACAAATTAAAGTGACTCTCCACTCTGGAAGTTATAAGGAAACAGAACTAGCAAACTGACAGGTATTCAAGTATCCAAGTGATTAAAATAACTTCCTGATTTAAGTGAAACCAATAAAGAGTTTATGCAATGTTTATATTATGTCCAACCTGCTAAGAATGGTTGTAAATGTTCAAGTGCCCACAGACTTATGAATTGTTAGCAAGGGGAAGAGATCAAAAAGCAATGGAAGAGAGAGAGGGCCACAAATTAGAATTACTTTCCCCTGGATATTGGGGATTTAGGGAACTCTAATATTAATCATCAGCATTGATGAATTAAATTCAAACATGAACCCCATATTCAGTATATATTTCTTAAATCATACTGTGCCAAAACTAACTTCTTTACAGAAATCGTACATTTCTGTATTTATTCTTTTCATCTTTCTCTCCCTATTGCGCATATGACCAATCACCAGGCAGAGGACGATAAACCTCTGAATATTTATGTGGAGCACAGGAAAGGACCCTGCTGTGAGCTATTAGCTCAGTGGATGACGTGTGCTCTCAGTTGGAAGCTGAAGGGATGGGAAAGGCACGGTTGCAGCCCTTTATAAGAGGCACATAAAAAGCACCTGTTTGCCTGCTTCATTAAACTTCCCCTAATGAACGCCTCCAGGGAGTAGAACCAGGAAACTTCTTTCCTTTCCTGCTATAAATAGAGAAAGGTATTTAAAAGTTCTCATTTAAATGTGAGTACTGTCATCTGTAACAATTTGCAAGAATGTAATACTCTTCAGGAATATAAATGAGCCAGTACTTGCATGTATTCACGATGATGACAGACAGGAGGAAGGTGATTCCTTGTACTGTACTGAAAATTTTGTTCTTCGAGAAGATCAGAGTCACAGATGTTTTAAGCTTTCTCTGCCTAACTACTGCTCAACAACTACAATACAACAAAATAACTCAGTTCAGCTACTACATCCTCTAAGAAACTTTCTTAAGCATCTCACCTCCCTAACACACATAAGCACACCTCCATTAAGAATACAGAATGTGTATTTTTTAAATTAAGGCACTTATTACCCTGTAATATTATCATTGATTTACTTTTTGCCTCTCTCAGGCAAAGACAATGTCTCATTTTACACTGAGTCTCCAGCCCTTCACCCTCCGAATGTTTCTGCCACAGAGCATTCACTCATTAATAAAGTGTCGGTTGGTGCAATAAACACAAGAAGCACTGTCTCCCTTCAGCTTCTGTGAGATTGTGCGTTAGCCTCTGGCCACACCATCTCAGTCACCTTGGTAGTCGGTCTCCTTTCCTTCCGTTCAATTCTTAACTGAATTCTTAGATGTGGGCACTGCCAGCATCCACCTTCACCTCTCTAGCCTTTTCACTCAACAATTATTCTTGGGGGACCTCATCTACAGACTTGTTTTAAAGCAGAGGCTTCCAAATTGCAATATTCAAGGCAATCAATGGAGCGTGGAAAGAAAATATCAGAACTTCTATCTATGGATATTTTTCAATCTCAGTCTTTTATAATTTCTGTTTATAATGTGCATTGCACACAAAATGTATAGGTATTTAAGTCATGATAAACATATATAAAGTTGGATGCAAGCTCAGAATTTCATTGGATATGTATTTTTAATTGATGAGGTGGTAAATATGCAAAATAAAAAATATATCTGCTGCCTCCCCAGTGGGGTACAAGTCATAACCTTTCTCATCAAATCTGTTCCTCTTGATCACTTCCCCAACTTGGCAAATGACACCAGTATCCACCAGCCACTCAAGAGAGAGGGCACACTCCTCTTGCACAATCACCCACTTGCCAAAGAATCTATCCTACAAACAGTTGTGAACACTTTTTTCCTATGAACAGATTCTGACAGCCGCCCATTCTGACAGCTACAGCCTTATTCAGACTCTTGCCTTGTGGTAGGGGCAGTGTTCAACAGAGTCCAGAGTGCTCTTTGGAAAACCCAACTATGAACCATTTAAACATACTTCAGTGATCACCCCCAAGTTTCCAAGGCCAAGTTTAGTATTCATCTTCATGTCCTGCCAGCTCCTGAAGCCTCATCTCTTCCTCTCATGTACCCAGAGATAACCAGCTGTGGTTCCTTGAACACAGGAGACATTACACACCTCTGAGCATCCATACACACTGATTTCTCTTACTGGATTATCTTTTCCCTACTGTGCCTACTAAATCCTACACTTCTTCAAAAGGCAGCTCAATATTCACCTCCAATGTTATACACCAATTACCTCTCAAAGCTGGAAAAAAAGTGTGTGTAGTGATTTTCCAGTCAGATGTAGTTAGTTTTTAACTAAATGCACATAGCACTGTAGGCAAAATAATGTCAAAGCCTTAATTACACTGTTTCATAAGTATGTATTTATTCATAGGTTATTATATATAATGTCTTTTACAGTTTAATATGTTTTACTTTACATTCTTTTATAAGTGTGTCTTACTTGCACAATTTTGTAATTATATATATTATCTTTGGACTAAAACCTTTATCTCATTGTTAAAATTCCTGATTTACATGTCTGTGTGTCTTCCCACCAAAGTGTAAGTACTTTAAGAGTAGAAATCATCATTTATTTCATAATAAAGAGTTCTATACTATTAGATGCTCAGTGTATATTAATTGAATAAACAAATGACAAACTAAATTGGAAAGGATTATCATAGTCAAAAAGAAAAATAAGCATTTTTCACAGAACTAGAACAAAAAATGTTACAATTTGCATGTAAACACAAAAGACCCCAAATAGCCAAAGCAATCTTGAGAACGAAAAACGGAGCTGGAGGAATCAGGCTCCCTGACTTCAGACTATACTACAAAGCTACAGTAGTCAAGAGAGTATGGTACTGGCACAAAAACAGAAATATAGATCAATGGAACAGGATAGAAAGCCCAGAGATAAACCCACACACGTATGGTCACCTAATCTATGACAAAGGAGGCAAAAATATACAATGGAGAAAAGACAGCCTCTTCAATAAGTGGTGCTGGGAAAACTGGTCAGCTATATGTAAAAGAATGAAATTAGAACACTCCCTAATACCATACACAAAAATAAACTCAAAGTGGATTAAAGACCTAAATGTAAGGCCAGACACTATCAAACTCTTAGAAGAAAACATAGGCAGAACACTCTATGACATAAATCACAGCAAGATCCTTTTTGACCCACCTCCTAGAGAAATGGAAATAAAAACAAAAATAAACAAATGGGACCTAATGAAACTTAAAAGCTTTTGCACAGCAAAGGAAACCATAAACAAGACGAAAAGACAACCCTCAGACTAAGAGGAAGTATTTGGAAACGAAGCAACTGACAAAGGATTAATCTCCAAAATATACAAGCAGCTCATATAGCTCAATATCAAAAAAACAAACAACCCAATCAAAAAATAGTCGGGAGACCTAAATAGCCATTTCTCTGAAGAAGACATACAGATGGCCAACAAACACATGAAAAGCTACTCAACATCACTAATTATTAGAGAAATGCAAACCAAAACCACAATGAGGTATCACCTCACACCAGTCAGAATGGTCATCATCAAAAAAATCTACAGACAATAAATGCTGGAGAGGGTGTGGAGAAAAGGGAACCCTCATACACTGTTGGTGGGAATGTAAATTGATACAGTCACTATGGAAAACAGTATGGAGGTTCCTTAGAAAACTAAAAATAGAACTACCATATGACCCAACAATCCCACTACTGGGCATATACCCTGAGAAAACCATAATTCAAAAAGACACATGCACCCCGATGTTCATAGCAGCACTATTTACAATAGCCAGGTCATGGAAGCAACCTAAGTGTCCATCGACAGACAAATGGATAAAGAAGATGTGGTACATATATATATATTAGAATATTACTCAGCCATAAAAAGGAATGAAATTGGGTCATTTGTAGAGACATGGATGGACCTAGAGAGTGTCATACAGAGTGAAGTAAGTCAGAAAGAGAAAAGCAAATATCATATAATAACGCATATATGTGCAATCTAGAAAAATGGTAGAGATGACCTTATTTGCAAAGCAGAAATAGAGACACAGACGTAGAGAACAAATGTATGGATACCAAGGGGAAAGGGGTGGGGTGGGAGGAATTGGGAGACTGGAATTGACACATATACATTATTGATACTATGAATAAACAACTGATGGGAACATACTGTATAGCACAGGGAACTCTACCTAATGCACTGTGGTAACCTAAATGGGAGGGAAGTCCAAAAGGGAGGGGATATCTGTATGTCTCTGGCTAATTCATTTTGTTGTGCAGTGGAGACTAACACAACATTGTAAAACAACCATACTCCAATAAAAAATAATAAAAAATAGTTAGAGAGAGAGAGAAAAAAAAAGGAGAATGTTTTAGAAGAAAAAGAGTCAGACTAGACTCTGGATCTACAGGTGCCTTAGTAAAAGAAAGAGATAAGCAGAGTGGAAGCTGGTTCCACTCCTCTATCACACAGGGCTCAGAAGTTTACCTAAGGCTGAAGCTAGAGACACAGATATGGAGAGGCAAGAACACCCAGAATAATAAATATCGGAACTGGTAAACATATTCTTTCAGGGAATATTGTGAGTTTGGAGAAAAAAGGAATATATCTAAACCAATTAATAGGTGAGAATAACAATTTTTTCAGCTTCTCAATTGAAAAAAATGGGCTTTAGAGTTTATTTACAATATTATCATAAATCTAGATGTTTTTATTGCTTCTATTATTTATGGTTAAAATTATTTGATAGCCTATGTATTAAGAGTTAATGCAAACATGGTAATGGAAATAGTATGCAGAAAATTTTAAATATAAAATTTATTAATCAAACATTTTGGTTTTATTAAAAATGCTTTTAAACTCTACAACTGTAGTTTGATAACAGTTTGCTACTAATTAAAGATACATATATAAAAATGTGAAAAAAATAAGAAGCAAATATCTGTTTTGTTCAATTTAAAAATTGATATACTTTATGCCCTTGGACTATATAAACTTAGGCAGGGAACTTAAATTTTATGCTGTAAATTTTCCATTAGAAAAATTATCTAATAGTGTTTATCATTCACTTTACCTAATGTTCCTGCATAAATTAATTAGACTGCTTTAAGAAATGCTTGGAGCTCCATCGTAGGAAGCACTATGCACTGAGATACCTATCTATACCAAATACTCTTTGTAAGTACCCTTTATATGGTGATTTTTAGATATATTTCCTAAATGTCACTGTCCTCCTTTAAAAGAAAATAAGCACATTTAAGAGTATAAAACAGGATTATAATTAAATCTGTTGTATACCAAAAGGAAAGTTTTGAAGCTATAATGGATGTCATAAAAATCCACTGACAAAATGTGCAGTTTAAGAGCAATTTCCATTTAATTATCTCAATGAGCTCATATTTATCAATAAAATAACCTATTTGTGATTTACATAATATCTCATGGTCTCTTCTGTCCACATACTTTTGTCTACGGCCAGGGAATTACTCAGATTTGATGATTATATTCTAGTAATTCCCATCAAGATAATAACGTGCCACTAAAAGGGCACTTAAACTGTTTTGGAAATTATCAAAATAGAAGAGAAAATGTCTTTAAAATGAGTCTTTAATAAGAGAAATGAAAAGCAGTAGGGTAGCAGTACCAGGAAATGGGAAAAGTCACTATGCTAGCCCTTCAGTGTTTACTTTTATTTCTCAAGCATCAAGATAAAACCCATCCTTGGAACCACTAATGAGTTCTCCTTCTCTTACCACAGAGTAAAAAAAAGAAAAGAAGCATTACTGAGGACAGACTGAGTTCAGACTCCTTCATATTGCATTTTTGTATAAATCCTTAGATCCTCAACGAAGCTAACAATCCCTAAAGTTTTGAGAGCTCAAATTAAGCTTGAAAAAAGATCTTCATTCTTTAGTCACCAGAAAATTTTGGAGAATTATAAGGTTCAATGACTCTCCTGAGGTCACTAAATTTAGCCACTAATCTTCCCAACAAATCAGCAACTCAACCTGTCTGGATTGCTTAGTGTGCATCTTATCTTTATGATCCCTGGAGAGAAAGATGCAACAATTATCCATTCCTTAGGTGACTTACTGCCTAAAATAAAAGTCACTATACCTAACAAAATAATTAATATAAATGATAGCTCAAATTCATTGTTACATATCATTTTTTAAATGAGTGAGTTTTTTTTTCTGGTGATACAGGTGGGTGTCCAGCTCATACTTACATCATCATATGTTTACGTATTCAATTTAGCATCTGCTGCTTTTGCAGCCCAACAAGGAGAGAGGCTAAAGATTGACCACATCTGCAGTTATTAATAGCCACAAAAGCAGTCATGCTCTAAAAAGCAAAGATCTTCAGGCCACATTATGTGATGCTGGGATGCTAGTCATCATTTATGATAGATCCAGAACACTCTAGGTATTCTAGATTCATCTAAGAAATAATACAAAAGTGCTAAAATAAACCCAGAGCGACTAAATGTAATAGATTATGTCAGTGCCTTGTCATTTCGTTTTCTAACTACCACAACTTTAGCTTCTGACAGTGGCATTCTATTTGTGGCATAAGGTGGGGGAAAAATCGGTTTTAGAACTTTTGTCACAGACATATTTCCCATTCAAGCCTATTGCTGTATAATTTATAGCAAGAAAGAGCTGGCAATAGAATGGCTTGATTTTACAATTAATTGAAAAAGAAACTTTATGTGAATAAACCCTTCAAGATAAGGTACTTGGAACAACCTGGGAAGAGAGCAACGAACTCATGAAACAGTAATAAAACAGTACTTCTGACCAGCAGGTGGCGCTGTAATCCACCATTGTTAGCCATTGGAGATTTATGAACTACTTTCACGATCCTGTTTACTTACGTCTACTTTCCTATTTGAATTTTTCCTATCTTTTTAACTTGGGGCATTATGTCATGCTGTGCCCAATTTTTTTCCAAATAAGCAAAGAACTCAAAGGAAATTGTTAAACCTCCAGGACTGATCGATTAACTCTGCTAACAAAGTCAACTGTCAATATTTTATAATAAACATGTTATCAGCCCTGTGGGTTATTAGGCAAAGCCACTTAAACTTCGGAAAATATCTATTTTACAGTTCATAAAAAGAATCCTATTTAGATGTTAACATGCATGAACTAGCACCACTTCAGTGTAAAGTTAGGTTAAATGGGTAGCTAACAATCATAGGAGCCTTGGACACAATAGACTCACTCATTAACTCCTAAGTATATGTCTTAGGGACACTTATAGATGTAAGCAATTTAACATGTATAGAATGACATAATTAACAGAAAATTAAGGAACATGATAAGTCATTTAGTCCAAGGATCAAAATGATCTGGCTAACATATGAATATTATGTACCCTTATGTGTCTAAGGCAGAAATCAATAACCAATTATAGTACTGTATTGTGCTGAGCCAAATCAAGCCTCTTTTTTTCAATACAGTTCTTAATTAAGATGAAATCAATTTGTCATCCCTAGGATTGATAAGAAAAACAAGGCCCAAAGTGATATCACCAAAATGGCAACATAAGAGACCCCAGTCTTCATCTCCTGACAAAGATCAATAATTAGACAGCTATCCAAGAACAAAAACAGCTCTGGGAGAGCTCTGGAGTCCACTTAAGGAACTTTAGCAACGTGGTGGAACAAAAAGCCTGAGAACAACTGTACAAGAAGAGAAGGAAGACAGCTTAATTTTGCCTGCATCATCCAATCCCCAGGCTGGCACTGCTCAGTGCCATCAGGGAACTTCCCAGCTACAAAGTGTTCCCCTCACCAGGAAAACAAGAGCAGGGAGAGTGACCAGCTCCCATAGCCTTTCAGGGCACTGCACAAAGGTCCTGCCTCCACCTAGACTGGCAAAACCGAGACATAAAGGGACAAACACGAATGAGGAAGAAAAGCAGGAGCTACCAGTAGCAGCCACACAGCAGGAACAATCATGGTTCACAGTGACCTGCTCTACAGATACACCCAGAAGCTTTCAACACCGAAGAAACCAACGACCAGCAGCCTCCATGACCCTTTGCAGATTTCACTACTTTTCACCCCACAGGTGTTCACATTCACTAAGAACAGCCACCCGAGTCCCTCCCCACCCCCACCACTACCACTGGAGCCCAGGAGCTGAACTGACAGCTAGTCCAGACTTCTGTGGCTATGTGAATGCAAGACGCCAGCCTAGACACCTCTGGCTGACCCCCATCACCATGCTTGGGGCTAGCCCTTGAAAGTATTTGTATGCCAAAGTCCTGACACCCATCACTGGTCTCCACTGCATGCCATTGCCCAAGGGGAGATTGTGCAACCATGGGAGATTGCACCCATAGCCAGGACCAGTGCAGCTACCTGTGGGCCCAGATCAGTCTCTGTCTTCTGTCACTGGCTTGCACCACTGTGCTCACCTGCAGCTAGCCCCTGCCGCTGTGCACCTGCACACCTTCAGCCTGAACCCCCTCACCAGCCTCCACTACCATGCATCCTCGGTGAGACCGAATAGCCACAGGACTGCACGCCAACAGCCAGAGCCCCTGCAGGTGCTTGTGAGTCCATGGTTGGCCCCAGCCCCTGCTATCTGCCCTGGCACACACCACTACATATGTGTCTGTCCCTGACATTACACACGTACCTGCAGCAGGACCCCAGAGCTGGGTGTGTGCACCCAACTGGCTCTAGTCTCAGAAGGAGAAAAGGGTAGAAAGCTTATTTAAAGAAATAATGGCTGAGAACTTCCCAAACCTAAAAAAAGATGTGGACATCCAAGTACATGAAGGTTACCCCAGAATTTCAACTCAAAATGACCTTCTCTGAGACATTATAATAAAACTGTCTGAAATCAAAGACAAAGAGAGAATTTTAAATGCAGCAAGAGAAAAAAAATATCTTTTATACATACAAACCCCCATAAGGCTATAAGCAGATTTCTCAGCAGAGAACTTGGTCAGCCAGGAGAGAGCAGGATGATATATTCAAGGTGGTAAAAGAAACTTCCAACCAAGAATACTTTACCCAGGAAAGTTGTCCTTCAGAAAGGAAGTGAGACAAAGACATTCCCAAACAAACAAAAGATGAAGGAGTTCATCATCACTAGACCTGACTTACAAGAAATGCTGAAAGAAGTTCTTCAAACTGAAATGAAAGGATGCTGATTAGTAACATGAAAACATATGAAAATATACAACACACTGGTAAGGGTAAGCACAGAGTCAGATTCAGAATAGTCTAACACTTGTAATATGGTAGTGTGTTAATCACCTAAATCTACTCTATGGGTTAAAGGACAAAGGTATTAAAATAGCTATAGCTACAATAATTTGTTTGTGAATAAAAATTAGAAAGATATAAATTGTGATATCAAAAATATAAAAGGAGGGAGTAAAAGGATAGAGTTTTTGTGTGCAACCGAAGTTAAATTGTTAGTGTAAAATAAACTCTTCTATCTATAAGATGTGTTATGTAAGCCTATGATAACCACAAAGCAAAAACATACAGTATTTTTACAAAAGATTAAAAGAAGGGAATCAAAGTATACCACTATGGAAATACATAAATTCACAAAGGAACGTCCCAGAGGAAGAAAGTAACAAGGGAACTACAAAACAGCCAGAAAACAATTTAAAAGATTGTTTGAGTTCCTACCTATCAATAATTACTGAAAATGTAAATGGATTGGATTCTCCAATCAAAAGGCATAGTGGATGAATGGATAAAAAAACAGCCCCCAACTATATATAGCCTACAAGAGACTAACTTCAGCTTTAAGGACTTCATATGCTCAAAGTGAAGGGATGGAAAAAGATATTCCATGCAAGTAGAAACCAAAAGAGGGCTGGGGTATCAGACAAATAGACTTTAAGCCAAAAACAGAAACAAGAGACAGAGTCAATATATAATGATAAAGTGGTCAATTCATTAAACATATATAATAATCAAAAATATATATACACCCAACACTGGAGCACCTAAATATATTAAGCAAATACTGATAGCTCTGAGGGGAGAAATAAACAATATAATAACAGTAGAGGGCTTCAACACCCCACTTGCATCAACAGATAGATCATCCAGTCAGAAAATCAAGAAAACATTAGAACTGAACTATACTTTAGACCCAATAAACCTAATACACATATACAGAACATTCTGTCCAACAGCTGCACCTGCCCATAAAAAAGGCCATATATGATAAACCCATAGCTAAAATCATATTCAATGGTGAAAGGTTGAAAGCTTTTCCTCTAAGATAAGAAAGACAATAAGAGTACCCACTCTCACCTCTCCTACACAACATAGTTATGGCAGTCTAAGCCAAAGGAATCAGGCAAGAAAAAGAGATAAAAGACATCCAAAGTGGAAAGAATTAAAATTGCCTTGGTTTGCAGATGATATGATCTTTTATCAAGAAAATCCTAAAAACTCCACTAAAAACTGTTAGAACCAATAAACAAATTCATTGAAGTTGCAGGATACAAAATCAAAATACAGAAATCAGTTGTGTTTATATATGCTAACATGGAAACATCTGAAAAAGAAACAAAGAAAACAATTCCATTCACAGTTGCATCAAAAATAATTTAAAATACTTAGGAATAAATTTAATCAAGGAGATGAAAGATCTGCACACTGAAAATTACAAGACTTTGATGAAAGAAATTAAAGAAGACACAAATAAATGGAAAGGTATTCCATGCTCATGAACTGGAAGAACTAATATTGTGAAAATCCATCTATAGATACAATGTAATCTCTATCACAATTCTAATGGCATTTTTTCACAAAAAAAAAAAAACAAAAATGGTGCTTTACATCAAGAAGCATAGACTGTAGACACTAAATAAGTAAACAGACAGGGTGAGTTTCATTATTATAAGAACTAAAAAGAAAGAACTATGAAAAAAAATAGGGGATATTTAGGTTGGTTAGTCAGAGAACATGTCTGAATCATGGAAGAAAAGAACTGAAAAATGAGAAAGAACCAACCTTAGCAAGAATACAAAATATGTGTGTTGGGCAGGGATCTGGAAACAGGACAGTCCATTCAAGAAAAAAACATGTGTGACTGCAGAACTATCAGGTTTCCTCATGGCTGTAGAAAAAATATTCATTTCTGTCAAAAAAAACTTTAAATGATGTGTCCTTTTCAGTGTATCATATCAAAGGTTTCATGATGTCTATATGTCTTATCACTAGTGATGTTTACCTTGATCACATCATTAAGTTGCGGTGTGCTGGATCACTTCAATGTACATGTATTACTTTCCCTCTGTAGTTGATAGTTATCTTGATGGAGATACTTGGAGATGATACAAATCCCATTTCTCTTCAGCCTTTGCCCACTAATTTTAGCATCCATTGGTGGATCTTGTCTGCAATATTTATTATTGTGGTACTTGCCTAATGGTTATTTTCTATTTTTCTTTTCTTTCTACATGCATTAACTGAAATTCTACTGTGAGAAAATGCTCTTAACTCCCATTTACTTATTCATTTATATTAGTAAGGATTCATGGAAATTTATTTTATTTTATGGGTTAAAATTCAATACTGTCATCAGTTTTTGTTGCTCAAATTGTTCCATCTTTGGCCATTAGTTCCCTCATTTTTGCCTCCTGTGTTGTTTTGACAAGGCTCTATCTCTTTTGAGCACTTCTTTGTTATCTGGAACCACAAAGGGTTCCAGACTTATATTTTTCCTGTCCCAGCCCTGAAACCAACCACTTTGCCTAGAATCTCTGGTTCCTTTTATTGGATAATAAAAGCAATTCTTAACTCAGAGTGCATATTAGATTCACCTGTGGGCTTTTGAAACTGAAGGTCTATTGAATCTGAATTTCTGAAGATGCAACCTAGATACCTGAATCTTTAAAAAGCTATACAGGTAAGCATGTGCATTTTCCTGGTTGAGATTCATGATCCTGAACAGCATGGGAAGTGTCTGCAATTTTTATAACAATAAAAACGAAGGTGAAAATATTCATAGACTTACCCATCTACTACCACTAGCCCACTGGTAGAGAATCCTCTAATAGCAAACCCAATGTATCTCCCTTCCCAGACTCTCCCAGCCTCTTATCCAGATCAGCTACTCCTCTGACCTAGAATCGAAGCCTGGGCAGAAAAGGCTAGTCACAGGGACAGAAGACACTAAGGACCTAGAATAGAAGAATGATTACTAAATTTAAAAAATAAAGAATTGAGAAAAGCGTAGAAGATACAACTACACCTTATAAGAGGACCAGTTGTTTATTTGTGGGGAGAAAATAAAAGACCCCCACCTGAATACTGTGAACAAGAAAATTGTAAGAATCATGGGAGTCCATTAGTATTTCTGTGGGCCCTGAATTTGATCCTTTATGTTCTTCTATAGACATGAGTAAATGACAGAATTCATTTATAAATATTTAGGTTATTTAACAATTTCTCAAACATAAAAAGGACTCAATGCACGGCAATTCTACTATAATTTTCTAGGATGTTCTGCCTAGAATGGCTATTTCACGTCTTCTTCTCTTACCCCAAATATCCTACGTCCACCCATACCCATCTGATGCCTCCTCCTTATATTCCATTGAGAAAATAGAAGCAACCACACAGGAAATCCCTCCTCTGCCCACCACCTAACTTGCAATCTACCCAAAGCTATATTCACACTTCTCATTTCCTCCTGTTATTATGAATAAAGTGTCTCTGTTCCTATAAAAGGCTACCACTCAACCTCTTCCATCCCCCAACTACTGCAAATTCCCTAACTCCTAATTGATTAGGTCCCTGCCTTCAGACCCTTCACCTCCTTAAACCATTCAGCCAAATTAATCATCCAGTAAAGTAATTCACTCTCATTCTACAAATATTTCTTGGGGATTTATTGTATATTCGGCATCGAGAATTCATGGTCCAAAAAAAAAAGATAATAGCTACATTAAGCAGGTCAAGTCTAAATTTTAGAGACATACGTGTTAAACAGATAATTAAAATACTGAGCTATAAATATGATAATAATGGCACATATCTAGTCAGAAGCAGCATCGAGGAAGGAGAACTTTGCCCTTCCTACCCTAATTCAAGTCATATCATTTATTTGGACTAGAATGCAACAGTTTCACAATTGGTCTTTCCCTTACAGTCACCCCGACTCCACAGTTCTTTCTGTATGCAGTAGCCAGAGGGATTCCTCAATAATAAATGTAATCATGTAATTGCTGTCACGGCCCTTTGGTAGGATACAGGCAGAGCTCTTTCATGTGTCCACCAGGGTTCACAGTGACTTGGCAACAGTCCATCTATTTAGCCTCTCGCCACTCTTCCAGCATACATTCCCACAAAAAATGAGCCCTTTTAATTTCTCAGACACTTATTTTTCCTCTTACTGTAGGATCTTTGAACATAAAATAGTAGTCTCTTTGTCTCTGGATCTTTTTTGTCCAGCTAACTCCTAATCAATATTTAGGTTACTTCAAGCAGCAAGGGTTCCTAAATTCCCCTGGTTATGCTACACTGGGAACCAGCACTAAGTGATCCTACAGAATCACATACTGATCGTAGCACATGTCACATTGTGTTATGATTTTATATTCATTATATTAAGAGCTATCGTTTTTCACCAAATGAGGTTCTAAGAAACATCTTTCTCACCTTGTTGTCTTAGCATATATCCCAGTTTTTGGTACATGGTTGTTGCTTAGCAAATATTGTTAACTAAATGAATGATCAAGATGGTTCATTGCTTTTTTTTTTTGAAAATTACATGCTTTTTATTTGATGATCAAGATTGTTTGATTGATTTGATTGCTCTTGATCAATGATCAAGATTGTTCATTGCTTGCTGGCTGTGAAAGGAAGGGTAAATATTTTCTAAGAATTTTGTAGAAAAGAGGAAGACTTTCACAGCAAAGGGGCTAGCAAGTGCAAAGCACCAAAGACTGAAATAGCAGCATGTGTTCCAGGAACTGCAAAGGACTCCCTGCTGCTGGAGCAGAGGGCGCTAGGCCAGAGCAGTGGGGGTGTTTGGCTGGCAACAAGATAGACCAGAAAAAATGATGATCTATTAAGCAATTTATACTTTAGAGAGTATCTTTAGGAAGTCATGAAGGGTTTAAACCCCTTTAATTTTGCTAATGGAGAAAAGATAGTGAAGAAGCTGGGGCTACAATCTCTTCCCCAAAATCCAACCTGGAAATGGACCAGAAAGATGGGAAGGACAATGGATCCTAGGGTGATACTTAGCGTTTAACTATAACATTTAGAAACCCCTAGATCTTGGGGTGAGGGGTGATAAAAGATGTCTACTTCTGAGAGAAGGCCAGGAGACATGAGACTAGAAAGATTGGCGTGGGGGTGAATAGCCACAGGAAAAGCATTGTCTGTGTACAGTTGACCCCTGAACAACACAGGTTTGAACTGTGCAGGTCCACATATATGTGCATCTTTTTAAGTAGTAAATGCTACACTGCTTCATGAACCAAGGTGGGTTGAATCCACGTATGCGGAGGAACAGAGAATGTGGAGGAACTGCAGATATCCCAGATTTTCCACTAAGTGGAGGGTCAGCGCCCCTAACTTCTGCGTTGTTGAAGGGTCACCTGAACTTTTCTTCTCCTACGTTGACCTGGACTGACTATTGACCAGGATTATTGGGCAGGAAATCAACATTCTAAGCATAGCACCTTCTAGAGGCAGCAGAATCATAGACATCTAACAGCATGAAGGAAGAAGCTAATAGCACAAAGAAACAAGCATCTGAGTGTCCTGGATTCTGACTTCTTTACAAATCCATGGACAATTGCAACATGAATGGTGGCCCATGGATAACAGCAAGGACTGAAGTAGAAGTCCTGGTAAGTTCCCTGGGAGGAGAGGAGATGAACGATGGGGAGGAGAAGAGAAGGGATGGTTTGAACCTAGATTCTAACTCTAGAAGTGCTCATCCATTAAAAGGCCCTCATCACCAAACCCTGCAACTCTTCTAGAGGAGGAGAAGCCAGGGCCCAGGATTTTACCTCCTTCTTCCAAAGTTACTATTATTAGCAAGAAGTGGGTGATAAGTTGGCCAGTCACTACAAAAGTCTGAAACAGGAGTAGCAGAACTATGGAACAGAGAAAAGTAAGAATATAAAACAACCATTTGCTTTCAGAGAGCTGGGGAAGATATGGGCAGGATAAAGAAGGAACATGAAGCAAGAAAACAACCAATTGGTGATGGTGGGCTTAGAAAATAAAGTCCTTGAAGTAAGGAACTCAATGAATGTGTTTAAAAAAAGATTTAATAATTTAATAGACCTAAAAAATGATTTCATAAGCTGGAAGATTAGGGCAAGGAACTCTTGAAAAAGAAATGAGCAAAAGATAGAGGGAGGAAAAATGGAGATAAAATACGAGGATTAAGTTAAAATGTCAACATTAGGAATTCCAGAGTGAGAAGAATAAACAGAATTATTTGAAGATAATGAAAAAAATTCCCCAGCATTAGAGAAAAATAAAAGAGCTTAGATTGGAAATAATGCAATGTTATAAACATCCCCTAGAAAACAGAGCTTAAAGCAACACTCATAGGCTGAAGATTTTTTGGCAACTGCAATTCGAGGGTGGCAAGAATGAGTGAAAAAGGGAAGTGAAGCAAGGAAAGAAGGAAAACAAATACAAGGTGGTGTGTTTCCAAGCTCACCACAGCTTCACAAAAATAAATCAGAGCTTGGCGCTTGGGTGTACACATTGTATTCCAGACAAGCAAGTGTTTCAGGCAATAGGATTTATCTGCCAACTCCTCCCATTTTCCGTCCTTCATTGCCTCACGAGGCATAAACTTCCCTGAACTTCTGGTTTGTGTTATGTGCTCCTCCTACCCTCCAACCGGGCTGCCTCTAGGGCAGCTGGCTGCCTCACCCTACACTTCTGCACTTCCTCTGAGATTGAAAGTAACGGGAAAACTCATGGCCGACCTGAATCCCATCACGTCAACCCTGATCAAGAAAACCACATCAGTTGGCATAATCCAGGCAGTGCTGAAGCTCTGGCCTTAATCTGGGGAAGCTGAGACAGCTATCGGCCTTAGTGGAGTCCAGGATGTTCCACAAGCAGGTAGCCAAAAACTGTGGACAGGAGGGGCCAAACAAATCCGGGAAGGTCCATAAACTGGATCCAATACAAATGCCAACTGGATAGAAGACAGCCTCTCCACCACCCTAGCACCACCAAATAAAATAGTATAGCTGTTTTTAAAACCACCAGAGATGTATTCCTTGGTATTTACCCAAAGGGGCTGAAAACCTATGTCCGCACAAGAACCTGCACATGGAGGTATACAGCAGCTTTATCCATAATAACTGCCAAAACTTGTTAAGCAACCAAGATGTTCTTCAGTAGGTGAATGAATAAGTAAACTGTGATACATCCAGACAATGGAAAATTATTCAATGCCAAAAGGAAATGAGTTATCAAGCCATGAAAATAAATGGAGGATAGTTAAATGCACCTTACTAACCGAAAGCCAATCTAAAATGGTTACATATTATATGATTCCAACTATATGACCTTCTGGAAAAGGCAAAACTATGGAGACAGTAAAAAGATAAGTGTTTCCCTAGTGGCTTGGGAAGGGAGAGGGATGAACAGGTGGAGCGCAAAGGAGTTTTAGGGCAGTGAAACTACTCTCTATGATACTATATTGGTGAGTATATGTCATGGTACATTTATCCAGACCCATAGAATGTGCAGCACTAAGAGTGAACCCTAATGTAAACTATGGACTTTGGGTGATTGTGATATTATGATGTGTTAACGTAGGTTCATCAGTTGTAACAAACATATCACTCTGGTGGTGGATGGTGACAAAGGGGGAGGCTATGCATGTGTGTGGGCAGAGGATATATGTATGGGAACTTCCTGTACCTTCCACTACATTTTGCTGTGAACCTAAAATTGCTCTAAACTATAAAGTCTATTAACACACACACGCAAAACAAAGACAAAATATAAAAGCTTCCAGAGATAAAGAAGATCACTTATAAAGAAAAGTGACACCAAACTTATCAATAACAAAACTGGATACAAGAGGCTAATGGAACACTATTTTCACAGCTTGGGAGGAAGAGGACTTTGAATTTACATCTTTATTTAGAGTTAAAATTTCACTTAAAAGTAAAACAAAGATATTCTCTGGCATAATAAGGTCTTCGGCAATTTACAAAGTAAACTCCTTTGTCTTTTTTTTTCTCTCACATTTAGAGGTTGCTCTCTAGCAAGAAGAAAGGATTGTCCAGGAGGAAGAAACAGATTTGGAAAGTACAGTAACTGAATTAATAAAGTGTTTTGTTTTCCAGATGAATGACAACCAGTGGGAAAATAAACACAACCAAAACTCAGGCACCAAACTGACAAAAGAAGAATGTTGTTAATAAAAGGGTGAGAGGAAACATTGGGAGGTGATATATTTACGGCCTTGATGGTGAGGGTTTCACGAGTGTATACTTATTCCCAAACTCATTGAGTTGTATACATTAAATATGTACAGCTTTTTACATGGCGGTTATACCTCAATAAAGTGTTTTTTTTAAAAAAAAGGGTGGAAGTTTTCTGAGGGAAGTGAAAGTCTGCTCAGATTACTTTCTTATTCACTAGATATAGGTATTGATAACCTTTAGAGATTAATAAGGAAAATAAGCAAAAGTTTTGGTCTGAGTAATTTAGACCAAAAAATTTAGGAAGAAGCAGAGGAATTTGATTTGTTCAAGGGAATGAGGAAGGCAAGAAAAAGAAATTATGGAAAATAAATTCCCTGAATAGAATGGCAAAATTAGGTTCTAGGAGAGCAGCAATTTCAATAAATATAAATCTATAAAAGTAACTAAATAAGATTAGAAGCTCTCAAATTAGAAGGAGGAAAGGACCAGGAATACATTGTCTGTAGGAAACATATTAAACTCAAAAGAAGACAGAGAGACTGAAAATAAAAAAGGGGGAATAGTATATTTGTTCAATTATTTATCTTTATCAGTATGTATTCAGTGGATATTTACTTTATCCTATGGGTTAAAATTCGATACTATGTCCGAGGCTCAGGCATCCAACAGATGGTCCACTTTTTTGGGATTTCTTTTCTTGGAAGATTTTAGAATATTTTTTTAAAAAATTAACAAATAACATATGTTGAGAACTATTAATTAATATTACAGAAGCCTGATGCTACAGATGCCTAATATATATCATATGAAGACCAAATGTTTAAACAACATTGGAGTAAACTCAGCTGGGCAGAAAACTGTTTCACTTCTTCTTTGCCAGGCATCTGTTTTTCTCTCCCTAGTGGCAAATTAAGAATGAATAATAATAATAATAATAACAATAATAATCTTTTTTGTTCCTCAAAGGCAAATTAAAAATGAGTAATCATCATAATAACCATGTTTGTTTATCAACTGCATACTCTTAACACAGGCCAGGTGTTATCCTAAGTCTTTTAATGTCTATTAACTCATTTGCTCTACACAGTAACCCTATGAGACAGATACTGTTATTCTCCCAGTTTTATAGATGAAGAAGTCAAGGCACTAAGGCATTAATATCACAAAGCTAATAAGTAAAGCAGCTGTGACTGGAATAAAAACAATTAGGCTCCAGAGCTCATGCCCTTAACCATCATTACATATCCCTGCTGTCAATGGATTCACAAAGGTTGCTTTTATTCTCATCTGATGTAAAAAGTCTGTAGCCTTCTCAAGAGGCGGCTGTTTTTTCTTCCACAGGCTTCGTTCATTATGCCTGAAAGTGGCATAGGTGTTCTTCACGCCCCTCATTATTACTTCCAAACAACTGACCCTCCTTCTTCCCCCCAAACCCAGTTTTAAGTTCAAAATGTATCAGTGTCTACCATAAGCTCCTTTGCTTTGCACAGTCAACGCCAGACTCGGTCCTCCTCCCTTCCTCAAACACTGAGAGCCTGACCACTGCAGTCTCACCAATACTCCCCCAGCCATGGGTTTCAGTGGTCCCAGTGTCTGTATACATAACCCTTCCAACTCCCTGGCCTCTCAGTTCAGTTATCCCGACTCCTCCAATCACCCTGTGCCCAACATATCTCAGTCCCTCTCACCCAAGGTCATGCAAGAGGTCATGCATAGATGAACAATAACTGCATCTCCCCCATCATCTCATATCCACGAAGTCTCCTCTCTGACCACAGCCTCTTATCTTTCCAGCACACTAATTTTAGTACCCAGACTCCAGTTACTCTTCATCTTCATTGGAACCTGCTTCATTTTACTGACCACCTATTCCTGACCCCACCTCTCCTTCTGGTTTTAGCTTCTCTCTTACCAATATGAGATTAAATCGATCATCATTATAAACACCTTCTTGTATTCACGCAGGAAACTCAGGCTCCTCCCTCATTTTGTAGTATGTGTTTGGCAAGACCCCAACCCTGGTAAAAATCAACTTACTTCATTTACAAATTCACTTACTTCATTTACTCTGCACCTGTACTAACATAGCTGACAGTGGCTAGTGAAAAATACACAACCATGCTAACTGGCATAAACTTAATTCGTAACCACTAATCTCATGTGGTCCTGGTCCATTCACGTTCCCTCTCTCCTAGAATTATGTTATTCTCTTGCCTCAGACATCTAACACATTCCACTCTCTGGCTTTCTATTTCATTAAGACAAAAGAAATAGTCTGAAGAGAAGTTCCACTGTCCCTTGCAAGCCTTCTGAATCTGCACTCATACACTCTGCCTATTACCTGTGGATGATCTGCTTGGGCTCCCATCTACAACCACTCCCTTTATTTTTTCACCAGATCCCAGCCCCTCTTCCCCATGCAAGGACATTCTCTTCAAAATGTCTCCTTTGTTCTGTCTCATCAATTTCTTCCTTTCTACTGGATCATTCCCATGAGCATACAAACATACTTTAATATCTCCTGTCAAAAGAGATAGAAAGGAAGGAAGGGGGAGAGAGAGCGAGCTTTCATCCTTACCTCTCTGATGAGTCTGTGCCTCCAGCAGTGCCCTCCTGTTGCTAAATACCATGCAGCAGTCAATTCTCTGCTCTCAGCAGTATCTGACTGTTTACCCTCTTTTTCTTGAAGCATTTTCTTCAGTTGAAACCTGTAATGCAGCTCTGTCATTTGCTTCTTCCTTTCCTTTGCTGATACCACACTATCTCCGTTTCCTTTGCTGATACACTCTACTCCCTCCAGCTTCTAAACCGAGGCTTCTCAATTCCCGCTGCACATAAGAATCACCTGGTAAGTTTTTTTAAATACATTGATGCCCAGGCCTCAACCAGACTAATTAAATCAGAGTCTCTAAGGGCGAGGTGACAGGCATAGACAATTGTGTTAAAGGTTTCCCAGGTGATTCTGATGTACAGCCAGGCTGAGACCTGCTGCTGTAAACACTGGAGTTCCCCCAGGGCTCCATCTCAGACCTTGAGTATTTTCCATCTACTTCCCTAGGTGATCTCATTCAACCTCCTGGCTACAAATACCATAAATACCTGGTGTCTTCTAAATTTATATCTGCAGCCCAAACTTTTCTCCTGAACTGTGGAATTCTATATATGACTCCCTGTTGCCATCTACATTTGGATGTATAATATAGTTCCCAAAGTTAACATGTCCTTCTGCATTCATCCCTGTCTAAGTAACTAGCAATTCCATCTTTCCAGCCACAGGGACCCATGCAGAGGTAAATGTTGTTATCTTGGAGCCATCATTTATGCCTCTCTTACTCTTCTGTCTCATCTCCAAACTGTCAGCCAATTCTATTTCAAAATAAATTTAGACTATGATTACTTCTCTCACCACTTTCCATGTTAAACTCCGATTTTAGCCCTTATCTTCTTTTACTGCATTATTGCTATAGTTTATAGCTGGTCTTCTTGATCCTATCCTTGTACCAAAGACAGCAGTAAGAGTAATCTTTTTTTTTTTTTTTTTTTTTTTTTTTTGTCTGTGCGAGGGCTTTCTCTAGTTGTGGCAAGCAGGGGCCACTCTTCATCGCGATGCGCGGGCCTCTCACTATCGCGGCCTCTCTTGTTGCAGAGCACAGGCTCCAGACGCGCAGGCTCAGTAGTTGTGGCTCACGGGCCTAGTTGCTCCGCGGCATGTGGGATCCTCCCAGACCAGGGCTCGAACCCGTGTCCCCTGCATTGGCAGGCAGATTCTCAACCACTGCGCCACCAGGGAAGCCCAAGAGTAATCTTTTTATATTATTTAGACCATGTCATGTCATTGCTTAGAAACATCTAATGGCATCAATCACCTAAACTCCTTTATGATATGAGCCCCTGTGACCACTCTGAACTCATCTCCTTCCACTCTAAGCACACTAGGTCTGTGTACTATTCCTGAAGCATGACAGGTACACTCTTGCTTTTGTACTTGGTGGTCCACCTCCCTGGAACGTCCTTCTCTCAAGTATCTCCCCTGACTCACTCAAATGCCATTTTATCACCAAGGTCTTCCCTGGCCACCCTAAATAAAATAGCATCTCCTCAACCTATACTCCCTATTATCCATCTTTGCTTTGTATGTGTGTTTGTTTTCAGTCTTTCCAAATAGAATACAAGCTCCTCGAGGGCAGGAGCCTCGAGGCTAAGCCTGAAATGGTTCTTGGCTTCTCGTAGACATTCAGTAATCACTTTCTGAACAAATGAGTCCAGCTGGGAAGCTAAGGATTCTAGCCATAGCCTATGTGGTGCTATCGTAAGTCATGGAACACCAAAAGACCAGACATGGCTTCTGGAAACAATACACCTCAGAAACCTTTGCCCTTGCCCCTTTCGTTAGGATTATCCCTTTGATTTGGGTGGGGAGATTGGGACAAGACTAAAAAAGATACTGCATTTCTGTGGCTTAAAATAAATCATTGTGAGATTTGTATTCTCTGAGTCACGCTTGAGCTGGAACATTTTCTGCTTGCATTTAAATACTCTGTCTTTTTCTGAAATTCTTTAAGACCCTAAAGAACCACAGCTCCTGAGAGATAAGTCTTGGTACTAGTACCAAAACATTCATCAAATAAGTAAAATCAAATAACACAGTGCAGGGTAAAAATGAAATAAAAATATATTGGATAGTAAAAATAAGTCTCACTAAAAACCAAATTCAGTCCTATATCTGCACTAAAACTTTTAAATTACAAGAACTCCAGCCCCTCCATCTCCTGCAATTAATGAAATGAAGTTGGACTTCTTCCAGAAAAACTTTATAATCCACTGAGCCAAAAAATAAAGACCTTTTGCCAGAGTCACTTCTGAGAATCTCTTAGGGACCAAAGATTTGCATGTTATAACCCTGAGAGAGGAAGAAACTAGTTGTAATTAGTTGTAATTAGTGACTGTTAGAGTTAGCTACTCCCTTGGCTAAAGTAAGATCACACACACACACACACACACACACACACACACACACACGCATACACACCCAAACACAGTGCTGAATTCTGAAATTTGATACCTCCTATTTACATGGTAGCAACTAAATGACCATCTACAATAATACTTTTTTTTTCTTTAATAGATCTTTATTGGAGTATAATTACTTCACAATACTGTGTTAGTTTCTGTTGCACAACTGACACTACAATAATACTTTTAGCGAATTCCATCAACTCAATTTATTTGTAAAACTTCTTTAAATATTTTATCCAGGCTTTTTCTTTACTGCCTGTGCATTAAAATTTTCTAATTATTTATGACAAACAGTTTCAAGCTCTTATATTAGCAAAACTTATCACTACCTTTACTTTACAACTTTAGGGTAAAATCTTTAAAGGTTAAAAAATAAAAAGTTCTATCTTTTGAGAGTCAGATGGATATGTGAATCCAGCACACTGTCTCCTACACACACTAGGGGTCACTGTATGACCTGAAATATTGGCTGTAATTTGATCTATTTCTTTACTATCCTTATAGGCAAGATTAGCACATGGTACACAATAATCTCAAGGTATATTTCCCAAAGAGCAGGCACTGTTGCTTGTATCTGGTCAATTGTATCCATAAAAATAAATTCTTTTCACCTTCCCCAGCAATTCTATACATTAAACTACAAAACAACATTATAGTTTTTCTATTCATCATCAACTCCCTCCTTCTCAAATTCTAATATCAAATAGAAGTGTTTGCATTTGATGAGTAAATAATGGTCCCTGTTCTAAAAAATGCTGGGATTGGGAAAGACTTAAAGAAAGTAAAAATTAGCTAATTCAACATATAGTGATTGAGTGCCTCCTATATGACAAACATCATAGGCAGCAGGAGATCGAAACATGAAGGAGGTATAAACAAAATCTGTGGGAACATAGAGGAAGAGGCTCATAAGGGATTTAAACCATAGACATCAGGCCCAAAAGAAATATAGCTAGTCTTCATTTTAAAAAACTCATCTGTGTTTGAGGTGGTTTATTACTTGTCCTTCCTTAGCTTATAGCAATATTTATCAATAATATTTAGTGCTCTGTGAGATTTTAATAGGTGTTCAGCAGAAAAGAATCACATTATCAAATAAGTTTGAGAAACATTTGGCAATTAAAAAAGTTGGTTTTGGGCTTCCCTGGTGGCGCAGTGGTTGAGAATCTGCCTGCCAATGCAGGGGACACGGGTTCGAGCCCTGGTCTGGGAAGATCCCACATGCCACGGAGCAACTGGGCCCGTGAGCCACAACTACTGAGCCTGCGCGTCTGGAGCCTGTGCTCCGCAACAAGAGAGGTCGCGATGGTGAGAGGCCCGCGCACCGTGATGAAGAGTGGTCCCCACTTGCCACAATTAGAGAAAGCCCTCGCAGAGAAACGAAGACCCAACACAGTCATAAATAAATAAATAAATAAATAAATAAAAGAACGTGAATTTCCAAAAAAAAAAAAAAAAAAAGTTGGTTTTGCTGAAGCACATTTTTAGGAATTCTCAGTTTCTAATATTTAAATATGGATTGTAAATTTCTAAAAGGGGAATGCAGTACCTATCATGTCTTATTTAACAAATGATACCATCTTAAGGAATACTGGTCTCTCACTGAACAGAGTTCTACTGAAAAGCAGTAGAAGAAATGGCAGTAGATGCTTGGAATATGAAGGTTTAATATTTATGACTTTTAATATTTTATAGATTTGAGAAAAAACATGATCTTATTTTTACTTAATTATTGGAAATTAACAGATCTGAAAAGACTATATAAAAAAGCTAGGGTATTTTTTAGTTTGATTTTTTCTTCCTTTTTGTAAGTAGCTTTGATATAAAAACAAATAAATGTTTTATGCAGTACAATTCAAAACTCACATCAATTATTTAACCGAAACAAACAAAAAGAAACAGAAGAAATTTCACGTGCACAATAAACTTTAAGCTATGCTCCCAGATTTCCTGGGGGTAAATATGGATTCTCCTCTGCCATTAAGGATCCTTGAAAAGAAGAGATTCAAAAAGCATTGTCTTAGGAGAAACCATGGTTGATGTGAATTTGTTGACCTAAAGAAAAATGGGGCAGTGCTATGAAAAAATACATTGCAACAGAGTCTGTTACTGAGGCTTAGGGAGAGTCAAGTCCTAATATTTTGTCTGAACATTGGTAAACGATCAGTGCGAGGTATCTTCCATTTGCCCCATTCATTTCTACTCCTCCCTTTGCCACCCTGCTTTCTGCTGCCAAAGACTGGTCTGTATGGACAACATCAACAGGGTTGCCATAACCTCCGGTTTCCTGTCACTTATTAGTCAATGGGAGCGTTGTCTGGCAAGAGACGAAGGAAAGAAGAAGAATGAGGTCAGGATATTTATTTTCCTGGCTCCTTCCCTGCAAGGTTACTTCAGGCTAACTTTTCCCTCCGTGGAAAGTCATTGCTCCTCTCAGGTCGGCCTTCAGTAAGTTTGGACACATGTATTATATATACACAGAAAACCACCATCACAAACAAGATCAAGACAAAAAATTCCTGATGCCCCCTTTGCATTCCATCACTCCCTCCTGGCCTCAGGAAATCACTGTTCTGTTTTTTGGTACTATGAATTAGTTTGCATTCTCTAGAATCTTAAACAAATAACACCAAATATTATGTACTCTTTTGTGTATGGGTTTTTTCACTTAGCATTGTGAGATTTGTCCAATTTGTTGTTTGCATCAATAGGTTTCTTTGTGCTTTTTGTTTTGTTTTTCTGAGATGTATTCTGTTGTATGCATAGAAAATAATTATTTACCCATTTTATATCTTGATGGAAAGTAGGGTTGTTTCCAGGTTCGGGCTAACATGATGTAAGCTACTACTAGTATTCTTGGATAAGTCTTTTTGTGGACAAATATTTTATTTTCTTGGGTAAATTACAAGGAGCAGAATGGATTAGTTCTATAGTAGGTGAATGTCTAACATTTTATAGATTTCTAAAGTAGCTGTAGCATTGTACAGTCCTACCAGTGGTGTATGGGAATTCTAGTTGTCCCTTTCCACATCTTCACCAGAACTTAGTATTTTCACCTTTTAAATTTTAACCATTACAATAAGGGAAGAAAAAAAAAGATCAAAGCCAAATAATCATGAAAAAGAAGTAAAACTGTGTCTATTTTTTGACACGATTGATTAGGTTGTATGGTTACATCTCATTGTGGTTTTCATTTTCATTTTGCCAGCTGAGATGTTGAGAATCTTCTTCCATTGTACTTATTGGTCATTGATACATTTTTGGGGGGAGATGTCTATTTAAATCCTCTGTCCATTTTTATTAGGTTTCCAGTCTCCTTATTGCTAATTTGTAAGAGTATTGTACATATTTTGGACATGCATATTTTCTCCCATTATTTTGCTTACCTCTATTTTGCTAAAGTTATCTTGCAGAGAGCAAAAGTTTTAAATTTGCATAAAGTCCAATTTAACTTTTTTTTTTCTTTTGTGGCTTATGTATTTTGTGTCTTGTCAAAGAATTATTTGCCTACATCAAGTTCACAGAGATGTTTCCTTCTTAAAATATTATATTTCTTACATTTAGGTCAATAATCCAGTTCTTGTTAGTTTTTTGTACAGTATAAAGTAAGGTTCAATATTCATTTTTCCTCATATATTTATCCAGTTGCCCAGCAACAATTTCTTTTTTTAATTTATTTTTTTATACAGCAGGTTCTTATTAGTTATCCATTTTATACATATTAGTGTATATATGTCAATCCCAATCTCCCAATTAATCCCACCACCACCACCACCCCCGCCAGCTTTCCCACCTTGGTGTCCATACATTTGTTCTCTACATCTGTGACTCTCTACTTCTGCCTTGCAAACTGGTTAGTCTGTACCATTTTTCTCAATTCCACATATATGTGTTAATATACAATATTTGTTTTTCTCTTTCTGACTTACTTCACACTGTATGACAATCTCTAAGTTCATCCACGTCTCTACAAATGACCCAATTTCGTTCCTTTTTAAGGCTGAGTAATATTCCATTGTATATAGGTACCACATCTTCTTTATCCATTCGCCTGTCAATGGGCATTTAGGTTGCTTCCATGACCTGGCTATTGTTAATACTGCTGCAACGAACATTGGGGTGCATGTGAATTTCTGAATTATGGTTTTCTCTGGGTATATGCGAAGGAGTGGGATTGCTGGGTCATATGGTAATTCTATTTTTAGTTTTTTAAGGAACGTCCATACTGTTCTCCATAGTGGCTGTATCAATTTACATTCCCACCAACAATGCAGGAGGGTTCCGTTTTCTCCACACCCACTCCAGCATTTATTGTTTGTAGATTTTCTGATGATGCCCATTCTAACTGGTGTGAGGTGATACCTTATTGTAGTTTTTTTTCTTTTTTTTTTAAAGACAGTAGTCATCTTTTCTTTTTTAAAAAAATATTTATTTATTTATTTATTTATTTATTTATGGCTGTGTTGGGTCTTCGTTTCTGTGCGAGGGCTTTCTCTAGTTGCGGGAAGTGGGGGCCACTCTTCATCGCGGTGTGCAGGCCTCTCACTATCGCAGCCTCTCTTGTTGCGGGGCACAGGCTCCAGACGCGCAGGCTCAGTAGTTGTGGCTCACGGGGCCAGTTGCTCCGCGGCATGTGGGATCTTCCCAGACCAGGGCTCAAACCCGTGTCCCCTGAATTGGCAGGCAGATTCTCAACCACTGCACCACCAGGGAAGCCCCTTATTGTAGTTTTGATTTGCATTTCTCTAATAATTAGTGATGTTGAGCAGCTTTTCATGTGCTTCTTGGCCATCTGTATGTCTTCTTTGGAGAAATGTCTATTTAGGTCTTCTGCCTACTTTTTGATTGGATTGTTTTTTCAGTGTTGAGCTGCATAAGCTGTTTATATTTTGGAGATTAATCCTTGTCCATTGATTCGTTTGCAAATATTTTTTCCCATTCTGAGGGTTGTCTTTTCATTTTGTTTATAATTTCCTTTGTTGTGCAAAAGATTTAAAGTTTAATTAGGTCCCATTTGTTTATTTTTGTTTTTATTTCCATTACTCTAGGAGACAGATCCAAAAAGATATTGCTGCAATTTATGTCAAAGAGTGTTCTTCCTATGTTTTCCTCTAGGACTTTTATAGTATCCTGTCTTACATTTAGGTCTTTAATCCATTTTGAGTTTAATTTTGGAATATGGTGTTAGAGCATGTTCTAATTTAATTGTTTTACATGTAGCTGTCCAGTTTTCACAGCACCACTTGTTGAAGAGACTGTCTTTTCTCCACTATATAGTCTTGCCTCCTTTGTCATAGATTAATTGACCATGGGTGTGTGGATTTATTTCTACACTTTCTATACTGTTCCATAGATCTATTGTCTGTTTTTGTGTCAGTACCATTCTGTTTGAGTGACTGTAGCTTTGTAGTATAGTCTGAAGTCAGGAAGCCTGATTCTTCTGGCTCCATACTTCTTGCTCAAGATTGCTTTAGCTATTTGGAGGTCTTTTGTGTTTCCATACAAATTAAAAATTTTTTTGTCCTAGTTCTGTGAAAAATGCCATTGATAATTTGATAGGGATTGTATTGAATCCATAAATTTTCTTGGGTAATATGGTCATTTTAACAATATTGATCTTCCAATTCAAGATCATGGCATTTCTTTCCATCTGTTTGTGTCATTTTCAATTTCTTTCATCAGTGTCTTATACTTTTCAGAGTACAGGTCTTTTGCCCCCTTAGGTAGGCTTATTCCTAAGGTATTTTATTCTTTTCGATGTGATGGTAAATGTGATTTTTTCCTTAATTTCTCTTTCTGATCTTTCATTGTTAGTGTATAAAAATGCAACAGATATCTTTCTTGAATGGAAAATTTTGATTACTTTTCAAATATAGTACCTGAGTTTTGACCTGCTAGGTTTTCTTATTCTTGGGCCAATTTTGATAATTTACATTTGTCTAACAAATCAACAATGCTTTAAACTGTATTTGAATAAAACTGCTACAATATTCTCTTATAAGTTTGAAAACTACCTCTAGATCATAGTTTTCTTTGACTGATGCAATAAATTACAACAAACTTAGTGGCTTAAAACAATACAAATTTGTTATCTCATAGCCTTGGAGTCCAAAATGGGGTTCCCTGGGCTAAAATCAAGGTGTTGACAGGCTTGTTTTACTTTCTAGAAGCTGCAGGGGAGAGTCCATTTCCCTGACTTTTTCAGCTTCTAAAGGCTATCCACATTCCTTGGCTCATGTCCCTCTTCCTCCATCTTCAAAGCCAGAAATAGTGATTAAAGTTCCTCTCATATCATATCACTCTGGCCTCTTCTGCCTCACTCTTCCCCATTTAAGGACCCTTGTGATTACATTAATCCTATCCAGATAATTCAGGATAACCTCACTATTTTAAGGTCAACTGCTTAGGAACCTTACTTCCATCTGCAACTTTCCCCTTTGCCATGTAGGGTAACATGTTCAAAGGCTCTGGGGGGGTGTTCCCTGGTGGTGCAGTGGTTGAGAATCTGCCTGCTAATGCAGGGGACACGGGTTCGAGCCCTGGTCTGGGAAGATCCCACATGCCGCGGAGCAACTGGCCCCGTGAGCCACAACTACTGAGCCTGCGCGTCTGGAGCCTGTGCTCTGCAATGAGAGGTCACGATAGTGAGAGGCCCGCGCACCGTGATGAAGAGTGGTCCCCGCTTGCCGCAACTAGAGGAAGCCCTCGCACAGAAACGAAGACCCAACACAGCCAAAAAATAAATAAAATAAATAAATAATAAAAAGGTGCTAATAATTAAAAAAAAAAAAAAAAGGCTCTGGGGATCAGGACACAGACATAATTTGCAGGGGCATTTCAATTTCCACACTATGATTGTAAAATTATTCTTTTAAATTAACTTTTAGAGCAATTACATTGCACTGTGGTCAAAAAATGTGCTGACGACTTGTTTGTTTGTAGTTTCAATGTAGTCAAATGCTATTTGTTCAGTTTCTGTTACTTTTATTATGAGAAATCCCTTTTATTTTAGTCTAGATATTATGACTCATTTATGGAATGGGTTTTATTTTGATATATGACATGGAATAGAAATCTAATTAGACTTAATTTAATCCAAATTATAGCACCATTTATTCTATAACTCATCCTTTCTCCTATTGATTTGTAATAGTTCTATTTTCTCACTTAAATTCTTAAGTACACCAGAGGACATGTGGTCTATTCTGAATGAGAATGAGCTTACATCATACACAAAAATAAACTCAAAATGTATTAAACACTTGAACAAAGACCTGAAATTGTTAAATTCCTAGAAGAAAACGTAAGCATTAAGCTCCTTGATATCTATCTGGACAATGATTTTTTTTTTTTTTGTATTTGATACCAAAAGCAAAGGCAACAAAAGGAAAAACAAGTGGGACTACATCAAAGTAAAAACCTTCTGCACAATAAATGCAACAATCAACAAGATGAAAAGGCAATTTATGGAATGGGAGGAAATATTTGCAAACCATATATCTGATTAGGGTTTAATATTCAAAATATACAAGGAACTCATACAACTCAGTAGCAAATAAATAAATAAATAACCTTTTAAAAAATGGGCAAAGGGGGACTTCCCTAGTGGCACAGTGGTTAAGAATCCGCCTGCCATTGTGGGACTCATGGGTTCGAGCCCTGGTCCGGGAAGATCCCACATGCCATGGAGCAACTAAGCCCGTGCACCACAACTACTGAGCCTGCGCTCTAGAGCCTGCAAGCCACAACTACTGAACCCGCGTGCCACAACTACTGAAGCCTGCATGCCTAAAGCCCGTGCTCTACAACAAGAGAAGCCACCACAATGAGAAGCCCGCTTACCGCGACCAAGAGTAGCGCCGGCTCGCCAGAACTAGAGAAAGACCATGCGCAGCAACGAAGACCCAATGCAGTCAAAAATAAATAAATTAATTAATTAGTTAACAAAATAAAATAAAGCTATTAACCCGTTGTCACATATTTAATAAAAAACAATGGGTAAAGGACCTGACTAGACACTTTCCAAAAAAAAAAAAAAAACGTAATAATGGATGACAGACATGTGAAAAGGTGCTCAACGTCACTATTCATCAAAGAAATGCGAATCAGAACCACAATGAGATATCATCTCACACCTATTACGATGGTTATTATCAAAAAAGTCAAAAGATAACAAGTATTGGCAAGGATGTAGAGAAAAGGGAACCCTTGTACACTGTTAGTGGAAATCTAAGTTGGTACAGCCGTTATGGAAAACAGTATGGAAGTTCCTCAAAAAATGAAAAATAGAACTACCATATAATTCAGAAATCCTACTTCTGGGTGTGTATGCAAAGGAAATAAAATCACTATCTTGAAGAGATATTTGCATTTCCATGTTCATTGCAGCATTAGTCACAGTTACCAAGATATGGAAACAACCTAACTGCCCATTCATGGATGAATAGACAAATAAATTGTTAAATATACACAAATATACACATACATACATTGGAATATTATTCAGCCTAAGAAAAGAAGGAAATCTTGTCATTTGCAACAAAATGGATGACGCTGGAGGATGTTATGTTAAGAGAAATCAGCCAGACAGAGAAACACAAATACTGCATGATCTCACTTATATGTGCAAACTAAAAGTCAAACTCATAGTGACACAGAGTAAGAGAGTGGTTACCAGGGGCTGGTGGGGTAAGGAAAATGGGGAAATATCCATCCAAAGGCACAAACTTTTAGTTATAAGGTTTATAAATTCTGGAGACCTAATGTACAGCATGGTGACTATAGTTAATAATAAAGTATTGAATACTTGGTATTTACTAAGAGAGTAGATCTCACATGTTCTCACTACCCCCTCCCCCAAAAAAAGGTAATTATATGAGGAGATAGACATATTAATTAGCTTGATTGTGGTAATCATTACACAATGTATGTGTATATCCAAACATCATGTTGGTTGTACACCTTAAATATATACCATTTTTATTTGTCATTTATACTTCAACAAAGCTGGGAAAAAATAAGTTTGGAGGTTAGTAATTCCACTTGTATGTAGTAATTACTACTGACAGTCTACCCTGCAACAATAAAATATAAGCTAGGATTAAGAAAAAGTAAATATACCCCACCAATTTTTCTCTAAATGTCTAAGTGCTATCCAAAAAATCCTTGGACAATAGGGGGCATGAAGAGATATTTAACATTTAAGGATTAACAATTTTAAAAGAGGGATGGGATGGGGCTCCGTTATGTTTTTTCTTGGGATTCTCAATTGTCTAACTCTTCTAATATTGAAAATAGCTTTGGATGTATCACAGATGCATCGTCCAGAATTTGGATGAGTTTCAACAATGCAACTACATGAGCTCCATAGAGATTAAATACAAGGCAGGCTCTCCAGCAATGGCTTTGCAGAATGCAGTCAGACCACTAGATGGATTCATGAACCACCAAAGACATCATTAGCTGAGCAGGACAAGGAACTGGTTGGTAACTATCACAGTGAAAGTGGGTCACACAGCAGACTGAAAAAAAAATGATTTGGAAAGCATCACAGAAGCTCCACTTGAAGCAGAGTATTACAGCTCTGGTTTGCTCAGAGACAAGTAGTGCCTAAAAGAACACCCTAGCAGGAAGGACTCAGAGTCACTGCTCACTGTGAGTGTATGTGACATGCTGAATGCAGACAAACTGCAAGAAGAGGAGCAGTCATGACAGAGGAAGAACTGAAGTTCACAGGGTGAAAATGCCTTCTTTGGTCATTTTAGTTAGGTTCGCTGTGGAGACAATGTCCTCTTTCACAAAAGTGTCCAGCACGAACATTCACAAAAGTGAATGTTTATCTTCTGGATGCTATCTTCTGTGAATTACTAAATGAGTTCTAAAAAGGAAGAGCCACCTCTGTCAATGTTCTACCAGGCATCTTTGGTGTGATTTATTTAATATCACAGGACTGTATGCTCTTCATGGAGACTCATTTACCTTAATAATCCTTAGCACTGCCTGCAGAGATTCTTTCTAAACTGCAAATATGACTTTTTCTGTCTGCTGCTAAAAACCCTTCAGTGTACCCCCATGGTTTTCAGGTGGAAATCCAAATTCCATAAGATAACATAAAAGCCCTCCACAGTCTGGCCTCTCTGAACTCTTTAATCATTCTCCATCTTGCAGTGGTCAGTACTCCAAAAATACAGAATTACTTGAAGATACAAAACAGTAAAATACACCTTCTCTCAAACCTTGGTGTATTCAGCATACTTCACCCGGCTAACCCCTCTTCTACTCATCCTTCAAGGCTCAGCTCACTACCACTTTCCCAATGCCCCAGTCTGGATTAGGTGCTCTTCATGTATCTCCCACAGAACCAAAGTCTACAATATTGGTCTCTCTGTTGGCCTGCCTTCCCAATTAGTGGAGGGCAGAGACCGCATCTCTTAGTTCTTGTCTTTGTCCTTTCAGGATGCTATAACAAAAATACCATAGACTGGGTGACTTAAACAGCAAACATGTATTTCTTATGATTCTGGAGGCTGGGAAGTCCAAGATCAAGTTGCTGACAGGTTCAGTGTCTGACGAGGGCCCTCTCCCTGGTTCAGAGATGGCTGTACTCTCCATATAACCTCACATGGTGGAAAGGGCAAGGGAGTCCTCTGGGGTCTTTTTTATAAGGGCACTAATCTCATTCATAAGGGTGGACCCCTCATAACCTAGTCACCTCCTAAAGGCCCCACCTCCTAATACCATCATATGATGGTTTTCAACATATGGATTTCAACATATGGATTTGGGGGGACACATTCAGTCCCTAGCAGCTATATAACCCTAAGTAGTCCGATGAATGGATAAAGAAGATGTGGCACATATATACAATGGAATATTACTCAGCCATGAAAAGAAACGAAATTGAGTTATTTGTAGTGAGGTGGATGGACCTAGAGTCTGCCATACAGAGTGAAGTAAGTCAGAAAGAGAAAAACAAATACCATATGCTAACACATATATATGGAATCTAAAAAAAAAAATGCTTATGAAGAACCTGGGGGCAGGACAGGAGTAAAGACGAAGACACAGATGTAGAGAATGGACTTCAGGACACGGGGAGGGGGAAGGGTAAGCTGGGACGAAGTAAGAGAGTGGCATGGACTTATATATACTACCAAATGTAAAATAGATAGCTAGTGGGAAGCAGCCACATAGCACAGGGAGATCAGCTCAGTGCTTTGTGACCACCTAGAGGGGTGGGATAGGGAGGGTGGGAGGGAGATGCAAGAGGGAGGAGATATGGGGATATGTGTATATGTATAGCTGATTCACTTTGTTATAAAGCAGAAACTAACACACCATTGTAAAGCAATTATACTCCAATAAAGATGTTAAAAAAAATAGTCCATAACTATTTCCCAAGTAAATACACTAATTACTTGTCATAAAAGTCTTGGGAGGGGAAAGAGAAATGGTTGACAGGTAAGGAAATTGAGCAGTGATATTGGTAAGTGACAGATGTGAATATAGTAAATGTTGGACTACTGTTACCACTATTATCAGTGTTTGAATAACAGAAACAACACCACTTGTTATTTGAAAATAAGTGACTTGCATTGTTTCCTTCCATTGTGTGTACAAATTTGCAGAAGACATAAATCCTTGTAAGTTCAAATATGTAAGTCTAAATTCAACATGCTATGGGAAAGATTTTGTTTTCATCCTTTACTTCCAGTCTGATTTCTCCTTCATATTTTTATATAGTCAAGGAAAACAGTACACACTTGTCCTATGGAAATGAAAGATATAATCCTGCCTCAGATTGAGCTGAAGCTTAGAAATTGGAGAAATTGCATTTTTCATGCCTCTTTGCAGCCACCTGCTTCTCCCCGTTTGGAGGCTGGTACAGGTCCTGTTTCTCTAGTGTGGGAAGGGATGCACCAGCGGCACTAAAGGCTTTAAGCAGCTCAGTAGCTTTTTCACTTTAAAGTCTAAATCATGCAGACTTTAAAAAGTGGACAGAAAATCAGAATGAAATAATGAAAAAATTCCATGGAGACCAAAGTTGTCTATGCTGCACATCTAAAAATAGGATACCTTAGGCCTACGATGTATCATTCTGAGAACTTCTCAGCATGTTCAGTGGTCAGGGTTTTTTAATCAAGCTTGGGGGTGAGTTATTGCATGCTTTTCTTGGCCCTTTAACTCAATAGCAGTAAAAAGGTATTAACAGATGAGAACATTGTGGCCGCTACTCACCATATTACTCCATGTGCCCATGCACTGAAAGAACGCTCTGACTCAAAGAGGTCACCTGTTTAACACAAGGACAGTGTTCACTCTCCTTCCACAGAAAGAAGTTGACTGTCACCAGATGGCCTCAGGTCAGAGATCCAGGGAGTGTATTTAAATACAAGAGGAAGGGAAAGACACTTGGTTTAACTGTTACTGTTTCCTTCACTTGCTGGCTGTATTTCCTCTGAACAAAGTAGATGCAAAAATCAAAAGATAAATTAAGCAGATATAGTTTCTATACTTTAGAAGCTTAAAGTTTAAAATTTTCATTAAAAATGAGTTTTCATTAGCACAGGGAGATCAGCTCGATGCTTTGTGACAACCTAGAGGGGTGGGCTAGGGAGGGTGGGAGGGAGATGCAAGAGGGAGGAGATATGGGGATATATGTATACTTATAGGTGATTCACTTTGTTGTACAACAGAAACTAACACACCATTGTAAAGCAATTATACTCCAATAAAGATATTTTAAAAAATGAGTTTGCATATTTTCTATTATAAAGAAACTGATACCTGAAATCCCTTAAGTTCTAAACTTTAACATTTTGTCAGTGTTATTATTTACCTATTATGGTCCCTTTAGGGTGGGAGCAAACTTATACCAAAATGCCTCCCAGATAGATCATTATATTAAATATAAAGCAATGCAAATACAAAAAATGTTTTAAAAATAAAAGAATAATACATAAATAATAAATTCTGGATGAGGGTAAATTTTCTAAGTTTAGAAGCAATAAAAAAAATCCCCCCTCCATCCATAACTTCCCAAATACATAGCACACACTAGCTTTGCTGATGGTAACAATTCACCAGATACTTTTTCTGCATGGGGTCAGGGACCTATCTCTGCAAAATGCTTCAGCCTGTTTTTCTTTCTTCAGTGAATTCTGGGAGACACTCTTCTTTCTATCTCTTAGACAACTAATTAATTCTTTTTTAAAAAACAGGTTTATTGTGGTATAACTTATATACAAAGAATTGCATATATTTGATGTGTACAATTTGATGAGTTTGGACATATGCAAACACCCATACCACCATTGCCACAATTAGGTGACAGACATATCTAACACCTCTCAGAGTTCCCTTGTATCCCTTAGTTTTGTTTTTTTGGGTTTTGTTTGTTTGTTTTGTGGTGAGAACACAATGTGAGTCTCTGCTCTTAATGAATTTTGAAGTGCACATTACCATATTGCTGACTATAGGCACTATGTTGTACAGTAGATATCTAGAACTTACTCATTTGGCATAACTGAAACTTCCTACTCATTGAATAACTCCTCATTTTCCCCACCCCCAGCGGCTGGCAACCACTATTGTTTTCTCTGCTTCTATGAGTTTTACTATTTTAGATACCCCATATAAATGGAATCATACACTATTTGTCTTTCTGTGACTGGCTTATTTCACTTAGTTGAGATGGGCTTTATGTATTACTAGCGTTGGCTAAACTTTGTACATCATAGGGATTCATTTTATTTCATTTTATTTTCATCTCTGTGCTAAAGTTTTATGGCTGACCAGGAGAATGAGACCATAGATCTGTTTGCCGGTGTGAATGGACCATCTGCCTACATCATCCACTGCTCACCATTCTTTTCCAAGATCAGCCAAACAATTTACAAGGTGGATGTGAAAGGTCTCCTAGGGTGGGTTATTTCTAAATGTCTTCTGGTGGATGGCTGTGGATAACCTATATAATCTGAGATTCAGAATGGCTTTCCTGTACCTGGCACCTAGTAAGGAAGCAAACTCAAAATGCTGGCTATGAAGGAGCTGATGTTGGATATAAAATGTAGATATTGTGTTTTATTAGGGAAACTATTAATTTTATGATAGCAATGCTAGATTGTTCATAAGATGAAAAACCCATACATGAATTTGCAACATTTTCACATCCTAGTTTGATGCCTTGGCAGATATTACGGGAGCATTCTGCAAGATCATTAAAGCTGAGCCAGGTCAAAGTGTATGTCCCCAGTGAGTCACCTGCCAAAAGCAGCTGTGGTAGAGACTTGCCTGAACCTGTGTCCCCAGGATGGGTCTTATGTGAAAGAACTTTCTCTGATGTAATAAATATGTGCTTTCCCCTTAAAAAAAAAAAAAAAAAGCAACGAAAGAAATCACAGATGAAAATGTTGAAGTATTTACATACGTAAGAAAATTCCATGTACCCAAAAAGAATATAGTCCAACTTAAAAGGCAAATGAACTGGAAAAATATTTATAAATACGCCATACTTAAGGTTAATATATTTGATAAAGACTTATTATAAATCAATAAATCAATATGAACAATAAAATGTCAAATGAGAAATAGACAAAGGACCTGAACCTGACTAAAAAGATTACCAAGTAGGACATACAGCTTTATAATACATATGTAGAAACATAGTCCACTATAATTGATAATACACAACTTCAAACAAGGTACTGTTTTTTTCCCTATCAAGCATGCAATGATAATTTTTAAAATCATACTTGGTGTTCAAGAACAGCATTTCCGAACGGTACTTGCTAAGAATTCAAATTTATGGGGCCCATCTCAGGCCCACCAAAGCAGAATCCCAGTGGATGGACCCAGAAATCAAGTTAGGGAAATTTTAATTCAATTGGGTTGCAGTAGGACCTGGGAATCAGTCATTTCCCAGCCCAATCTAGGTGAGCTTAAGATAGGGGAAATTTGAAAACACTGCTCTGAACAGTGGTTTTCAGCTATAGCTGGTCTATTGAATCACCTGGGAAATTTTAAGAAATACAGACACGGGTCCTATCCTCAGAAATTCTGATTTAATCCTTGTGGGTTTGATTTGGATATCAAAAATTTTTTAAGTACTTTAGGTGTTTCTAAAAGTAACTGAAGTTGAGAATACCTAGAGGGCGTGATAAAATGTGTATTTGTATGCTTTTCAAATGAGAGTGAAGATTGGTAATACCGTTTTTACAAACGATTTGGCTGTGTGCTGTTTTTTTTAAAAAAATATTGTTTTCACCAAAAATTTCAATTGTGCAAATTTATCCTATCAATGTAATCTAAATATAGAAACATTAATGAGCAAGAACTTCTCTGTGTGTAATTGATTCAATAACAATATGTGAGAGGAACATAACTGCCCTGCTACAAAGTAATGGTTTATAAACAATGGTATGTTCAATAATGAAGTGCTATACACTCATTAAAAATGTGCGTATAATAATTTTTTAATGCTATGGGAAAATATAGGGTTAAGGGGAAAAAGTAACGTATAAACTGTATTTACTGCATGGTCAAGACTAAGTTAAAATAACCATAGCAAAAGACAGGAAGAAAATACTCTAAATTTCTAAGGGCTTTGAGCTATGGGGAGAAGAATAATGACTTCTGGGGGTTATTTTCTAACTTCCCTGAATTGCAGAAATTTATATAGTATTTATGTTAGATCTAATTAAAATATTTAGAATTTTTATTGTGTTATGCATAACATAAAATTTACCATTTTAACAATTTTCAAGTGTACAATTCAGTGCCATTAAGTATATTCACACTGTTGTGCAAGCATCACCATCATTTATCTACAGAACTTTTTCACCTTCCCCAACTGAAACTTTATACATTTCAGTTAAACAATAACTCCCCATTACCTCCTCTCCCTAGCCTCTGGTAACCAGTATTCTACTTTCTGTCTCTATGAATTTGACTATCCTAATATAAATGGAATCATACAATATTTGTCCTTTTGTGTCTGGCTTATTTCACTTAGCGCAATGCCTTCAAGATTTATCCATGTTACAGCATGTATCAGAACTGTATTGCTTTTTAAGGCTGCATAATAGTCCACTGTATGTATATACCACCATATCGTTTATCCTTTCATCCACTGATGGACATCTGAATTGTTTCCATCTTTTGGCTACTGTGAATGATGTTGCTATGAACATTGGTGTACAAATACCTGTTCAAGCCCTTGCTTTCAATTTTGGGGGGAATATACCTAAAATCAAATGGCTGGATCATATGGAAATTCTATGTTTAATTTTTTGAGGAACCGCCATACTATTTTCCACAGAGGCTGCACCATTTCACATTCCCACCAGCAACTCACAAGGGTTTTAATTTCTCCACATCCTTGCAATTTTTTTCATTAGCAAGGTCAATCACTTCATATGGCAATATTTCTAAAATGTATCACTCACTTTCCAGCCTTCTTAAAAAGAATATATTGAACATAATTCAGCCTTTTTTAAAAGAACTATACAATTGATGCCTCCTCGGGAGCTATTGCAATATATTTTTATTTGGTAACTATTTTGTTTGATAACTATTTTTTTTAATAACTATTCTCAGATATTTCCATAGATTAGATCAATCCTTTCAACCTCCTGTGAAATATCAACCCCATTTCACAGATAAGTAAATGAGGTACAAAGAAGTAAAGGAACTTTTCCAAGATCACACAGCTAGTAAGTGAAGACAGCAGGATTCAAAGTCCATGTCTTTACACATTTTGCTAGACTCCTAACCATCTAAGAATGTCTGTCTCTATATTTAATGTCCCCAAACCAATACTGTACACTCTTAGAAAATTTGTATATGTTGTTTAATGTTTTTCCTTCTGGTTGTTGCTGTTATTCCTTGTGGCTGTAAAAGCACCTACCTCTGGCTGTTTTCTCCTCTCCAACCCACATGTTGATACTGATGTCCTGTCATCAAGAAAAAGAGATAAAAGAGAGAGTTAAAACTGTGTGAGAAGTAAAAATGCATAGATTTGAGAGAATTTGAGGGATCAACCTCAGGAGAAAAATATACAAGCTTAGGTACTTGGCTTTCATGATATCTATTTTGGTGGTTCGATGACCTATTTGGCTTATTTCTGGCTTTCTTCTTGTGTTTCAGGTGCTGAGCTGCCTTTATGAATGAATATGAGTGCTTACTCTTACTTCTACTTACCTTGTGTAATATAGTGTAATTTATCTTTTAAAAAGTTTGCTTCAAAGTTATAAAGATCCTTTAAATATCTGATATTCTCTTTTTAAAAATGTCTACTTACTATTTTCATGATATACACAGAGAGAGAATCAAGGAAAAGACCTTTGATATTGAAAGTTTCTGGTCCTATAGCAAGACTATTCAAACTATAGATCCAACATCTACTGATCACAGATGCCCATCAATAACAGCCTGGAGTATCTTTATAGAATTTATTATGTCATAGATATATTTTTGGGAAAGAATAGACAAATGTTTCCTTCCTTGTGTAACATGTATATTGTGAAATGCTGAGTACTGTATTTACTTTTTTGAAATCAAACATTCTTTCCAATAAAGTAGGAGAGGTTATTAGTTAAATAAATATAACAGTGAGTCATTGTATGTATCAAAATCCTTTTATTTTAAGTGAGTTATCAATACATTACCTCATTTCACATCACCATCTGTTTTTCTAGAAATTAAGTTTTTCTATATCAACATTTCTTTTCCACATCTCTAAGATTTTTCTAGGAAATAGGTGAATAACTGGAGTAAAGCTGAGAGAAAAATTTTCCAAATACAAGAGAAAGATAAACAATTTCTGTAGAAAAGCTCTAGCCATCCATATCCCCTTAAATCCAGTAATAAGTGAGTGATAAATGTAAGTTTTGTACTACTAGGTTTATAGTTAATTTCCATCTAAATACTCCAAGCAATCTTATCCAACAAAATCAGGTTGGTGGGAGCGGGGGTGGGGTGGGGTGGGGGTGGCGGGAGGCGTAAAGAAAACGAAAGAGAGATCTGAACTAGCTGATGGGAAGAGCGCTATCTTACCCACAGCTCTGAGGCTGCTGGGAGTAAAGCTGAAACAAAATGAAGTCAGAGTGTTACGTTATTTCTTTTAAGAACATACCCCTCAAATCCAGAGGTTTAAAGATATATAACCTCTACTGGACTCCAAAATTTGATCCTTTTAAGAATGACTTCTGACTAAAACAGTAGTACTGTTAATATCAATAAATATACTCAAATGCTGAAATGATTCAATTAACACTTATAGGAACTTTTTGTAACCAGACCTTACAAATGTACTATAATTCTCTTTGTTTTTGTCACATAAAGAGAGGGCTGTTGTCTCTAATCATCTGCACCCAACTTCTACTAAACATACAATCCTGTGCAAGTTAATATCCCTGGAAGTGGACCTCTATTCTCCACCTTTTGTTTTTCTAAATTTCTACTACTTGCCTCTACCATTCATGGTAGTATTGGTTTACATTATCTTAAAATCTCCTATAATTTTTTTCACATATGCATTATGTTTTACTGTTAAGTATCACCCATATTAACTAAGATAGTCTGTATAGTGAGATTTAAATGTTTTTTTTCCAATCAATAAATAATAAATTTGTCCAAAGAAGAAATTGTTGGGAGTGGAAGCCTTCTTCAAGGCAATTATAACCATGGGAAAGTAGAGCAATAAATCAGGTGAATTGAGGATGAGGCCCAGAAGCCTGGGTCTTCAGCTATTAAACGTCCCTTCAAAACAAAAACAGCTATTTGGAAGGGTCTAAACTTATTGAGGCTGATATACAATCAACATCCAAAAGTTGAAAACTCCTCAGTAAAATACAGTACACTGTTTTATTGTGGTCACGAAGTACTATGAAAACATTTAAGGAAACCTTTGAACATGGAGTAAATAATGTTTGGGGAGACAAAAATCAGAGGGTTTAACAAGAAAACATAATGGAATTGAGAATAGAGTTGAAAATGGCAAGACAGCTACTTTGTTTTAATAGAAATTTAGTAAATATAGTCTATCAGAAATTTGGACTGGGCTTCAAGTTACTGGTTTCCAGCTGTCACAGTTGAAAGAAAAAAGGAAGGAAGGGAGAGAGGAAGAAGAGAGGGGGAAGAAAATAAAAAAAGTAGAAAAGATTTTAAAAAATAAAACAAAAACCTGAAGTATTCTTCTAGAGCTCAAGAAACAATCTGACAGGTTCGTAACATTTCACTGAAACCAGAAGCAGAATCCTAAGGGACTGAAGTCTCAATCAGGCCCCTACAACATATGTAGCTTTGTTTAAAATGACTAAGGTGAAATATATCAGCTTACAGAAAATGGGGAGGGCTTCCAGCAGCTGGCTAGTGTTCTAGGTGATGGATGTTGATGAGCAATTCCCTTAAACAACTGATTTACTGCCAACAGAGAAAAACATTGGAAGCACATCCAAAAACTCATTTGCAATTGAGATGACAAGGATAGCCATTCTGTCCACCTTCCCCTCCCTCACCAGAGAGGTGACCCTGTTCCTGGCGACCACCTCCACACAAAGGCCACGGAAGAACCCCTCCCTCTCCTAATCCCCTTTCCTTTGCCTCAAAAGTCACTATAAAGCCTGCCTTACTCTGTCTTCCAATCGCTTCCTCTCTCCCTCCTTTTCTTCCTTTCTTTCTCTCCTTCCTTCGCTCCCAGCTTTTCTTTCTTTCTTCCTAAAATCATTGCTTTTGTAAAAATACATCCCTACACCACTAGACATACGTCGCATGCAAGACAAAGTCAGGCACAGGCGGCGGGTCCATGCATTCGCCAGCACCATCTGGCACCTGCGATTCATCGCCACTTTCCACCTCCTGGAGGTGAGAGGGGCGGGAGGCAAAGGACACGCAGAGCTGGTGTGACCCAGTTCTCAGGAAACTTTCAGCTGGTCGCAACCCTTCCCCCACCCGAAACGCTTCAATCATCCATCAAGCCCAGAAATGTACAGTGACCTCTGCCTAGCCTTTGGAGCTGGAAAATAGGCGAAGCAAGAAAAGCAGGAAGAGGTTCGCCCCTTTGCTTCCCACACCGCCCAACGGCGGCGGGCGCAGAGCTGCGGCACGGCCGGAAGGGGCCGCTGTTCGCTCAGAGCAGCCGCCCTACCGCCGCCGTCCGCACCTCCCACGGCCCCACTGGCCCAGCCCCGCCAACTTCCAACAGCCCCCAGTCGAGCAAGCGCCGGGAACGAGCGCCGCCCGGGCAGGAGCAGACGGCGCAGACCAGCCCAGGTTGCGGCGCTCGTCGGAAAGGCTCCGGGGAAACTCCCAGGGCCCCGGGGACTTTGGAAAGGAGAGAGCGAGCTGTCCCCGCGCGCTCAAGTCTGCAAGTGAGCGCTCAGCTCACCTGTTTCTCCCGCGCCACCGCCTTCCCACCCCTCGGACCCGCGCCTCCCGAGGTGCCCGCCCGCTCCCGCGATGAATCCGGCGCTGGGCAACCAGACCGATGTGGCCGGCCTGTTCCTAGCCAACAGCAGTGAGGCGCTGGAGCGCGCCGTGCGCTGCTGCACCCAGGCATCCGTGGTGACCGACGACGGCTTCGCGGAGGGCGGCCCGGACGAGCGTAGCCTGTATATCATGCGCGTGGTGCAGATCGCCGTCATGTGCGTGCTCTCGCTCACCGTGGTCTTCGGTATCTTCTTCCTTGGCTGCAACCTCCTCATCAAGTCCGAGGGCATGATCAACTTCCTAGTGAAGGACCGGAGACCGTCTAAGGAGGTGGAGGCGGTGGTCGTGGGGCCCTACTGACCGGCCCCCGGCCCCCGCGGCAGCCGCCCCACGCCTCCCCACTTCACCAGCCGGGCCGCGCCCCCTCACCATCCGAGACTGGGCGAAGCAAACCTGTCGGAGTCAATTATTTCTCTCGACTTATGCCTTTCGGGATGAAGCGACCCCGTTGCTCGCTGGCTCTCTGAAAGTCCCCAGGCCTGGCTATAGGAGAAGAGAGCCCTGACTCTGGACTCCAGCAGCAAGTGGCAAGAAGAAGGCGATTGGGGCGCAGAACTTTGGAAGCTGCCGCTGGCGCGGGATGCGGGGACACCGGCCGGTCCAAGGCCCCTTTCCACCCGCAGGTGGGCCAAGCTCTGGGGGCAGGTGGAGAGGGCGGGCAGGGAGAGACCAACGGCACCGCTTGCCTGGTGACCGGAAAAGTGACCCGCGTATACTCCACTTAACCGAACTAACGGGGACACACAAATCCGTGTCCGGCTTCGCGCCCATTCCCTCCCGCTCCTCCCAGCCCTGGCAGGAGGGGCGATAAATACCTATGATTGATTGTAACGTGCCGTTTTAAGGGATTTTGTGTTTGTTTGCTTGAATACAAATATTTGATAAGTCTTTTTCCGCCCTAGTGGCCTGTTTGCCTGCCTGGGGGTTAGAGTTTTGTGTTGGGAGAAGGGGTGGGGGGAGGGGGAGCCTGTGAATGTGAATGGGGTGAGTTGTTTCTTTTCATGCATTTCCAACTGGGTCTTTGGGGGGCGGGGGGAGGGGCTGGCCCTCCAGCTGGCCCCGGGACAAAGACTCGGAATAGAACTCCAAGCTCGTGACCGCACGGTTTACGCCACAAAAGTGCTCTTGACATTCGTGACACCGTTCTGACTCCCCCCCCCCCCCTTATTTAACATTTCCTTAATAAATGCAACATTTAAGTGTTTTGTTCCTGGCCTCCTGGTGGTCATTCTGCGCTCCCGGCAGAAGGGAACGGGCGACGGTGAGGACTCGGGTTACCGGTCCGGGGTGGATTTCGCTTTGGAGAGCTGCGATTCAACTCGTGGATCCTACGCAGGGACGAGGGTGGGAGCGAGACAGAGAGGCCCAGGGACGAGTGAGACATGGCCAAGCCGCAGCACAGGAGCCGTCCTGGAGGCAGCATCCTTTGTTTTCCTTTACAGTTAATATTTTATATTTCATTTAGGCTCAGCTCTCTGAGCCAGGCGAGACGACGGGATGCCCCCGCGGGAAGATTACACTTCCGTGCATGGCTCCGGTGGGAACACAGGGTTACACCGCTAATGAAAGGAAGAGACGGCTTGTCCAGCCTTCAGGGAGGGCATCTTTCCCCTGACCAACGTCAGCAAGACGGCGTCAGGATGCTGATCAAAAAAAAAAAAAAAAAAAAAAAACGAAGAAAAGTAGGTCCTAAAGTACATAGTGATAGTGACGCTAATTCTCCCCGGGGTAAACCATTGTTACTAAAACAAGACATGCATTGTCTTTGCCATATTACGTTTCTAGCTAAAGGGCATAAAAAGAGAAACCCGGCCTGGGTTATCATCCCCAAGCCGGGCAAAAAGGTTCAGAGGAGTTAGCCGAGGTCCTGAATACAGGAGATGTGTGTTAAAACTGGGAAACTGGGAAAGTTGGGCAGGAGGGAGCTACAGATGGTCTTTGGGCTCAGAAATTGAAGGGAATCTGGAAAGAAGAGCCTGGAAAACCGTGAATGTGAAAATAACCCAAAGGATACAATAGCTTCAAGCTTAAACTTGACAAGAGGTTTTGAGCAGTTTATTTTTACACCTGGGGTAGGATCCTAAATATTTTCAAGAATATAAAGAATCCTCTACTATGCTATAGCAATTAAAGGCTTCACAATAGCAGATATAAGATGGACTAAAATTTTTTAAAAAGCAACGAAGTGTCCCATTTAATTGGGAAGAGGCACAACTGGTATAAACAATGTCAGTGATCAAGGGTTGGGATCAAAAGGTTTGAGTGTCCTTTGACATTCTGTCTGCTTAAAGTGTCTGTTTCACTCCCAAAGTAAATCTTGTCAGGAATTATGACCTAGAATGGTTTTTTTGACTGCTTATAGATATCAGGCTTGCAAAAGCAAGGATTTTGAAGTTTTGCCTGTTGTTCCTGTATTTTCAGCAGGTAGCGTTTGCTTGTTTACTTATGTCTGGGCAGGGGAGCAGGGTCAACATGTAGTCAAGAGTGAGTCGTGGAAAGCAGTTTACTTTTTTAATGAGTAAGATAGGAAATGGAGACTTCTTATTTTGTAGACAGTTTCTGTGGCCTCCATATTTCAAAGAAAGAAACAAAGCAGAACAACCAGTTCACTCAAGGACAAACCAGACTTTTAAAATTAAACTCAGTTTTTTGTTTTTGTTTTAGTTTTTGGGATTTGTGGCTGCAATGTCTTGCTGAGGATCTCTTCTTCCCACAGATTTATTAGCCCACAGTGCTGTTAGTGGAAACTGATTTAGGATCAAAAACCAATCAGCTAGAGTGTGTGTGTAGGAATCTTACATTGTGCTCTGCTGAGTACAAGGTACTTGCTTACAGTGAATGTCAGACACAGAAAGGTCTGAAACCTACAGGTCAATTTGTATTTGTTCGTATAGAACAGAGGTTTCCATTTAAAGCCAAATTCCTGTAAGTTGAGAGAGGGGCTTGCCCAAGGCCCCTACTACTCTTTCCTCTACTAATACTCTTTATCTCCACTATCACTACAATCACTCTCCATCCTTTTTCCTCTTAATACTTCTTCACACTGCTTTCCTCCTCCCTGCACCTCAAAAGCAAAATTTACAGTTTCTCCTTATCTCAACTATCCAGATTTATTCTCTTACCACCAGAAACTGTGATAGTCAGACAAATCATAACCTGCAAAATTTAGTTCTTAGATAGAAAAGACATGTGAACAGAGTTCTGTAATCCATGAACTATGCATTATAGGGAAATGCACATGATCTGAAAATATCATAGCCCTGGGGACCATTTCCTGCCAACTCTTCTCGACAGCCCTTAGATCCATTTGTTACTTAGAGAGATGCCAAGTGGTTCTGGTTTTTATAGATGAGGCGATGTGTGCAAGAAGCTTTTTACATTCCCTATCCCCCAGTGGCCACACGGCAACCACTTTCTCAGGCCCTATACCACTCCCTGTCTCACTCTGCCTTTGACTGTCTTTATTCCTGATCCTAACAAATGCATTAAATGAAACTTTTAAAGCCTGCTTAGAGTTTATGGCACGTTGATCCTTTCCCGCAGATGTGCTACAAGGAAAGTAAGTTTTAAAAGTCACTTTCTGGGTTTCATATAAGAAAACAATGTCTACCTTAAGAGACTGGGAACTGAGAGGGATAGATGCAAACAGGCAGATTTTATCATCCCACACTTAAGTCCACCATGTGGTCAGTAATTAGTGGGAAGTCCTGAGAGAGAGAGAGAGAGAGAGAGGGAGATGGCTTCCTGTAAAAGCTTGCTGGATCTGGCATGTGGTCCATGGGGAGGCATCTGATACTTCCTGAAACCCTTCTGGAAATACAGCAGAAACAGGGAGAGGTTTTTGTGAGACACAGCAAGTGGATTAGCAGGGTTGTAACCCCTCTCAGGCTGTGCAGATAGCCACTGATGCCTCTGAGCCTAATTGGGTGGCCTCTACATAAGTAGCTTAGCCAATTGTTAATACATGTTATTTTTCTTAAGACTGTTGTTATGAATCTTCCCACTTTCTCTGAAAATGTATAAGGACTTGAGTGTTGAACACCTTCAAGTCTGCTTGAGGGAGTCTAAGCATAAAGGTCACACTACTGTATTAAGTCTAAGGCTCCCTGTGCCTGTTTTCTGATTTTCAAGCCACCCTGGCTTCTCATTGGATCCTGGGCCAGTCTGTTACTGTGTCTTCTTGCACTAATTCTGAGTGAGGGAGGAAAAAGCGTACTGGCCTATGATGTAACAAAGTTTGGTTCTGGTCTCTAAATAACTGAGTGGCATCAGCCCTAAAATGAGGAAGATAGATTCTATCTATAAAAGGATACTCCTATTCAACGATTCTATTGAATTAATTTGTTTAATATTTCCTTGTCTCTTAAGAGGTTTCTTAGCTCATTTCAATAGGTATCTTAGAATATATTTTGTCATTCCAATCTTGGTCCTTCAGGTAGGAAACACCCTCCCGCTAAAGTCAAGTGCTCCTCAACTCGGGATGTTATTTACAATAGCCAAAGCAAAATTTCAGACACCTAGCCAGGCCTAGGTAGACAGCAGTTTCTATGCTGACAGATCACACATCATCTAACCGGTGCCTTAAATATCCCAGATCTCTGTGTTGTCACTGGACGAAGCAATGAAAGGAAAGCCCAGTGAACCGGGGAGCACATAATCAACAAATGATTCCTCTAGGTCCATATACATTTAGACTAATATGCATGGTTGTTTATAGAAACTTTTTGGGTGTTCAAAGATTAATTAACAGCCAATTTTTCTCCCTCAAAGCATTTTTTTTCCCTTTGAGCTTCTGCAAGAGCACACAACAGCTGTTTCGCATGCAGTTTATAGCCTTCCTTAGCCCTGGCTTATTAGACTTGTCACTTTGGGGGTTGCAATGCCAGGAAAGGAATCCAGGGTTCAGTTTGTTCTGGAAGACTCAAATCTAGTTTGAAAGCCTGTTGAAGAAGTAAGTCTACAGCAATACCCCAAACAGGAATCAATACATCTTTTACCCACCTGACAAATTCCACTTAGATATGTGCACGATAGCTCAAATGGGATGTGTTTTAATGTCCGCTCCAACAGTAGTAATAGTTACCTAATGTCTGAATTTAAAGGCTCAATGGTTAACTGCTTTCATAGCCAATATCACTCTGTCCTTCTTTCCAGATATTTTTGTATTGTTTTAAATGCTTAAAATGTTTAAAAGTCCAGGATTAATTTTATAGCATCAGCTTAGATTTAAAAATTCTTGCAAAGTATAGTTCAGGAAAAAATAAAGTATATAATATTACCAGCAAGTCATGTAACATTTCTGGTGATCATAATAGAATAATCTAAATTTATTACTTATATTTGAGAAATTCAGAATATATCGGAGAGGAGCTCTACAAGGACTATTATTGTAAGGATAACTAAATGCATTTTAAAATATTCCTCAGTAAGCTTGTAAACAGTGGCTTACTGCCAACTCAAATAACAATCCATCCTAAATGAGAATAAACAAGTTATATTTTCATTTATTTGACTGTTTATATATACTTTGAAGGGATTATGGGTAAATAGTTTCCTAAATACATGTAAGCGCTCAGTTGCTGAATATTTCTGTGTGGGTAAATGCAGGCACAGAGTGATCAATATATAGAAGGTCAAACGATCTGTGATAATGTTGGAACCAAAGTCTGCCCTGCCCCCATTTTAAAAGTGATTTCTATTAGATAGTAATATGTTTTGAACTTGTAATTCAAACAATTAGATAGTATTTGTCAAGCACCCATGTGTATGTGGTACAACTTATTACTAAAAAAAATGAGATGATTTCTATTCATTTGAGCCATGAAACACAGGCACAGATAAACACACATAAGGGAAGGCATATGATCTACCCACAAAGTCAAATAATAAATAAACTGTTTCTATTTACTATGTCTGGAAGTCACAGTGATATCAGTATACATACATAATCATGCCATAGCCCATGCACTGACATGGTTAATTACAGTGAGACAATGTTACAGTTTCTCTTACCAATTTTTTTTCGTATTTGCCTTCTATCCTCACCAATTCCTCTCTCATTATGTACTCCTTCCCTGACCCACATCTAAAGATCTACTTCCCTGAAAGAGTCATTGATTTTTATCAGACCAAGACTCTTGATGTCTGATTGCTTTGGGAAAAGAATCCCTCTGGGATACAGAGTGTCTCTTTGGCTTTATTTATTTTCCTATAAATTGAGCGGGATCTTGTAGTTCATATTTTAAATAGCATTGATTGAGGCAGGCGCACATGCGCACACTCACACTCTGTGTTTCTCGTATTGTATACCGATGAAACACATCCATTTCGCTGCAGACTAAATGTAAGCATCACATATTCCCCAGTTCTTTGTTTTACACTATTTACTTGCCTACAATAAAACAATGCATAGAAAAAGTTGCAAGTAAATACTCCCAAAATGTTCAGTAAATAAGATTTATAGAAGGTGCCTGGAGTCTTACAATACATCTATATTTTGAGATATATGTTTCAATCTTCATCTAAGAATTGGAAAGAAAAAGAAGCGAAATCCCCAAGGAACAGAAAAGTCAAAGATAATATATTGTACAAGCTTGAAAATCTTTAAAAGCTAAGCTAAGAGAAATGAGAGGGGACCCTAAATTTGAAGATCGATGAAAACAAAAAGAACCTATCTAGTTAAGTCTCTAGAAATTGACAGGCAGATTCTGAATTCTCAAAACAGTGACTAAAAAATTTTACATTTAGAGGACTTAATAAAAGGATCAAAGACTACTGAGCTCAGCAATGTGAGCAGAATGTGGAAGACTGCTAATTCCTTCTCCATTTCTCTCTTCTACTCTGCAAAGTCTTGGACTAATTGCAAGCATCCTGTTAGCCAGCTCAATTTTCTTATACCCAGAGGTCAAAGAGGACTTGCCAGATCTTCTTATCTTTATCATCAATAAATATGTATTATTTAGTGTCCATTATGGCATGACTCTGCACTGGGTACTAACTTAGATCTTGGAAGTTGACTGCAAAATATCATGGAATTTAAAGGGGCCTTCTATGTTTCCATCCTATCTTCTGCTTGATTTGTGCCCATGTGTCCTTGGAGATCCAGCTGTATGAGCCATGCACACTTGTGACTTTTCCCCTTACACATGAAGTATCCTCCATTCTTCTCTATATTGATTTGGGGGATCTGACCTACTCAACTTAATTTGACTTTTCCCTGTCTTTAGGTATCATACACAAGGCTCACTGTACATTATATACTCAAGCTCAAAATGAGCATGAAGGTGGAAGCTGGAAGAAAATGCTGCAAATGAATTTCTGGAGGCTACTTACATTTTTCTACAAATTCAGGTTGGGAATGAGTGTTCTATTCACTGCCCTTACCAGGAATTTTCAGTGAATGAATAATTAACAAAAGGATCAAGTGTGAAATTCCCTCCCCGTCTTCATAGATGAACTTTCTAAGAAAATAATCTCTCCTTGTTTTAAGTAACATAAGTATCTTCTAAATTCATGAAATGTTCAAGCGAGAATGGGCTGGATTAATTAAGATTCTTTGGGTCGCAACCAACATAAACCCAATTCAAGCTAATTAAAAAAGAAAAACAAAACTGAATTTACTGACTTCTGTGACTCCCACGTCCAAGGATACGGTGCTTCAGCTGTCTGAAAAGCTGATATATGATGTTACCAGATTCTTCCATTCTCTCCATATTTCAGTAAAGCTCTTTCCACATGGCAGGAAAAAGAAAAGAATAAAAGTGATTCCGATAGGCTCACACTCACATCTTACCATATATACCAGCTTAACAACCATAGCAGGAAGAAATTGTCTTTTCCTGGGCAAACTCTGGCCTGTTTGGGTCATGTATCCATCCCTGAACAAATCTCTGTGACTGAGGTAGGTGCCAGAAGAAGGGTGTGCTCAGCCAATACCACCCGTGTGGTGAGAGGGGAGATAGCAAGGGGAAATAGAGCCAGTTCAACTTCCACAAGAGTCAAACCACAAGGCCGCGAGTCCTTACATGAGAAAGAGATTCTATTATTAGAAGAAGCAGTAGGGATGTTGCTGCATGGCCTAAAATGATTGTCACTTCGTTCAAGGAAACCAAAGCCTGGAGAAGGTAAAATTTTTCCCCAGGGTTCTACACAGCCAGCCAGTGGTGAAGCCAGTAATGGGACCTGCATCTCTTGACTCTTAATTTAGCATTCCTTTTAAAATTATTTACTCTATTTATTCTGTCAACTATCTTCCAGCAAGGCTCAGAAGCCTTTTATAATTTCTTCCAAGAGTCTTTGTGTCTGAGCTGATGTTCTAAGAGCCTGGGCAACAACCTGGATTTGGAGGACAGGCATTGCCACCACCTTGCACCTGGTGATATGAATTTCTACCAGTTATCTGACATCTCTGTTTGTTTGTGAGAATAAAATCATCCCCCCTCCGTAGACCTGACAAGGCATAAAAATGTCTTCAAGATGAGATGGTAAATTTTGTGCTAAAATGTGTCTTTAATATGATAAAGTAGTACTAGACAAAACTAGGCAGATTCATTTGCTGCAGGATCTCTCTTCTAGGCTTCATGACTCTCCATGGGATAGAGAAAATATTTAGCATTTCCCAAGGTGATCTGACAAACTCACTTTGATGAAGCCTCTGCCATGACCCATCTTCCTTGGAAATGCTGCTGCCCTATAGGTACATGTGATATTTTTATTACCTTTCTTTGAATCCTTCCTTATTCTCTGTTCCTTAACTGCCCCTCATCTAAATTCATTCTAACCCAGACAGTTCACTTAGCTTTCTTACCTGTATAGAAATTGAACTGTCATTGTTCATTCTGGGGGGTTTCCAGCTGCTTTGCCTGCTCCACACTTCTGACTTAGGGAAATTACCTTGCTAACTGTGACTAGCTGCTTTGCAAGTATCTTCTCCTCCCATGAGACTTGTATGAGTGGACCTTTTCATTCGTGTTCACAAGTGGGAAGAGGAGCTGATGGTGGGGCTCAGAGAGGAAATCTATCAACCATAAAGACTGGTGTTTAGGAGCGTGTTTCTCATATGGCTCATCACAACAGGTAAGCTCACCTTAGCTCTTATTTGTTGTCTTTTTGATGATAGCAATTCTGACAGGTGAGAGGTGGTGTTTCATTGTGGTTTTGTTTGCATTTTTCTGATGATTAGTGATGTTGAGCATCTTTTCATGTGACTGTTGGCCATAAGTTTGTCTTCTTTGGAAAAATGTCTATTCAGGTCCCATTTTTCAATTGAGTTTTTTTTTTTGATGCTGAGTTGTATGAGCTTTTTGTATATTTTGGATATTAACCCCTTATAAGATATAGCATTGACAAATAACGTCTCCCACTCAGTAGGTTGTCTTTTCATTTTGTTGATAGTTTCCTTTGGTGTGCAGAAGCTTTTTAGTTTGTTTATTTTTGCTTTTGTTTCCCTTGCCTGAGGAGACAGATCCAAAAAAATATATTTGACATCTAAGACTGATGTTAAAGAGCTCACTACCTGTGTTTCCTTCTAGGACAGGGTTCCCCAACCCCAGGGCCACGGACCAGTACTGGTCCACAGCCTGTTAGGAACCCGGCCGCACAGCAGGAGGTGAGCGGCGGGCGAGCGAGCGAAGCTTCATCTGCCACTCCCCATCACTCGCATTACACCTGAACCATCCCCTCACCCCCCCACCCTGGTCTGTGGAAAAACTGTCTTCCACGAAACCGGTCCCTGGTGCCAAAAAGGTTGGGGACCACTGTTCTAGGAGTTTTATGGTTTCAGGTCCCACGTTTAAGTCATTAATCCATTTTGAGTTTATTTTTTATGTGGTGTGAGAGATAGTCCAGTTTCATTCTTTTACATGTAGCTATCCCGTTTTCCCTACACCTTTTATTGAAGAGGGTATCTTTTCCCCATTGTATATTCTTGCATACTTCGTCATAGATTAATTGACCATATGGGTGTGGGTTCATTTCTGGCCTCTTTTTTTCTGTTTCATTGATCAATGTGTCCATTTTCATGCCAGTACCACACTGTTTAGATTACTGTGTCTTTATAGTATATAATTTTAAGTCAATGATCTCAAGTTAAAACACATTCTAACAACCCTACATTTTTACTGCCCACCCTCTCCCCTTTAATATTTTTGACATATTTTACATGTTTTTGTTGTCTGTATCCCTTAACTACTTATTGTGGATATAGATGATTCTACTACTTTTTACTTTTAACCTTCCAACTAGCTTTATAAGTGGTTGATCCAGTACCTTTACTACATATTTGCCTTTAACAGTGAAATTTTCTTTTTATAATTTTCATATTTCTATTTGCGGCCTTTTCTTTTCCACTTAGAGAAGTCCCTTTAACATTTCTTATAAGGATGGTTTAATGGTGCTGAACTCTTTCAGCTTTTGCTTGTCTTGTAAATCTCTTTATCTCTCCTTAAAATGTGAATGCTAACCTTGCCTGGTGGAGAGGAGTATTCTTGGTTGTAGGTTTTTTTCCTTTCATCACTTGGTATATGTCAAGCCACTGTCTTATGGATTGACTGCAAAGTTTCTGCTGAAAAGTCAGTTGATTGTAGTATGAGAGTACTCTTATACCTAACTAGTTGCTTTTCTCTTGCTGCTTTTAAGATTCTGTCTTTAACTTTTGCCATTTTAATTGCAATTGTATCTTGATGTGGATCTCTTTGGGTTTATCTTGTTTTGCACTTGCGGTGCTTCCTGGACCTAGATGTCTTTTTCCTTCCCCACCCAGATTAGGAAAGTTTTCAGCTATTATTTCTTCAAATAACTTCTCTGCCCCTTTCTCTCTCTCTTCTCCTTCTGAGACCCCTATAATGTGAATGTTACTCTACCTGATGTTGTCCAGAGATTTCTCAAACTATCCTCATTAAAAAATCTTTTTCTGTTCATCTTGGGTGATTTCCATGACACTATCTTCCAGTTTAGTGATCTGTTCCTCTGTATTATATAATCTACTATTGATTCCTTCTATTGTATTTTTTATTTCAGTTATTGTATTCTTCAGCTCTATTTGATTCTTCTTTATATTTTCTAACTCTTTGTTGAAATTCTCCCTGTGTCCATCCATTCTTCTCCCAAGTTTGGTAAACATCTTTATTACCTTGAACTCTTTATCAAGTAGATTGCTTGTCTCCACTTCAGTTAGTTCTTTTTTTCTTAAGTTTTGTCTTGTTCCTTTGTTTGAAACATATTCCTGTGTCTCTTCATTTTGCAAAATCTCTGTGTTTATTTCTATGTATTTGGTAGGCTGGTTACATTTCCCAATCTTGCAGAAGTGGCATTATGTAGGAGATTTCCTATGGGGCCAAGTAGCATTCTCACCTCTAGGTATGCCCCGTATGTGGGCTGCACGCTCCCTTCTTTTGTGGTGGGGCTGACTACTGTGGGTGTGGGGGCAGGTGGGACTGGCCCCTGGCCTGGTTGGCTACAAGGCCCTGCCTTGTGCAGTGGCTGTGGGCCCGCTCGTACATGGGCCCGACTCCCCATGTGGCTGGCTGTGCAGTCTGGCAGCATGCAGCTACCTTGGACCTGCTGCCACATGGAGCAGGATCCCTACATGGTTAGCTGCATAGCCTAGTGGTGCACAGCTGCCGCGGACCCGCTGATGGGCAGGGCAAGCCCCTGGCACTAATAGGCTAGAGAGAAGATTCCAAAATGGCACTTGCCAGCACCAGGGTCATTGCAGTAGAATTCCCAAAACTGTCTGCTGCTAGTGTCTCCATTCCCAGGGGGAGTCGAAGTTGCCTCTTGCCTCTCCAGGAGGCTCTCCAAGATCAGCAAATGGGTTTGACTCTGGCTCCTTTCAAACTACTACCTCTGTTCTGGGACTCAGAGCATGTGAGATTTTGTATGTGCCCTTTAAAAGTAGAGTCTCTGTTTCCTTTAACCCTCCAACTCTCCCATGTGTAAGCCATGCTGGTTTTTAAAGCCAGATATTCTGGAGGCTCGTCTTCCCAGTGCAGGACCCCTGGGCTGGGAAGCCAAATGTAGGACTCAAATCCCTCCCTCCTTGGGGAGGACCTCTGTGGCTGTGATATTCCTCCTGTTTGTGGGTCACCAACTCTGGGAGGGTGGGTCCTAACTATACAGTGTCCCCACCCCCCCATATGTCTATTTGTGACTCCTTCCTTATCTCTTCAGTTATGCAAAATCTTTTCTGCTCATCTCCAGGTCATTCTCATAGATAGTTGCTCTGTAAGTAGTTGTAATTACGGTGTGCCCGTAGGAGGAGGTGAGTTCAAAGTCTTCCTACTCTGCCATCTTGGCCACACCCCCAATAAATATATTTTTTTAATGTTTCTTTATTAAAATTCCCTACTATTTGGAATATTTATAAGTAAAAACTTTTAGAGTTGGCAAAACAATTAACTCTGGTAAATATGAGATGTTTCACTTTAAAATGATCATATATAAAGAACCAAATTTGAAAATTTACAATTGAAATGTATTCTTCATTTTAAAGGAGATTTGCTAAAGGATTCCTTTAGCTTTTGGACAAGCATCTATTTAAAAATTACAGTAAATCCATGTTTATCTTTTGGATGAGACTGTACACCTCAAATAGTATAATACAGAGATTAAATTTTATTGAATTCTTTGCAATTGTTAAATGTATTTTAATTTCCCAACATCATACTTCATTCTACAAAGCAAATAAAGACTTCACAGACTATTAAGATAAAAGCTACTCAAAGGATGAACACTTGCTATTGGTATTGTTTCATTTCATGCTTAAAGTGCTATGTAGTAAAAGAAAGGAAAAGTTAACAGTGTTCCATGATTCAATGATTTCCGAGATAAAAATATTTTCAATTTACAATGCTATGGATTCCTAAAGAGTGCTTTAGACCTTGAAGAGTGCTATGAGAAAGGTTTTATGACCACCAAGGACACTGCCTTCTTAGAGTGTGGGTTACCTGGCATGAAGCAGTCACTTAAGAAAGGTTGAGTGAAGTTACGAAATTTTAGTATTCCCATGTTTTAATGATATTACGTGCCAGAATATTAGGCCATTCTATAAGCTCATCTGGCTTTCTTCTATCCTGTGTTTTCAATTAAGAAAAGTTATTATTTTAAGAGAATCTTACTTTCACAGTGATTCCAAAGCACTTAAACACAATACAATATATTCCTATTTTTAATATTCTCTTACTATTATATTCTATTGGATTATAATATTGGCATGGCTGATCTTCAAATTCTGCTCATGCAAACTGGGTAGGCATCACATAAATTCTAGTTGATTGTTGTCATCATCATGCATATGAGTGATTGATAAAACTGCTAATATTAATCATAGTTGTTACTTTTTCATATGTTACTTCAAATTCCTTACAATTCTAGAAGTTACTGCTACCCCATTCCCATAAATGAGAAAATGGAGGGACTGAGGGTTAGTAAATTTCCCAAGGTCACACAGTTAAAATGATCTTGTGCTACGATGTGAACCCAGATCTGAAAGCATTACAAGCCAAGAGCATTTTCAATATGTCATCCTGCTAATTCTTCTGGTAATGAATTGACAGTAAGGAAAATTTCAACTTTCTCACACACATGGAGATTTGTCATTAACAACTCACCCCTATAGCTTTGAGTAATGATTTCACATAGAGGAAATGCAAAGCAATTTATCATTTTGGTAGATTTAGAGTTTGCCAGTAGCAGATGGCCCTAGGAGGTGGAAATGTAGATTTTAGGAGGCAATTCAAAATGAGCCTCAACTCACCCAGTTAGGTAGCCTTCTTACTTGGAAATGCATAGAGATTTAATTTTTTTTCTCTTCTAATTCTATAATTGTAAAGGCCTCTAGAATTCACTTATTTCATGTTGCTCTAAAATTTTTTCATTCAAACTCAGCCTACAATATAGTTTTGACTAAAATATTTTATTCTAAAATGTTGGGGCTTATTTAGATGATGTCAACAATTATACTTTAAGGTTAAAAGACTTGTTTTTAGACTGGGCTTGCTTACAAAATGATAACAATATGCTTTAATGAGCACTTACTATATATTTGTCCCCATGCTAATCACTCTCCATGTGTTGGATCACACAGTCTTCACAATCATCTTATGAGGTAGTTTGTATTTTCATTTATGAGGAAACTGAGGAGTAGAAGTAGAATATATTGACTGACTAAATCTGGGTGCCAAAAGATTCTGAGAGATTTTAGTAATAGTCTGATCTTAGCAAGATAAAATTTAATCTGGAAAAACACAAGGTCGTGTACTTGGGTCTAAAACCACTGTGCAAGTATAGAATGGGGGAAGATGTGGCTTATCAACAGACCATAAATATAAGAGATGTAGAGTTTTGTTCAAGAAGAATCTCTGGACAGGCCAATGAAATATTGAGATTGCCAAAAAAGAAAAAAAAAATAGTGTGAACTTAGTCTGCATTAATGGAAACAAAAAATCTTATAAGGGGGAGCAAGAGGGCAACTCTCTTGTTTCTAGATTTTTCCAGTTTTAGAGTGGTTCTGGTCCTAATGCCTTATTTTTAAAAAGTTGTAAACAGAGTCAGTGTATTCAAAAGAAAACAACTATGCTGGGAAAGGTTCTAAAACCATGTTAGATGAAAAATGGTCAAAAGAGCTGGCAGTGTTTACCACTGAAGAAAAATAAATAAATAAAGCTTCGGGGATAACAAGATAGCTGTGCTTCAACATCTGAGAAACCGCCACAAACAAGAAGGCTTACTTTTGTTTAGTATGAATTCAAGTAGTAAAACTGGCAACAGTGAGGAGTAGAGGAAGCTACACGCAAAGAGAATTCAACTCTTAACAGACGAGATTTTTCTAATAATTGGAGCTGGACAAATATGAAGTGAACCGCTTTTGGAAAGAATAAATTTCTTGTTTCTGGATGTCCATTCAGCAGGGATATTACAGGAGATTCAAGAATTAGATGGTTAGGCTAGATCTGTGAGGCACCTTCCAATCCTGTGCTTTCATTATTCTCGACTCTTTTCTGGGGGGACAGGAGAGCACAGGCACCTAGCAGGTGGCTCTGCTGTCCGGCTCAAACAAGCAGCAGCCTGCTTAGGGACTTGGGAGGAAGCCTGCCTGAGTTACAGGATTTTGGCAGAAGTAACCAGACCTGAGGTACAAATACGAAGGCTGAATCCTCCTTTCTCACTCACATGCCTGCATTTTCTCATAACTCTCCCATTGTGCTAAAACCATCTTTCATTATATCTTGGCCATAAATATAAGTTTCTGACCTCAGTTCTAAATGGATCACTCCTAATTGGTTCGTCTAGAAGTTACACTCAAAATGACTTTGAGATTATTTTACTGAGGCAGGTGCAGACATAGCCTCTCAGCTTTCTTCAAGTTCAAAGGCTAATTCTTCCATTAAGCTCCCTGCCTCTAAAGAAAAACTAAGCTGGCTTGGGGGCACCTATTTATCCCAAACAAAAGGATCCCTGAGGTACAGACTCTAATAGGTTTAGCAGGATTTTGTTTCCTTACTGTATGGGTGAAAGGTGTTAATGGATAAATCATTCTTTCTAATACAGCATAAGATGTGGTCTCTGCCACACCAAATAATCAGATTTAAGAAACCTTTCATTGTTTCTAGAGAAGAAAATTTAATACTTTTATGTCTCAAGCCTTGAGAACACACACAGAATCCAAGCCTGTAATTATAGCATTGTATTTCAGAATCTGCACAGCATTGCAAAGACACAGTCACTGCTCTGAAGAATAGATATGAGGTTTTCGCCAGTGTGCTGTCAAATTCCAAAATACCTTTCCACAATACTGTAGTTTAGTTTGTCATGACTCCTAAAAGTTTTTTTAAAAATATTTTTCCAACAAGAGTAATGTTTTCGGATAGACTTCTTTCCAGATGGCAGAGATGTTCTTAGTTGATACAGACGCAGTGGAGACATGAAGACTGCCTTTCTGAATACAGATTGATTCTGTTCATCTCACTGGAAAGAGAGGAGGTAATACGTTTCACTGAGCAGGAGACTACTCATTCATCCTGAATTAAAATCAGTCCTGTTGGAATTGTGTCACTGTGCTGCTTGTCTGATCCCTGGCACAAAAGCCTTAGCCATGGGTTTTCTAGTATGTAAATATCTATTATAGTTTTGGGAAAGTTTATAATATTCTCCACATATCATCTGGTTTTTATCATTTATTTCAATAAAGAAAATGTTATACACTTAACATTGGTTAAATGTCTTCTTAATGGCATATGTTTTACATTTTATGATAAGAGGAGAAAAATCATTTAATCCTAAAATCTGAGTTGCCTATGTTTCTAAGTGACACCGCTCTTCAACATACCTTATTATCAAAAATGACCTAATTTTACAGCCTCGTGTGCCCTCTCATCCCTGTATTCCAAAGTCGCTGTAATTGGCATTGCCATTTTACGATCTTGCTTAGATACTCCTTGCTATAATATAATATCATGCCCTGTCCTCAGAGTGGCCTTTATTTTGAAATTCTGCCAAGAACACCATCATTCTGAGTGCTAGAGTCTGATTAAACATAGCCTTAAAGAATGTCTTTCAAAGGATATATCTTACCGAGTGTCCATTTATAAAACACAAAGTAGCATATGCTTTGAAATGACAATAAATCATCTTCAAACTTAGACATAAAAAAAACAGATGATTTGGTGTTAAACTCCGATGGGGAGAGACATGCTTCATAGAAAGAATCTTGTGGTTCATCCATGTCCTAGGTCTCTTGGGCACCTGGAAGCACAATGGTTGGGTGGGAGAGGACTCTAAACATCTGGCTAATAGAAATAACTGATGCTCTTGACTTTCTCAACTATGCTGAATCTTTAGCCCTGAGGCCCTCCACCAAAGGCTCATTTCTGCCCAGTTTCTGAGACAATTAGAGAATATTATAGTAGCTCCCAGAGGACTAGCTGGTGGGATCTTACAATATCTGGTGTGTTCAAGGTGATGCCCAGACAATCCTGATTCCAGAGAACCACAGCTTTTCCTCTGAAGTCCACTTGTTTGTCTAGTCTACATAGCTGGTTTCTGCCCAGTGTCCTGGCTTCTGCTGCAGAATTGCACTGATCCTGATACCCAGCCAAAATTTTTCTCTCAGGAAGCTGGAACTTTGTTTGGATATACTTCTAGCTGTTGCTGTGACAATCTAGTATTGTAATGCTCTTTACATAGAGCATAATGTTCCTTTGAAACTATTTCTATTATGTCTCAACAATTACAGCATGTGCTCTGGGTACTTATGATAGTCAGGATAAATTCAAGTTACCCATATTTCTATGTATACAGGGATTTGGACAGCTGATGGCTCCTCTCATCTGGAGCCAAAATTACAGTTGAATTAGCTTCCCAACTTTGGTCACTTGTTCCCTATTTCTTTTCCATTCCTCTGATCTGCTATGAAGACCCCAGTGTGCTTTTCATCCTGGGGTCTATATGTATGCCATGCTGACTGATATGAATCAAAAGAAAAAGGACAAATGTAAGCCTGAGAGCTACATCTCCTCATGTCAACTATACATTTGTGCTGCTTTCTCTACCTGCATATTCAGTGAGATCCTAGGCAAATAACAAAGTGTTCAGGGAGAGGCTACGTGTTCAGACACAGAGGCCAAGAAGATGATTTAAGATGCTACTTTGGCCCTGAATTTGAAGAGCGCTGAATATGGCCACTCCCTTAATACACACTCGAATTTTGGGTGGGTCAACTAATAAAGCTCTTAAAAACATTACTAAGATAATATTACATTGTTCTTCACTACGTAATGGTCCCACCACACTGCAGGGCAAGGTTAAATTACTTTTTAAATTATTTATCTTCTGTACTCACTGGTTCACTCATGTTTTCCATTACCTGGGTTAAATCAAGAGTTGATTTTATGTGGAAGGAATTACTAGAAGTAAAGAGGGTGAGGCTATAAATTATACCTTTAGAGAAACTTCTTTCCTCGAGATATTTAAAAGTAAAAAAATAATCTGTGTAGAAGTATTCATTAACTCTTATGTGAGCGGAATGAATGATAAGATTTCTGCAAAATATTTCTAGCAGCCTATGAAAAGATACAGTCTACATGGCAGCGATTAGGAATTATGGATTCATGCAATAATATTCTGACTTAGCCTATTTATAAGCCAGGACCATAAGGGATGCTCCATCACTTTCGTATTTATAGATAAATGTGCCAACCTCCATTTTTTCATTGCAAGACAAGTCTTCTGAACAGTGACAAATTTGAAATCCTTTTGGGAGTGGAGGCTCAGTAGTGTGGCTCAGTGAGTCTAATTTGGATTCCATTTCCTTTGATTCCAGGGAATTGGGAAGGTGAGTGTAAAATGACTTTTGTTCCTGACACCAGTTGCATAGATTTATTTCAGTGATTGATTAAAAGACCACATGTTTTGCTAAGCACTGCAATGCTGCATCAATCTTCAAGAGAGCTGAAACTGCCATTAATTCTGCCCTGCTGTCTTAGGGAGAAAATTCTGAAAGACTGCATCCGGTCATTAACAGGCATAAGCAGAGTTAAAAGTTACTTCAATTGCTGCGAAAATTGAAGCTACGAAAAGAAGAAGGTCCAACTAAAGCACTTCATAGTATTCATTTTTTTTTTAAGGCTTCATCTATATTATTTGGTCAGTTAACTTAAATTTAAATGAAGAAATACAAACAATTACTGCAGCTAATAATTAAAGGAATGCTTACCTTGGAAACATGTAACCTTCAGGTCATTTGAGATTTATTTTACCCTGCTGTTTTATGTGTATGGGGGTGGGAGAATGTCAATTATTATTTTCTTTATGGTTTTTAATTACAGAAGAAATGTGTACTGCTGTAAAAAGTTCAACACAACATAGACATTTATAAGGAAAATAGTGAAAATCTCCACCTGCTCCATAAAAACTCTTGGTGGGGGAACGCTACTACAGTGAGAGTTTGGCATTTAAAGAAAGTGAGAGAAGAAAGAGAACGATTCAGGTGATGACGGACACAAATTTCACTCTACAAACTCAAGTATATCAAAATGATAATTTTCTTTTCCTACAACCACTTAACTTAGAATAGGAGCTTCCCTACTACTGAATAACTTCTTCCCCTCAATCACACCCCACCTCTTTCCTCAGAGTTGGGCCCACAGCTGTGAGCTTACAAAATGCCAAGCTTTGGGAAGAGCAATGGTGGCATCCTGTTCTCATCCTAATTTATCTTTCCACTGTGGCTTCTACTGAGATGATTCTTGTCTAATACGGTGCTGGGTGGTAGATTCATATAGGTCCCTCCCTGCAGAACCTCAGAAGGTCAGATGGTACGCACATTTAAAATCTTCCAACATTTTTACCAATTACTTATCTACCAAAAGAATGGGTATGCCCCATTGTCCACACCCTTGATAGCACTGAATATTATAATTTTTTAAATGTTCACCAATTTTTAGGTGAAGAATATTAGCTATTATTTTAATTTTTATTCTAGTATGACAGGACTTGTGTTTTCTGGACACTTGGACACTTTTTCTCAAACTTACCGCTTTATTTATTTATAAAATTCTATTTGTTTGACTTTTGTTATTGATTTATAGATGCTCTCTGTTAGTGATATAAGTTTACTGGAATCTTATATATGTGGGAATATTTTCCCTGAGTCTATCAATTACTTATGTGTTTTGCCTCATATAAAACTTTTACATTTCTGAAAGGTCACATCTATTTTTTTTTTCTATTTAACTGTTGTATTTCCTGTGTTAGTTAAAAATCTTTCATTTTAAAATTATTTTATAATATTTGGTTCTTAAATTTAGATCTTGAATTTTTACAGATCTTTTTGGACATGGTGTGAAGTGAATGCTAACATGTTTTCCCCCAAGTTATCCCAATAGTTTTTCAAATCTTATACTATTTTCACAACTGATTTGAAATGATAATTAGCATATTCTTCCAAATGAAGATATTTGTCTATTTAAGAAAAATACCAAGTTGCTTAAATTACTGTAAGTATTTCTTATACTCTGATATGGGTTAGAGCAAGTCAGAATTCATTACTTTTTCTAAATATGCTTAACAATTCTGGAGTACAGTTGACCCTTGAATAACAAGGATTTGAACTTCACAGTTTCACTTATATGTGAATTTTTTTCTTTTTTTTTTTTTTAATAAATTTATTTATTTTTGGCTGTGTTGGGTCTTTTTTGTTGCGCACGGGCTTTCTCTAGTTGCAGTGAGCGGGGGCTACTCCTCATTGCATTGCGCGGGCTTCTCATTGCGGTGGCTTCTCTTGTTGCAGAGCATGGGCTCTAGGCACGCAGGCTTCAGTAGTTGTGGCACGCGGGCTCAGTAGTTGTGGCGCATGGGCTTAGTTGCTCCGCGGCATGTGGGATCTTCCCGGACCAAGGATCGAACCCGTGTCCCCTGCACTGGCAGGTGTATTCTTAACCACTGTGCCACCAGGGACGTCTGTGAATTTTTTTTAATAAATACAGTACGTGCATTTTTATTTTACAGATCTTTAAGTTACTAAGTGTGGGGAAAAGTTTGTGTTTGATTAGAGATCACAGTATGTAGAATCTAAAGAACTAGCATTTGAATCCTGATTCTATCCAAATTGTTTCAGCTTCCTTCCCCTTAGGTTTTTTAATTCCTTTGTTTCTGAGGCAGAGACAGCAGTAGGTGGATTTTCGACTATGCAGGGGGTGGGTGTCCCTAATCCCCCACATTGTCCAAGGATCAACTGTATTTCCTCTTAGATTTGAACTTTAGAATTAATTTTTCAGGGTTAAAGTCATAGAATCAATTTTGAGAATGTCTATATTTTTTCCAGTGATTGAGAGAAGCATAAATAACATAATTAACTGCTCCTTGAAGACTGGGATAAAACAGCATACACCACTGGTGTCAGGTGCCTTTGGAGATGGAGGATATCTATGTTTTGTCTATTTTCTTCTGTGTCCTCTATGGTTATTGATCTATTTGAGTCTTCTCACTCTTTTGAGTCAAATTTATCCTTTATATTTTTGAAGAATTCTGTCCCTTTAGTTCATAGTTTTAAAAACATTAGTAAAATATTACATATGCTTTTCTGTCATTATCTGTTAATTTTATTTCTATGATTATCTTATTTTTCTTTCTAATATCATTTGTATTTGCCCTCTTCTTTATTACTCAGGCATGCAAGAAGTTTGTCAGTTTTACCGGTATCTTCAAAGAAGCAGTTCTTGTTCTCTGTATAAGTTTTGTAGTTTCTGATTAATTCACTTCTGATTTTGTTTTATTCTTATAGTTTCCTTTTGGCTTAAAAAATAGTTTCTCTAATTGAACACTTAGTAGAGTGTTTTCAGACTTTTTCTTTTTGTAGTAAACATATTTACTAGACTAAAATGGAGATTTATATTTAATAACATATACAAGGTGAAAGAGAAACCACCATCTAGGAGAAGATGTTTTCAATCTGTACAACAAAAAATGAGAATCCATAGTAACTAACAATCTCATAAGAATAAGAAAAATAATATGATTTAAAATGATGAAAGTATATGAAGAGGATACACAAAAAAACAATATGCACAAGAAAATCGTTTCAACATATAGTAAACAGGGAAAATGCAAATTAAGACAACAATGAGATAGTTGTGTACCTATAAAACTGGCAAAAATAAAAATGTGTTAAAAACATTGACTTAAGGATTTGAGGAAATGGGAACTGCACACTATAGTATAAATTGTTGCAACTATTTTAGAGAGCAATTTCACAATATCTAGCAAAGTGGAAGAACGTTTACTCCACCATCCTGTAATTACACTGTAATTCACTTTTTAAGTATAATATATACCTAAATAATGCCAATTCTTAAGTATAAATCCACTTCTAGGTATAGAGAAATTCTTTCACAAGTAAACAAAGGAATCAGTACAATGATCATTTTCTCCATGTTGTCTCTAACCAAAAACAATAAAAACTACCTATAAGACTAAGAGTAGAAAAATGGATTAAATAAACTAAATGGGATATTGTAGAGCAGTTAAAATGAGTGAATGTGATCTCTATATGCATTTATCAGTTGGGTTGATCCTGAAAATATAATGTTAAGCATAAAAGCAAGTTGAATTTTGTTACCCACCATATATGTAATTAAAAGCAAAATTATACTATGGTTTCTTATACTATAAATAATTATTATAAGTATAAAAATAAGTACTTTAAGCACATCAAATTTGTGATAGAGGGTGATGGACCTTGGAGGAAACTGGGGGGAAATTCAACCTTATCTGAAGTTGTTTATTTATCACAAAAAGATCTATAGTAAATATCACAAAGTATCAACATTAGTCCAAATATCAGTATATTTTATCTTATATATTTAAATACACTTATTTTAATTTTAAAGTCCTCATGTGATACAATAAATTTTCTTCTAAATACCACCTTTTTGCATCCAGTATAATTTGCTTATATATTCCACACATTTGGTTTTGTGATTTCGTCTTTAAGATTTAAGAAATTAATTTATGCTTTTTCCAAGTGATTAGATAACTTTTCACTATACTATCTAGTTATTTTGCACTATCTCCATACAGCATAGCTTTAACAGTATCTAGGTTTAGCAATTTATGGGAATTTACTTTGACCCTAGCATATGAAAAACTTCTATAAGTACCATGAAGGCATTAGCAAATGATGTGAGGTCCCTACTTATTTGGTTCAATGTTGTATGAGAGAATGTGTGTGTTCCTGTGTGTCTGTGTGTATGCATGACCATTTTTACGATAGGTTAAAGCTTCCTAGAATTATTGTTAGTTCAGTTTCTCATTGTACTTCTGTCAGTCTGTACTATATTTATGTTGATTTTATATTCAGTGCATATGAGTTTACATGCAAAAAGTACTTAATGGATTGGCTCTTAATCAATATAAACTATTCCTTTTTATTTAAAAATAAATTTTCCCTTAAGTTCCATTCTGTATAACTTTCATATTTCTACCCTTAATTTGTTTGTTGGCATTTGTCTATTATGTAGTTTTCCATTTTTCTCTTTTCAATAAATCTTTGCATTTTGCCATATTATTTTTTTAAACTTCCAAAGTCGGGTACACATAAAATTCCAAAAAGAGAGTGATGTTAATTTGCCAAAGTTGTTTCCCTCATACTCCCTCCATCCATTTCCTAATGAGTTTCATGAAACCTCACATCAATTAGTATTTATTTAATACCAAATCTAAATTAGCAGTATTTGTGCAACAAGAAGTAGCATAATATGGAGAGAGGCAGTGGAGGGGGTGAATCAAAAAAAGTGTAAAATATGACCCTTGATTTTAAGGGGCATATCTCCTAGAGAAAAAGAAAAACAAGTAAATGCCAATAGAAATTTATAATATGTGTGACATTCAAAGAAGGAAGATAATGCTTACTGGAATAGTCAGAATGAACTACATGGACCTTTTTAGTTAATGAATGAAAGGAAGACCATTTTGTTTTTTTTATGGGGAATAACATAAACGAAAACATTCGTTCAACAATTCATTCAATTCAACAAACATTGACTGAGCGACTACTTTTTCCAAGAATTGAGATGTGTTGGAAATACAATAGTGTACAACAATGGCTCCATAAAATGAAGCTTAGAGTCTATCAGGAGATTATATCATCCGAGCAGGTATAAAATTAAGTTTTGTACCCAAAAAGTGAAGTGCTGGATCATCAGTAGGAGGGAAAATCTGGTTAGGCCAGTGGGAAAGGCTTTCCCAAAGTACAAATATTAAACTGAGGTCAAAATTAAGAGTGGTGGGAGGGTACTTATGAGGCAGAGGAACAGTGTGGGCTCAGGCTCCAAGGCAGGGGGCACCTGGCCTGTCCTACCTCTCTTTGAAGCTTGAATGAAAAGAGAAAGGGGTCACATGTCATGGGAAGCAGTAAGAGGTATACTAGAGCGAGATAAGATAGGCATTTTAGGTCAGGTTAAAGATTTTGATCATTGTCTTTAAAAGGATAGGAAACACTACTGAAATATTTAAATAGAGTGAGGACTTGAGGGTAGAATGATGTTGATTGATTTGATCAATATTTGCATTTTAGGAGTATCCCTCCAGCTGGAGGGATCTCCGTGGCTCTCCCTCTATGGATAATGGATTCAAGGCATAGAGAGAAGCCATAGGGGAAGGGGCTGCTGCAGAAGTGCAACTGAGAGATCACAGTAGTTTTGTCTAGCATGGTAGCATTGAAATGGAAAGAACAATTTGTAGTGGAACAATATTTAAGAGGCAAAATCAATAGGGCTTTAAGATGGATTGGATATGGGATGAGAAAGAGATGGATGTGTCAAGGAAGTACTCCAGGGTTTCTGGCCTCTTCAACAGGATGGGGAGGGTATGGAGCAGAAGTCGATCATGAGTTCTGTTCATGACATTATCATAGTCATTGCAAATGGACTGTACATGCAGGTGATGACAATGATATCAACGTGGCAGCAGCTGAAAATGCCTAATGGAGATTGGTGCGATAAAAATGAAAATTAAATGGGTTGGGAAGAGGCAGAAAAAAAGTGACTGTAATTCAGGCAGTGATATTTAGAATCATGCACAACCAGGCTGTGTATGACCACGTACTTGGTGATTTTTTAAGATACACAACTACTTCTCAGAGTCTTGGTTTTCTCATATTAACAGTATAAAGTTCTATCCACTCATAGGATCCTTATGAGGGTTAAATGGGATAATATGGGTGAAGTGCCTAGTTCAATAGTGCTTAATAACTTTTTTTTTTTTTTTTAAGAGTAAAGGGAGAGAGAAACGAGGTCCCATTTTCAATCTGAGCTGCAACCTTACATATTGCTTATCACAGTCTCTATTTCAGATGTTTGGGAAAAGAAAGAAGGAGATTAGATGATTTGTCTCCAAAGACCTTTATGAGTTAAGTATGTTCTCTGAGTACTAGTCCAGCAGGCAAGCTGGCATTTTCCTAGCACATGCTGCAGTAACATAAATTTTGAGACTGAGATTAAAAAATTATTGACCTGTTTTATGAAAGTGTCCAAACTGTCTCCACACAAAACGTAGTTGTCATTTTGACAATACATCCAAATATACGGCACTCAGGAGGAATGAAAGTTTTCAGGCTGTGGCAAATTGGTTTATGCCAAAGAAACAGCCAGTTGCCTGGCTATCCTGTGTCAAAATACCCAAGAAAGTAAGCACCAGCCCAAAATAAGGCAATAAGGCCTGAACATACCAACTCTAAGGGGATCATTCTGGGTTCTGGCTTTTCATAGAAAATAGGAGATCTGACAACACCAGATCTGCTTTCAGCTCTCTAGTTCACATAGTTCCCACCAGTTCCTGCTTGCTACCTTACACCTGGTCCTTTGTGTTCACTTGTACTACCTGCCTGGACCCTGCATTTTTCTAAGTGTGTCACCCAAACTTTTCTTTCACTAACACCTGGGTTCAAATCCTGACTCTGATTCTTCGTATCTGACCATAGGCAAGTTATTTAACCTTTCTAAACTATATCTTTTTCATCTGTAACACAGGGACCCTAATTACTTAATTTAAAAGTTGTCATGTGGGTTAAAAGCATAATGTATATATAAAGCCAACAGGGCAGTGTGACAACAGATTACTGCTCATGGCTGGGTAGTGAAGAAGTGAGTAATATTTTTCTTAGGTGTTCTTCTGAGAGTACATACAAATGGATGTTTTTAGAGGTACAACTGTTCTCAGAAAGCCACTCCCAGTAAACACCACTCACTTTCTGGAGCTTCCCTTAACCACGGTTTATCAATACTCAGCTACACCTTATCAGCACATCTAGATTTTGGCACTTGCAACTCATGTTTTCTGTTTTTTCTTCCAGAGGATGACTCAAATCTGGGCTCTATGAAAGTCTAGATAGAGCCCATTTTAGTGACTCTAGAAAAAGGGGCCAACACTTTGATGCAATTTCAGTATTTCTGAAAAGATATTGATAATTACCAGCCACCCTCCTATCTCATTCATCCCATGTAATGTGTTTTACTCCTATAGTTATGTTCCTTGAGACTAAACTTTGTTTCCTGTTTGTTAACCCTTATAAATTATCATCATATGAATAAGTCCACTGGAATTTTTAAAATAGTTTTTTAAGGAAGAACTGTATTAAGAAAAAAAATTCAAGCATCACCTAAAACAAAGAGAAGAAAAAGGAAAATATTTCTTCCTCACCCAATCCTTCATTCTGCTCTCCAATATAACCACTTTGTCAGTTTTAGGTTATGTTCTTCCCCCCAAAAAATCAAGTTCATTCAACTATACACATGTGTGCGTTTTTTTTTTCCCCCATAAATTTATTTATTTATTTTTGGCTGTGTTGGGTCTTTGCTGTGCACGGGCTTTCCCTAGTGGGAGCGAGAGGGGACTACTCTTTGCTGTGGCGCGTGGGCCCCCCACCGCGGTGCCCTCTCTTTACTGCGGAGCACAAGCTCCAGGCGCACGGGCTTCAGCAGTTGCGGCACTCGTGCTCAGCAGCTGTGGCTCGTGGGCTCTAGAGCGCAGGCTCAGTAGTTGTGGTGCATGGGCCTAGTTGCTCCGCAGCATGTGGGATCCCCCCAGACCAGGGATCGAACCCGTGTCCCCCGCATTGGCAGGCAGACCCCCAACCGCTGCGCCACCAGGGAAGTCCCCGTGTGTGCGTTTTTAATTACAAATGGAATTATACCACATATCTCTTTCTGTAAAATTTTACATGTAAATGTTATATACACATCAACATTTTAATGGCTGCACTGTATTCTATTGAATGAGACATGCGTACGTGATTTATGTAACAAATCCTCTATTATTGGACATTAAAATAATGTTACAGTGTGTGTGTGTGTGTGTGTGTGTGTGTGTGTATATATATATATATATGTTCATGCATCTTGGTATATTCTTCATTCAAGACATGCAGGAGGATGGGGCTTCCCTGGTGGCGCAGTGGTTGAGAATCTGCCTGCCACTGCAGGGGACACGGGTTCGAGCCCTGGTCTGGGAAGATCCCACATGCCGCGGAGCAACTGCGTCCGTGAGCCACAATTACTGAGCCTGCGCGTCTGGAGCCTGTGCTCCTCAACAAGAGAGGCCGCGATAGTGAGAGGCCCGCGCACCGCGATGAAGAGTGGCCCCCGCTTGCCACAACTAGAGAAAGCCCTTGCACAGAAACAAAGACCCAACACAGCCATAAATAAATAAAAAAAATAAAAAAAAAAAAATGACATGCAGGAGACCTGAACTAAGTTGTTGACAGTGGAGATGGCAAGAGAGATGGAAATATACAAAGGGGCAATTTCCAGATTTCTTTCTTAGGTAAATAATTATATGGGATGACACTCTCTGAACTAAGGAATACCAGCATAGAAAGAGTTTTCACAGGGGAAAATAATGGCTTCAACTTTTTACAGGTTAAGTTTCAGTTAGTCTATGGAACATCCAAGTTGAGCTTTCCAGTAAGTAATTAGATATAATTGCCTGAAATTCAAGAAATAGGTCTTGGCTGCCAAGTTTGTTCTGTAGCAGACTGTAAAAATGAACAGTGTCAGAAATTAGTAGCCTGGTCTAGGAATTACTTAAAGTAGGCTTCTAGATGAGTCAGAAAGGAAGAATGTGGTTCTATTATGGTTTGAATAATAATACTTATAAAAGGAGATTACTTCCAACTTGAAAAGATTTACTGCCATATAGTAGTCATGTATTTCACTTATTAAGCCTAAATTCATATTTTTTGATACTTATATTCTTTTATGTTTAAATTATGGAAAGATTTTACCCTAAATTCTTCAATTTGGTCACAAACCCACATGTTAATTTCAGGAAAATTAGCATACTCTTATGCCATATGTTTTGTTGTTTGGTCCACAGCACCAGTTGGAGGGAAACTTCTAAGCAGGCAAAAAAGAATCAAGTACTGAAACTGCAAACCCAAAGTTTTAAAATTCTCATAGAACCATGTCAGCTAGAGATGGAATCAGTATCTGCTATAGAAGATTTATAAGTGATGCTGGCTTTTTAAGAGGTTGTCACTTAGGTGCTTTCCAACTCTAACTCTGATGCTGACTGATAGGAAGGAGAATCCAAGTTTTTATTTAGTCAGGAAGCCAGGGCTTATTCCAAAACTGGCCCTGAAGGCAAAGGAATCCTCCACTTACTCCCAGGAATCCCCCAAACATCTGGCTTCAAGAGCCTGTCAATCAAGAATGAGTCACCTGTGTCTGTACCTACCTAGTCACCTGGGGCCAGAATGCTCTAATTGCAGTGAGAAGGGAAACAGCAGTCATTCTGACACTGCCTGGGGACATTCCTTCCCATTTCTTCCATAGCAAATTTACAGTGTAGAAAGTAAAAATTTCTCCCAAGCTCAGTTTTAGCTCAAAATAAAAACATACAGTATACTTGAATTATTGTAAAATACTGGTTGTGGTGGGGCACATCAGAACACATGATCTGGATCTGATATTTAACTCTCACATTCTCTGTTTATACTGCATAACAGTTGGGCAAACTTCTCTTACTAAAAAAGGGACAGAGGCAGTTAACATAATTAGTTGTCTCCAGCCCAGCATCATGAACTTGGGGGAGAGCAATAAGTATTATTTGATAATGATAATGGTATTGATGGTATCAATGGTATTGATAAATTGGTACCCTCTTCCCAAGCTTGAGAAGAAAAGAGTTCTACACATTTAAAATTCTGATAGTTTAGCTAAGTGGGTCTTTGTGACAATAGATGGTGTCACATATGGATTGGAAGAGGTTATTGAGGCCAAGCTAATGCCAATTCCAGTACTAGTTGAGAAAAGAATCCTATTTGTTTAGATGAAAATTTGGAAGAACAAAGGAGCACAGAATTTGTTAATAAATGCTAATAATTTTAGGTCAAAATATATTTTATGAGGGTATAAATTAGATTATTTTTATAGTTCCAATTAAAGTATTGGTTTATTAACATTTATATAATTAAACAATGCCTTTTTGGTTGAATGAGGCTAAAAATATATAGCAACTGAGAAGAAAGCACACCACATCTCCCAGGGGTATTGATAAATATTGAAATATGATAATGAATTGTGTATAATAAATGCTTTGTATTTATAGCCAAAATCTATAGAAAACACTTTCTGTGGGACACTAGACAGATAGGTCTTATTTAAAATCTTGTATCACATTTCCTTGCAGCCCTCACTGGAAATATGCTAAAGAAAACTCAAGGTCCTGAAGAAAGAAATCAAAGTGAAGAACATATTCAGACAAGTTTCCAGTATAGCCCCATCAAAGTTTCTCCTAGTCAATTGTGACTGGCTACTGTTACATAAGAGAGATATTTCAGTGGCCTGTGTGCTACTATATTACAAGATTAGCTTCATGCTAATAGAAAAAGCTTTAGAAGACTGACTGGATATGCATTCATCAGAATATAATAGACATCTACAATCAAATTCCATCCAGAGAATTTTCTAGGTACATTTAAAGTATGGACAAAAAAAAAAAATTAAACCATCTATGGGAATCAGAACTCATCACCTAGTGCAACAATTAAAGGACCATTGCTTAGAGAAGCAATCACAGTGACAAAATCAGTGTCTGAGTTCATGATTTTTCAGAGTCTCTTAGCAGTAAATTTTATCATGGATCATTTTGGTTCCATCATTTTTTTATTCAAACTGACATATTTATAACAAAAAAATAAGTGAGCAAGAAGGAGGAAGAACATGAAAGAAAATAAAAGTGAACACCGTAATTTATGCTGTTTTGCTCTTTTAATGCATATGAGTTATGAGAAAAAAAGAGAGACAGACTTTAGCAGAAAATGAGAAACATATTTTACATTACCAACTAATCAAGTCCAAGTGGATTGCAAGGACCTTCCAACAATTATTGCCTGAAAGATGTATTACCTAAAAGACTCATTCTAACCCCTGAAAGAATAAGCTTTGTTAAGTAAAAGGCCCTGGTATTAGGGTATTAGTCAAACCCTATCCAAGAAAGTGGAAGCCACTCTAGGTCTTTAATTCAGAAATATTTATATAGAAACTTGTTTCACAGATGATAGAGTTGTTGAGGAGCAAACAGAGGCAAGTAAGGCAATAGCAGGAAGCCATTACTACCTCAAGAGCAGGAGGAACCATGGCAGGTAGTGTTATCCACCTGGTGGGAACCAGAGTCACAGTGTAAATGTCTTGGTCAGAACTGTAACCTCAGAGTGAAGGGCTTCCTGGAGGGAACTGGCGTTATGGAGAAGCAGTCACTGATAGACATACCACAGGAAGCAGAAGGGGCAGAAACAGATAGACTTCTCTCCTCCTTCTGCCCTCTAATCTTTGGGCAGTGCCTGCCTGTATAAGTCTGCTTGGGATACCTTAACAAAATACCATAGACTGGGTGGCTTAAAAAACAAATTTATTTTCTCACAGTTCTGAAGGCTAGAAGTACAAGGTCAAGGTTTCTGGTAAGATCGCTCTTCCTGGCTTGTTAGACAGCCTTCTTGCTGTGTCCTCAGAGGGCATGGACAGGGAGAGAGAAAGAGAACGAGCTCTCTGGTGCCTTCTGACTATAAGGACACTAATTCTATCAGATCAGGGCCCCACCCTTGTGACCTCACTTAATCGCAATTACTTCCTTAGACACCCCATCTCCAAATACAGCTGCATTAGGGGTTAGGGCTTCAAAATATGAATTTGGGGGAGACATTTAGTCCATAATACTGCCTCTGGCTGAATCTTCTGAGATGCCAGTGGGCAAGGGACCTTAGGAAATGTTCTGAGATATAGAAATAGGGGAGGGGCAGAATAGATCTGAGGGTGTTAACCTGTAAAATTGCATTCAGAATTATTTTAATCTGATTTTTAATGGAACTTGGAGAAAAACAAATAGTAGCATTGAGTGGACATAATATAATTTGGTGAAATATGTGTTCCTTAATTACTATAAATGGCAGATCAGTATATACTCATAAATTTGACAGTTGTGATCAAAATCTTGGCTACAGAAAGTGGCTAATTTATCACTAAAAATAACTCCCCCTAAACCTGAGATTTTATGATTACTGAAGCATTATAGAAATTTTCTTTCTACACAACAAAGATTTGTCTGCCTGATGAAAAAGATAAACTATTATAGGAATAAAATAAAAATAGGATTCTATTCTAATAAGCTGGAAAACACATAAAAATAGGTTGATTTCAAGATTTCCTTATGAATCCTCCCACCCCACCCACTCATATGGTTGCAGATGCTATTGACAAATATAGAAAAGCAATATTTCTCACTTAAATAGGATCAAAACACAAGAAAGTCTGTTATAATTGTTTGTACAAGGGGTCTTTTATCCCAATCAGTACCCTAAATCTGGTAAGTCACACAAAATCCAAATACAAATGCACAAACCTAACTTCCAGTTATGCTGGCTTTGCAAACCCTTAGTAGGAGAAGCTACAATTGCTCTGTAGATCAGTCAAGGCAGTTTTAGACTACACTCAGCAGATACTGTTTCAGGTAACAAAGGAGGCAATGCATATGGCTAATCAGAATCAACAACAATCAATCCATATGAAAAGTACAGTGGCCCTTTAAGTGGGGTTTCCTAGAACACGGTGCCTTCTCATTTAACTTTGATCTCAATGAATGATCCAAGTTCATATATTTAGAAGTTCATATATTTTGATGCATTGATTTCATTTCTGGGAATCTAAGGAAATAAAAAGTCTGAAAAACTTTACACATAGAAGTGTTCATTAAGTCATTATTCATAATATTACAAATTAGAAATAGTCTAGCACTTTTGACAGTAAGAGAGTGCTTAAAGAAGCCATGATAACGGACCATTATATAATCAATAAAAACTGTAATTATAAAGATAATTTATAACATGGTGCTGCACAAGTACTACCAGAGCAATGTGATATGAAAAAACAGGGTGGAATGCAGCAAGTGTTAATACTTAGGTTATAATGTTACAAATGTTAACAGTGGTTGTCTTTGAGTTTGGGGATTATGGATGTCTTTTTCCCCTTTCTCCTTTTGTCTGGGGTGTATATTTTTCACATTGACCATCTAATACTTCCAGGGGAAAAAAGGTTATAAAAAATTAATCATTGCTAGTACCCCACGCCATTCATCTTTTTTGGTATCTCTCCAGTCTCCTTGACTTGGCACAGTAGTTTGGAAGCCCAAAGCTATGAGACCTCAGCTACCCATTTGGCCAGCTGCTCACTGCTTCTCAGTGCTATCCCAGCCTCTTCAATTAAATTCACAAATCTATTGAGAATCTGCTATCTGCTGAGCATCATGTTAACGCAATAGGAAATCCAAAGAGTTATGCCATGTCTCTGATTTAAACTTACAATTTGACTGGGGACACAAGTCATATATTTGGAATAAAAATTAGGAAGTAAAACAGCATTTAATCAGACACTTCGGGCCACAGACTGGAGATACTATTGATAGCAGAAGTTATTTTATGAAAAACAAAGTTATAACTTCTTTCATTAATTCATAGGAATTTTTTGAATTGTTCTAAAAGCATAAATATCAAAATCTGATAAGGACATTATTTCTACTTTTTTCAAATGTATTTTTTGATTTAGTCATATTAAAACTCTTCTCCTGCAGAGCAAGAAGTTGTTAAAGTACACAGAATTTTTTCATTTAAGCTTTTTAATTTAAAAAAGAAAAACTTTGTTTTACTAAACTGACTTACTTCTGAGGTATTGCTAACTATTTTTTGCAAAGAATATGTTTCACTCTGTATTAAGAAACAAATTTATTATTAAAATATGAAGATTTGCTTAGAAATTGTGTGGAGTAGTTAATGTTTATTTCAAAAATAATTAAAAATATATACAGAAAGAGAAAAAAAGGAAAGTGTATATTATTCTACAAGAAAAATTATACAACGATAAGAGTTGCCAAACCTAATTTGGTGTGGGAAATTAATTATCAAAGGTATTGTATATAATTGTCTGCTAAATTATACTTGACATTAAATCAAGGGGAAACAGAAACACCTTAAATCATCCCATTGCCACTTCATGTAAACTATGGAAGAATATAGTAGATGAGAACCTTATAAGACCACAATTTAATATTTTTTAAAAGAGGGTAGCAAGGTTGAACTGTGTTTCAAATTCTCTTAACTTAATGAGACTTTCTGGGGGCGGGGGGCATTTCCTTTCCTCTTAGAATAAACAGTGAGTCTTTTCACTCATTCCTTAAACAAAATTTCTCTAATTATTTCAATATTCTCTTACAGTTAATACCTGACCTGCCAGCTTGCATTACTAGATAATATACAGAGAGTCTCCAAATGCTTCTGTGTGTGAGTGTTGTTTACGTTTAGCCTTAAGGAAAAAAAAAAAAAAGATACTGCTGAAAAACAGGCAGACCATTAAATCAAGTGGGATTTTATGAAACTGTCTGATAAACACATTCTATTTGATGTCCATTTAATATTTTTCAGAAGGAAAAATGAATCTGAGTAAGACCATTCTCTGTCTTATTTTTAATCATTACCTGTTATGATTCATCCTTGGATAAAATGAAACATTAAAATGAAACACTGCACTGATTGCAATGCCTTTTTCACACACACCCCGCTCCCATAAAACAAAACGGTGCTAAAACTTTCTGCGAGAAAAGGTTGGTCCAGAGAAAAAAGTGACAGCAAGATCAGGTAGACGGCCAGCAGCATGGGGTGGGGGTGGAGGGCAGGGGAGTGGGGGGGTGAGCGGGGGTGAGGGGGGGTGAGGGGGTGGGAAGCTCTGCCAAGCAGTGGTTGAAACTGGAAACCCCCTGTGCGTTAATCTAAGCTACCCATCAACTTGTAGGGTCACTGACCTTGAAGAAATGAATTTATTTACTGGTCAAATACTTTCTGAATAGGTGCTCACAGTTCAATCAATTTTTGAGTGCTCACTCAGGTCCAGATTAATTCGTGTGGCTCAAAAGTTAATTAAACCCCTTCCTCCAACAAAACAGATTCGTTCCAAACCATCTGATGCTAGCTTACGACCATTTCTCAAAAATGCTTCTGAAAGAAACACATGGATGGTAATAGAAACTGAGAATCCTGGGGACCCATTGTGTTGTTGCTCGCAGAGGCTTCAGAATGCTGTCCTGTGGCTTTTAGGTAGGAGTGCTAACAAATGTCAGTGACACATAAGTGTACTATTGACCTCGGTCAGAATCTGCTCCAGCAGTCTCAAAAGCAAGGTTGTTGATTTTATGGAAATTGAAAAATCACAGATAAATTCCTCTGTGATTTTTCCTTTCGTTTCCAGTTACCTTAATATTTCCCAAACCAGAAGACTAAAAAAGAAACAAAAGAAATAATTAATTATTTAAAGATGTTATACAAGAAAAAAAAGTAGTTTGAAGTCTGAGTGTTCCTGGAGGTTTAAAATGTTCTTGCATATTTTTAAAGCTTCCTAACAGCTATTCCAGCTGCAGTGCTTGAGGGGGAAATAAATGAAGTATGCAAATGCCATTCAATATAATGTGATTGTCTTCTGGCTGTATTTCCAACTGTCTTCAGCAATTGTTAAGAAAACAATAGTGTTATGCATGTAACTGGTTAGTTTTTCATAGCCATTGCATGTGGAATATACTAGATGTTTAAAATAAGTGGGTGACCCCTTTAAAATATCTCCTTTAAGAAAGAACTGAAAAAGCAACTCTTCCCCATGACTTTGGCAGAAGCAGAAAACTGGAGAACCACCTACTCTAGTCCCATTGCTACTTGTCTATTCAGCAGAGCTCTCACCTAAAGCAAAAACCAAGGGGCTAGAAGCCCCAAGGGGGAATGGAGGATGACTCACACATACTGTGTCTTCTTTAATGGGACAAAACATGGCCTCGACAACCAAGGGACAAAACAACTGCCATCTTCTTTACCTTTCTGTGCAACTGCAATTTGAATCAGTGCCATTATCAGCACAGCCACCACTTACAGGCTCAGTTTGAGGACTGTCATTTATTAGTTGAAAGACTTTGACACACGACTCCCCCATGCTTATCTCTAACATGTTAAATCTCAAAGCCAAAATAACGGGGAGCTCAACAGAGAAAACCTGGAACAATGCCTGAGGCCTAAGAAAAGAAAGGGTAAAAGTAGGTTATTAACTTTAACTAGGCAATCCTAGGGTTGCCTAATTTAAGTTAATAACATCAATAGAAACTGTCCTAATAAAACAGAATGTTCCTAAGTGTATCAAGACTTTTAAATATTGCTCCTCTTTATAAATGGTTTAACTTCTATATAAAAATATAAGAGTTATGGGTGAGAATTTGGATTAAAATAAGTATATTTCATTTATAAAATATTAAATGGTTGAGTAGGTCAATCAAGGGGTCTCATATCAAGATAATATAATATATCATATAATATAATATTATATAATATAATATACTCACTTATCTTCAGGTGAGTTCTCTATACCCAGGGTCTAAGCAGTTTACTGACATATTCAAATATATGAAGCAAAGGTCATAGGAGGTCAATGGATACTTAAAGACTCAAGTGGTCTATGACTCCCTAGAAATATAAACTAGTTATAGTATCTATCTGTGTATCTAGGTATCTACCTACCAACCTACCGGTTTATCTTTCACCTATATTTTAGGGGAAAGAGGTTCCTAGTTTTCATGAGAATCTCAAGAGAATACAATTACCCCAACACTCTGTGAATCACAAACATAAAGTCAATTATTAATGCTACTTATTTCAATGTCTAATCTTGATGCTTACAACAGCACACAGTATCATAACCACTATCACTAAGAGACTATTTCCTTAAAGTAATAGCTATAATTTTTTAGCAAGCTTTCACTATAATATTTAAACATCATTTTCCCCTACAGAAAAACTCAGACTGAAATTGGCTATTCATTTTGAAAATCATGGCTCCAGTTTTTTCTTAGAAGCCATGTGCTCTAGGATTTAAAGTACGTAAATTTGTTTCTCAAACCTCAATAATCCATACTGCTGTCTCTCTATAGAATTACACATTTAATGGTCCAATCCAAAACTTGTCACTCAACATTGAGGCAAGTCTTCTCATACTGTGAAAACCTAATGATTCACACAAGTCCAGTGACTGCAGTTCCCACTTGCAGTATAAATGCATGCAAAGAAATTCCTATGAAATTCCTTGTAAACAGAACATATTCTTGTATCTATTAGTATTTCACTCTCTTCGCGAGGATACAATTTACATTTGTTGTGATGACTTTAAAAGTAATATTAAGTGATTGTTACCATTTTTATATTTGAAATCTGGGTAAAACCTTTTGAAAAAATACATAATTGTGAGGGCAGAGTGAGGTAATACATGTCAAAGCATTTGGATGAGGAAGGCAAATGTGTTTTATAAATGCAAGATATAGTAGCAATAATACGGGGTAGAGAAATTTTAAACTTCAAAGTTTATTAAATATTTTATGATGTTAAAAGATTGCTGAGTTTCAAAAAGAAATAGACAGTACATGAAATGAAGTCATTCCATGAAATAGAAGGCACACAAAAAAAATCTAGTTTTCTTTAGATAAGTACCTGCAGCAGGTAAATAAAGAAAACTAATATTTTTTTTTTCATTTTTGAAGTCTGAGATTAATTTTGCTCTGGGATTTTAACTAATGCTGCTGCCTCCATTTTTGTAAGGTAGTTGATATTGTAAAATGGTATTGCCAAGATGATATAACTATCATCTACTAAATTAAGATAAAATTCACTATGTTTTCTTTTAAAGTTACTTTTCTGATCACTTAACATATTTTATATAAAGAAGTCATTTTTTTGTTAAATTAACTCCAAACTTATACAAAATAAAAGTTCTATAAATTAATTATATTTGTTTTTGTAGACAAAACTCACATTAAAATCTCTCCAGTTCACTAAGGGTCCACAGTAATTCACAGGAGTTATGTTTGTTATGCCTGTATGATATACCAACAAATAAAGGAGAGGAATCAGGACATTCAAAAGAAATAGACATCTCTGACTTCCTAAAATGAACTTTAGGCCAACAAAGCTTTGCTTGCATATTTTTGATGTTGTCACAAAAAAATATATAATAATGATTTAAACTCTTTTTCAGGCTAAAATCCTTGCAGTATAAAAAGAAAAACAACTTTTCCATTTACTCTTTTTTTAAAAAAATTATTTATTTATTTTTGGCTGCATTGGGTCTTCATTGCTGCGTGCAGGCTTTCTCTAGTGGCAGCAAGAGGGGACTACTCTTCGTTGTAGTGTGCCGGCTTCTCATTGCCATGGATTCTCTTGTTGAGGAGCACCAGCTCTCTTACTGAAGCGCAAGCTTCAGTAGTTGTGGCACGTGGGCTCGGTAGTTGTGGCTCGCCGGCTTTAGAGCACTGGCTCAGTAGTTGTGATGCACAGGCTTAGTTGCTCTGTGGCATGTGGGATCTTCCCAGACCAGGTCTCGAACCCGTGTCCCTTGCATTGGCAGGTGGATTCTTAACCACTGCGCCACCTGGGAAGTCCCTTCATTTACTCTTTTAATTGGTGATGAGTGGACTCCAGGAGGTATTTGATGACCATTGTGTTTTGTTTTGTTTTTAAACATTATCCTATTGATCATATGAGATAATTTATGTGGGCACTGTGTACAGCAGGGTAAGGATTACTAGAATCTAAAAAAAAATGTACCTAAACCACAGTAGCTACGCTCATCAGGAAGAAGAAAATGTTTGATGACTGGAAAAGAATACTGTTTACTTCCATGGAACTTAGCTTCTTACAATACAGGCAATGTTCTCTCACAGTAAAGGAGACGCACATTACCTTTCTTGTTTTAGAGTCTACTGACAAACTCCATTTGATCACCATCCATGCCTCATCAAACTTATTTCTTCCCTTTTCTAAACATAGTTTTCTACTTCCCCAGACCCACTGAAGCTTCTTTTTTTCACTAGACTCAATTGTCAACTGATTACCCAGACTACCATCTTCAGTAGCCTTCTGGCTATACTGGAAAACTTTGCCTGTTCTTTGTCAGTTTCCTACACTACTCAATTCCTTTTCATATTAATCATCTCTAATTCAATTTTTCATTCAACATTGGAATTTTATAGAAGAGTATTTTATAATAGAATTTTTCTTTAGATCAGCCTAGAAATATAGAGATCTTGTTTACTTCACATTCATGCTGCCTGGTTTCAGTGAGGGTCTCTTTGGCAAAAGTAATCCTTTTTTTTTTATTGGCATATTACCTTTTTTTTAACATCTTTATTGGATTATAATTGCTTTACAATGTTGTGTCAGTTTCTGCCGTGCAACAAAGTGAATCAGCTATATGTATACCTATATCGCCTCCCTCTTGAGTCTCCCTCCCCTCCTCCCCATTCCACCCCACTAGGTCATCACAAAGCACCTAGCCGATCTCCCTGTGCTATTCAGCTGCTTCCCACTAGCTATCTATTTTACACATGGTAGTGTATATATGTCAATGCTACTCTCTTAATTCGTCCCACCCTCACCTTCCCCCACTGTGTCCACGAGTCCATTCTTTACCTCTGCATCTCTATTCCTGCCCTGCCACTAGGTTCATCAGTACCATTTTTCTAGATTCCATATATATGCATTAATATACGGTATTTGTTTTTCTCTTTCTGACTTACTTCACTCTGTATGACAGACTCTAGGTCCATCCACATCACTACAAATGACTCAATTTCGTTCCTTTTTATGTCTGAGTAATATCGCATTGTATATATGTGCCACATCTTCTTTATCTATTCATCTGTCGATGGACACTTAGGTTGACTCCATGTCCTGGCTATTGTAAATAGTGCTGCAATGAACAATGTGGTACATGACTCTTTTGGAATTTTGGTTTCCCCAGGGTATATGCCCAGGAGTGGGATTGCTGGGTCATATGGTAGTTCTATTTTTAGTTTTTTAAGGAACCTCCACACTGTTCTCCATAGTGTCTGTATCAATTCACATTCCCACCAACAGGGCAAGAGGGTTCCCTTTTCTCCACACCCTCTCCAGTATTTATTGTTTCTAGATTTTTTGATGATGGCCATTCTGACCGGTGTGAGGTGATATCTCATTGTAGTTTTGATTTTCATTTCTCTAATGATTAGTGATGTTGAGCATCCTTTCATGTGTTTGTTGGCAATCTGTATATCTTCTTTGGAGAAATGTCTATTTAGGTTTTCTGCCCATTTTTGGATTGGGTTATTTGTTTTTTTGATATTGAGCTGCATGAGCTGCTTGTATATTTTGGAGAGTAATCTTCTGCCAGTTGCTTCATTTGCAAATATTTTCTCCCATTCTGAGGATTGTCCTTTCGTCTTGTTTATGGTTTCCTATGCTGTGCAAAAGCTTTTAAGTTTCATTACGTCCCATTTGTTTATTTTTGTTTTTTTTTCATTTCTCTAGGAGGTGGGTCAAAAAGGATCTTGCTGTGATATATATCATAGAGTGTTCTGCCTATGTTTTCCTTTAAGAGTTTTACAGTATCTGACCTTACATTTAGGTCATTGATCCATTTTGAGTTTATTTTTGTGTACGGTGTTAGGAAATGTTCTAATTTCATTATTTACATGTAGCTGTCCAGTTTTCCCAGCACCACTTATTGAAGAGGCTGTCTTTTCCCCATTGTATATTCTTGCCTCCTTTATCAAAGATAAGGTGACCATATGTATGTGGGTTTATCTCTGGGCTTTCTATCCTGTTCCATTAACCTATATTTCTGTTTTTGTGCCAGTACCACATTGTCTTGATTCCTGTAGCTTTTTAGTATAGTCTGAAGTCAGGGAATCTGATTCCTCCAGCTCCGTTTTTCTTTCTCAAGATTGCCTTGGCCATTCGGGGTCTTTTGTGTTTCCAAACAAATTGTGAAATTTTTTGTTCTAGTTCTGTGAAAATGCCATTGGTGGTTTGATAGGGATTACATTGAATCTGTAGATTGCTTTGGGTAGTATAGTCATTTTCACAATGTTGATTCTTCCAATCCAAGAATACGGTATATCTCTCCATCTGTTTGTATCATCTTTAATTTCTTTCATCAGTGTCTTATAGTTTTCTGCATACAGGTCTTTTGTCTCCTTAGGTAGGTTTATTCCTAGGTATTTTATTCTTTTTGTTGCAGTGGTAAGTGGGACTGTTTCCTTAATTTCTCTTTCAGATTTTTCATCATTAGTGTATAGGAATGCAAGAGATTTCTGTGCATTAATTTTGTATCCTGCTACTTTACCAAATTCATTGATTAGCTCTAGTAGTTTTCTGGTAGCATCTTTAGGATTCTCTATGCATAGTATCATGTCATCTGCAAACAGTGACAGAGTTACTTCTTCTTTTCTGATTTGGATTCCTTTTATTTCTTTTTCTTCTCTGATTGCTGTGAATAAAGCTTCCAAAACTATGTTGAATAATAGTGGTGAGACTGGGCACCCTTGTCTTGTTCCTGATCTTAGAGGAAATGCTTTCAGTTTTTCACCATTGAGAATGATGTTGTCTGTGGGTTTGTCATATATGGCCTTTATTATGTAGAGGTAGGTTTCCTCTATGCCTACTTTCTAGAGAGACTGTATCATAAACTGGTGTTGAATTTTGTCGAAACTTTTTCTGCATCTATTGAGATTTTCAGATGGTTTTTATCCTTCAATTTGTTAATATGGTGTATCACATTGATTGATTTGCATATATTGAAGAATCCTTGCATACCTGGGAGAAACCCCACTTGATCATGGTGTATGATCCTTTTAATGTGCTGTTGGATTCTGTTTACTATTATTTTGATGAGGATTTTTCATCTATGTCCATCAGTGATATTGGCCTGTAGTTTTCTTTTTTGTGACATCTTTATCTGGTTTTGGTATCAGGGTGATGGTGGCCTCATAGAATGAGTTTGGAAGTGTTCCTCCCTTGCTATATTTTGGAAGGATTTAAGAAGGATAGGTGTTAACTCTTCTCTAATTGTTTGATAGAATTCGCCTGTGAAGCCATCTGGTTCTTGGGCTTTTGTTTGTTGGAAGATTTTTAATCACAGTTTCAATTTCAGTGCTTGTGATTGGTCTGTATATATTTTCTATTTCTTCCTGGTTCAGTCTTGGAAGGTTGTACTTTTCTAGGAATTTGTCCATTTCTTCCAGGTTGTCCATTTTATTGGCATATAGTTGCTTGTAGTAATCTCTCATGATCCTTTGTATTTGTGCAGTGTCAGTTATTACTTCTCCTTTTTCATTTAATTCTGTTGATTTGAGTCTTCTCCCTTTTTTTGTTGGCTAGTTGTTTATCAATTTTGTTTATCTTCTCAAAGAACTACCTTTTAGTTTTATTGATCTTGGCTATTGTTTCCTTCATTTCTCTTTCATTTATTTCTGACCTGATCTTTATGATTTCTTTCCTTTTGCTAACTTTGGGTTTCCTTTGTTCTTCTTTTTCTAATTGCATTATGTGTAAGGTTAGGTTGTTTATTTGAGATTTTTCTTGTTTCTTGAGGTAGGACTGTATTGGTATAAACTTCCCTCTTAGAACTGTTTTGCTTCATCCCATAGGTTTTGGGTCGTCGTGTTTTCATTGTCATTTGTTTCTAGGTATTTTTTTATTTCTTTTTTGACTTCTTCAGTGGTCTCTTGGTTATTTAGTAGTGTATTGTTTAGACTCCATGTGTTTGGATTTACCCAGTTTTTTTCCTGTAGTTGATACCTAGTCTCAGAGCGTTGATGTTGGAAAAGATACTTGATATGATTTCAATTTTCTTAAATTTACCAAGGCTTGATTTGTGACCCAAGATATGATCTATCCTGGAGAATGTTCCATGAGCACTTGAAAAGAAAGTGTATTCTGTTGGTTTTGGATGGAATGTCCTATAAATATCAATTAACTCCATCTTGTTTAATGTGTCATTTAAAGCTTGTGTTTCCTTTTTTATTTTCATTTTGGATGATCTGTCCATTGGTGAAAGTGGGGTATTAAAGACCCCTACTATGATTGTGTTACTGTCGATTTACCCTTTTATGGCTGTTAGCATTTGCCTTATGCATTGAGGTGCTCCTATGCTGAGTGCATAAATATTTACAATTGTTATATCTTCCTCTTGAATTGATCCCTTGATCATTATGTAACTACATAATGTTTCCTTCTTTGTCTTTTGTAATAGTCTTTATTTTAAAGTCTATTTTGTCTGATATGAGAATTGCTACTCCAGCTTTCTTTTGATTTCCATTTGCATGGAATATCTTTTTCCATCCCCTCACTTTCAATCTATATGTGTCCCTAGGTCTGAAGTGGGTCTCTTGTAGACACCATATATATGGATCTTGTTTTTGTACCATTCAGCCACTCTATGTCTTTTGGTTGGAGCATTTAATTTTCATTTTCTTTTAAGGTAATTATCGATATGTATGTTCCTATTACCATTTTATTAGTTGCTTTGGATTTGTTTTTGTAGGTCTTTTCCTTCTCTTGTGTTTCCTGCCTAGAGAAGTTCCTTTAGCACTTGTTGTAAAGCTGGTTTGGTGGTGCTGAATTCTCTTAGCTTTTGCTTGTCTGTAAAGGTTTTAATTTCTCCGTCAAATCTGAATGAGATCCTTGCTGGGTAGAGTAATCTTGGTTGTAGGCTTTTCCCTTTCATCACTTTAAATATGTCCTGCCACTCTCTTCTGGCTTGCAGAGTTTCTGCCGAAAGTTCAGCTGTTAACCTTATGGGGATTCCCTTGTATGTTATTTGTTGCTTTTTCCTTGCTGCTTTTAATATTTTTTCTTTGTATTTAATTTTTGAGAGTTTGACTAATATGTGTCCTGGTGTGTTTCTCTTTGGATTTATCCTGTATCGGACTCATTGCACTTCCTGGACTTGACTATTTCCTTTCCCATAATAGGGAAGTTTTCAACTATAATCTCTTCAAATATTTTCTCACACCCTTTCTTTTTCTCTTCTTCTTCTGGGACCCCTATAATTCGAATGTTGGTGCGTTTAATGTTGTCCCAAACGTCTCTGAGACTGTCCTCAATTCTTTCCATTCTTTCCCTTTATTCATTTATTTGGTCTTCTGGGTTTTTACCTTGCTCTTTCATCTGCTGCATATTTCTCTGTCTTTTCATTTTGTTTAACTTACTGTGTTTGGGGTCTCCTTTTCGCAGGCTGCTGGTTTGTAGTTCCTGTTGTTTTTGGTGTCTGCCCCCAGTGGGTGAGTTTGGATCAGTGGCCTGTGTAGGCTTCTTGGTGGAGGAGACTGGTGCCTGTGTTTTGGTGGGTGAGGCTGGTTCTTGTCTTCCTGGTGGGCAGGGCCGCATCCAGTGGTGTGTTTTTTTTTTTTTTTTTTTTTTAAAGGTTAGACTTTATTTTATTGCCTAGATTCTATTTTTTTTTAATTTATTTATTTATTATTTATTTATTTTTGGCTGTGTTGGGTCTTCGTTTCTATGCAAGGGCTTTCTCCAGTTGCGGCAAGCGGGGGCCACTTTTCATCGCGGTGCGCGGGCCTCTCACTATTGCAGTGTCTCTTGTTGCGGAGCACAGGCTCCAGACGCGAAGGCTCAGTAGTTGTGGCTCACGGGCCTAGTTGCTCCATGGCATGTGGGATCTTCCCAGACCAGGGCTTGAACCCGTGTACCCTGCATTGGCAGGCAGATTCTCAACCACTGCGCCACCAGGGAAGCCCCAGTGGTGTGTTTTGAGGTGTCTGTGAACTTAGTATGATTTTAGCCAGCCTCTCTGCTAATGGGTGGGGTCGTGTTCCTGTCTGCTCATTGTTTGGCATGGGGAGTCTAGCTCTTGAGTCTGCTGGCGGTTGAGTGGAGCTCGGTCTTAGCATTGAGATGGAGATCTCTGGGAGAGCTCTCAGCTATTGATTTTATGTGGGGCCGGAAGGTCTCTGGTGGTCCAATGTCCTGAATTCGGCTCTCCCACCTCAGAGGTTCAGGCCTGAAACCAGGCCAGAGCACCAAGACCCTGTCAGCCACATGGGTGAAAATACGTTTGCTCTTGATTCTTGCATGTTCCTGGCCTGTAAACATAAGAGACTTCTCTCCTGCAGCTGTTAAGACAAGTAGTTCTCTGCACCTGCCCGCCAGAATCTTAAAAGTTTATATAGAGGCTTTAACTGTGTTTCAGTTGCATATTCAGTGCCGATGGTCTCAACACTGCCTTACTCTCTCAGAGGCTCAAGACCCTTTTTATAATCATAAATTCAATACAATTGTCAGACATTATTAAGGATACTTAATATCCACTGTTTACATTATTCTGTTGCAAATGTCGTATTTCATTTATAGTTTGAATCATGATCTGGATAAGGACTACACATTGCAAATGGCTGATATATTTCTTAAGGCTTTTTCAATCTATAGACTGCTCCCACTCTCTTTTTCCCCTTATAACTAATTTGTCAAAGAAATGGAACAGTTTTCTCCTGAAAGTTATTTCCCACAACCTGAATTGTGCTGTTTGCCTTTCCATGTGTGTTTTACATATTCCTCAGTCCCTTGTAGTGACCAAAGCATCTGATTCATGTTCAGATTGTGTGTGTGTGTGTATTTATTTTTAATACACGTTTTCTTTCTTGCTTGAGAACACACATAATATTGATAGTGATAGTCTTGTTGTCTATCTTTTTTGGTGATGTTGCAGCCATTGATGACGAATTTCTAGATCCATAACATATTGCCTAATGGTGATACTTTAATTCTATCATTTCTTCTTCATTTATCAGGTGCAATACTTCTATTAAATTTCCTCTCATCTACCTTTAAATTATCCAGTGGTACTGTTCACATAGGAAAAACAGAATAAGTGACTAATTCTTTTATTTATTTACTCATTTCAAAATGATAATTTGGTTTACAGGTATGCTCCCACGGTGACTGGTTATTTGTATAATTATAAACTGTTATTTAAATTTTTTTGAAGTGTGTTTGTTCATTAGCATTATTATCCTTATTGATGCTCAAATAAAAATATGTTTTGAATGTGACTTTTATTGTCTTTTGATGTGTCATTCAGGTATTTGGCAGCAACATATATTAAACAACTATTAAACAAGGATTGTGTACAACTTGTATATCTAAGATGAGAAAAGGTGCAACCTTCCTCCCCCCTCAAAATTCATGCTCCTTCTAGAACTTTGGAGAATGTTTTGCTTGTGACAAAGGACTGAAATACCTAAGCAAGCACACAGTCTCAATGAAGGAATACCTATAACCTTTCCTGAATTATAAAGGCTGTAGGCAAAAAAAGAAAACTCTTTATAATTACTTTTTAAAAACACTCCCATGTTCATTGCAGCATTATTTACAATAGCCAATTATGGAAACAGCCTAAGTGTCCATTGATGGATGAATGGATAAAGAAATTTTGATATATACTGGGGGTTCCCTGGTGGCCTAGTGGTTAGGATCCCAGACTTTCACTGCCATGGCCCAGGTTCAATTCCTGTTTGGGAAACTGAGATCCTGCAAGCCGCATGGCATGGCCAAAAAAAAAAAAGAAAAAAAAAGAAAGAAAATTTGATATATATACACATACAATGGAATATTATTCAGCCTTAAAAAAAGAATAAAATCTTCCCACTTGTGACAACATGGATGGACCTCCAGGACATTACGTTAAGTGAAACAAATCAGACAGAGAAAGACAAATACCATATGGTCTTTTTAATATGTGGAATCTAAAAAACAAACAAACCAAGCTCATAGATACAGAGAAGAGACTGGTGATTGCCAGAGGTAGAAGGCGTGAGGTGGGAGAAATGGATGAAGGGAGTCAAAAAAGAAAAAGAAAAAGATTTTAAAAATTTCAATTCCTGTCCTCACTTATGTGAGCTAGCTTCAGTGATCCTTGGCTATTTATACAACTGGAAAAGAAACTGATAACTAACAGTGGATTTGCAAATCACAGACTGTCAGTGGAACTGGGACACTGGCTGGAATGGAGTAAGCCAGTCCTGACTGAGAAGTCATCAGTGACAAAGTCAAACCAGGAGAGGGTAAAGCTCTGGGGGCTCTGTTAGAAAAATGGGAGTATAGTACAGTGTGGTGATTATTCTTTAGAGCCTTAGGAAATGTACAATCCCCAAAGAGATCATTTTGTTCCAGGTTTCTCTGATGAAAAGGCATAGGGAAAATAACAGTGCAGTTATGTAATTTTGTTAGAGAAAACACTTTGTCCCTGTAATGTGAAAATACTTAAGGCTAGGTTAAGGAGAATGAATCCTTTTCTTGTCAAATTCTAGGCCATACCAAATTCTTTGCCATACTAGATTTTTGTGACTAAAGTTAATGCACTGTTTGACCATGACTAGGCTCTTGACAATTGAAATGTAGATTTCTGGGAGGACCAGAAGAGATGGGGAAACCCCTAACATCTGGGCCGCTCAAAAACACTTCTCAGTACAACACTTTTCCACCACCAAAATAAAAAACCATAAAAATATTAAAAGTTTTATTTAGTGCACATTTTAATGTATATATCAATGACTTTAATAATTGTACAGTTGTGTAATAAGCACACCAAAAACAAAATATAAAATATTTCCATTGCTCCAATAAGTTTTCCCCTACTCATTTACAATCAATCACTTGCCCACATTCCCAGTCTCTGGCAACCACTGATCTAATTTCTGTGCCTACAGTTTTGCCTTTTCCAAAAGGTCATATAAATAAAATACATAAATGGAAACAGAATATTTTTGTTGCCTCTCATGTCTGGATCCTTTTATCTAGCATAATACTTTTTAGATTCATCCAGGATGTTGCATGCATCAGTAGGCTGTTATTTTCACTGCTGAGTAAGCTTCCATTGCACTGCTGCAGTGTACTTTCTTTATTCACCTGGTGAGCATTTTACCTGATTCCAGTTTTTGGCAATTATGAATAAAGCTGCTGTAAACATTTGAATGTGAGTCTTTATGTGAGAATTCATTTGCATTTCTCTTGAGTACATATCTAGAAGTGAGATTAGTGGGTTATATAAATGTGTATTTAATTTTATAGGTAACTATCAAACTATTTTCAAAGTGGTTGTACTATTTTGCATTTCCATCAGAAATATATGAGGGTTCTATGCTTTGCCTCCTCAGCAGCACTTGGTACAGTCTTTTCAATTTTTGTGATTTTATTAGGTTCGCAGTGGTATCTCTTTGTTGTGTTGAGTTATAAGAGATTTTTTTTCTATGTTTTTTTTCAGAAGTTTTATAGTTAAGGACTTTTGTGTCTATGTTCAGGAACACGGTCTGTAATTTTTTTGTGGTGAAGTCTTTGTCTAGTTTTGGTATCAGGATAATGCCGGCCTAAAAAAATGGGTTCAGAATGTAATAATTTTTCAAAGGCTATGTCTACACACAATTAAATAGAGTTCTGTAGGTTTAGTAGGCAACTTTATACCTGTAGAGAACCAGACCATATCATATGACCAAAATAAAAATTGGGTCTTCTATTTCTACTATGATGATATTTAGTGACATTGTATTATATAATATTTGAGAAAGCACTCATTCTGGCCCTTCATCCTTAGTAGATGCTTGATAAATCTTAGGTACTGATAATGATAATAATAAATAATTACAGTGAGCTAACTACCATACTTTGAACCTTAGGCTATGCAGAAAATGGTTTTATATAGAACTTCTCAGAGACCAGACACAACACATTTATACTCAGTTATGTGGCAATAATCATTTTGGCTTTAATGGAATTTTAAAGGTAAAAAATAACTTTAGTATAGCCCTTGGAATTCTAACATTAACAATTCTTTTTAAAACTTCCAAAATGCAACATTTTTCTCTATGGCCATCAGAGTGATAAGATAGCATAAAAGCCATAGTTTCCCCTCTCCCCCAACCTTAACATTAATCTTCATGAGGAGAAAAATGTAGAAGCGAAAAGCCTCAAGTCTGGTACATTTCCTACTCTGCATTCTTGATAACGTAGTGTGCCACAGTGGTGCTTGCAGAATCAGCAGCATCGGCATCACTTAGGAGCTGTTCCTGAAGCAAATCCACGTCCCCTCCCCACCCTGCATAAATCAAGGGGCAGAGGAGCGAGCCTGTGATTTAACAGGCTCTCCGGGTGTTTCTGACGTTCACTAGAGCTTAGGAGCACTGGCTGAGCAGACTGCTGGCAGGGTGTGAGGTGGCGGAAAACAGTAAGAGTTAAACATGGTACACTAAGAAGAGGGCTGGTTCCCCTCTATTGATTTAAAATACACTGTGTTGTCAGCTGCAGTCTGAACCATAGAAAAAGATATAGGTTACTTACGACAGGTAACACGCTCAAGAACATCTTCACGCTTCTTCTTTCCCCACTTATGCCATCTGCAGAAAGTGACCCTGAGGGAAAAAACAGACTTTATGGAGAGAATAGAGAAATTTGCTCCAAAACCAGGTATTCAGGAATCTGGGCGCTGTGCCTATCCTGTAGTTTCCCGAACAGCCGGCATATTCAACTGTCAAATGCCGAAGAACATTCAAAAACTTGCCAGTATTTAATGGGCCTATTCTTTTCTTTCTAGGTACACTTCCTTCTCCAATCCTCTTCAAATTACTAGTCTAGTAGAATTTACAAACATGGTAATAGTTCAAAACCTAACCTAGTAAGGAAAACATGAACCATGCAAAAATCTTTTAATACCAGCTTCTTGATTTGATTTTATCTCCCCCCTGCTCAAACCCCATCTTAGTTTACCTTAACCTTTTCTAATATTTTTATCACTCTGTATCGTCTTCTAAAGCACAGTGTGCTCACCTCATTGCACACATTGCATCATTAAGCTCATAAATTAAGTTAAGGGAGTTTAAAAATAAGAAGCCTCTAGTTTAGGAAGATAATCTGAGAGCAAAAGAAAAGAGAGGATGATTAATTCTTGCTGGTATTTGCAGTTTAAATTTCCTAAAAACAATGTCAGGTAACTTGTGACTCAGCTGATATGAAGAATCTTCACTAGGCAAAAAGTACATTTGAAATGATGTTAGAAAAAACATTTTTTTTTCAGAGCAAAATATTACATACTGTCTTTTCATAATTAAACAAAATAGAATCTGAAACTTAATCTCATTGGCTTTGGACAGTGGGAATCAAAGATTCTTTTTATTTATTATTATAATTATTAATCTGATAACATTAATTAGATTACACTGTAGTCTGGCTGCTCAGAATAGAAAATGGACTTACTTACTTACTTACTTACCTGATTTATTTATTCTTACAGAAATGACTCTTTAGTATTATAAAAGAGATAAGGCATTTGTGTGACTGCTCAGTTGGTTATATCAAGTTCTGTTACTGTGTCAGAAAATAGATTACCTGTCTAAGTAAAATATTCTTTAGTGAAATATTACTCAGAGCAGAGTTTTTATACATCCATGATTCACTAAATTGAAAAATATTTGAATACTGCCTTATGTACTTTAAAAATTCAGCAGGTATACATAGAGTACCTGTTATAGTCAAGAACTGTGAGGGGCTGTAATTCTGCCCTGCTTGCAAGCTCACAAGTTAGCCAGCCATGCCAGACCACTGGGATTTCATCATTCAGCACAGCAGGAAGCATGAGCTTCTATCATTGGTTTGTTTCCATAGGTTATATTTTCATTGGATCAGTTCTGCCCCACCTCACAAGTCCCACGTGGGTGTGGAAAGCAGCCCAAATGGATGAAGCACACACAGTGGGTTTGTGTCATAGTTGAGGACGCTGAGCTTCGAAACCCCACTCCCTTCATTCTTGTAAAGAGACTTGTTAGCAAAACTGCCTTTGCTACACAGGGACACATGATCTTTATTATTCTGGACAGGAAACAAATCTTCCTCTGCCTCAGAAGGAGACACTACCTGTATCTTCCAAGGCTGTTTGCTAGACAAACGTCAGAAAGATAGTCCAAGGATGTGCAGAAATGCCATGAAGAATTGTCTCTCAGCATTATGTGCTTATTACACAGGTGCTGTAAGGGTATAAGAGAAGGGAGAAGATACCAATTATGTGACTTGGTCTTGAGGGGAGAAAACATAATGTATTGGAAAGAGCTTATGTGGAGAATCACACAGATGGAGGTTCCAATCCAATTTCTGCTATTTACAGCTGTGTGATTTTGGTCAAATTTCTTTATTCTCTGCGCCTCAGTTCTCTCATCTGTAAAGTGGACACAATATCTGTTTTCTGGGATTTCTTTGAGGATGAAATGAAATAAATATACAGTGAACTGTGGAGCATTTATCAGCAGACAATGGAAGTATTGAGATGCTAATGAGAGCTACTGTTCATTAAAAAGAGTAGTGCTTTCATATAAATAAAAACAGAGAAGAAGATAAGACCCTATGCTGGACATAACGCAGTTTATCTTTGAAGGAAGGAAATCTCAGAGTCATGATGCAACACTGATGTCAGACAAGAATGAATCCATGTGTTCTTTTCTAGTGAGAGAAGATCTCTAGAATTGTATGCACTAAAAATATTTATTGGTTTAATTTAATTTTTTCTCTTTTGTCCACCAAGTTTTGAATGAATGAAGCGTTTTAAAAGAGTCATTTGTCCTAAATAGTGGTTAGGAATCCTGTAAAATGTTGAACAGGGCCCTGGATAATGGAACGCCACACAGCATATCATACTCATGAATGGTATTGGTGATAGTAGACTCCAGTGATGAATTCTATATTGGCAAAGCTAAACCAGGGAAACATCTGCCTTTTAGGGCAGCTGACAGTAGCTGATGAATGACAGCATCCTATGCAGCCCTTCTGTATGGGAGCACATTTATGATGACTCAATGACAACTTGAAATGGAAAAAGGAACGTTTGCCAGGAGGTTATAAGAAAACAGATATTCAATCATTGTAATTCCTATTGCATAAATTTACCCACTTTTTGTGAAATCAATTGTTATGAAAAGCAGATTGCATACTGTTGTCACAAGGAATTACAGCAGGTGACTTTAAACTGCCTTGTCCTGTGTTATATGACAGGCCACCATGCTGAAATGTTCTCTTTTAATAGCTACTATATAAAGTCGGGTTTTTCCTTTTAAGTAAATGGGACTTCAAACATTTGCTCAAAATTTTAAATAGTAAGGCCAGTATGTTAATATTTAGAATAGCATAGTTTGATCATTTAAGAATAAGACTTAGAAGTTGATTTGTGAAAAACTTTTAATTAAGGTACATAATGTGCCTGCTAGATTTGTAAAATGAGATATTAGAAAAATGAAAGTGTTTGATTAATAAGGATGTTTTATTAGGGAAGTCTTAATTTGTAAATATCCCTGAAAGTTACCTAAAGATATTGAGTCCCCAAATACCATCCACCAATGAGACTATGCTTATCTCTTGTGAAAGTATTTACATGTTGGAACAAACACCATCCTCTGGAATCCTTTCTAAGCTAGCTTTATTACAGCAATGCCAGAAGTCACCACCGCTCTTCCTGGAATATCTTATAAAGGCCTTCTGAGTGCCAAGTCCCGAGATGGGTTCTTTATATCTTGTCTATTTAATTTTTTAAATTTGTATTTTGGATAATGAATTCATTCACATGATTTATTACCAAAGTTTTCTGAAAAGTGTCCCTCTTGTTCTTTGCTCCTTTTCCCCAAATTCCCACAGAAGTAGTCACTGTAATTAGTTTCTTATTATCCATCAGAGATTTTTTAAAAATGCAATCAAATGTAGAAGGTGCATATTCCACACAGCCGCACCAAATACAGTGCCTTATTAAATGTAAAACAATTTACGCGTTAGTGTTTTTATTGTCATTTTATAGATAAAACTGTCACTCCATAGTTTCATAACTTACTCAATATCATATAACATAAAATTGAAAGTGAGGGGATTTGAAATGAGGCCTGTTTGTCTAAAAGAAAAATCCATGTCATTCCCCTACAAAATACTAACATCTTACTTTACCATGGATGAAACTGAGAAGGTTGTGACCTTTCCCAGGACATATAGGAAGATGGCGCAGGTTCAGGATTAAGACTGAATCTTCTAAAAAAAAAAAAAAGACAATCTTCTGATGTTTTCTCTAATGTTATTTCTATTACATCATGCAGTCTGTTTAGATATTTAATTTTCTGTTGGTATGTGTTAATTTCTGTATGTCCTGTTTTTCCATTAGATTGAAAATTCAAAATAACTCTTTTTAGCATTTTTTTCCATCCCATGGGGTTTTAAAAAGTGCTTTATCTAATTTTATTTCAACATAGTTTTAAATATTTTTTAATTTACAAAACAGTAAAACTCACACTTTGTGATGTACCTTTCCACAGATTTTGACAAATACTTTGAGTACTGTATTTACATCATGATCATGATACAGAAGAGTTCCATCAACCCCTAAAATTTCTTCAGGCTTCCCCCTTGAAGTAAGCACTTCCCTCTACCCCAACCCCTGGCAACCAGCAATATTTTCCATCCATTATGTTCTATCTTTCCCAGAGTGTCATATAAATGAGATATCACACTATGTATTTTGGTTGGGCTTCTTAGAATTAGCAAAGGCATTGAAATTCACCCATATTGTTTCATGTACCAATATTTCATTCCTTTTTAATTGATGAGTAATATTCCATTGTATCACTGTTCCCCAGTTTGTTGATCCATTTACCAGTTGTATCAGTTTTTAGTGATTACGTATAAAGCTGCTATAAACATTTCTATATAGGTTTTTGTGAGAGCATCGTTTTTATTTCTCATGGGTAAATATCTAGGAGTGAGACTGCTGGGTCATAGAGTAGGTATTTGTCTTCCTTGGTAAGAAACTTCCAAACTGTTTGCCAAAGCAGCTGTACCATTTTATATCTCTATTAGCAGTAAGTAAGACCTACTGTTGCTCTGTATCCTCACTGGTGTGTGGTATTGTAAGTCTTTTTATAATTTAAAATTTTACCCATTCTAACAGGTGTGTAGTAGTATCTCATTGTGTTTTAAATTTACATGTCCCTAATTACTAATGAAGTTCAACATTTTGTTCATGTGTTTATTTACCATCTGTATAACATCTTTTTTTTTTTTTAACATCTTTATTGGAGTATAATTGCTTTACAATGTATAATGTCTTCATTGAAATGTCCGAATTTTTTGACCATTTTTATTTTGGGTTGTTTCCTAATTGTTGTGCTTTAGAGTTCTTTATGTATTCTAGATACAAATGTCTAGTATCTAGTTTGTGACTTGTAAATATTTTTTACTAGTCTACGGCTTATTTTTTTAATTCTCCTAATAGTGTTTTTCACAGAGCAAAAGTTTTGATTTTGGTAAAGTTCAATTTTTTTCTTCTATGGCTAATACTTTGATGAAATATAATATCTAAGTAAATTTTGCCTGATCCACTGTCATAATAATTACTCTGGTATGTTTTCTTATAGACATCTTACAGTTTTAGGCTTTACATTTAGAGCTACAATTTGAGTTAATTTTTGTATATAGAGTGAGAAAAGGATCAAATTTTCTTTTCTTTCTTATTATTTTGCATACAAATATCCAACTGTTCAACACCATTTGTTGAAGAGACTATCTTTATCCACTCAATTGCCTTTTGTACTTTTGACCCAAATCAATATGCCCATGTATTCTGGAATCTGTTTTGTTTCATTGATCCATTTGTTTATCTTTTCTTCCAGATTCTAATTCAATAATTTTATTTTATTATTTTCTTCCCCAGCTTTATTGAGGTATTATGGACATATAACATATGTAAGTTTAAGATATACAATGTGATGGTTAGATACATGTATATATTGTAAAATGATTAACACAGTAAGGATAGTTAACACCTCCATCTCCTCAAGTAATTATCTTTTTTTTTGTGGTAGTCTCATTTAAGACCCACTCTCTTAACAGCTTTTTCCTATTTTCTTTCCCAGACGGAAAGGGTTTTCACCAGAATGCTGAGGGCAACAGTATTTGTCCTCCCTCCCACGCTTAGACTTTTGTTCCTTAGACGTGATAAGGAAAATAAGGAAGAAGGATCTGAGTGAGGCTTCATTCTCTTCCCACAGTGGCTTATGTTACCCTCTGCAAGACCTACACCACGAGGGATGCCCTCTTTGGAATCACCCAGTTTGTTTTTTCTTCTTTTTTTTCTCTTTTTTTATGAGGTCCATGGAGAAGAGCTTACAAGTATCTGTGAAATGCTGTATCTCCAGTCCCCAGAGAGTCCACACTTTCTCCAGCACACACTTGACCTCTACCAATTTGTTAACAATTCTGACTAAATTCTTCTAACTGTCCTCTGGTAAGAAAGTACACATGTTCTGTATTTTATCTCCTTAGATTTTGGGCTAGTTGCTTGCCCTGTGACCTCGACTCTCTGATAAGTTCAAAAAAGTAAAAAATGTGCAGCTTCTTTGGCTTTTGTCTTTCTTACTGTTGTTGTAAGGGGAAGGGAGTGACACTCTTTACAGCTCTCTACATTCCAAGAAGAAACTAGAAATATACCTTAATTTCAGTTTATGTGTACATACAACAGAACAGTGGCAGTTTCAATCAGATTTAATCTCAGAGTCTCTTTCTGGGATGGCCACCTAATAGGATAAATAATAAACTGTGTGTCCCAAAGCATCCAATCCAATGAAGAATTTATCCTTTACCCATTCAGTCATTATCTCTGAATTTTCTTCAAGAAACCAGCAGGAAGCTAGGGCTCTGAGTTGATAGTAAATATTACTATGCACAAATGGAAACTTATAAAATAAGTTTTGAAGAAAATGTTTTTGGTAATCTCCCTGAGCACTGAATATGCTCTGGTTCATTGGCAGAAAATGGGAAACTTCCATTTGAAATTCAGACTATTTTTCTCACTCACTTCAAGGCAGATCTATAAGCCATTTCTATGTTGTATATAGGGTATTATGATCCTCAATACAGAGAAACCAACCGGTGATTTAATCCATTATTTCTCAGCTGAGCAGCTGTCTCAAGGATTTTAGAACTGCCTTTTCTGCACTGTAGGTGATTTAAGTGCTGAGCCCAGTGAGTACCAATTTTCCAATTTTATACCCACTTTAGACTGTTTTGGTATTTTGACTCCTGTGATATCAAGTTACCCATTCACTTTACAGTGTACAGTCTAGTCTCTACTTTAGGTATGATTCAGTTTAGGATTGGGAAAAATATACTAGAACAACTAGTTTGTGCAATATGATCATTTCTCAACTGAAACTTTTTAGCTGATGTAGAAAGCTCTAGATAACAAATCTGTTTCAAAACATATCATTGATACGGAAAAATCTCATCCTTTTCTGTTTGAAAGTGCTCTAAGCTGAGTAATTGCTGAACCTGAGAGAAAAATAATACAGAATGCCTCATTTCTTTTATATAGGAGTAAATATATTTAGTCTGGTATAATTGATAGGGGTTGCTCCAAAATTTATGTGTCCTGAATTATGGTCTGTCTTATAACACTAGCTTGTTGTGAAAACTTGGGGAAGTCACTTGTTCTCTTTGACACCCAGTTTTTGAATGAAAACACTACTTGCTCCTTCTGCTTTTGAAGATCAAAAAATCAAGTTAGGACCTTGGCTGAGTATTAACAAAGCCTTAATCCAGTGCTAGCCAAGTAGCAGGTGCTAAATAAATATTGGTTGGCTAATTTATTAATAACTTTATTAGGAAATAGCATATAACATATCCCCAATATAACTTTTCTTGCAGTTAGATGCAGCTAGTACATATTATAGCAATTATTGTAATATATATTAATCATCTGTCTACAACTCTCTTTTTCCTTCTAGATAGTTAGCTCCTTGAGGGCAGTTTAATTATTCTTGTATTCCTTAAATATAATGTAGAACCTAGAGCTGTTATTACTATAACAGTAAAACTGACCATTTATTGAGTATTATGTTTCAGCAATAAGCTCAGTGGTTTAGGTACATTATCGTATATAATGCTTTCAACTACTTTGGGAGACAGTTTAAACTCCTGGGGCACAAAGTTTTAGGGAAACCCCCCCACACACATTTTTGTGGGTTCTACTGTCAGGAATTCATGGTGAAGATCTGAGAGATATCCTTTCATGGCTTTGACAAGGGGAGCTAATGAGTAGTTATGCTACACATCTAGAGCATTCTCCATAACAAAATCTGCTCTTTAAGTTTTATTCCACCTCAGGGAAGGGAGTTTTTTTCAATGCCAGGCCTTTCCAGCTTTCCTCTTTAAGTTAAGGGAAGAAAATAGTCAACATGGGTTAGGGCTTCAAGGAAATGGATTGTGAACACTGCTGCCAGGGAAGGGGGTAGGGCTGGCAGTGGAGAAACCCATGTAAAATTCACAGGCCAGAGATACAGGGCTGATTCAATACTGAGATTTAATCTGAAGATTACAGAATGCTCACTTCCGCCACACCTTACCATTATACCAACAAGGCCCTAGTGTAGAAAGAGTGGATTACAGCTGGAAGAGCTGTACGATGCAGACTTCAGTGAGCTTGAAGATATGGCAGTAGAAATTTCCCAAACTTAAATGCAAAGAGAAAAGAAGCTCAGAGAACACCAAACAGGACAAATATCAACCTAAATCAAACATATACAGCTATCTCATATTCAAACGGCAGAAAACTAAAGACAAAAGAAAAATATTGAAAGAAGGCAGAAGGGGAAATATATCTTATCTATAGAGGTGCAAGGATAAGAATTAAAGCAGACCTCTAATCAGAAATCATGCCAGTGAGAAGACAGAGGAGTGAAATATTTTAAGTGTTGAAAGAGAAAGATCACCAACCTAGCATTCAACATTCAGTGAAATTATTCTTTAGAAGCAAACAAGAAATAAGAACTTTCTCAGACAAGCAGAAACTGAGGGAACTCATCACCAATAGACCTTTCCTGCAAGAAATGTTCAAAGAAGTTCTTCAGGCATAAGGAAAATAATATGGGTCAGAAACATGAATCTACATTTTAAAAGTCTGCATCAGAGAAGTAGTGAGTGAAGGTTAAATAAACTATATATATATTTTTTTCATTCATAGGATAAAAGATAACTATTTAAAGCAATAATGATAATAGTGGATTGGTGATTATAGGATGTGGATAAGAGAAATCAATGTCAGCCATGTGATAATAGATCAAAGGGAGGAATTGGGAATATCCTGTTGTAAGGTACCTGAACTACACGTGAGGCAGTATAATGTTATTTGAAAGTGAACCAGACTAGTTTAAATATATATTGTAAACTCTAGGGCAATGACTATAAAGTAATTTTGAAAAGAAGTATACCTGATAAACTAAGAAAAGAGATAAAATAGAATTATATATACTATTCGATTTAAAACAGAGAAGGAAAAAATGAGGGGGGAAAAGAAAAAAATGACAAATAGAAAACAGTAACAACCATGATAGATATTAATACAACTGTATTAATAATCACTTTATAAGTGAATGGTCTAAATAAGCCAATAAAAAGACATTGTCAGTATGATTAAAAAAACAAGATGCAACTCTATGTTGCCTACAAATAAACCACTAAAAATATAAAGACTCAGATAGGTTAGAAGCATAGGAATGGATAAAAATACACCATGACAACACTAATCAAAAGAAAGTTGGAGTAGTTATATTAATTTTAGACAAAGCAGACTTCAGAACAGACTTCAAAGATAAAGAAGGTCATGACATAATGATAAAGGGGTAAACTCTACAAGAAGATAAAACAATCATGAATGTGTATGCCTCTAACATAAGAGCATCAAGATACAGGAGGCAAAAACTGATAAAACTGAAAGGAAAAACAGACAAATCCAATGGTATAGCGGAAGACTTCAATAGCTCTCAGTCAGTAATTGATAGACCAAGCAGATAACAAGTAAGCATACGGAGGACCTGAACTTCACTACTAATCAACTTGATCTAATTGACATTATAGAATATTCCACCTAACTGTAACAATACAAAATTTTCTCAGGCTCATATAGAACATTCACCAAGATACAACACAATCTGAACATAAAATACACCATTTACACCATAAAAATGAAGAAGAATAGAAATCATACAAAGATCTTAATAGAATTAAACTAGAAATCAATAATATTAAGAATGCTGGAAAATCCCCACATCTCTGGAAATCACACAAAACACTTTTAAGAACACATGGGTCAAAGAGGAAGTCTCAAAAGGAATTTAAAAATATTGTCAACTAAATTTAAGTGAATATGAAACTTATTAAAATTTGTGGCATAACATGAAAGCAGAGCTCAGAGTGAAATTTATAGTACTAAATAGATATGTTAGAAAAGAGACCTAAAATCCATAACCTAAGTTTTCACCTTAGGGAAACAGAGAAAGGCCCAGGTAGATAGCAAATCTAAGTCAGGAGTAGAAGTCATAAGCAGGTAAAGTGCAGTAAAATCAAGAGAATAGAGAAGATGCCTTTGGAGATACAAAGTACAATGAGGAAATAAGTGGGGAGGTGACAGTCTCCTGGGGTGGAGCAACATATAAAGAAGCGACAGATTAAAAAGAGTCTATTATGAAGCCTAAGAGTAAATGGTCAGAGAGATTGAGGGAAAACCAGGAATAGATGGAGGTTGTAGAAATCAAGAGAAGAGGGAATTTCAAGAACAAGGTGGTTGTCAATAACAGAAATAAAGGTTGGGGGGAAGGCTAGTAAGATTAGGATTGAAAAATGCCCATTGGATTTGGACATTATGACCTTGGTAATCTCAAAAAGGGCAGTTTCAAGTGAGGATAATAAGGAAGTGATTTATGACATTTGCCTTCAAGTACAGAGGGAGCAGAACCTGAGTCTAGTTAAGGGAATGGGTATAAGGAGATGAAGGAAATGAAGATAATAAGTGAAGACAATTTTAAGAAGTCTGTCCATTATAGGAAGAAGAGAAAAGAGGAGCTTCACAGAATCAAAGGATGGCTTTGTTTTTAAAAAGTTCAAGAGAATATGGGCAGTTTTACAAACTGAGGGAAAGGATCAGTTGACAGGGAGGGGCTGAAGATATAGAAAGGGAAGGGATAACTCATGTAGGAAGGTCTCAGAAGAGAAAGGGGGAGCAGTGAAGAATCTTGGGATCAGAGGTAGTTTCAAGCAGCAACATGGCTATTTCATCCATTGAAACTGGAGCATAATACAAGTACAAATAGAGGTCTGCTTTTTTTCTTAAGAATGTGCATTTGGACAATTCAAACCTGATTACGCTGATTCATCTATGCTATCTTTGTGAAGTAGGAGATCATATCATTTGATGAGAAAGATACTTGAATAAACTGGTAAAGTTTTAGAAAAGACATCAAAGAAATGAGAATGAAATTTGCCAGATGGGGACAAAAGAGATTTGAGTGGGCCACCAAAATTATAATTCTCAAATCTGTCATGGCTTTGACTCAAGTGATTGTATCGTATTTGCTAAGACACCTAGGTAGAAGAATATGAGCAGGCAAATTATAGGACTGACCTCTGACTGGGAATTTTTAGGGCCAATGAAGTAGAGGAGAGAGGGTAAGGAAGGTGAGATTGCTTTTTAGAGAATTTTTTAGAGAATCAGCCATGGTACTTGGAGTGGAGATGAAGACCATTAGAGTTGATGAGGTAAAGGAACAATAAGGACTTGAATGAATAGACCACATGGTTGCTGTAATTGCTTAGGGTGATGTCAGGAGTTGGCAAAGAATTATGTTAACGTGGGTGAGAACTGATATGGTTTAATTCCATTGCTAGTTTTTAAAAATTTGTTTAAATTTTCCCCAACCTCACTTAAATACAGTAACTAAATCTGTATGTAAAAGCCTTCAACTTCTTCTTATACTTTAATATATACTTGGCTGCATCTTTAGATGATGTACTCATATTCTAGTTTTTCTAGGAATCCAATAGGATTCAAGGACTGTAATAAAAGATAGTCCTGACTTTGTGGGGATTTTGGCTAAAACAAGATAATGAAAAATTGCTGGATGATCCATTTTCCTACATATTATGCTTTGACAGAATTATTGGTGAATCCTAGAGTAAATGGGCATATTCTTTTGGCTCACGTAGAATAAATTCAGAATCTCAGAAATTTAAAATTCATTATTTCTATTCATAGCCTAAGCATAATTAAGGCCAGTTATAGGAATGACAAAAATTTCAACAGACTCAAGTTGCTATATTTCTTACAAATTGGACCTGGATGTGGATTGATATAATGTCCAACAAAGCTCTCAGACAGTCAGTAATGTAACATAGAATACTGAGCTTTAAGATACAGTACCTAGAGTTGCCGAAAGATGCAAAGCAAAAAGAAAACACAACAGAAATAAAAGGAATCCAAATCAGACAAGAAGAAGTAAAACTGTCACTGTTTGCAGATGACATGATACTATACATAGAGAATCCTAAAGATGCTACCAGAAAACTCCTAGAGCTAATCAATGAATTTGGTAAAGTAGCAGGATACAAAATTAATGCACAGAAATCTCTTGCATTCCTATACACTAATGATGAAAAATCTGAAAGAGAAATTAAGGAAACAGTCCCATTTACCACTGCAACAAAAAGAATAAAATACCTAGGAATAAACCTACCTAAAGAGACAAAAGACCTGTATGCAGAAAACTATAAGACACTGATGAAAGAAATTAAAGATGATACAAACAGATGGAGAGGTATATCATGTTCTTGGATTGGACGAATCAACATTGTGAAAATGACTCTACTACCCAAAGCAATCTACAGGTTCAATGCAATCCCTATCAAACTACCAATGGCATTTTTCACAGAACTAGAACAAAAAATTTCACAATTTGTACGGAAACACAAAAGACCCCGAATAGCCAAAGCAATCTTGAGAAAGAAAAACAGAGCTGGAGGAATCAGGCTCCCTGACTTCAGACTATACTACAAAGCTACAGTAATCGAGATAGTATGGCATTGGCACAAACACAGAAATATACATCAATGGAACAGGACAGAAAGCCCAGAGATAAACCCATGTACATATGGTTATCTTTGATAAAGGAGGCAAGAATATACAGCAGAGAAAAGACAGCCTCTTCGATAAGTGGTGCTGGGAAAACTGGACAGATACATGTAAAAGAATGAAATTAGAACACTTCCTAACACCATACGCAAAAATAAACTCACAATGGATTAAAGACCTAAATCGAAGACCAGACAGTATAAAACTCTTAGAGGAAAACATAGGCAGAACAGTCTATGACATACATCACAGCAAGATCCTTTTCAACCCACCTCCTAGGGAAATGGAAATAAAAATAAAAATAAACAAATGGGACCTAATGAAACTTCAAAGCTTTTGCACAGCAAAGGAAACCATAAACAAGATGAAAAGTCAACCCTCAGAATAGGAGAAAATATTTGCAAACGAAGCAACTGACAAAGGATTACTCTCCAAAATATACAAGCAGCTCATGCAGCTCAATATCAAAAAAACAAACAACCCAATCCAAAAATGGGCAGAAGATCTAAACAGACATTTCTCCAAAGAAGATATACAGATTGCCAACAAACACATGAAAGGATGCTCAACATTACTGATCATTAGAGAAATGCAAATCAAAATTATCATGAGGTATCACCTCACATTCGTCAGAATGGCCATCACCAAAAAATCTACAAACAATAAATGCTGGAGAGGGTGTGGAGAAAAGGGAACCCTCTTGCACCGTTGGTGGGAATGTATATTGATACAGGCACTGTGGAGAACAATATGGAGGTTCCTTAACAAGCTAAAAATAGAAGTACCATATGACCCACCAATCCCACTACTGGGCGTATACTCTGAGAAAACCATAATTCAAAAAGAGTCATGTACCACAATGTTCACTGCAGCTCTATTTACAATAGCCAGGATATAGAAGCAACCTAAGTGTCCAACGACAGATGAATGGATAAAGAAGATGTGGCACATATATACAATGGAATATTACTCAGCCATAAAAAGGAATGAAACTAAGTTATTTGTAGTGAGGTGGATGGACCTAGAGACTGTCATACATAGTGAAGTAAGTCAGAAAGAGAAAAACAAATACTGTATGCTAACACACATATATGGAATCTAAAAAAAAGGAAAAAGAAAAAAACGAAAATGGTCAGAAGAACCTAGGGGCAAGACGGGAATAAAGAAAGATGCAGACCTACTAGAGAATGGACTTGAGGATACGGGGAGGGGAAGGGTAAGCTGGGACAAAGTAAGAGAGTTGCATGGACATATATACACTACCAAACGTAAAATAGCTAGCTAGTGGGAAGCAGCCACATAGCACAGGGAGATCAGCTTGGTGCTTTGTGACCACCTAGAGGGGTGGGATAGGGAGGGTGGGAGGGAGGGAGATGCAAGAGGGAAGAGATATGGGGACATATGTATATGTATAACTGATTCACTTTGTTATAATGCAGAAACTGACACACCATTGTAAAGCAATTATACTCTAATAAATATGTTAAAAATATCTATCTATCTATCTATATATATATCTTAGATCTTTTCTAACTTTGAAATTCTATTACTGTCCTATGTCAAGGGCATAGATTAGTTTTTTTTTTAATATATATTGAAAATGCCTGCGTTTAATTATTTTGGGTACCTCTGTGAATGGAGATAATACCAGGATATCAGCAAAGCACAGTTATACTAATCTTTATCGGCTTTCAATTCCAACATATACTTGCACTTATTTTATTCCATCTCTTATTTTATTCCATCTCTAAAAGTTCTCTGTGTTTAGGTAGAAAAATTAAATTCTTTGACCAGTGCTAGGAATTTCTGAGTAAGAGACGGTTAAGGATGTAGAAATGACTTATAATTAATTACCTTGTATACAAATCCAGATACTTGAGGCAGAAAACTACTTTGACCAACTTTGTTTTCAGTAAAATACAGGGAACCAGGGTCCAAAGGCTCTCTAATATAGTTAAAGAGTGTGAACTGACATTTTGGTTTTTTTTTTCATTCTACCCACTGCTTTCTCTGAGTGAGTCCATTCTACAAGGTTATGGTTCTTTCTGTTCATGCTTTTTGTACCAGATCTAATTTTCAGGTGTGAGTGGTGCACGCACTTTAAAGCATAGCTTTCCTCCTTCTTCATCTTATTCTCCATGAAAGGGAACTTGAATTTGAGAGTTCTCCAGCTTTATATCAGAAATGTCATCACTCTCACACCTTTCTTCTTCAAGACTTTAATCTTTCAAATAAATAAGCAAACTGGTTCTAATATTGAAGCTTGTGACATTTGGCTGGTCACTCATCTCCAGGCTAAACTTCTTCATTACCCTCTCTGTACCTTAGCCAGGCTGCCTCCTATCATGCCAAAGGATCTTTTTCTTGAGTTCATATTTATTAACCTTCTGGGTAAATTCTTTATGTGGTGTTTAATCAGCAGCCTTTTGTAAAGTGCAAGTAAATTGCCGACCACTTATCTGGAGCAATCATCTACCATTTTTGAGGCAAAACCAATTCTATTTCCTGAAAATGATCATTGGTTGAATGGGTCTGTACATGATACACTTAATTTTGTCACTCATTTTTAGTTGTTCCTTTTACTATAAGCATGAATAGTATTTCTAGACTGGTATATATATTTTTCTTTCTTCTGATGACTTGATAGTAGTCTGAAAAGTATCCATTTAGTAGTGTTCAGTCAGGAAATAGTACCTCCAAATTTCTATCTGCCCAGAAAGCACTTAAATTCCCTGGAAAGTCTTTTGATCTCTCCTCCATTTCACAAGTTGCCATGACATTTGACAGATGTCAAAACTATGGCAGTTTTATAGCATAGCAGAGGGAGAAGACAGTCTTAAATGGTAAGAGAGCAGAGAACACTTGCTAAACTCTTTTCTTAATGGAGTTTCATTGCTATATATTCATTCACTTAGCACTTTGGTACCACGATGCCCACTAAAGTATGTTCCAGTTGTCGGATGATATTAGAAAGCTCTGGACTCTCTATTCTAAGAAATTTGATAGAGACATTAAATATTTGGTCAAATGAATTCATATGTGGTTTCTCTCCAGAAGCCTCTGAGTACATGCTGGGAGGTTATGAGGAAGTGGGTGTCGGGAGGGATTGACTTAAGCAATAAATTATCAGGCCTGCTAATTTATTTCTATGTGCTGAAGATTAATGTAATTTTGGAATAGGGATGAATCAAGGTCTCTAGTGGAATTTGGGGAAGAGTTGCTCTTATTATTACTCTTTTAAAAATTTCCTTGTAAGTAGATAAAGAACCTTGGGTATGATTCTCTTTTTGGGTTAATCAATCTGACATACTCAGAAATATAGAAGCATTATGATTTAGAGAACAATTTTACCTTTCAGGCCAACAGTGGTGAATATTTTCCTGCACTCTACACCATTCTTAAGCAGCTCCTCTTATGACAAAGATGTATCTTGCTGCCTTAAATCAGCTTCTGCCTGATGCTGACTTAATAATGGCACAAAGCCACAATCTTATTAGCTGTGACACAGAGGAGCCCCAAATAATTCATCGTGATGTTATGACTAATTTCTTTTATGTTGCTCACAATGGCTGATAGAGGGCAGTCAGATACTCAGGACTGCAGTAAAGCAACCTTCTCCTAGAATGATTACAACTCATGATTTAAATAGATACATACACATCTAGGAATATTTTCAAAATTAAGAAACTATATCCATCTTCCCCCTAGCAAGTTGACAGGCCACTCCCACATCCTCTTTATTTTCCTCTTCAATTTTCCCTTTTGATTCTAGACTTAGAAAGGAAGAATACAGGCTTTCAAGTCTTCAGGATTTGAATTTGGAGGGCTTTCCCATGTATACAGTACCATGAAATCTACAAGATAAGCTATAGACCTTATTAACTTATCTAAGGAAAGCCCCAGCTTTTAAAATCTTCTTTCCTGATTTGCTTTAGGCTCATCCAAATTTCTTTTAGATCTGGGCCTGGAAACTCATGATGCTTCTCTTGATTGTCCTGACCCGCGGCTGGCGGGAGAGATTGATTGATGTTCCTCCACTTCTTTGCATGTGGGGCATTTTCCTTCTTCTCCAATCTCTTTCTTTGGTTTAAACTGCACTTTAGCTTTTTCACCTCTAGCTAATGGAGATACTCCCAGGAACGTAGGCCAAGGATACTGAGGCTGGAACAATGCCAGCAGACGCATTAGGTTTCTTCTCCCACCCCAAACCAATTGTCTGAAGTTTTTAAATGAGAATTTTGAAATTTGAACTCAGTTTAAAAAAATAGAGGCAAATTAGCTCTAGGGCACAGAGAGTTCACATCTTCCTTGGTTTCTCACATCTCTCTTTTTCAGGGAAGAATTTGCAGATGGTGAAGTGATGTGATAGTGCTGTTAGTATGGAATAGGGCTCTCATTTGGACATGATAAAATCATGTTCTTTTAAGATTCTGCATTGCATTTGCATCTTATTCATGAGAGGCAAACAGAACAGCTTAATGGTTGAATTCATAGAAAGTTTTTTGTTTTTTTTTAAATAAACATCAGAGTAGACTCTTAGGATTCTAGCCTAAACATATACACTAACAATAGGGTAGATACTTTTCAGTTGCGCAAATATGGTTCCTTTAAGCTATCTTGTGAAATAAATGACACAAACTCATCAATTATCAGCTATTACCTCTATTATTCTCCCTTTTCAGAATTTTTCTCTTGTTGAAGGAATCACAAAGAAGTAGTTCATAAGAAGGATTATTTAGAAATATAGACATAGCAAATTTTATTTCTGGCTATTATTGTCCTGAACTTCAAAACAAGGCATATTTTTCCTAGATGAGAAAGAAAGGACAATTTACCTCTTCTTTATGCAGAGGTCCCACTAGCAAGGGAATATTTAATTTAGGGTTAAATTAGATTGGTTTTAGCAGCTGTACTTGTGATTCTTAAGGACCTGACTCTCAGAAAAGATCTCCTTCCCTAGTTGCACATGTCCTGTTATTTTCTATGGTGCTGAGTGGTGGTTTTCAACTGCTGGAAAAGGAAATGCCAAAACATGCACTGCCCCTTGTCAATGCTCGGGAAGGATGTCAGAATAACATTAACCTTTAATTCCAACTTCAGCACCTGTTTTTTTTTTTTAAATCAATTTCAAAGCAACACAAACACATGCTTTGATATGTTCAGGAATTAACAGATTGTAGTAAAATAATCTGTGGTAAAGACATAGGACGTGATACTTCATGCATAGCACAGAATGTGTGTTGCAAGGGCACAAACCTAAACCTTAAATTCAGAGCTGAACAAAGCAAGCTATTTTAAAACCACAGATTCTCTGTTTAAAAACATCAGAGGCTGCCTAGAGAGTGTATAATTGTCATTGGTCACATGGTACCTCCTAGGTTAGAGTGCTTCATTTCTGTTACTTCCTGGGTAGAAACTCTAATAAAGTGAATTTGCTTGTTTTATATATAGAGCTCTTCTCTTAGGCCACATCCACCACAATGAAAATCCCCATCATTTAAGGTTTCTTCATAATTCCAGAGAATCTTATTCTACTTGTTTTCTCATAAAAAAATTCATCTCCACAGTGAGCTGTATATTGGAAAAACGGCAAAGCTCACAGCTTTCAGCTATCAATGGTAACTCATTCTGAGATGCTGGAGATAGGTGTGGGAGTAGCACATGAAAAGGTTCGTTGTAAGACCCTCAATACTTGGACTGTGTTTCCCCCACCTAACCCTCTTATCTGCCTCTCCCAGAGCAGATCATCTTTCTTGGTAGTACTGGCAGCTACTCTCTGCCCAGGAGGCTCACTGAACCAATGGCTTCTAGAGACTCTTCTTAACTCAAGTTCTTACCAGCTTAGTGGCATAGGTCACAGTGGTCTCTCCTACTGGCTAGCATTGGTTATGTCTCTCCAAAGTAGCTGCGTCTAAAAACCTTTCCTTTATGACTCCCATGGGGAGTCACCTTTAACCCTTGACCTGCAGAACAGTTCTGAATAGTGTCCAGTCAGCACTAATCAGAGATTAGAAACTATGGCTCTCAGGGCACATCTGGCCTACAAATATAAATTTGTTTGGCCCATAGAGGGCTTAACATTTTTAAATTACTTTACAAGATTTAGAGTTAGAAGGTTTCACATAAAAACCTTGATTTCCATTTCTCCTTTTTTAAAAAAAATTGAAATCCATGCAAAATTAAAAGATGGCATGGTTCTTACATGGCCACCATATTCTGGTGGTGAGTGGCAATTTCTTCTTTAGGCAGGTCTTTGTCTCTCTAGTGTGTGATAGATCACACACCCCTTAGGATTACTTCTGAGCTAATGCTACTTGTGTCAATATTTTTGATTCCTGTAAGTACTCAAATCTATGTAGGATTCTTACCAAAATTCTGTCTCTAAAGGGAAGTTCACAGGATCTCAAATGGGAGTCTGTGGACCCATTCAGTGCCCTTGGACTTATTCTCAGTGGCATATGAATTTATGATGGGAACTGTTTTAGTCTGTTCAGGCTGTGTATATGGTATAACAGAATACTATAAACTGGGTGGCTATAAAACAACAAAAATCTATTTCTCACAGTCCTGGGGTCTGGGATGTCCAAGATCAAGGCACCAACAGATTCAGTGTCTGGCCTGCTTTCTCATTGACAGCCATTGTCTCACTGTATCCTCACAAGGGGCAAGGGATCTTTCTTGGAAGCTTTTTATAAGGGCACTAAACCCATTCATGAGGCTTCTGCCCTCATTACCTAATCACCTCCCAAAGGTCCCACCTCCTAATATCATCACATTGGGGGTTAGGTTTCAACATATGAATTTTGGAGGATACAAATATTCAACCTGTGGCAGGAGCTTAATTTTTTTTCTTTTAGTTCAATGATTATTTATTGATTGATCTATTGATCTATCTGTGAAATTACCTGGATGATGCCTTTAATACTTACCTACTATTCCAAAACTACTTTAAATTTTATGAGTTAACATAAAAAAATATATGCAGACTCAGAGGTAAATGATATATCTGTATGAAATGAAGGCCAAATGTCATATGGTGCTCTATGCAAAAGGTTTTATAATAACTTAATCTGGAAGAGGGGATGATAGAATTGAATCATCACATGGCATTAGGATTGTGGAAGATCCCAAGAAAATCTGCCTTGAAGCAGTCAGTGTTATATTCATATCAAAAGCAAAAAATTTATTTTCAGCCAAACAATATTAAGTCACATTATATTAATTTTGTTAATCTGAATTGTATTTGTTTTGTAGTTTCTACTTAATTTGGTTTTATAGATGTTTAGAAATAGTTACAAAAAGGTATAAAAGAAGCATATACCTAATTTCATGTCTGTACTTTTTTAAAAAATTTATTTATTTATTTATTTAATTAATTTATATATTATTTTTGGCTGCATTGGGCCTTCGTTACTGCACACGGGCTTTCTCTAGTTGTGGCGAGTGGGGGCTACTCTTTGTTGTGGTGCACGGGCTTCTCACTGTGGTGGCTTCTCTTGTTGTGGAGCATGGCTCTAGGCCTGCGGGCTTCAGTAGTTGTAGCTTGCGGGCTCAGTAGTTGTGATGCATGGGCTTAGTTGCTATATACGTGGGATCTTTCCAGACCAGGGCTCGAACCCGTGTCCCCTGCATTGGCAGGTGGATTCTTAACCACTGAGCCACAAGGGAAACCCTCATGTCTGTACTTTTTAAAGTCACATTCTATTTAAAAATACTTTAAGTTACGATTCAGGAAAATAAATATTTTCCTTGAATAGCATCCATTTAATGCTCAAATTTGAAAAATTCTGCTTTGAAAATTTTTCTTCTTTTTATGTAGGATCAGGTTTTGGCTTGCTTGACTTGAGAGGGGGTTTCATTCCGTGGATTTGGGTCTCTACCTTGGAACACAGTCCAGGAGAAAGAGAGGGGCTAGCTGCAGAGTAAGCTCCAGGTGCATGAGGAGAGTATTGCTGAATGCCAAATTGAGGCGGGAGGAGCAGAAGTGATGATAAATCAGAGCTAAGTTCAGGATCTAGGTCAGGTGAAAGTCAGTCAGTGAGGGCAGCGCTGCAGCATCCTGAGCAACTGTTTTGAATACTAGGTGGTATTTGAGGTTCCACTTTTATGACATAAGAAGAGTGCTACATGGCTGGAGCAGTCTGGTTAAAAAATATCTGAGCTGGGTAAATAGCAACAATGGTGCTAACAGGTTCATTAGGAGTAATTCTTCAAAGGGACTAATTTAAAGCTCCAGGAATTATATTAATAAGCATCCCAATGTATTACCTTAGTGTCATCTACACAAGGGATTTTTCATCTGTCCTTAACATGGGTCTGCTTGAGCCTCATTTTCATAATGCGCTCTCATGCTTCCTAAGGAGGCCTACCTGGGTTTTCAGAGAGCACAGCACACTGTCCTGAGGTTGGGCATTCCTCTTCACATCTAATTTTGAAAGGTCACTGGGATCCAGAATCATCCTATCTCATAGTTGCCCAATCAAGGCATATAAAGCTAAATTTCAATTATATGAAATAATGAAATCCGTGACTTTGATATTATTGTCTGATATCTATTTGAGAACGAATGATAGTGGTGCTTCAATGAAATGTGAGATTTTCAACTGGAATGTTGATTTGAGATATTTGACCAAGTTAGGAAAAAACACATCTCTACACCACTAATCAAGTTCTTTCCCTTACTCAGTCTTACAGCCCCCAAATGTAACTTTGAATCAGAGAGATAGGGATCTTTAGAAGGAAGCTTAAGCTAATTAAACTGGAGTATGGGTCTCCAGGGATGGAAAACCTTATTTATTCACATGATTGTTTCAAAAGACCCAGTTTTTGAGATCTAGAATTTGGTTTTGAAAGCTGATTTTCAACTCCTGATGCAAGTAATCTGCAGTCCATATATAGTAATCTGCACATGTTGCAAACTGGGTTTCCACAAAAACATTCCAACATGTTATATACTTTCTGGGCACCTTCTCTGTGTCAGACATGTTAGGTACTGAAAAGATCACGCTGAGTAACACAGCACTTCTATTCCCATGGGCTAACAGTCTAATGCCAGGCATTTAACTCAGTTCTCCCCACATATCAGCTCACTTAATTCCAGCATCAACCCCATGTCCTAGATGGTAGTTAGAGTTTTAGTAACTTTTCTTAAGATTCTGAACTAGCAAGTGATAGAGCTGAGATCAAAACTAGGCAGTTTGACTTCAGTGCCTAAACTCTCACCTACTATATGTAGTGTCTACCTCTTAGCCAGTTTCCTTTGCTTTGGTTCCAAATGCAATTTAAATTGCAGAGACACACAGTCATGATTGTTAAAAAGTGAACACGTGCAAAAAACAAAGAGGAAGAGATTAGATTATATGAGGTAAAAATAACTGATTTAAATGGTACTAGGTAGAAATTTGGTAAGAAGCGTTGCTTCTTTGTCCTTTGCATAGAGTCATCTTTATGGTTTTAATTAAATTGTCTCCAGTATAATGCTTCTTACCCTATACTTCTTACTTACTGGAGTCCAAAGAATGGCCCTCCATGATGGCTGGATTTGTCATCTGCTGATGTAATGCTGTGAACTGAAGGTGATATTGATGATGGTCATAGTTATTATAATTAACTATGATAATTAAAAAGTGTCTGAAGAGTCATGGTTGGTGCAGAAATATTTATATATTGCTCATGATCAAATTTGGGAATTAAAATGGCCTTGCTCATGAAGACGTAACATGGAGGATTATATTAAGCTACTGCTGGTTTTCAAGGATGGTCACAGGAGGGTGAGTTTTTCATTTAGTTGTCTCAACTGGAGAACAAACAAATGTCATGGTTGTTGGTCAAATATACTGTGTATGTGTGATTACATAAATTTTTCAGATTCTTAATTTTATATAATATTTGAAACTAAATTTCATCCTTTTTATATTTCTAATTAGTTTCTGAAATAAAGGTCAGAAATAGCATGAAGATTAGACTGTTTTCCTTTTTAGCTCAGTTTATTATTTATTGTTTACCATAGCAAGCATCTAGGAGGACTCCTTGGGGATGTTCAGCAGGAGTAGCTCTGGTAATTCTCATAAGTGTTGTTAAGATAATTTATATCTTTCAATCATGGCCTGCCTGCCATTATTGGAGACCTGGCTCACTGGGTCTTTCACTGTAAGAACACCACACTGGGGGTGGGCACTATGAGATTGAAGCAGTGGTCAGCTAGAAATGGGTACGAACTTTCTTCTGTTCTTGCTGTTTTGTACCAGGACATTCTCTAGCCAACTCCATTTTGCTTCTAACAGGCAGAAGTGGGCAGAGTGAGTAACTGCAAAGGAGAAGGAGATGTTTACGGTGGGGGAGTTCTGTAGAGAACTGCTGAAGAGGAGATGCCGGGGGGAGATGTGGTGATAAAATAAATCTGGGACCTCAGTACCTGACGTCAGTTGTAACTGCTCCATATACTGGCTTCTCTATAGCTTGGGGCTGGGAATCCAAATTCCTGTATTTGGTAGACTCTGCATTTGGAACCTTTCCTCTTCCTGTCAAAACCTCCTGGTTTTCTAGGTATGGACGCATTCTCTTTGCTCTCACCTCCCTGGTCTTTCATTTGCTACCAGAGGTTTGAATAATATTAAAGACCTCATGTCCTCTACTTCCACTTACTCTCAGCATCTTATCCACTTCCACCTCTTGTTGCCTTCAGGTCAATGGATTTTTAAGGTATACACTATGAAGACTGTCTCACAAATGTTGCCTACATTCCATCTTTCCAAAGACTATAGGTGTTACCAACACTGTGGTCAACCAGACTTGGCATGTTAGCATTCTTTTCTTTCTATCATTAATCATTTGGTAAATTACAAATTTCTAACTGCAAGTATGTTCTTTTTTAAATTATAAATGTAATATATGAAATACCTGATAGAGATAAACAAGTCAAATAGTAAGAAATTTAAAATCAAGTTCTCTCTAACTTCTGATACTCCTCCTACCCCAGTTCCTCAAAAGTAATTACTGGTAATAGTTTGGAGTGCATTTCTTCAGGCCTTTTTAATAGAAACACACACATTTAACTTAGGGATTTTTAAAATGTCATAGATGGCATCACAGCAAACTATTCCTTTACAACTTTCTCTTTGATTATAACAATATGTCTTGGAGATTACTTCACATCTCTCTCTCTCATGTCTCAATAGATATTGCTACATCATTTTTTTTTTCAAAATCGAAACTTTTAATGAGTAAAAGTTTGATGGGAAACAGAGTACATATAGTCTCAGAGTACCTCCCCACAAGATATTTATTAATTGCAAAGGGAACAGTAATTACTTTAACAGTGGAGAAATCTGGAAGATAGTATCTACCCAAAGTAAATAGAACAAAAGGATATCCTTTTGTCTTCTGGCTACATCATTCTTTTTAATGGAGAAAAAGTATTCCATGATGAGGCTATATCCTGATTTATTAATAAGTGTGTGAGTTTGTTCTAGTTTTTTGGCATTACAAATAGTATACTTTTATATACATGTGTCAGTGTTTCTGTAAGGTAGATTCCAGGAAGTGAAACTTGGGGCTAAAATACAGACAAAATTTTTTTATTGCTCTTTCCCATTGAAATTGAAACACTGAAGTTGCCAAAGTGTCAATCATATTCCTACCGAGTGGCATGGACATATATACACTACCAAATGTAAAATAAATAGCTAGTGGGAAGCAGCCGCATAGCACAGGGAGATCAGCTCGGTGCTTTGTATCCACCTAGGTGGGATAGGGAGGGCAGGAGGGAGATGCAAGAGGGAGGAGATATGGGGACATATGTATATGTATAGCTGATTCCCTTTGTCATACAGCAGAAACTAACACACCACTGTAAAGCAATTATACTCCAATAAAGATGTTAAAAAAAAAAGAGTTTATGAGAGTACTTGTTTCCTTACATCATCACCAATATGGGCTATCATTTATTTGTTAAATTTTACCCAAATGATAACAAATCATATTTCATTGTTGTTTGAATTTGCATTTCTGAACGTTAATGAGTTTGAGTGTCTTTTCATATTTTTAGATGTCATTTTCATTTCATTTCCTGTTTATTATTTCTAGTGTTTGCCTGTTTCTGTATCAGTGTTTTTCTTACTGATTATAAATTAATTTTATATATTATTGATAAAATCTCTTTGTCTATTATATATTGTAATGTTTTCCTTTCCAGTCTATCACTTGTCTTTACACTTTGTATTGCATAGGAAAGCTTTATACTTTTAATTAGTTAAATTTATTAAAATTTATTCTTTTATACTTTTTTTTTTTTGCTTTATATAGGAAAACTTTGCCCAGTAGAAAAATAAAATATATTCTTCTATATTTTCTTTTAATAATTTTAATGTTACACTTAGGTCTTTAATCAGTCAAGAATTTAAGTTTCTTCATAAAATAGATAGCTAGTGGGAAGCAGCCGCATAGCACAGGGAGATCAGCTCAGTGCTTTGTGACCACCTAGAGGGGTGGGATAGGGAGGGTGGGAGGGAGACACAAGAGGGAAGAGATATGGGGACATATGTATATATATATAACTGATTCACTTTGTTATAAAGCAGAAACTAACATACCATTGTAAAGCAATTATTCTCCAATAAAGATGTTAAAAAACTTAAAAAATAATTAAAAAATAAAAGAATTTAAGTTTCTTTATGATGTGAGGTAGTGATCTAAATATATGTTTTCTAAATGGATAGCCAATTTTCCCCACACCATGTGCTGAATAATCTCTCCTTTTCGAACTAATTTGAAATGTCACCTTTCATAAATGAAATGTCACCTTTCATAAATGAAATGTCTACATATATATGAAATTTCTTATTCTGTTTCTTGTTTTGTTAATACAGTCTCAAATCTCTAGAAGACACAGTGCACATTTAATTTGTAGTTTCTGATGACCAGTTAAAGTTGAGCACATATTCTTATGTTTATTGGATATTTGAATATCCTCTCCTTTATCAGGTCTTTAGCCCATTTTTAAGTTGGGTTCTTTTGGCTTTTTATTGTTGATTTGAATTTAGTTATTTATATATTCTAAATTCAGATCTTTTGTCATCTGTGTGTATTGAAATATATTCTCCCACTTTGTAGCTTGACTTCCAATGCACTTTTTAAAGTAAAAATTCCTTAATTTAATTTAATTCAAATTTTAAAATGATTATGCAATCCTTCACTAGATAGCTGACAAATCACTAAAACAGACCTGACTAGCTTCAAAGCAACACTGTTGTAATAAGTCAAACAGTAGAGAATGTACTTGTCTTTATACTATTAGTGGAATAAAATATAAATTCAAGTTGATAGTCATCCAAATTGTCAGTCATAACTTTTAAGTCAAAAATCAACACTTTAGAGCCTTTATCTTTTTATTTTTATTTAAAAATTAAAAAAAAATTTGACCACATGATGACCAATTTTACTTGCTAAACTTATATCCCTGTCTTTAGAATATTCTCCACCTAAGTCACTCTATGCCTTTTAGCTGATTAATTGTACAATGTTGGTGATCCCATTTATCTAGACCAATACTTGCAATAACTCCTCACTGATTAAAGATAAATACCTAGCTTTCTTTCTCTCTTTTCTGACATTGAATACATTTTTTTAAAACTTTTTGATCTTCTTCACCATTTCTTCTACCCCCCAACCCCACCAATCTGCTCTTTGTATCTATGAGCTTTTTTGTTTTGTTTTGTTTTGCATAAAAGAAATATCATGTGGTATTTGTTTTTCTCCGTCAAACATTTCACTTAGCATAATGCCCTCAAAGTCCACCCAACTGTCTCAAATGGCAAGATTTCATTCTTTTTATAACTGAATAATATTCCATTGTGTGTGTGTGTGCCTGCACGTGTGTGTATCACAATTTCTTTATCCATTCATCCATCAATGGATGCTTAAGTAGTTTCCATATCATACATTATGAATAGTTCTGCAGTGAACATGGTGGTGCATCCATTTTTTTGAGTTAGTGTTTTTGTTTTATTTGGATAAATGCCTAGAAGTGGAATTGCTGAATCATATGGTAGTTCTATTTTTATTTTTTCAGGAAACTTTGTACTGTTTTCCATAGTGGCTGCACGATTTATAGTCCCACTAACAGTGCACAAGTGTTCCCTTTTTTCACATCCTCACCAACACTTCTTATCTCTTGTTGTTTTGATAATAGCCATCCTAACGGGTGTGAGGTGATATCTCACTGTAGTTTTGATTTGCGTTTCCCTGTTGATTAATGATTTTGAACATCTTTTCATGTACCTGTTGGCCATCTGTATGTCTTGTTTGGAAAACTGTCTATTCAAGTCTTTTGTCCATTTTTAAATCAGATTGTATGTTTTTTGCTATTGAATTGTATGTGTTCTTTGTGTATTTTGGGTATTAGCTCCTTACCAGATATATAATTTACAAATACTTTCTCCCATTCAGTAGGTTGCCTTTTTATTTTGTTGATGTTTTCTTTTGCTGTGCAGAAGCTTTAAGTTTTATGTAGTCCCACTTGCTTGTATTTTCTTTTGTTGCTTTGACTTTTGGAATAAAATGCAAAAATTCATTGCCAATACCTATGTCAGAGAGCTTATTGCCTAGGTTTTCTTCAAGGAGTTTTATTTTTTCAGGTCTTACATTCAAGCCTTTAATACATTTTGAGACAAATTTTGTGTACAGTGTAAGACAGTAGTCTGGTTTCATTCTTTTGCATGAAGCTATCTTTCCCAACATCACTGATTGAAGAGACTGTCCTTTCCCCATTGTTTATTTTTGGCTACTTTGTCAAAAATTAATTGACCAAATATGCATGAATTTATTTCTGGCTCTCTGTTCTGTTCCATTGATTTATGTGTGCATTTTATGCCTATACCATACTGTTTTAAATACTATGGCTTTGTAATAGAATTTGAAATCAGGGAGCATGATGTTTCCAGCTTTGTTCTTTCTCAGGATTGCTTTGGCTACTAAGGGTCTTTTGAAGTTCCATACAAATCTTAGGATTGTTTGTTCTATTTCTGTGAAAAATGCCATTGGAATTTTGAGAGGGATTGAATTGAATTTGTAAATTGCTTTGGGTAGTATGGACATTTTAACAATATAAATTCTTCCAATCTATGAATATAGAATATTTTTCCATTGAGCTGTGTCTTTTAAATTTATTTTCTTAATGTCTTGTAATTTTCAGTATACACATCTTCCACCTTGATGTTTGAATTTATTCCTGGGTATTTTATTCTTTTTTGATGCTATTGTAAATGAGACTGTTTTCGTAATTTCTCTTTCTGATAGTTTATTATCAGTGTATAGAAACACAACAGATTTTTGAATAAGAGTTTTATATCCTGCCACATTAATTGATTTATTAGTTCTAACAGTTTTTTGGTGATGTTTTAGGGATTTTCTATATATAATATCATGTCATCTGCAAACAGCGCCAGTTTTATTTCTTCCTTTTCATTTTGGATTCCTCTCATTTCTTTTTTGTTTGTTTGTTTGATTGTTGTGGCTGGGACTTCTATGTTGAGTAAAAGATTGGCATCTTTGTCTTGTTCCTGATCTTGAAGGAAATGTGTTCAACTTTTCATAGTTGAGTATGATGTTAGCTATGGGCTTATCATATGTGGCCTTTATTATGTTGAGGTATGTTACCTCTATACCCACTTTCTGGAGAGTTTTTATCATGAATGGATGTTGAACTTTGTCAAAAGCTTTTTCTGCATCTGTTGAGATGATCATATGGTTTTTCTTCTTCAATTTGTTAATGTGGTCACATTGATTTGCAGATGTTGAACCATCCGTGCACCCCTAGGATAAATCCCACTTGATCATGGTATATGATCCTTTTAATATACTGTTGGATTCAGTTTGTTAACATTTTGTTGATGATTTTCATCTGTGTTCATCAGTGATATTGGCCTGTAAGTTTCTTTTTTCGTGATATCTTTGTCTGGTTTTTGTATCAGGGTGATGGTGGCCTCATAGAATGAGTTCAGAAGCATTCCTTCCTCTGCAATTTTTTAGAAATAGTTTGAAAGAATAGATTTTAACTCTTCTCTAAACGTTTGGTAGAATTAACCTATGAAGCCATCTGGTCCTGGACTTTTGTTTGTTGGGAGTTTTTTTTTTTTAACTGATTCAATTTTATTAGTGGTAATTGGTCTGTTCATACTTTCTATTTCTTCCTGGTTCAGTATTGGGAGATTGTACATTTCTAAGAATCTGTCCATTTCTTCTAGGTTGTCCATTTTATTGGTATATAACTGTTCATAGTAATCTCTTATGATACTTTTTATTTCTGTGGTGTCAGTTGTAACTTCCCCTTTTCCATTTCTGATTTTATTGATTTGAGCCCTCTTTTTTCTTGATGAGGCTGGCTAAAAGTTTATCAAGTTTGCTCCTTTTCAAAAAGCAAACTCTGAGTTTTATTGATCTTTTCTATTTTTTTTTAGTCTTTTTAAAATTTATTTTATTTATTTATTGTTGGCTGCTTTGGTTCTTCGTTGCTGTGTGCGGCTTTCTCTAGTTGCAGTGAGTGGGGGCTACTCTTCGTTGCGGTGCATGGCCTTCTCATTGTGGTGGCTTCTCTTGTTGTGGAGCACAGGCTCTAGGTGCGTGGGCTTCAGTAGTTGTGGCATGCAGGCTCAGTAGTTGTGGCACACGGGCTTAGTTGCTCTGCAGCATGTGGTATCTTCCCGGACCAGGGCTCAAACCCGTGTCCCCTGCATTGGCAGGTGGATTCTTAACCACTGTACCACCAGGGTAGCCCTGTTTTGTTTAGTCTTTATTTTGTTTATTTTGGGTCTGATCTTTAAGATCTCTTTCCTTCTACTAACTTTGAGTTTTCTTTGGTCTTCTTTTTCTTTTCCTTTTAGTTGTAAAGTTAGGTTGTCTATTTGAGGTTTTTCTTGTTTCCTGAGGTAATCTTGTATTGCTATAAACTTCCCTCTTAGAATTGCTCTTGCTGTTCCCATACATTTTGGATCATTGTGATTTCATTTTCATTTGTTTACTGGTATTTTCTTATTTCTTCTTTGATCTCTTCAGTGATCCATTGGTTGTTTAGTAGTATATTGTTTAGCCTCCACCTGTTTGTGTGGTTTTTTGCAGTTTTTTTCTCATAGTTGATTTCTAGTGTCATACGTTGTAGTCACAATATATGCTTGATATGATTTCAGTTTTCTTAAACTTACTGAGCTTGTCTTGTGGTCAGTCTAGCACGTGATCTATGCTGGAGAATGTTCCATGAGCACTTGAAAAGAATGTGTATTCTGCTGCTTTTGGATGGAATGTTCTCTATATATCTATTAAGTTCATCTGATCTAATGTTTTATTTAAGGCCAGTGTTTCCTTGTTGATTCCCCATCTGAATGATCTGTCCATTGATGTAAGTGGGATGTTAAAGTCTCCTACTATTATTGTGTTACTGTCAGTTTCTCCCTATATGTCTGTTAATATTTGTTTTCTGTATTTAGGTGGTCCTATGTTGGCTGAATATATATTTACAATTATTATTACTTCTTCTAGGCCTGATTCCTTGATCATTATGTAATGTTCTTCTTTGTCTCTTGGAACAGTCTTTGTTTGAAAGTCTATTTTTTCTCATATAAGTATTGCTATCCTGCCTTTCTCTTGATTTCTGCTTGCATGTTTGTGCGTGAATACCTTTTTCCATCCTCACTTTCAGTCTTTGTGTGTCTTTATATCTGATGTGAGTCTCTCATAGGCAGCATATATACAGGCCTTGTTTTTTGTATGCACTCATCCACTCTAAGTCTTTTGATTGGAGCATTTAGTCCATTTACATTTAAATTAATTATTGATAAGTATATACTTATTGTCATTTTGTTAATTTGGGGAGGTTGTTTTTGTTATTCTTTTTTGTTTCTTTCTTCTTTTGTTCTCTTCCCTTGTGATTTGATGAATACCTTTAGTGTTATGTTTGGAATCCTTTCCCTTTTTTGCATGTGCATCTATTATAGATTTTTGCTTTGTGGTTACCATGAAATTTATATATAGCAATCTATATATATTCTTGATTATTTTAAGTTGCTGATCTCTTAATTTCAAAGACATTTTAGCAACCCTGAGTTTGTACTTTCCTCCCCTCATGATTACTATTTTTGACATCATATTATCTATTGAATTGTTTTGTGTATCCCTTAACTGCTTGTTGTGGATATAAATGATTTTACTACTTTTGTCTTTTAACCTTTCTACTAGCTTTGTATGTGGAAGATTTACTATCTTTACTGTATATTTTCCTTTACTGATGAGCTTTTTCCTTTTGCAATTTTCATGTTTCTAGTTGTGTCCTTTTATGTTTTGCTTGGAGAAGTCTCTTTAACATTGCTGGTAAAGCTGGTTTGGTGGTGCTGAACTCTTTTAGCTTTTACTTATCTGTAAAACTTGAGCTCTCCATCAAATCTGAATGAGAGCTTTGCCCAATAGAGTACTTGTTGCAGGTTTTTCTCTTTCTTCACTTTAAATATATCATACCACTCCATTCTGGCCTGCAGGGTTTCTGACGAAAAGTCAGCTGATAGCCTTATGGGAGTTCCCTTGCATGTAACTTGTTGCTTTGCCCTTGCTGCTTTTAATATTCTCTCTTTATCTTCAATTTTTCCTATTTTAATTACAGTATGTCTTGGTGTGTTCTTCTTTGGGTTTACCTTGTTTGAGACTCTCTGTGCCTCCTGGACTTGGATATTTGTTTTATTTTTCCCAGGTTAGGGAAGTTTTCAGTTATTATGTCTTCAAATATGTTCTCAGGCTCTTTCTCTCTCTCTTCTCCTTTGGATCCATTTGCATTATAGCTTAATGTTGTCATAGTGGTCTCTTAAATTGTCCTTATTTCTTTTAATTCTTTTTTCTTTTTGGTATTCACCTTCAGTGACTTCCACTACTCTGTCTTCCAGCTCAATGATCCATTCCTCTGTATCATTTAGTCCACTATTGATTCCTTCCAATGTGTTTTTTCATTTTAGTTATTGTATTCTTCATCTCTGTTTGGTTGTTAATTATATTTTCTAACTCTTTATTAAAAACTTCTAACTTCTTGCTCTTCTTCTCCTAAGTTCTTTGATCACCTTTACAATCACTACCTTGAAATCCTTCTTGGGTAGATGGCCTGTCTCCATTTCTCTTAGCTCTTCTTCCAGGTTTTTATCTTGTTCTCTCATTTGGAACATGTTCTTCTGTTGCCTAATTTTGTCTAGCTTTTTGTTTTTATTTCTATGTAGCTGGTACATTGCTTATGTTTCCCAACCTTGAATGAGTGGCTTTTTGTAGGAGATGTACCATGTATCCTAGCAGTACACTCCCCTCTCATCACCAGTACTATATTTTCTATGGGTGCCCCCTATGTGGGCTGTGTGTGTGTCCTTTTGTTGTGGTGGGATGACTACTGTATGCTGTCTGGGATTCTTGGCTGGTCCCCTGTCTGGTTGGTTGCCAGGCCTTGCCTTGTGCAGAGGCTCTGGCCACTGGTTTGAGGGGCCAGGTTACAAGTTGGCTGACTGCAGAGCCCTGGCGGGCCCTGGGTTTAGTGCTGGATCTGGTGGGTGGAGTAGGGGTCCAGAAAATCCCAGGTCTGGTTCCTGCCCATCTGATCCGGACTGCTTTCAAATTACTACTTCTGCCCTGGTTCCCAGAGCTTGTGAGATTATGTGTGTACCCTTTAAGAAAGGAGTCTCTATTTCTGACAGACCACTGGGTCTCCTGAAAGTAAGTCCTGCTGGCCTTTAAAGCCAAATGTTCTATGGTTTCGTTTTTCTAGCACAAAAAACGAAACCATTTGTGGATCACCCACGTGGGGGACTGGGTCTTGAATATACTGCAACTCTGCCCCTCCTACCTATCTTGCTGAGGTTCCTTCTTTATATCTTTAGTTGTAGAAGATCTTTTCTGTTATATTCCAGTCACTTTCACTGAGTTGTTCTGTAAATTGTTGTAATTTTTTACCTTTGTCTAATTTTAAATAAAAAATTCTGAGTGAGAAATATGTTGAGATTTAATACTTTGTGGAATACCTATACCACAACTATTAGTAAATAAACATTAAATTATGATGAGCATTCATAGTATAGTATATTTTGGAGTCATCTTAAAAAAGAAACATATTTTTTAAAATCCCAATTTAATTGCATTACCATGCTGCTCAGATTAGTGACTAATATATTTAACAGAATGAGACTCATGTATAAAATATATCCTCCTCCTTATCATACTCTTTCTCTCTCTCTCTCTCATTTTCATTTTCCTTCTTATTTTCTCTCATTAAAGAAAGCAGAATTATATAGAATGGAATTATAAATATTTAATATTTAAAAATCTGTTATATAGATCTGACAGATCTGAAGAAAAATATTAATATTTACACATTATGCAAGATATATTTAATACATTTTGGAATTTATTTGTAAGAGAAACTCATGTTAGTATGTCATGGATATACACTTAATATTATAAAATATACATTGCAAATTAAAAGTTCCTATTGTGTTTAATGGTGAAATATTAGAAGCAATACCATTAAATTAGACACTATAGAAGGATGTCAGTTATCATACTTGCACTATAAAAGTTATGAAAGTATAAAAGTTATGAAATTATAAAAGTTATTCATCCTTTTCTAAAAGTACTAGCGAATGTAATTAGACAAGTAGGAAAATAAGTATGAATACTAGAAAAGATAAGGTTAGATTATCCTTAGTGTTAAATGACATGTTTAATTTTAAGGCAAGGTAATTAGAAGAAATATATAAATTTAAAAACTAAAAAAAGAGGTTGGGATGGGAAAAAAACACTAAAAAAATTGGATAATCATTATTTTATCAATAATTTATCATTATTTTAAATGATATGACACAAGAGAATAAACCCAGGAATCACTGTAAACTGTAGGATAATTTGAATGTCAACTATAAAATTAATGTATGAGAAAATATAATGACTAATAGTAGAGGGAGACTCCTTCAAAACGAGCTGAACAAAACCATTCAGCTTCTATATACATGAAAATTTAAAGCCCTGGAAAATGATGTAAAAGGAACCTTCCTTTGAACTAATGGAAGGATATAACCCATTCAATTGTAGAAAGTGTGATATGGTAGATATGCCAATTTTCTCTAAATTATTCTATAAATTATAAATAATGATAGAATCACTAAAATTTATAATGTTGACCATATGCCAGGCATAACGCTAAGTATTTTACTTGCTTTTGTTTCTCCATAATCCTCACAATAATATTATGAAAAAATACAAGCACTATGGTCATTGTATATATGAGAAAACAGAGGCACAGGGCATTTAAATAATTTTCTCATGTTCACACAGCTAATAATAACCCAGGGACCCTAAATATGCCATATTGTCTCTCAAAATTATCAATCAGACTTTATTTGTATTCAACAAAATTAATTTAGAATATGAGATTAGCCAAAAAAATTTCATGAAAGAAAAGTAATGTGAACAATTAAATGTGTTTGATACATTTAAATCTAACATGTATAATATAGGTCTAAAAATACAAAGGCGAATTAATGAAACAAAATAAAGAGTTCAAAAACATACACCAATGCATATGAGACTTTAGAATATGAACAATTTCAAATCAATGGGAAAAGCTTCAATAATTTTTTGTGAGGACTGTGTATCAAGTGGGAAAAAAATTAAACCACATTTCTGTATCATTAGATACATCAAAATGGAATCACAGGTGGAGTTCATATGTATATGTAAACACTGAAATAAAGGCATGAAAATAAATTTTTATGTGAATTTATAATCTTGAGTGGCAAAAGCCTTTATACAAATGAACCAGAGTCCAAAATTCATTAATAAAATGACATAAAATTTGTTTAAAAATATTTTTAAATTGTCAAGAAAAAAAAAACCCTTATAAACATAATCAAAAGATGAGGAACAATATAAGAAAATATTGCAATGCTTTAAAAGGTTGATTTTAATTTATCAGCAATGCTAAAAAGATTATTTTCTTTATATACAAAATCTCTCACAAATTAAAAAAAATACGAAAATGAGCTAATGGTGGTTCACAGAAAAAGATTTACAAAGGCAAAAAAAATATTTTCAACCTTTACAAATGATTAAGGTAATGCAGTGAGATTACATTTTTCTCTTCTCAAATTGTCCAATATTAAACAGTAATGGAGAGATTGTGAGTGAATAGCCACTCACACACTGTTGGAGGGATAAACAACTTTTTGGAGTACAGTTGGTAAAACTTATCACAATTAAGAATGAATTGTCTGAAATCTACTTCTAGGATGTATTCTAGAGATAGAGCTTCAAACATGTGCAAAGATTTATGTTTGTTGAAGTATTGTTATAATAGCTCAAATGGTTTAAAGATGCCAGAAAAATTCTGAATTATGGAGTAGTTCAAAGATGTTATAAAGAATGTGCTATATTTAATATAAATATATGCATATATGTGCATGTCTCTATGTATGTGTGGTTGTATTCACATAAATATGTATTTATAATCTGTTTTATGTAGATAGCTACATATAAATACTAATATCCATATGATTATTTGTTATAAAAATGCTTAGAAAAAATATAGAAAGTATAAGGGTATAGATGTAACCGGCAGTAATTATTTCTGGAGTGTTGTTGTAGCTTTGAGTCAGATGACTTTTAATTTTATTCCTATTAATCTTTGGATTTCATTTTGCCATAAGCATATATTCATTTTTATAATTAAAAATCTAGTTAGACATTGATTCTCTTTTCATTTAGCCCAAGAATATATTGATCTTACTCTTCAATTTTAATTAAGCTTCTAATCTGTATTCACAATGGTGAGTAGGATCATACCCTGGAGACAGAGCAGAAGGGATCTTTATTATTTTATCTACTGACCTCATTTCTTCATACTTTTAACTTAGTCCTCAGTCATTACCAACAGAAAATAAAATTTATTGAAAATCTGTTAGATGATATTCCGTTGGAGGGTTTATCTGTATATGCTAATTTAAGCCTCACCACACCCCGTGGGAAAGGTAATACAAACTCCATTTTATAGATGATGAAACTGAGGCTCAGACCATTTTGGAAACTTGCCCAAAGTAGTCAGATGAGGATCTATGTCAGAGCTGGTGCTCTTTCCACTGTTTTACATGTGTTCCTTGATGAGTTATTTAAATTTTCTGTGTATAGGAATAGTACTGCATCTCCTGTTAACCTTTCAGTTTATTCTGAGTAGCAAGTGCAATTAGGAGAAAATACATTGAAAATAATTTGAAATACAGACTATGCTATCTTAGAGGTTGTAACTCAAATACATTCAGTCCCAGGGAAGAATGAGGTGGGAAAGAAGTAAACTGTCAACCAAATAGAGTATACTTTGGGCACAACTTGACACAATAAGCTGCCATGTGGGACCTCTTCAGTAAACAAATGCAATGAAATGTAGTGGAAGAGCATTATTTTAACTTGTTTTCTTATATTCAAAGGCTGTACAGCAAGGTAGTTAGGAGCATGGAAATGGAGTCAAGATGGACATGGATCAAAATCCTGGCAGTATCATTTTCTAACAGCGTGATTAAAGGCAGTTTGCTTACTTCTGTGAAGCTCAGTTTTCACATCTGAACAATTGCAAGAAATCGATTTATTTTTAAATAAATGTCTGTTTTTGTATTTTTATTATCCCATTCTTAACTTCAAATCATCTTATTATCTATTAAAAATCCAGATAGGATAATTATTAAATAAATAAATGCAATCAGACATAAACAGAGACCTTGTCTTTTAAATTTTTAATTGCTTGTTTTGCCCCAAAATTCTTAGCTATATTTTTTAATACTGTGATTATTGTTTTTAGCTAAGAATTTTAGCACAAGGTAGGCTAGCCTTGAACTTAATCTAAGCAGGAATGTTTGAAGTGTCAAAGGGATCTAATAACATGGCTATTTCACACAGAGAGCATTATTTAAAATTAAAGTTTGAAAACCATTCCCTATATGTTTCTTCATGGCCGTTACAGTTTTATAAAAGTGCTTTATTCTCTAAAAATTTATTAAAGAATTTTGGTGGCACTGGTTACAAAAATGCTGTCACTGTTAAAGAAGTTACCTCTGAGTGAGATTAACTTTATTATACGTCATTACCAAACTGTTATTATTATTTTATTTATTTATTTATTTTTGGCTGCGTTGGGTCTTCATTGATGTGCGCAGGCTTTCTCTCTACTTGCGGTGAGTGGGGGCTGCACTTTGTTGTGGTGCGTGGGCTTCTCACTGTGGTGGCTTGTTTGTTGCGGAGCATGGGCTCTAGGTGCACGGGCTCAGTAATTGTGGCGTGCAGGCTCAGTAGTGTGGCGCACGGTTTAGTTGCTCCGCGGCATGTGGAATCTTCCCAGACCAGGGCTCGAACCCGTGTCCCCTGCATTGTCAGGCAGATTCTTAACCACTGCGCCACGAGGGAAGGGAAGTCCCCCAAACTGTTATTATTAACCACCTCCTGTGTTAACAGGGCCCAGTGCACCATACTCATCTCCTCATTTTGTTTCTATTGCACTTCTGTAACTTTGTGTGGTGGAACTTTTTTTTCATGTTCAGTACTCTTTGTAGAATAACTGAGGGCAAGACCAAGGCATGATTTTTAAAAATTCCTACATATTATGATCCTCTGTCTTTTAAAAGTCTTATCTTGCACCTTGCATGGAGAAGTTTCTTGACAGTTTCTTTAGAAAAACTGAAGATATACTTTAGTGCTACAACTTTATATATAAGGAAAATGCAGTATTAGATGTATTTAGTATTATCCATTTGTGAAAATATAACCTGATGCTGCAATTATATTAGCTATTAACATGACAGAATAAATAGCATTTTCTAAATTGTGATCTATGAAATTTAAAAGATCTAAATCTAGCCATTGTTTTAAATTTTCCTTGCCTTTTCCCCCTTGTTTATTAGAGATTCTTTAAATGTCTTAGCCGAAAAACCATTCTGTATTCTTAGAAAATAAACAAAATTGATCTCTAGGGATTGATTTGACAGAGGTTCAAGGATCCGTTAATGTTGACGGATGTGGTCACCAGTCTCAGTCATGACTGTTAATTGGGCAGTATTGATAGAAATATCAAGATTAAGATAGATGATTCACCAGATGGGCTGTAATTACAGAATGATACAGTGTCTGAAGCATTTCAGAAAACAGCCCTGTTGCTACTTTTTTATCATTGCAATACTTATGTAACATGCTACAACTTGAGTTTTAGACTGAAAAAGATATCAACATCTGTACTGTGAAGAGAGAGAGTGCTGAAAATAGTATCTGTCTTCCTCACCAACTCACTAAAGTTGGGGGTTGTGATTTATCTGTTTTACTCATAACCTAGGATCACATAATGGCACAAAAAAAATAGGAACATTTTCTAAAGATTTCATATGTGAACATTTCCCCTTAGTGTTACTCTGGTCACTGCCTGAGCTCTGCGTCCCTAAACCACCATCCCCACCACTATGCTGGCTTGGGAGTTACACAAAACTGTAAGGGTAACTTTTGTTTCTTGAGCTGAATCACGAGGCATTACCCCTCCTCTTGCTCTAGAGTTTCTGACAGATGGTCTAGGTCATAGAATAAAAAACATGTCCACGTCATAGTTAATGGATTTATTGGATATTTGCTGTTAGGATGCTTATCTTCAAAAGGAAATAATCCATTTTTGGACTACCAAATGAAGTATCAAATCTGTCAAATGTGTATAAAATAACTAATTGTCTGGAGACATGTAAGAAGAACCCCTACTATTTGACTGAGTTGAACTGTGTGTGGGTATGTCTTCGTGTATGTGTGTGTGTGTGTGTGTGTGTGTGTGTGTGTGTATGTGATGCTCTGTCTGGTTAGTTCACTGTAAATAATAGCAAGCACTTTCTCTGAGAGGAGATGCATGAACCAAATTAAAAATCATTTTAAAAATAGAAAGCTCACTACACATAATGCCACTACAGTAACAAAACTATCTTAGATTTGCTATAGATGCTGTAGATTTTCTGGTGTTTGCTTATATCTATGTCTCCTATCACTGTGACCAGAGTTCATACATAATTAGTCATTTCTTTGCTGTCTTAATGATTAGCTTTCTGAAGTGTATCACTTTCAGCCAAAGGATGTAGACCAATGACTATTGAGCTGTCATGGATAAAGTTCTCTCTTAGAAAGAGTAGTTGGCAAGATGTTGGCAAGGGCACACTCTATGTTCTTCTCTGAGAAGAGAGGAAGGAGTACCTTGTCTGTATTTTTATTTTAAAAGTGATGCATTAATTATTTATTAAGCACATTTGCTAAGAATTAATATATGCTGGGCATCATGTCAAATCCTGGGTATAACAATCTCTGCTTTTAAGGAGATAGAGTTTAGTGAAAAATCAGGACAGCGTGAAATAGTAGGGGAGGTATTCAGGGTTCTCCGGGAGAACACAGCAGGCGGTCTGGTTTCAAGGACCATCAGGAAGTTCAGTGTGGCTGAAGCAGAGCGTGTGAGAAAAGCCAGCCAAAAGCTGAGGGTGGAGAAGCAGCAGGGACTAAGGTGGCAGATATGCAGTTTAGAATTCTATTTTTGGATGATGCTTGGAGAAGAGATTAAAGGAGCAAACATAAAAATAAAGAGACAATTTTAGAGGCTACTGTAGTAACCCCAGGGAGAAGAGATATAACCTGGACTAGGGCAGTTCACAGCAGGAGCAGAGACTATTAGAAGGTAGATTCAAGAGAAATTACAGAAAAATAGAAGAAAAAATTACCCATATAACACCATGAATAAACAACCAGTATAATTCCCATCAAATATGTTTATATGTATACACATATTTATGTATATACATATATGTATATATAGTCATAAGCATATTTGTGCTTACCACCTACATAATTTTTATTTTGTAGCAGAGACAAAGCAAAACTATGAAGTAGGTAAAATTTTCCTTCATCGCTTTTCATCTTTTTTTTGTTAGGGCTTTTCTCCCTAATTTGAGCTTCTCTTTCCCAGGTGCTCAATATTTTTACTTTGGTGTCGACCCATTCTTACCCAGGTCCTGCCTCCTAAATCCTTTGCTACCTGTGTTCTATTATCAAAGTCAACCTCTTTCTAGAGTAATTTGCTAGATATAGTGGTAGGCAGAACAATGGACTCCCAAAGATATTCACGTCCAGATCCCTGAAACTTGCGAATATGTTACTTTCTATGGCAAAACAGATTTTGCAGATGTGATTAAGGACCTTGAGATGAGGAGATTATCCTGGGTTATGTGGATTGGCTCAATGTAATCACAGCGGTCCTTAAAAGATGGAAGAGGGAGACAGAAGAGTCAGAGAAGGAGATATGAAGGTGAAAACAGAGGTCAGAGAAAGAAAGAGATGTTTGAAGATATACTATCGGCTGGGAAGATGTAGGAAGGGGCCATAAGCCAAGGCATGTGGGTGACCTCTACAAGCTGGACAAGGCAAGGGAATGAATTTTCCCCTACAGCTTCCAGGAGAAATGCAGCCCTGCTAAAACCTTGATTTTAGACCAGTGAAACCCAGTTTGATCTTCTGTCTTCCAGAACTGTAAGTAATTTGTGTTGTTTTAAGCTGCTAAATTTGTGGTAATTTGTTACAGTAACAACAGGAAACAAATACAGAAATCTATCTGAAAGAAGGAGATTTACTCACATGGAGTTCTATTCAAATGACAAAGTTTAACATATGGTCTTTTCTTTTTTAACTCCAAAGAAAGTCCAAAGACTGTCTAATGTTAAAATTTCAGGAATCAGTCTTCTAGGGAAGATATGTGGGGTTGGGTGCAGGCAGATGAGTGGTGAGCATTTACAATGGGAAGAACTTTCCTGGAGACCTTCACAGTACTCAGGTTGCCAGGAATCATCTTTCTTTCTGCAAGTCTCACAGAGACTCACCAACTCAACTGTGCTCAGTGCAAGTTTTTTTTTTTTCTTCAGTTTTATCAAGATATAATTAACATACAGCACTGTACAAGTTTAAGGTGTACAGCGTAATGACTTGGCTTACATACCTCATGAAATGATTGTCACACTAAGTCTAGTGAACATCCATCATCTCAGGTAGATACAAAATTAAAGAAATAGAAGAAAAAATAGAAGAAAAAAGAAAAAGAAGAAAAAATAGAAGAAAAAAGTTTTTCTTTGTGATGAGAACTCTTAGGAACTCTTACTCTCTTAAAAACTTTCATCTATAATATACAGTATTAATTATATTAATTATATTTATCATGTTGTATATTATATCCCTAATACTTTTTTTTAAGTTTTGATTTTACATTGGAGGAGAGTTGATTAACAATGTCATGATAGTTTCAGGTGTACAGCAAAGTGATTCAGTTATACATATACATGTATCTATTCTTTTTCAAATTCTTTTCCCATTTAGGTTGTTGCACAATACTGAGCAGAGTTCCCTATGCTATATAGTAGGTCCTTGTTGGTTCAGTGCAAGTTTTGCATATGAAATTCTTTTGAGTTATAAAGGGTTAAAATTTGTTTGTGCATGTATGTGTATATGTGTGTTTCTCCATCTTTTGGCATGAATGTGGATTCAGATACTTTTTAGAGCATTTTTACATATTCAATTTCACTTAATTTTATTTTTAAAGTCACTACTTTGGATTTTGTATTGGCTCAGATACTTATTTCCAAGGGATTGTACATTCATGTGTCTTTGAATTATGATCTCTCCCAAAAGGGAATTTCCTGCATCTTGAATAAACAACAGATGTCGAATGTGAGGGAGCTGGGAGTGGAAGGGGATGCACTCGGAAAGATGAGAGGATATTTCTGCTGGCTGATGGGACTATGAGATTGAATAGATGTTCAGTGAAATGGAAGAAATAGAAGAGCTAGAGTATCACTTGACACTTGCATTGTTTTCAGTTGATCAAAAACACCGTCAATCACTTTAGCCTCAGAGACGTGTCTGATGCACACACCAAAGGTCACTGATCCTCTTTTATACTCATCAGGGAGGAAAAAAGAAATCATCACTGCATCATACAGGTCTCTAAACCAAAGGCTTAGGCTCCAAGGATAAAAGAATATAAAGGTATTATTGGAGTGTGAAGAGAAAAGTGATCTCTTAGGAGATTGGGGCTTTATAGATTCAAATTTGCCTCTGCAATTATTCCTGACCTGAACGATAGCCAACTCTAACAGACGCAGGTGGAGCTGTCTCTCTGGCTGACTCTCCTAAGTAAATGCTCTGCTGCGTTTCTCAGCATCTGAGGCTTACTGGTGAGGTTCCAGGACTCCCTCAGAGCATTCTACTGTGATCCTCTCTGAATATTTCAAAGCACGGAAAAGCGGGACTGGCACCACATCAGGGAGAAGGTGGTGACATCTCGGTATCAAATGACTCTGAAAATGATTACAGAGGGTGAGGGTGGTCAGACAACTTACAGTCGTGCAGCTCATAAACATATATGATCCCACTGGAACTTCCCAGCAATGCAAGGAAGCCAATGGAGCAGATGATACAAAACCCACTTTAAAGCCTTGGGAACTATGCCTAAAAGATGTTACTTATCTCAGATCACAGACTTAGTAGTAAGTCATAAAGCCAAGAATGGCACCTTGGCCTGATGCCTTGCCCGAAGTTGAATCCCGCTCATCCCGAACTTGTCTTACTTCACAAGTGGTCTGCTGATGCCCTGAAGCCTAAGCATCAGGAGCGCTTTTCAAAAACTTGACGCCTGGGCTCCACCTGAGATCCTCTGGGCATGGAGTTTGGGACTCTGCATCTTAAATGAGTTCGCCAGGAAGTTCTTTGGCACACCAAAATCTGAGAACTTCTAAGTTTCTGGAGTCTCTTATTTCTCAGAGTGTGGTCTGTGGACCAACATCAGCATCACCTGGCAGGTTGTCAGAAATACAGAACCCCACGACAATTCCAGACCTACTGGATCGGAATCTGCATCATAAGGTTTTCAGAGAGTCTCAGACACACTGAAGTCTGAGAAGCACTGATAAAACTTGGTGTTAAAGGCCAATGTCTGGTCAAATTGAGGAAAACACAGTTGAGATTTAATACATTTGACTTTTGGTTTTCCATGAATGAAGCCCAAGTTAGCTGGTCCTCACTTCTATGTCTGACATAGGAAGGGTCAAAACCTGCATTAGAGGTACGCAGTATTTGACCCTACGTATCAGACAAGCTGATGGAAAATGTTGCTCCACTATCTGGACTGCTGAAACAGTAAGGCCCATCAGATATGAAAACTCTAGCTATCTTGTTATCTCTGCATACAGTCTGTTACACAAAACTGAACCCTGAGATAATCCTGATCAGCATTAACAACTGAAACTTGAGGAAGGAGAATTTGAGCAAGTGGAAAATTCTGGAAAGGGGACTCCAGATCGGAATTGAAGTTAGCACCAATACAAGTACCTGTACCTCCTATTCCTGGAGAACTTCTGTTTTCAAAACTACCATAGTGGATAGAAGGCTATCCACTAAAGTTAAAATCCCTGAGGAAGGACTTCTGATAATTGTCACCCACCTTGCAAAACTGACAACTTCTTATCCCTTTGGGAAATTTAATATTTGTTCCAGAAAATCCAGTGTTTTCCATCTCAGAAAATCCCAGGTTTTAATATCATTTTGGTAATTAGGGTTCATGATGGAGAGAGAAACACAGCAGATTTCCTGAACTGTACATGATTCATATGATAGGTCATCTGTGAAGAGTTATATAAAATCGCCATCAGACTAATATGGCAGGATGTATTCTCTGCTGATGCGGAGTGAAAGGGTATGATTTAAAGGCCCAAAGAGACAAATTGTGTTTCTAGTAGTTCCTAGCAGAGTCTGGGTAGTTTTGACTTTAGCCTGAAATATTCTAACAGAAGAGAGAAATAAATGTACAAAGAAAGAAACTGGTAAAAATACATAGCAGAAAGGGATTCTGAAAAATATTTTTATTAAGGACAAATATTGATTTAAATACCTGTGTTTAAGTTTTCAATTAAAAAAAATTTACCTTGACTACTGAGCTCCCTAAATCCCAAGACGACCAAGTGAACATATTTCCCAAAGGATTACATGATTTATGTTTAATTTCAAAGAACTTGGTGATTTGAGGTTGCTTTAAATTTAAAGGACAAATATAAAAAATGGAATGGAAGCAGATGTGTTAACTCTATTCTGAGGAAAAAGAATTCCTAACAAAGCAACCAGACTCCAGGACAGCATTAGCACTCCCTTGAAAAGTGAAAGCAGACAGTATTAAACTTTTAAAAGCTTACTTTGAAAGAATGTGGAATTGTTTAATATCATTTTAGTGTGGAGGAAAGGAAGAGACTATGTTACATTATTTATCCCAGGATCTTTGAAGGCAGGCAGCTTTTTTTCTCAGCTGGCTCATTTTAGTGTTAATGAGAATTAAGCTCATATATCAGAGAGAGAATAATAAACCTTTAAATGTCAACCCAAAGGAGGTCTTTATTTTTCTACTTACAACTGTGAAGCAGGGAAGATAATTTAAGATATGAAAACCAGAAAAATTACATGAAAATGTATTAATGGGAAACTGGAAGTGGCATGAAATTGCAGAATATTTGAACAAGAAAGGATTTTACCAGCACGTTCAGCCCACAATAGTGAGGGAAATGAATACTCCTTTCAGGAATTGACAACATGGAATTAGAAACTTGCAGTAAAAGTATGGAAATGTAGCCCCTTATATTTGTCTTTGTAATGGCAACTGGGAACATGTACACACTAACTTTATCATTATCTGTAATGTTGAGCTGATTGATGGTTTAGAAAGCAAGATTTCTGTCTTGTACATGACACTAAATTAGAAAAAATAATAAGTAAATAATGAAGAGCCATTCAGGGTGCTGCTAAAGGACTTAAATCTTTGCAGCACAATTGTTGAGCCAGCAATAATAAATATGCTTAGAGTTTAGGGTAGAGTAAAATGTTCCTTTTGAAGACAGCAAGAGCAGGTCTCTCAGAGAGTGTCACCAGGTGCCAACCAAAAAGATATCTGAGTTAGAAAAATCGTTCAAACTGAGTGATTCAACAAATTCAACAGAGTAAGAGAAAATTATGATTCAAGAATAGAACACTCATCTGGGCATAAAGGAATTCTCAGAGAGACCTGTGTGCAGCTAAACCAGACTTGCTCTGAGCACATAATTTAGGAGAAATTTGGAACATATTCAAACAAATGAGCAGCTTATCTCAGAGAATTAAAGGATGTGCCTTCTTTCTCCCCAGCACCAAGGTTTTGTTATAGCTGCTTCTGTTGTTGTTATTGTGGTTATTCTTAGCATATATCTACTATGCTTCCTAAATCTGATTACTTTTTTACTTTCTTAATACTTAGGTGGCCTATGACTTTAAGTCATGGAAGGTAGAAAAGTTGAAAGTGTACAACTAGGGTGGAACTTTGCAGAGGAGCCATTCACATAATCACTGATACCCAGATTAAGGCTGATTTACATATTTGCAGGCTTCCTGATCACCTCTGTGACGGGACTGAGGATCACCTGAGGCTTCCTGAAGCTCAAACCGTCTGTCATTGGGACCGATATTCCACTATTAGAGATTCAGTCCTTGAAGAATTTTTTGGGTTTTGCAGTTACCCACATGCAGGTAAAAGCTTGTGAGAATGGTGTTTTATGTCATTGTGAGCTCAGTCTTTAGGAAGAGGTTAAAGAACAATTTGTTATATCACAAGTAGGGAATAGGGGCAGTCAGAAAATATTTCATAATTTAGTTTATGGCAATTAACTCATGGGTTATTATGTGGATTTAATGGAAAGTTTCCCAAGTGATACCTCGTTTTCTTTTTCCTCTTTACCAGTCCTTCTCTGTCTCTTTTTAAGGGCTTTACTGAGAAACTTGTGCTGCCCACCTACAGAAGTGTGCACTGTAAATTACATCAATTATGAAGCACATAAAGCATCTCTATGCTGCACTTTCCTTCTCTGTTTGCTAGTCCCCCCTCTCATGTTTACAAAAGCCCTGTTCTCTTAGGCAGCTTGCAGGCCTTACTCTGGCTAACAAGAGACGATCTGATAGAAAATTCGCTCTAAGCTATTAATGATTTATTATGTGGCTCCTGGCATATAGATAAATGTTTCTGCAAAGAAGAGGAAAGAGAGAGGATAGAAAGAAAAGGGCAATGGTTAACCAATTGCTTAACCAAACCCAAAGAAGCACTAGTGGAAACCTTTCAAACATTATGACACTTGTAGGAGGGAGATACTTTTGGGGTTATTGGAGGCTCCCCTAACATTCTTCAAATCATTCTGTTTCTGTGTGAGGCTAACATGGCTTGCATTTAGGAGGAAGTTAACATGTATGTTACAGGGAGGTCAGGTCAATACTTTATTAAAATTAGAGTCATATTTTTCATCTCAGGATAGATTTTTTCTATAAATCAGCAGTCTTCTCACTCTCAACCCTCAAAAGCGAACGGATTTGGGGGCACAAACACAAGAAATCTCTGAAGAGAAATGTATTCCCCATCTCACACCAAAAATTATAATGCAGTACAAAGACAAATAATATAATTTTTAATAAAACTTTTTTTGTATTTTATGTGATAGAATATTTTCCTTTAGCTTGGATGTATGAGGATATATCACACTATAAAGAATATTGATGGGAGAAGATTGTGGGAAGTTGATGTAGGATAAGAACAAAAAATAATTTTGTTCGGAAATTATTCACAATGTTGTTTCAGAGCATGGCGATCTTCTTTTTCTTTTTCCTTTTAAGAATTCTGAATTAGGGTGCTGTCAGGAAACAGCACACTTGAACTCAACGATTGAGAGGAATTTGATAAAGCAACCATTTGTAAAAGAGTGGGTGGGGTTTACAAGGGATACTGCAGTACCAAAGGGCAAACAAGGAGGAAACAAGAACGAGAAACTGCGTGGGAAGATCGGAGGGAGGGACAGATTGGGAGTTTGGGATTGACGTGTACACACTGAGATATTTAAAATAGATAACCAACAAGGACCTACAGTATAGCACAGGGAACTCTGCCCAATACTCTGTAACAACCTAAATGAGAAAAGAATTTGAAAAAGAATAGATGCATGTATATGTATAACTGAATCACTTTGCTGTATACCTGAAACTAACAGAACATTGTTAATCAACTCTACTCCAATATAAAATAAAAATTTTTTAAAATAAAATAAAAAATAAAAAGTATATGTAATACTACCAAGAAAAAAAGAGAGAGAGAAAGAAAAAAGATGGGAAGGGCTATCTGATAGGCCTATGGCCTTCTGTAATGGAAGCAGCCATATGATGGTGACCTAGTAGGAGAGAACAGGAAAAATAAAAACCTTAGCCAGCCTCCCTCTCTTCCCATCAAACTAGTTCCTGTCCCCACTTCTCAGCAAAACCAAAGGGAAGCCAAATTTTTATCCAATTTAATTTAACACGTTTCAATTTTTATACCTGGGTTGTTCATTTTCCCATCTTCAAGATCAGCCTCATTGAAGCATTTCAGTTTGGTGTTTTCTCTATGTTTTCAGACTATTTCTTCTATTCTCATTTTGTTCTTAATAATTTCAGAAGATTTTTATTACCCTCCCTCCCACTAACATCATACCATGATGCTAAGTACAGTCATGGTTTATACTGGTAGGTCTCAAATTGGAGCAATATTCTGACAGCTATTCTTGGATTCCACAACTGTTCTAGAAACTGGGAGGGCTATATTCCATGAAACATGTAATGCTTTCTCAAATTACTATTATTGAGACTTTACACTAAGAAGAGAAAATTGGTTGGAGTCCAAGGAACAGGTAAGTAGAAGAAACATTACTTCAAACTGTAATGTAGTTTGGCTTCCCCTAGTGATACAACAAGAATTAACATTGGAATGTTCACAGCTTTCTTTTCTCCAGAATCCTATGAGAGTCATGTTTTGCTTCCTCTCTCTCCTTCTGTAGAGAGAGTGTTCTTAATTGATAAGACAGATACTAGATCCCGTAACATCATATAGTGATAGAGTTGCAGGAGAGAAGAAAGGAAGAGAATACTTGCATGGGAGATGGGTATGAAGGGAAAGCTGGGGTTAATATAATGAGATTGTTTAAAATACCTGGAGTATAAAGAAAGCAGGTAAAGGGGATTCCTAAGGACTATGCATTTAGAGCCTTATCATAATTTTTCATGCAAGCAAATATTTTTAAGTGTTTGTTAGACTCCTTTTAGTTCCCAATCACGCTTCCACAAACTATGCCACTACTTTGACTCAGGACTATGTAGATACCAAATTTATAAAAATTATTCTTTTGGAGACTGTGAGTCAGGATTCTAGATCTTACATAGGCACATGACCATACTATACCAGAGCTGAGAGATTATTTATCATAATCGCCAAATTGTTGGAACAGTTGTGGAAAGATGAGGGGAGGGTATTGGCAGAAAGTGGTATCATACCTGAATTGATGGTTATTGGAATAACTAAAGAAAACCATAGGGCTTCCCTGGTGGCGCAGTGGTTGAGAATCTGCCTGCCAATGCAGGGGACACAGGTTCGAGCCCTGGTCTGGGAAGATCCCACATGCCGCGGAGCAACTGGGCCTGTGAGCCACAACTACTGAGCCTGCGCGTCTGGAGCCTGTGCTCTGCAACAGGAGAGGCCGCGATAGTGAGAGGCCCGCGCACCGCGATGAGGAGTGGCCCCCGCTTGCCACAACTAGAGAAAGCCCTCGCACAGAAACGAAGACCCAACATAGCCATAAATAAATTAAAAAAAAAAAAAAAAAAAAAAAGAAAACCATAAAGACCACACTGATATGATTGAAACAATCAAATGAGAATTCACTAAATTAAGAAAGACATGGTTCAGGAATTGGCCATTTTGGAGTCAGAGAATGGCCATTACTCTTAGAAGAGACTGCCAGGTCTAGCACTAAAATATTGTATGAACTCAAAGTTACCAAGAATGAGGTTTCTGGGGAGACTGACTCACTACCCGGAATGAATGTATGGTAGGCTGGACCATTACCCATAATCAGATGCTACAACTATTAGTAAATATTTGTGAACAAGGGAATATTTTTCTGTCTTTGTGTCCATACTAGAAGAATTACTATGCCATCTGCCAAGAAACAGTATGAAAAGTTTATACTTTCTGAGTTCATACTCAGAAGCACCTAAGTCAACTTCATATGAAAGCAATTTGCAGAAATTAGTAAGAGTTAGACTGCTGCTCTGCTGAGCTTGCCTATCTCATCTACAGGTGAACTCAACTGAGCTAAGGTGAAAAGGCATTAAATCTATTGACCATCAAGGAACAGGATGAAATTCAATCCTGAGGTGCTAGGGCAAATGTGAGAAGCCAGAAGTCACCCAAGTACTCCCCTATTCCTTGAAAGTTGACACTTGAACTGAAATCCAATTGGGTGAGTGTAAGAAGGTCCACTAGTCTTAATTAAAGGATGCCCCAGAGCCAGGCTCATGGGAAATAGACCCACTAAATGCTACCAGTGAGTCATAAGCAGCATTGCTGTGATTTGTGACACAAGTGGGATATCTAGTAGCTAAATATTCCCATGAAATCTTTCCTCCCTTTAATGAAGGCAAAGCCTTGGAGATGGAGGTGTTAAATGCTAGAGCCTCATGTTTGCTTCCTGGGAAATTACCCATTTCCCAGTTGAGCAAAAGTGTGGCTGAACATAAATTATTAAAACGGGCATGGTCACAGATTTTACCTTTGCTCCATCCCACCAATAGTAATGCTATGATTTCCAAATCAATTTCCCTCCATCCTTTCTTCTCCTAAAAAGGAAATATTCTTTCTCATTGCAGCTGGTGACAAGAGGATTTGCAGGAAGAAATCTGGAGGTAAAAAGCACATTGGGAGAACTGTGGAGAAAGTTGTAAGTGGAGTAAGTAGCTGAAAGGTGAGAGACATGGGTAGGCCAGCAACAAAAGATTTTAAATTAGTATTTCTGAGGATTATGTAATCTTATATACAGTTTTGGAAAAATGCAATTTAGTATTTTTAGGTAATTTAATATTTTACCTTGATTTAGTCGTTCAAAAATATGTTGTTAGGAATTAACTAGGGACAGTAGGAAAACAAAAGGCTAACCACGTGCTGGTTCTCATGGAATTCACCTTGCAGGTGTTTTGTGTATTGTGGTCTCTTGCGGTTTGCTGAATATCCATCCTCATCAGTATTCAGTGATGGACCCTACACGTTCTGGGTTTATAACATTTACAGTAGGAAAAAAAAAATACAGGCAAAATTTGCCTTTGACGGCCTCAGTCTCATTTTCTACATGTTCCTCCTAAGTTCTGGAGTTTTTGCATCAAACCCCTTCCAATTTCTACACCTTGTATTCAGCTCCTTCTTTCTGATCTTAAAATATGCATGTTGTACTTTTGGGGGGAAGTTTCTTAATTTCTTAGAACTTCAAATTTTTTGATTTGTAAAGTAAGGATACTAGTCTCTGAACTCTAATTCATTGTGTTGCTAATGAAGATCAAACAAGATAATGAAAGAGAAAGTGATTTGTAAACTGTAAACTGCTGTAAAACTATGAGTAATTAGGAGCAGAATTATTTACAGTCTGGCTGAACCTTAGAGTATGGAGAAATTTCAAAAGTGACATTTACCAGGCCCCTCCCCTAGAGATTTTGATCCAGCTGATTTGGGGTCTTGGCTTCAGAATATTTTAGAAGCTTCCCAGTGATTCTATTATTAGGCAGCCAGTGTTGACCATTGGCTGAGAGAGTTCATTACTTCCCCATGACAGGTTTTCTTTTTTTAAAAATTTTAGTTCTCATCATGAATTGTGAAACTAGGGACTTCTTCTTCTTTTGAAGGATTTTCAGCTTCCAGGAAGATATTAGCAAATATCTATGAAGATACTCTTGCTAGAGAACCTTTGATGCCTCCTGTAGGATTTGCCTTCTTCTTCTACCTATGAGGACCAACCTTGGAATAGTCATAAAAGTCAAAATCAGAAAATGAAATGAGCAGATTACCAAATCGGGCACATACTAGAAGGGACTAGTGTGGGGTATTTTAGGCCTCACAATCATTAATAGCAGTAGAATCTGTGATAAGGGCTGTCTTTATGACCCGTAGCTTTTAGAATATTCTGGTGATGCATTTTCCTACAGTAGTCCCCTCTGCTATCTTGCCCACTCTCCCCAGCAGTTAGATTGTTCCCTGCCTCCTTTGGTGTGTGAAGTCAAAATACTTTAGCCATTGGAATAACTTGGTTGGAATTTTATCATTGCAATCATGAGCAGCACTGCGTTGAAAAGAGGTTAATTAATTTTACCTTATTTTTCTTCTGCCAGAATGTATTTAGTGTAAATTACTCATGTTTAATAGAGTATTTGATAAAGTCATATATAGCCATATATATATATTTAGAATTTTAATTTTAATTTTAAGCACATGACAACTGGCAGCAAGTTTCCAGTTTCTTTTGCTAAACATCTGCACACTTTATTAGCCCATTTATATTTACATTTTCCTTTGATAAAAGTGTATTTCCATCTTTTAAACTGAGTTTTAAAATAATTAATCATCTGCTTGTTTACCTGATGCTGAAGACAAGTCTGAAAATTTCCAATGGAATTCAAAGCAGCCATCCTAATCATTACTAGTCATCATCATACCTGCAATTGTTGTGCTGCTATTTTTTTAAAAAATAATATAAAGATTCATTTGAAGAATTAAAATAGAAACAATTAATTAATTGCAGATCATGCTTTACTCATATAAAGGATTAGCAGAAAGGCAATTTATTCTGTATGTCAGGGGGATTGATTGCATATTGGAGAACTTTAGTTTCAGAGCATTTATTGACTTAAGATCATCTGAAATATCAAAAACGAACTAAGAAATCTGATAGTCCAGGAACAAGTGTTTGCATTATGAAAATGTTTTGCCATAGAGATCTTTGAAAGTTAACCATGAGAGTGTTAAGGTCATACATTGCTGTTAACATGGTAAATTAAAACTAATGATTCATCTGTGAGAAATTATCTTGAAAAAATTTTTAAACTTTACAACTGTATACACAAATTTGTTCATCATTATATTTTGTAGGCTTTGAAAAAAAAGGAAATGGGCTAAATATCTAACAATTGGACACTAATAAGGTAAATGACATTATATTTACTGGATGAACAATTGTAAAGTTTTTAAATTGAATATTTAAGAAATCTTACAAATTGTATACTTAAAATGATTAAGATAGTAAATTTTATATTATGTGTATTTTACCTCAAGAAAAAGATATTATAAAATATGGAAGCAGTGCTTATTAGCATATAATATTGGATGAAAAGCAGAATAAGTTATGAATATAGAATAGATACAATTATGGCAAATATACACACAGATGGAAAAAGACAGTATATATTCAAAAATCAAAATTGTATTATTTAAAGAGGTAATATCATGGATAATTTTTCTTCTACTTAATATTCAATATTTTTTTTCTAGTTTTTATAAAATATTGGCTATATTCCCTGTGTTATACAGTATATATACATATATATATTTTAAACATCTTTGTTGGAGTATAATTGTTTTACAATGTGTTAGTTTCTGCTGTATAACAAAGTGAATCAGCTAAATATATACATATATCCCCATATACACTCCCTCTTGAACCTCCCTCCCACCCTCTCTATCCCACCCATGTAGGTTGTCACAAAGCACCAAGCTGATCTCCCTGTGCTATGTAGCTGCTTCCCACTAGCTACCTATTTTACATTTGGTAGCGTATATATATCAATGCTACTCTCTTGCTTCGTCCCAACTTACCCTTCCCCCTCCCCGTGTCCTCAAGTCCATTTTCTACATCTGCATCTTTATTCCTGTCCTGCCCCTAGGTTCATCAGAACCATTTTTTTTTTTTAGATTACATATATATGTGTTAGCATATAGTATTTGTTTTTCTCTTTCTGACGTACTTCACTCTGTATGACAGACTCTAGGTCCATTCACCTCACTCCAAATAACACAATTTCATTATTTTATGGCTAAGTAATATTCCACTGTATATATGTGCCCCATCTTCTTTATCTGTTCGTCTGTCTATGGACACCTAGGTTGCTTCCAGGTCCCGGCTACTGTAAATAGTGCAGCAATGAACATTGTGGTACATGACTCTTTTTGATTTATGGTTTCCTCAGGGCAAATGGCCAGTGGTGGGATTGCTGGGTCATATGGTAGTTCTACTTTCAGTTTTTTAAGGAACCTCCATACTGTTCTCCATAGTGGCTGTATCAATTGACATTCCCACCAACAGTGCAAGAGGGTTCCCTTTTCTCCACACCCTCTCCAGCATTTATTGTTTCTAGATTTTTTGATGATGGCCATTCTAACCGGTGTGAGGTGATACATCACTGTAGCTTTGATTTGCATTTCTCTAGTGATTAGTGATGTTGAGCACCCTTTCATGTGTTTGTTGGCAATCTGTATATCTTCTTTGGAGAAATGTCTGTTTAGGTCTTCTGCCCATTTTTGGATTGGGTTGTTTTTTTGGTATTGAGCTGCATGGGTTGCTTGTATATTTTGGAGATTAATCCGTTGTCAGTTGCTTTGTTTGCAAATACTTTCTCCCATTTTGAGGGTTTTCATCTTGTTTATGGTTTCCTTTGCTGTACAAAAGCTTTTAAGTTTCATTAGGTCCCATTTGTTTATTTTTGGTTTTATTTCCATTTCTCTAGGAGGTGGGTCAAAAAGGATCTTGCTGTGATTTATCTCAAAGACTGTTCTGCCTATGATTTCCTCTAAGAGTTTTATAGTATCTGGCCTTACATTTAGGTCTTTTAATCCATTTTGAGTTTATTTTCATGTATGGTGTTAGGGAGTGTTCTAATTTCATTCTTTTACATGTAGCTGTCCAGTTTTCCCAGCACCACTTATTGAAGAGGCTGTCTTTTCTCCATTGTATACTCTTGACTCCTTTATCAAAGATAAGGTGACCATATGTGCATGGGATTATCTCTGGGCTTTCTGTCCTGTTCCACTGATCTATATTTCTGTGTTTGTGCCAGTACCATACTGTCTTGATTACTGTAGCTTTGTAGTATAGTCTGAAGTCAGGGAGCCTGATTCCTCCAGGTCTGTTTTTCTTTCTCAAGATTGTTTTGGCTATTCGGGGTCTTTTGTGTTTCCATACAAATTGTGAAATTTTTTGTTCTAGTTCTGTGAAAAATAACATTGGTAGTTTGATAGGGATTGCATTGAATCTGTAGGTTGCTTTGGGTAGTATAGTCATTTTCAACATGTTGATTCTTCCAATCCAAGAACATGGTATCTCTCTCCATCTGTTTGTATCATATTTAATTTCTTTCATGAGAGCCTTATAGGAGAGCCTTATAGTTTTCTGCATACAGGGCTTTTGTCTTCTTAGGTAGGTTTGTTCCTAGGTATTTTATTCTTTTTGTTGCAGTGGTAAGTGGGACTGTTTCCTTAATTTCTCTTTCAGAGCTTTCAACATTAGTGTATAGGAACGCAAGAGATTTCTCTGCGTTAATTTTGTATCCTACTACTTTACCAAATTCATTGATTAGCTCTAGTAGTTTTCTGGTAGCATCTTTAGGATTCTCTATGCATAGTATCATGTCATCTACAAACAGTGACAGCTTTACTTCTTTTCTGATTTGGATTCCTTTTATTTCTTTGTCTTCCATGACTGCTGTGGCTCAAACTTCCAAAACTATGTTGAATAATAGTGCTGAGACTGGGCACCCTTGTCTTGTTCCTATCTTAGAGGAAATGCTTTCAGTTTTTCACCATTGAGAATGATGTTGGCTGTGGGTTTGTCATATATGGCCTTTATTATGTTGAGGTAGGTTCCCTCTATGCCTACTTTCTGGAGAGTTTTTTATCATAAATGGGTGTGGAATTTTGTCAAAAGCTTTTCCTGCCTCTATTGAGATTATCATACAGTTTTTGTCCCTCAAATTGTTAATACGGTTTATCACATTGATTGATTTGCATATATTGAAGAATCCTTGCATTCCTGAGATAAACCCCACTTGATCATAGTGTATGATCCTTTTAATGTGCTGTTGGATTCTGTTCGCTAGTATTTTGTTGAGAATTTTTGCATCTATGTTCATCAGTGATATTGGTCTGTAGTTTTCTTTCTTTGTGACATCGTTGTCTGGTTTTGGTATCAGGGTGATGGTGGCCTCATAGAATGAATTTGGGAGTGCTCCTCCCTCTGCTATATTTTGAAGGAGTTTGAGAAGGAAATGTGTTAGCTCTTCTCTAAATGTTTGATACAATTTAGCCTGTGAAGCCACCTGGTCCTGGGCTTTTGTTTGTTGGAAGATTTTTAATCAGTTTCAATTTCACTGCTTGTGATTTGTCTGTTTATATTTTCTATTTCTTCCTGGTTCAGCCTCCTGCTTTTCTAACAATTTGTCCATATCTTCCAGGTTTTCCATTTTATTGGCATGTAGCCGCTTGTAGTAATCCCTCATGATTCTTTGTATTTCTGCAGTGTCAGTTGTTACTTCTCCTTTTCATTTCTAATTGATTTGAGTCTTCTCCCTTTTTTTCTTGATGACTCTGGCTAGTGGTTTATCAATTTTGTTTATCGTCTCAAAGAACCACCTTTTAGTTTTATTGATCTTTGTTATTGCTTCCTTCATTTCTTTTTCATTTATTTCTGATCTGAACTTTACGATTTCTTCCCTTCTGCTAACTTTGGGGTTTTTTTGTTCTTATTTCTCTAAGTGCTTTAGGTGTAAGGTTAGGTTGTTTATGTGAGGTTTTTCTTGTTCCTTGAGGTAGGATTGTATTGCTTGCTATAAACTTCACTCTTAGAACTGCTTTTGTGCTTCCCATAGGTTTTGGGTCATCATGTTTTCACTGTCATTCGCTTCTAGCTCTTTTTTGATTTCCCCTTTGAGTTCTTCAGTGATCTCTTGGTTATTTAGATGTGTATTGTTTAGCCTCCATGTGTTTTTATTTTTTACAGATTATTTTTCCCTGTAATTGATATCTAGTCTCATAGCGTTGTTGTCAGAAAAGATAGTTGATACGATTTCAATTTTCTTAAATTTACTAAGGCTTGATTTGTGACCCAAGATATGATCTATCCTAGAGAATGTTCCATGAGCACTTGAGAAGAAAGTGTATTCTGTTGTTTTTGGATGGACTGTCTTATAAATATCAATTAAGTCCATCTTGTTTAATGTATCATTTAAAGCTTGTGTTTCCTTATTTATTTTCATTTTGGATGATCTGTCCATTGGTGAAAGTGGGGTGTTAAAGTCCCCTACTATGATTGTGTTACTGTCAATTTCCCCTTTTATAGCTGTTAGCACTTGCCTTATATATTGAGGTGTTCCTATGTTGAGTGCATAAATATTTACAATTGTTATATCTTCTTCTTGGATTGATCCCTTGATCATTATGTAGGGTCCTTCTTTGTCTCTTGTAATAGTCTTTATTTTAAAGTCTATTTTATCTGATATGAGTATTGCTACTACCAGCTTTCTTTTGATTTGCATTTGCATGGAATATCTTTTTCCATCCCCTCACTTTCAGTCTGTATGTGTCCCTAGGTCTGAAGTGGGTCTCTTGTAGACAGCATATATATGGGCCTTATTTTTGTATCCATTCAGCAAGCCTGTGTCTTTTGGTTGGAGCATTTAATCCATTTACATTTAAGGTAATTATTGATATGTATGTTCCTATTATCATTTTCTTAATTGTTTTGGGTTTGTTATTGTAGGTCTTTTCCTTCTCTTGTGTTTCCTGACTAGAGAAGCTCCTTTAGCATTTGCTGCAAAGCTGGTTTGGTGGTGTGAATTCTCTTAACTTTTGTTTGTCTGTAAAGGTTTTAATTTCTCCTTCAAATCTGAATGAGATCCTTTCTAGGGAGAGTAATCTTGGTTGTAGGTTTTTCCCTTTCATCACTTTAAATATGTCCTGCCACTCCCTTTTGGCTTGCACAGTTTCTGCTGAAAGATCAGCTGTTAACCTTATGGGGATTCCCTTGTATGTTATTTGTTGCTTTTCCCTTGCTGCTTTTAATATTTTTTCTTTGTAGTTAATTTTTGATAGTTTGATTAATATGTGTCTTGGCGTGTTTCTCCTTGGATTTATCCTGTATGGGACTCTCTGTGCTTCCTGGACTTGACTGACTATTTCCTTTCCCATATTAGGGAAGTTTTCAACTATAATCTCTTCAGATATTTTCTCAGACCCTTTCTTTTTCTCTTCTTCTTCTGGGACCCCTATAATTCGAATGTTGGTGCGTTTAATGTTGTCCCAGAGTTCTCTGAGACTGTCCTCAATTCTTTTCATTCTTTTTCTTTATTCTGCTCTGCAGTAGTTATTTCCACTATTTTATCTTCCAGGTTACTTATCCGTTTTTCTGCCTCAGTTATTCTGCTAATGATTCCTTCTAGAGAATTTTTCATTTCATTTATTGTGTTGTTCATCATTGTTTGTTTGCTCTTTAGTTCTTCTAGGTCCTTATTAAACGTTTCTTGTATTTTCTCCATTCTATTTCCAAGATATGGATCATCTCTACTTTCATTACTCTGAATTCTTTTTCAGGTAGACTGCCTATTTCCTCTTCATTTGTTTGATCTGGTGCGTTTTTACCTTGCTCCTTCATCTGTTGCATATTTCTCTGTCCTCCCATTTTGCTTAACTTACTGTGTTTATGGTCTCCTTTTCTCAGGCTGCAGGTTCGTAGTTCCCGTTTTCTGTAGGTGTCTGCCCCCAGTGGGTAAGGTTGGTTCAGTGGCTTGTGTAAGGTTCCTGGTGGAGGGGACTGGTGCCTGTGTTCTGGTGTGGGGGGCTGGATCTTGTCTTTCTGGTGTCTGGGCCACATCCAGTGGTGTTTTTTGCGGTTTCTGTGTACTTAGTATGATTTTAGGCAGCCTCTCTGCTAATGGGTGTGGTCGTGTTCCTGTCTTGCTAGTTGTTTGACATGGTGTGTCCAACATTGGAGCTTGCTGGCCCTTGGGTGGAGCTGGGTCTTCACGTTGACATGGAGATCTCTGGGAGAGCTCTCACTGATTGATATTACATGGAGCCGGGAAGTCTCTGGTAGTCCAGTGTACTGAACTTGGCTCTCCCACCTCAGAGGCTCAGGCCTGACACCAGGCCGCAGCACCAAGACCCTGTCAGCCACATGGCTCAGAAGAAAAGGGAGAAAAAAAAGGAAAGAAAAAAAATTCCAAAAATATAATTAAAATAAAATCATGAAAATAAAAAAAAAATTTTATTTATTAAAATTAAAAAATTAATTAGTAATTTAAAAAAAGAAGAGAGCAAACAAACCAATAAATAAATCTACCAGTGTTAGTAAGCACTAAATACTATACTAAGATAAACATAAAAATCAGAAACAAGTCAGTCGCAGACAGCAAACCTCAAGTCTACAGTTGGTCCCATAGTCCACCACCTCAATTTTGGGTGGATTCATTGTCTATTCAGGTATTCCACAGATGCAGGGTACATCAAGTTGATTGTGGAGATTTAATCCGCTGGTCCTGAGGCCGCTGGGAGAGATTTCCCTTTCTCTTCTTTGTTCACACAGCTCCCGGGGTTCAGCTTTGGTTTTGGCCCCGCCTCTGCGTGTAGGTTGTCCTTAGGCTTCTGTTCCTTTTGGGAGGTCTGAGGTCTTCTGCCAGCATTGAGTAGCTGTTCTGTAGTAGGTGTCCCACATGTAGATGTATTTTTGATGTATTTGTGGGGAGGAAGGTGATGTCCATGTCTTACTCCTCTGCCATCTTGAAGGTCCCACCCCTCATTCAATATTTTTAAACATTCTTTTACAGGAAAACAAGCATTAACACTCTGAAAATATAACAAAATAGACTGAATTTGTATACGAGAGATCAGGGACCCTTTCTAATTATTATTCGTCATTAGTCCTATCATCTAATCAGATGTGTAAATGAACTCAATAATTTACTTTTATTTTTGTACTGCATGTTTCATGCAAAATGTTACTGCAAATAAACAGATTTTCAAATACAAACAAGAATTTGTGTGGGTGAGAGACAGAGGTAGTTATTCAATGTCTCTTTTGAAAGACAAGACAAAAATAATCAGAAAAAGATGCTGCTGATGAAAGTGATGAAAACATAGGGGCTATTTTTATTTTCTTTGTTACAGGAATGCCTCATCATTCTAACACTGCTGAGTACTGAGGGGTTCTTAATAAAACTTAAAACTGTCTTTTAAGCACTAAAACTAAAGAGCAAATAAACACGAACAAATATTTTGATGGGAATCTTTCTGGAATGTATTACACACTTCCCTGCCTTCCTAAATGGTATCCACTGAATGTAATCTGACCTTTTTTGGTTTGACTTACATTAATGGCTCTACACTGCTGAGCTTGTACAATTCTCGTTTTGTAGTTGCTCTATCTCTTCCCTTGCTATCAAATGTTACTTCTTTAACAAATAACTTGAAGCTGCCTCAATAGAACCACCTAATACTTCCATTTGAATTTCCTGTGTCCCATTTTCTCTAATCAGGTCAACTCTGTAATAAGCTTTTTTCAGCTTCACATGTTATGTGGTTAATAATGTAAATCATATGACATTCTGAGGAATAAAGGTCTGAGTTTTTGCAAAGTTCTTTTGACAGGCCAGAGGCTGTGCTCTTAATTCTGAATGTATAACTATATCCTGGAATGGTCAGGCTTCCAGGAATCTGGCCCCCATTTAAGTGTAGAGCCACAGAACTACTGTAATGCAGAACCAGTAGAAAACAGGAAAAAAATGCTGATTAGCAAATTATGTTTTGTGGATGTTGTGTTAATGGGTAAAATGGAAGTAGTCCAAAAAGAAGCCAGGAGTTGGAAAACTTCCAAATGGGCAGAAGTTAGCACATGGAATAATGAAATGCAGAAGAGAAAGGAGAGTCTTTTCTATCATGAGAGCTTTCAATATTCAGTATATATGAGGCTTTTCCCATAGCAGCTGAATGTGAGTTTTTCTGAATGCCCAGCAATTAATACTGAAGGAAAAAGCAAGGAGACTACAAAAGTTCCCCCAAAATGGAAGAGACTAAAAAATTCTAGTATCTTTAAATAAAATAGACATTTCTAATTGTTACATTCTGAAGCCAGCATCAGAGATTTGACAGAAGATCTGTATAAACTCATGAAATGTAATAACCCCACCACTCCAGCCAGTACAAAATTCCTATGTTTTAAGACTGGGTGGGAAGTCAAAGAACTCAGTTCTATTTCCAGAATTACTTTTCTATAGCACGGTACAAGTTCTTTCCTCCTTCTGGACCTTTTTCTTTCTTCTTCCTTCCTTCCTTCCTCCCTCCCTTCCTTCCTTTCTCCCTCTCTCCCTCCTCTCTGCCTCCCCTCTTCCCTCCTTTCCTTCCTTCCTTTAAATCTCAGTTGTAAAATGAGGGCATGGAATAGAACACTGCTAAGGCTCCTTTTAGAGCTCAAATAGAAAGTCATCATCTTTCACAACTTTTCTATAGCATTGTAAGAAGTTAACCAATATCTCCTTGAAACACTTTTTTTTTTTTTTTTTTTTTACTTCCATGGCACATCATTCTCCTAGATTTCCAATTCCTCCTCTGATTGGTTTTTCTTTGCTTTGTCAGCAATTTCTTTTCTGAAAACTTTCAACTATTAATGAGAGTCTCTTTGGGTTAAATTCTGGTACCTCTTTTCTTTAAACTCTAAATTCTATTCCTGGGAAAATTCATTCATTACCATTTTTTGAATTAAAAAATATATTTGAAATATAATGTAATAAAAGTACATAAAGCATAAATGTATAGTTTTATAGATTAAAGAATAATTATAAAGCATACATTCAGATAATCGCCACCTAAATCAAGAAATAAAACACTGGGAATAAAAACATGTAAATGTCTATGGTCATAAACCACTGAGTTCTCAGGGTTATTTGCTTTTGCCGCAAATCTGACTGATATAACTAACCCTAAAATTTTTATTTTAAAGTCCCATTGATAAATTTTATGGCTATCCTCACAATCATATTCTTCTTGGCTTTAATGAGAAGTATTTAATCACTTCCCAGGAATTCATTTTCTGCTACCATGGAATATTTGAGAAAAAGTATTTTTAAAAATCATGCATGGAATTCAATTTTTACTACATAATTTTCATTCATCTATTATGTTATAATCTGTTAATATAGTAAATTACTTTATTCAATTTTTAAATGTTGAACCAACCTTGCATGTACACTTACTTTGGTCATGTTGAGTTATTCTTTCTAAAAAATATTTCTGAATTAAGACTGTCAATATCTTGTTTAAGAATTTTGGATTATAAATCAGTGATGCAAGGATCGCTCCACCTCTGTAGCAGCTCTGATCCACTTGACTTCTCATTCTAGAACCCAGGCAGAATGAGTAGTTCCTACCTGGGATACTACATTGTGTGACAGAAGAGTGCTGGAGGAAACTTGTGATGCCTCCTACAGCTTTACAAACAATGGAGTAGATGTGGTGGTCATTAAAATCACCCTCATGTTCTGGCCTGAAGCAATACCTTATATAAAAAGCAAGACCATATTTTTGAGGAATAAAATATACACAGAATAAAAAATAAAGCAATGTAAGTTTTAGTAGCAAACATATAGACAAGGGTCATAAACAATGCCAATAGCCTTAGAAATTCATATACAGTGAAAGTTTTGATAATAAATAGAAACAATTTAAATTTTAATACAAAGGAGTAAAAACAACCTTAAAATTTTGGTGGTTTGGACATCATCTAGATTTGGAGGACTGTGACTCATACTTGGAACATGCAAAAGGAAGAATATACTTTAATCAAAACAAATAACCAAATATGGAGAAAGGTGTATCAGAACTGCAGGTTAAAAAAGTGCATTAGATTTCTATTGCTGCATAACAAATTACTCCAAACCACAGAAGCTTAAAACAACAAATATTTATTATCTCATAGTTTCTGGGTCAGGAATCTGGGAGCGGTTTAACTGGGTAGTTTAGGCTCAGAGTGTCTCATGGGATGTAGTTAAGGTGTTGGCCAGGGTTGCAGCTATCTCAAGCTTGACTAGGGGAGAAGCCACTTCCAAACTCACTCACATGGCTTTGACAGGCCTCACCAGATCTGCTTCAAAGCTCACTCACGTGTTCCTCTCCAAAGGGCTGCCTCATATCATGGCAACTGCCTTCCCCCAGAGCAAGTCATCTAAGAGATAATGAGACTGTGCCCAAGAAGGAAGCCACAGCTTTTTAACCTAATCTCAGAAGGAGATCATTAGGGGACATTTCAGAAGCTGCTTGACACAAAAAGTGTGTACATCTCTATGGAAATCCATAACTCTGAAAATGAATAAGGTACGATTCTGAAAAACAATGAATTGATAAAGGACAACTCTCACTTTTTGTTTTATACACATCTGTATTTTTTGAATTTTTAAAAATGACAATTAGTATTCTAAAGAACAAGAGTAAAAAAATAAATAATAAATTATCAAGGTGAATTTTAAGGTCTTATCTCATAGTAAGTGAATATTCAGTTTTGTCTCATAATTAAATTATTTATCACTATAGGGATTGCTAAGAATGTGAAAAAATTGGCATTGGCCCAAGATTCTGACTTTCTATGGGCCAGCCCTAATGGAGTCATCCTGGTAGAGGGTAAGTGATAATTTAGATAATAATGAAGATTGAGCTACAAGGCTTAGCTCTCTGGAGTTGAATTAAAACTTCTGTGTCACGGGGATGCAGCCATTAGGTAAAAATGCTTGCTAAAACCTTAACCTGGTGAGGGAGGCCTTTTTGAACATAGGTAATTGTGATAAGAGTAAATAATTTGGGAGTGTCTTGGTTGGAAGTGAAAGGAAATCCAAATCAAATTGGTTTTTACAGAAAGGAAATATGTTGCTTCAAATAAGTGAAAAATTCAGAGGCTGAGCTGGTTCCAGGAGCTGTTTGTCAATCATAGAAGGAAATCTGAATAATTCACAAATATGTAGAGAATAAACAACACACTCCTAACTGATGGGACAAAGAAGAAACCACAAGATAAACAGATAATACATTGAGATGAACAAAAACACAATGTACCAAAACTTATGGTGTGGAACAAAAGCAGTGTTCTAAAGGAAGTTTATATCTGTAAGTACCTATATTAAAATAAGACAAAGAATCTGAAATCAATAACCTACTATTCTACCTTAAGAAATTAGAAAAAGAGAGCAAACTACATCCAAAGCAAATAACAGGGAACAAATAATGAAGATTAAAGTGGAGATATATGAAGTAGAGAGTAGAAAAATATGAGAAAATTGACAAAATCAAAATTGGTTATTTAAAAGACCAACAAAATTGACAAACCTAAGCAGACTGACCACAAAAAAAAAAAGAGGGCTCATTTTACTAGAATCAGAAATGAAAGAGCAAACATTACTACCAACCTTAGAGAAATAGAAAAGATTATAATAGAATACCATGAACAATTATATGCCAACAAATTTAGATTACCTAAATGAGATGGACAAATTCCTAGAAACTCAAAAACTACCAAAACTTATTAAGAAATAGGATATCTGAAAACACCTATAGAAAGTAAAGAGAAACAGTCAGTCAAAAAACAAACAAACAAACAAACTAAAATCTCTAACACAGATCTCAATCTCTTCCAAAATTCTATGATCCCACCATTATCCAGATACCAAAGCTAGGCAGTAATATCACAAGAAAAGAACACTACAGACTTATATCCCTTATGAATATAGATGCAAAAATTCTCAACAAGATACTAGCATTTTGACTCTAGCAGCATCTTAAAAAGATAATATATCATGACCAAGTAGAACTTATTGAAGAATACAAGGTGGTTCAACATACAAAAATCAATCAGTGCAATGCGTCTTGTATTAAACATTGCATTGGAAGACCTAGACTAGGAAATTAGACAGGAAAAAGAAATGAAGACATTTAGATTGGAAAGTAAGAAGTAAATCTATCTCTCTTCTCAGATAGCATGATCATATATATGGAAAACCCTAAAGAACTCACAAAAAAATGTGCTAATAAGTTCTGCGAAGTTTCAGGGTAAAGATCAATATACCAAAAAAATCAGTTCTCTTTCTACACACTGGCAATTAACAATCTGAAAATGATGTTAAGATAACGGTTTTATTTACAATAGCATAAAAAAGAATAAAATAGTTTAAAAATGTACCAAAAGGTGCAGGACATATACAATGGAAACCCTAAAATATTGTTGAAAGAAATTAAAGAAAATCCAAATCAGTGGAAAAACATTTTGTATTCATGGATTGGAAATCTTTGGAGTTCAGAGAAGAGGAGGGAGACAGTGGCGTGTTAGAAATATTTGAAGAAATAGTGTCCATATAGTTTGAAAATTTAGTAAAAAATATAAGTCCACATGTCCTTGAAACTTAAAGAATCTAAAGTAGAATAAATACAACTGCATCTAAGCATATCATAGATCGATTGTTGAAAACCAAAGATTACAAAAAGCCTTAAAAACAACTAGAATATTGTTGAAAGCTTTTTCTGCAACTATTGAGATGATCATATGGTTTTTCTCTTTCAATTTGTTAATATGGTTTATCACATTGATTGATTTGCATATACTGAAGAATCCTGGCATTCCTGGGATAAACCCCACTTGATCATGGTGTATGATCCTTTTAATGTGCTGTTGGATTCTGTTTGCTGGTATTTTGTTGAGGATTTTTGCATCTATGTTCATCAGTGATAATGGCCTGTAGTTTTCTTTCTTTGTGACATCTTTGTCTGATTTTGGTATCAGGGTGATGGTGGCCTCGTAGAATGAGTTTGGGAGTGTTCCTCCCTCTGTTATATTTTGGAAGAGTTTGAGAAGGATAGAACACTCTATGACATAAATCACAGCAAGATCCTTTTTGACCCACCTCCTAGAGAAATGGAAATAAAAAGAAAAACAAATAAATGGGACCTAATGAAACTTAAAAGCTTTTGCAAAGCAAAGGAAACCATAAACAAGACGAAAAGACAACCCTCAGAATGGGAGAAAATATTTACAAATGAAGCAACTGACAAAGAATTAATCTCCAAAATTTACAAGCAGCTCATGCAGCTCAGTATCAAAAAACAAACAACCCCATCCAGAAATGGGCAGAAGACCTAAACAGACATTTCTCCAAAGAAGATGTACAGATTGCCAACAAACACATGAAAGAATGCTCAAGATCATTAATCATTAGAGAAATGCAAATCAAAAGTACAATGTGGTATCACCTCACACCAGTTAGAATGGCCATCATCAAAAAATCTACAAACAATAAATGCTGGAGAGAGTGTGGGGAAAAGGGAACCCTCTTGCACTGTTGGTGGGAATGTAAATTGATACAGCCACTATGGAGAACAGTATGGACGTTCCTTAAAAAACTAAAAATAGAACTACCATATGACCCAGCAATCCCACTACTGGGCATATACCCTGAGAAAACCATAATTCAAAAAGAGTCATGTACCACAATGTTCATTGCAGCTCTATTTAGCCAGGACATGGAAGCAACCTAAGAGTGCATCGACAGATGAATGGATAAAGAAGATGTGGCACATATATACAATGGAATATTACTCAGCCATAAAAAGAAACGAAATTGAGTTATTTGTAGTGAGGTGGATGGACCTAGAGTCTGTCATACAGAGTGAAGTAAGTCAGAAAGAGAAAAACAAATACCATATGCTAACACACATATATGGAATCTAAAAAAAAAAAAAAAAAAGGTTCTGAAGAACCTAGGGGCAGGACAGAAATAAAGATGCAGACGTAGGGAATGGACTTAAGGACACAGGGAGGGGGAAGGGTAAGCTGGGATGAAGTGAGAGAGTGGCACGGACCTATATATACTACCAAATGTAAAATAGATAGCTAGTGGGAAGCAGCCGCATAGCACAGGGAGATCAGCTTGGTGCTTTGTGACCACCTAGAGGGGTGGGATAGGGCAGGTGGGAGGGAGACGCAAGAGGGAGGAGATATGGGATATATGTATATGTATAGCTGATTCACTTTGTTATAAACCAGAAACTAACACACCATTGTAAAGCAATTATACTCCAATAAAGATGTTAAAAAAAAAAGCAACTAGAATAATGAAAACAATTTCTACTGACTTCTTATCAGAAACTATAAGCCAAAGGACAATGGAATGTTATCTTTAAAATGATGTAAGGAAAAAAATTGCTGTTAGAATATAAGTATATATACAGTGGAAATATCCTTCAAAAATGTAGGCAAAATTTTCAGGTTGACAAAGGTGAGAATGTGTTTTCAGCAGACCTACACTATAAGAAATTAAGTTCTTTAGTCTAAATGAAAATGATACCAGATAGAAAGATGAAGAAATAAAAGACCAGAAATGGTAAATATGTGAGTGAAAATAAAATTTTTTTATTTTTAAATTTTTTAAAAAGACAGTGGACTGTTCAAACAAAAATAATGACAAAATGTTATCTTGGTGCATTTATAAAGTGTGTAGAAGTAAAATTCATGGCAACAATAGTACAAAGAAAGGAAATAGTATAAATGCAGATATAGTAATAAGAGGTTCTTATGTCATATGGAAATTAGGTGATATTAATTCAAAAGTTAGGGATGTGTATTTTAACCCTGATAAAATTACTACAATGTAAAATTAAACAATAGAGGATATACAATGGAATAGTTAGAAATACTCAATCCATAAGAAGGCAGTAATGGAAGATAAAAAGGAAAAAAAAAGCCAATGGGACATATAGAAAACAAGTAGTAAGACAGTAGAACTATACATTAACATGTAAATTATTACATTAAAATGGATTAAATACTTTAATGAAAATAAAGAGATCAGATGAGAAATTAAAAGAACAACAACTAGATGGTCTTTACAGGGCATACAATTTAAATGTAAATATGCAGATTAATTAGAAGTAAAATGCTGTGGAAATACTAATTATAAGCAAGCTGAGAAAATGTATTAATTTCAGACAAATAGATTTCAAGAAAAGAATTATGGGAGAAAAGAGACATTTTATAATAATAAATGGTCAATTTATTAGGAAGATATGACAAACTTAAGTGAGTATGAACCAAATAAGTATTTAAAATATATTAATCAACAACTTCCAGAACCAAAGAGAGAAATAGACAAGTCTATAAATACAAAGATTTTAAAAGCCTTCTTTCAGTTATTGATAGAATAAGTAAACAAACAAAAAAGAACACTAAACCCAAACACAGCAAAATACACATCCTTCGCAAGTGAACATTAAACATTCACTATGATTGGCCATAAATTAAGTCTAAATAAATTCAAAGGATTAAATATTTGATTTTATAAAAATTTAAAACTTATCAGAAAATGAATAGGCAAGCTGCATACTAGGAGGAAATACTTGCATAATTTATATCTATGAACCTGTATCTAGATGATATAAAATACTCTTAAATTCAGTAATAAGAAGAAAACCTCTGAAATGGAAAAAAAAAACCTGAATATACACTTATAAAGAATGATATA